>NW_027437188.1:10775000-11452500 GCF_033239565.1 Halichoeres trimaculatus
GCCTGTAGGTGGTGCTATAACTGTCTTGTCCAGAAGCCACTTTTGGGAGATGTCCACCTAAGTACAGTTGGGCCGATCATCTGGTGTATTGGCGAATACTAAGTGCAGTTCAATCAGGAGAGACTTATACACCAGAAAGAGTTATGAACAGATTTAATGAATAAATGCAAAGAAAGTTTGGCGGTTAGACCCAATCAATCATTGAGCAAAATAATCAATGTAGGGGGTACAAAGGCATTACGAATTATGGATATCCCTTAATGGAGTCTAGACACTGGCAGTGGTGGTCGGGGGTCTTGAGAAGGCTGGACTGCGGGTTACGGACTGGGGGGCTGAGGAGCAGAACTGAGCAGTGGAGACTGGAGGTACCTGGGGAGAAGGAGGCTCGTGAGGAGAGCCTGAGAGACAGCTACGAAATAATTGGCTTACAAATGGAGCTGAGTCACTGTGATTGGATAGAGAGAAAAGTCGACACGCCCCCTGGTCAGCTGATAGAGAGAAGCGGGAAAGAGTGAGTGAAGGACCAGTAGAGTGTGTGCAGTGCACCCAGTCTTCCTGACTGGACTTTCGCTAAGCCTCATAAGTGCAGCAACAGAAGCACATTTTGTTGAAAGGCAGTCAGCAGATTCAGCAGACTAAGCAGCACACGCACAACACGGTAGTTCGCGACGATTGTAACAACAGTACTGTTGTGCGGTTACATGCGCTCACGCAAAGCGGATTGTGACGTCAGCGTTTCCACTGGAAACTCTTAAAAACCCACTACGGAGGCCGTTTTCAAAAGTTTGCGTTTGAAGTCGGCTGAAACATTGTTTCTGTGTAAACCCAAGGGTGTAGCGCAACAGAACCTTTACGTTTCTTCCTAGAACCGTTGTTCTGTGAACAGCCCCTCTCTCATTGCTTCACGAGCCCAGGGTCCCAACACCCACTTTGGAAACCCCTGAAGCAGATGAAAACATACCCTTCCAAAGCATTTTTTTCCTTTTTGATAGTTTCATTGACAGAATTAAATCATTACATTTTTCTGTTTGTTGTAATTCACTGAATCTAAGACCGCGAATTAACATCTTTGAAAGTCTGCAAGGACTTATCAACACATTTTTATATATACAAAGGGCTTGACATTAACACCCACTGACAAGTCTATTCCAGCTGTGGCGGGTAACACTGCCACTCCTACTAGCCACTTTGGCAGGCTGAATTATTTGATTAAAGTTTTCTAAAGCTGCATCTGAAATACTAAAGCTATTGATATATGAGTCTACAACACTACAACTCCCATGAGCACTGCCTGCACACAGTGTTTGCTCATTGGTCCATTTGCCAAGTCTTTTGCTGATGTAACTGCTGAGAGGCGCTCCGACTTCATCTCCAGCCTCCTTCTTGTACAGCCTGACAGCTCCTGGTGTTAAGCGCCTGACAACGTGATTTAGAAGTTCACTCCCATCTTTGTCGCTCTCCAGTGTAAACAGATTCAGGGATTTGAGGAGTCACAAAGTAGCGGACGTTCATCGGATGGAGCTTATTAAAGCTCACACTGCACCACTGCACTGTTCTCACTGGCAACACTCACCTGGATATATATATATATATATATATATATATATATATATATATATATATATATATATATATATATATATATATATATATATATATATATATATATATATATGTATATGTATATATATATATATGTATATATATATATATATATATATATATATATATTAATAACAGATAAAATGTAGTGCTTATTATAGAAATAGGAATCCTGACCGCCTTAGCAGACCCCTTCCAGTTAACCTGCTGCCAACCGAAGACACAAACAAGTTGATCCAAGCTAGGTGTCACTAAGACGAGTTACTGGGAACTCTACCCAGGGCTAACAGAGACAAACATCCATTCATTCAAAACTCACGCCTATGAGCAATTTACAGTGATTTGTCTACTTCATGAGGATGTTTTTGGACTGTGGGAGGAAGAACCCATGGATGCACTATATATTTTAATGTTACTGTGCCCTATAGCATAGAAGTGAAAAATGAGTTATGAATGTGACTGGGCTTAGAGTTTTTTTCTTTCTTTTCATTCTCTTACATAGATCAAACCAACAGATTTGATCTTGATAGCCGGCTGTAGTGTAGGCCATAATAAGTTATAAAATTAAACTAATGATTCTCTACAGTGTTTTTTGTCTTAGTTCTTATTGTGCAGATTTGTATCCAAGAGTTCATTTTTCTGCAAAACTTAGACTGACAGCTCTGTTGACCAGTGATGCCATGTGCATCAGATTATCAGAGCACACTAAGGGGAACATAAAAGCACAAGAGTATGCTCTGCTGACACCTTGTGTCAACCACAACAAATCAAAATATTAGAGATAAATACAACACCAGTGATACGAGTAAACTGATATATTTTCCATCAAACTCACAACAACATAACTTCACGAAATCAGATTTCCCTGCTCCTTTTAGAAATACATTCTTTTGATTTTTGCAAAGGAATGTTTTATTCATTTATTTATTTATCGTTTTTTTTTAATTGTTTTCTGTAGACCTACTTTCACATGCTGATGTCTAAGTAAGAATTACATAATGGGGTACAACTGGTGGGAGATGAGCCCACGGGCTGCTTACAGAAATGTGGGTTACATAAACATAAGCCTACACCTGTCACCCAGGATGAAGATTAAAAAGGTTTAAATTCACATTTCAAAGCACAGAGGAGTCATTTCTCTCCCCATGTGACCCACACTGACAGCAAGGTCTGCACAGAGTCCCACCTCAGTCCATCCCCAAGCCAAACCCCTCACCCCTCCACCTCCTGTCCTGATCCGCCCTTATTGCTAGAAATGAGAACTTGGAGTCAGTTAAGTGATCAGGTCATTCTGCTCAACTCAACAATGAGAACTACATCTGTACAGTTCTTACAGTTCCACCTCTGGAGTTTAATATTCATCCAGATTAAGACATTTTAACCATGACTGATATTTATGCATCATAAGATTTGACACAAAGCCCTGATCACCATTATGCAGTAAACTAGCATTATTGTTTTTTTGTTTTGTTTTATTAAACCGTAAACATGTAAAAGGTAAAGCATCTTTAAGATTGTCCATCAAAATATCCATCTTTTGTGTCTTTTACCTCTATTAACTGGTGTTTGTACATGCTGTTTGCTTTTTTGGGACAAAAAAAAAACAGGGAATAAAGTAACTGCACTTTCTTCAGCATATAGGAATAATAAAGTCTGTGATGAAACTGCATCCCTGGATCCCCAATCAAGAAAAAAGGCCTCAATGACATATAGAATAGAATAGAATAGAATAGAATAGAAATAGAATAGAAATAGAATAGAAAATACTTTATTTATCCCCGAGGGGAAATTCAGGAGTCACCGCAGCATTTAAGAAAACAAAAGTAAGAAAGAGTATAGAAAGTGCAAAAATGTCCATAAGAAATTAGATGACGACATCCCGTCCACCACTCGTCCACCACTCTCCAGCCCAGCCAGCCTCCACCTCCACAGGGTCCAGGACTGAGCCTCCCCAGCAGTCTGTTCAGTCTCTGTCTCCTGGATCCTGTCTGCTCACAGTAGGCGAAGCTCCTCCGATGTGTCGCAGCGTCCGATGTCAGCTCCGTCAGCCACGTCCGTGAACAGCACGATGCCGCTGGATTAGCACAGCTAGCTCATCCATCCCCCGGGGCTAGATCCCACGTTCCCAACAACGATGGATGGAAGGACAGGTCCACGTCGTCACCTCCCAGCTCACATCCGAGAACCAGCACGTAGTCCTCACCTCCTCCTCCTCAATTCGAGGGAAATCATCAAGCCCTACACTAGTTAGCATTGACATGCTACAGGCTGCTAACAGCTAATTTCGCATGTAAACAATGCAGCCATGGTTACATGTAGGATCTCCAGACAAACACAGGAGAAAAGTAGTAAAAAAATACCGCCGAAGCCACAAAAAGTTTGGTGTCCTTGACCGACAATGAACCATACAAAGTGATGATTCACTCCAAATACAAAGATGACGAAAAAGAGACGAAAAAATTACAAGAAACGGACAAAGATGAGAGAGCTGCTGCAACAGGCAGCTACTTGGGTAGCGCCTAGCAACCGATATCGTATATATATATATATATATATATATAGATATAGATATATGTGTAGTATAACAGGAGATAGACTTCACATTGCACCCTTTTTTAGAATTCGGACTACACACACACACACACACACACACACACACACACAGAGAGAGAGAGAGAGAGAGAGAGAGAGAGAGAGAGAGAGAGAGAGAGAGAGAGAGAGAGAGAGTCAGTTCTTTGAATTGAGTCAGTTCTTTGAATCGAGTCAGTTATTTGAATCAACTCATTCCTCGACTCCTCATCCCTGCTCGGTGCTCCGGCGTGCAGCGGTGCTGTAGATGCGGCAGACTGAAACAGATCCTGTTTGATTCTGAATGCAGCAGCCGGGAAGGATATCATCATCCTGACAGACACCACGGAGGACGAGAACTCGACTGTAGTCAGTGTAAGACAACCTGTGCATGTGTTTCTGTTCTCTGTTTAGGCTACCGGCTCTTTTTTACTCCTCTTACTTTTATCTCAAATGAGTCATCTTTCCCTGTTGTGGATGTGTCACAGTGCAGGCTCTCCCCTGTCCAGCCTCAATACTATGCCTCATTATAAGTTCCGTCGGTTTAATGCAACTGTGGGTTAAGTCCTTCAGAGCATATTATTATTTCCGTATGTTAGTGTGTCACCTGTGGTGTGAAGCTACACACTCCAAGTGGGATTACTTTAGTTTCGTGACATTAAAGGGATGGTTGTTTTTGAAGTGGTGTGCAACAGTTATCTGTAACGGTTATTAATACTTTGTGAAAATAAATTTTGAATTTTATGTTTATAGCTTAGAGAAATAGAATTGGTCTCATTGCAACAAGTCCAATTTTATTTACCCGATTGGTTAAATAAAAAAATGATTCAGTCCATGTTGACTCCTGAGAAAATTCATCTCAAGGCTGTCATTACTATTGTTGGTGAATTTTTTTTTTCGACCAGCTGAACTCAGTTTATTTTCTTTTTAAAAACCTAACTAAATTTCTGTTGTCTGGGAAAAAAAATCCACTGTAATTGTATACATATTGCTGTTTTACTGGAGTGCAAATTAAAATTTTATTTTCTCTATAAAATAGAAAGTTCCTCAAATGAGTTTGAGTTTAAAGTTAATGTTTAATGTGTAACAGTTTGGGTGGTAAGGTTTTGTTTTGTGTCGTTAATGAACTCAGTGAACTGAATATGATGTCCTTAGACTCTACCAACACTGGATCATTTGACTTATTTTTATATTTCAAGGTTTAAAATCCCAGAACGGTGGACATATATGTTAGTGTTATTTTCTAAAATAAACAACATTACAAGTAGCTTCAATCAAATCTTGGGACAATTCACAAAATAGGATATTCGGAGTTTCATAGCAATGTGTTATTTTTGGATGTTGATCAGATAAGGATGGATATCAGCTTTTTTTATTTGTTAAATGAAAATAAAAAATAATTCTTTCTCTTGAAACTCCTTCAAAATGTCACAAAACATGTTAACATGTAGAATTTTTTTACTCGCAGATATAAATGTCCATTTTTCCTTGTCATTGTGGAAGAATTTTAAAATGATGTGTTTTAACTGGTACATCGTAATAAACGTTTCCAGTTCAGTGAATTCCACTGGCAATACTGGAAATAGTCAGGCAACAAGAACACATAGACTAAACATAGGCTCAGGGATGTATTTGGACATGATTTTCTCCTATTTCATGCCAGTCTGCAAAATGCATACATATGCGTTAAAAAATTAGGCTTGAATTTCGTTGTCTTGCTTGTTTGTGTGGTAGATTTTAAACTGATGCACTGTTGTCAGACATTTGTTTAACTTTTCTTTTTTTTAATTTAAAAAAAAGCCACAAAAATCAAATATTGCAAAATTTAGTTTTAAACCCCTTTTGTGTTCTCCTACTTCAGTTTATAAGAATTTCAAAACAGTGTATTGTAACTGAAGGAACATCAGTATCAACCAGAAATGGTATTGTTGAATGGTTGGAGGTTTGGATCAATTACCAGACCTTGCAACTGTATCCACAAATTTTGTATTCAAATGTGACCTTAAGGTCAATGTTGAAGTAATTGGTCTGTAATAATTTCCTTATGTGCCATGTTTACACCAAACCCATCAGCTTTGGTCAAAGTGTTTTTTCTGTGTGGTTTAAGCACCTGGCTTGTTTTGCCAGTCTCAGGAGACGATCATTGTTTGGGCTGAAATAATGTGTCAGAGTTGATTTCTGGTGTTTTATAAGGCTTGGGCAGAAAGAGCTTCTGGCAGAAAGCCTTTAAGGTCACTGGGCCAGTGATTTCACACCAAAACCTCGCACTGCCATCACGCTGACTGACATGGAAAGGTTGGCGTGTTGCTGTCACTAAATGCACCTTAATTCTAACAAATTAAGTAGAATTTCATTTTACACTTCCCAACCCTTGGTGAGACTTGGTTGTTTTCCTTTTCAAAAGTTTGGTGCCAAGTGCCATTTTTTTTGGCTACATTTGGATTTATTCCAAACATTTCCTCTGAAAATGAAGAATAAATTTAAAATAAATGTATACCTTACCAAATACTAAAGTTTTTTTCCCCTTTTCATGCCAGTGTTGCAGTGGAATCAAATTCACTCAATTCAACATAGTTACTTTTTGAGACCCTGACTATGTTTTAACTTTCTCAACATTTGTACTTAACGAAACAAATAACTGAGATACATTTTCAGAAAAATGAAAATGTTCTGTCAACATTTTGTTCACCAGTTTGACTCCAGAGAGTGTTGTGGGCAGGAATCAAGGTTAAATAAATTGATGTTTGAAAAAAAGCTTCAACCTCCAGCAGCGAGAAATAAGGTTGATGTAAAGTGCTAAAAAAAATTGCAGTTCCTATAGTGTCCACTTGAGGCTGGCTCTGGAAACAGCCTGGTTGTAGATGTTAAGATATTTTTGCCTTATCTGTTCTCTTGTATCTTTCTTTTTACCATTTGACAGTGGTTCAGATTTAGTTTTAAACCAACATTTAATCCAGCCTCTTCTTGTTTCCCTATGGTCATTTTTTTTGTCTGTTTAATCTTTCACAATCAGTCATGCTGGTTTCTTATTACTCGGTAACTTCTTGACTTTTTAGTGGGTATAGTGGCTTCACTGTACATTTCTCCCCTCTTGAACTTTTACAGTGAAGGAGACCCCTCCCCCGCCCTCTTTAAGCCTCTGTCTCTGAAGTTTTAAGCGCTGTTGTAGCTTATGGAGCCTCTGATAGTCGTAGCTCTGCTGAAGAATGTGCGTGAGCTTTAATTTTTCTCTCAAAGCCTCCACAGTGATTAGCTCTCATTCTTACAAAGTCATGGGAGAGCAGCGCTGTTAACCTACTTCCCTCAGTGTGATCTTAATATCCTTATGTTCGGCCTCTTCATGTTATGTAAGAAAAGTGGTTTCACTAATGGGCTGAAAGCAGGAAGGTTTTTAGAAAGGCTGCACAGACACCCACAGGATTGGATTTTCTGATAACATAAGGATTTGATGGATCAGGTCTGAAACTCCTGGAACAGTCTGTGGATCCTAATAATGTCAAATGTGTTTGAAAATCAGAGCGCCTGTATGGCCTATAGTGGTGAGGTCACACACCTCATGAGGTTAGCCTGGGGTCAAACCAAACCTGCGCCCCACACTACAAGACAACCAAGCTGATTTGGGCCCTCAAGGATTAAGAGAAATAAGTGGTAACATAGTGTTAGCCATAGTGTTATCAGAAGTAGAACTGTAATGTTATTTTAAAAAGTCATAATGTTAGGACATGAAAGTCAGACTGTAACTCGGATAAAGTTGTAGTTTTATTAGAATTATGTTGGAATGTTACAACCCTAAAGTTGGACTGTTGTAAGCTTAAAGTCAGCTCAAAGTATTTTTTTTTAATAGACCCAGAAAATCACAACATCATTTGAAAAAGTGATAATGCTATGACAAGATTATTACCAGAATGAAGCCATTATAACATGATAATGAAGCCAGAATGGAACAAGCCTAAAGTGGGAATGTTAAAACATATACATTTTAATATAATGAAATAAAGTGATAATGTTATTTTATTATGATAAACACTAAAGATTGGAATGTAATTAAAAAAAATGTTTGTAGAATATTGTGAAACTAAAGCCAGAATGTTACTACAATAAAGTCATAATGTCGTGACACCAAATCAGAATGTTACACAACTAAAGCTGTAATGTGACTGAAAAAAAGTTATGATATTGGGAAAGACCGGGAATGTTACAACCCTTAAGTTGGAATGCTCTGACACCTTTGGATTGTTATTAAATAAAAATTAGAATTTAAAGACATTAAAGTCAAAATGTTATTAGAATTAAGCCCTCATTTAACAAAACTTAAGTTGATGTGTTATGAGATGAAAGTTAGAATGTTATTAAACTGAAGTTGGGAATATATTAGATGAAAGGTAGAATGTTAAAGCACTAAAGTCATAAAGTTACTGGAAAATATTTGTATTGTTAGAATAGAGATGGAATGTTTGTCAACTCTGAATAGACGGTGAGGGGTTCTGTGGGACTTCCAGTTTGAGAGTCAGGAAGGTGTGTACTCATGATTGAGATGTAGTTAAAGGATCAGTGCGTAGTTTTTTAGAAAACATGTCTGTACTTTTCCTGGTGAGCGAGATCTACATGATAGTTGTGTTGGTCAGGGTTTTGAAAATTCTGCAGTCAGGTTTAGACTTTCATCAGCTGCTTCATATAGGTGGACCGCCTTTTGAGCTACAGGCGGAGAACAGACACCAAACCAGAGTATATTTTCTCTGAAGCATTTATGGGACAGAAAATCTGTAGATCAGACCTTTTGTCTGAGTTTGTTAGGGTTAATCCAGGCAATTGGTGGATTTTTTATCACCACTTTGATGTCTCCATGAAGCAGCGTGAGCGGCCCACTTTATTTGACTCTAATTGGCCTTTAATCCAGCTGGATTTGGGTATCAGGTCTTAGAGTCAGATGCAGGTGTAACAGTGGTACAGTAGATCATCTGAGGCGGTATGATCCCGGGTCAACGAGTTCTCTGCCTATCCTCTTTGGACCTCCTCTCTCACCCTGAACCGAGCGTTCCCATCCAGGTCAACTCGTGACATGTTGGCAGATGTACGTGTCCCCCTGCTTCCTTGTCTCCTCGTTATCAGGTCCTGTTTGACACACAGTAACAACCTTTCTTTGGCTTCTCCCCTGTTGCTGTCAGTGAAATGTGTCCATGTGGAGATGTGATGTGGAGGGCAAGTGAAGGAGCAACAGATTCCCATACATTAGCTTGGCTTGGTGCTTGGTAGTGTACCTGAGTGTGCAGATTTTTCCCAAGCTGGTAACTCCAGGCCCCTCCAGCTACGAGCAGATCAAGGCTGGAAAAGAAAGTTGATTTTAATCCCCCTGGGGATTAAGAACCCCATGAGTGATTAAATGAGACTTCTGTCTCAAAAAGGACAAATTACTGTACCACCTCAGAGTTGGGAACGGTTTTTACAGTGGTCTGCAGAACAAAGATTATACCTATCTCCATTTCGGTGATCGTTAATCATCCTGCGATCACAGGGTAGATCGCATATTTCAGCTGCTTAGAGTCCTGTGAGGTCAATGGAAATGGATTTTGTCTGATGTTGGTCAGACCTAAGCTGTCTTTTCCCAGGAAATGTATGGACACTTCCACTGAATCTGGACTCAAAGGAATTATCATGAGCAGAGGTGTTTCGAACAAGAGTGAACAAAACTGTAACAACAAATCTGTAAGCTCAACTGACTGAATAAAACAGAATGAGTCACTATTTGGATTGAAGGATCCAAAAAAAAGACTTACCATGAGGTTTGAGGAAAGACAACAGAATGTGTAGAGCACAAAAGTGTGCTATATCACTGAAAACGCATATGAACAAACTGGGATCTCTTGCACCGATAAAATCAGCTAATACTCCTGCCCAACTTTGTGCCATGAGATCAACTCTAGAATGATCGTGACATGTCCTCATAGTGCGCAACAATAGAGGAAAAAATCATAACAACAACAACAAAAGAGACAACTTTTTTTCGAAGCTTACAAAATAAATTTATTGGAAAGTATAAATGTAGCCTAATGCAAAGTACTACAGCTATCATAACAGAGTATTTATGATAACAAGAAGATCTTCGAAAAATATGCCACCTGAAATGGGTGCATGGTCTAAAAAGTTTGAGGACCGCTGGTGTAGAGTACCTTGAAACTTTTCCTATGATGTTTTGAAACTAAGACAACAAAAACTCAATGAAACTTAAAACTAACCTCACCATATGTTTAAAAGAAGAATACAGAAGCTGACAATGTGTCTCAAAACTGACCATACCATGTGTTAAAGGGAAGAAAACAAAAAAAAAAAGAAGGTACCTGAAAGCTGAACTTACAGTGCGCTTTCGAGGAAAGAAACCAGAAACTTGAGAGTAGGCTAAAACTGACCTCAAAATGCGCTAAAAGAGGAATGAGGAAACATCTGTGAATAGGTACAGTTAAACAAACTGTACCATGTTTTCTAAAGATAAGGAAACACATCCTACTGTGTTGAGACAAAATATCAACTCTTTAGGACAGAGCAAACCTGTTTAGTTAAAAATAGGGCTGTCATAATAACGCGTTAATTAGATTAATTAATTACACCGCAAATTAACGCGTTATAAAAATTAACGCAGATTAATCTGGAGCCCAAACCCGCGGGGCGTTCAAAGACACACTTATTTTCAAATGTCTGGTATTTACAAACCATTTGTCCTACTTGGAGAAAGTGGTGTTCTCGTCAGATTTTCAAATTTCAAATCCCTGAATGTATCACACCTGACGTCAGCAACATGCTTTAAACCGGGGGGAAGCGAGAGTGATTTTTGGGGGATTGCCATCCACATCTCGTTTATTCACACGTCCTTTTTGAAAATCTGCAGAAAATCAACCGTTTGCTCTACCTCAATTCTGTAAAAAACAGATAATTTTACACTCTTTACTGCTTTAAACAAGCTCTGAATTATTGATATATGTCCTGTATTTAAATCTAAAGAAGTCTTTGAAAATTTGCTTCCATCTTCCTGGTGTCATGTTTCAGCTTGGGGCTGCTCTGCACCAATGAGCAACAGTTTTTGTGTTCAGAGCATGTTAAACTGAAAATACTTCACTTTTCTTTGATCCAAGACTTGAATTTAGTGTTTTGTACATAGTTCCTCACAGTTTTTAGCCTTTAGCCCTGGTTCTCCTGACCTCATAGAGGTATAGAAGTTCACATTGCAGTGACAGTTGAGTCCACATTGAGTAAAAATGTGACAGAAGCAAAAACCGCCCTAAAAATCAAATCAGCTTATCCTAGGTTCAGGACTGTGTAGATTTTGTTAAGGTAGGTTCATGTGTTCCTTATGCCTCAGGGTACCTAAAAATGTGTTGTATATATTCCCACCTTATTTTTTAAACTCTTTTAATGTCTTTTAATGTAATTTTAATGTCCTGGAATTCAAATTCTTTATTTTGGGACCTCAAGCTGATATGAGATTAAAATGAGATTAATTCGATTAATTAATTACAAATCCTGTAATTAATTAGATTATTTTTTTTAATCGCCTGACAGCACTCGTTAAAAACAAATCACTCTTCAGGGGGGAACTCTTAGTGTGACACATTTCAACCATTAAAGCGTCTTTTATCAAATTGTTCTTTTACATTTTATACCTTATTGCCATTACTGTGTTAAATATCCTCAAGGGGGCCAGCTTTGGGAAAGGTAATTATTATTAGTGGATTTTTTTGATGCGTCAAAAGTTAATGAACTTGAAGAAGGAGACATGATGCAGACATCGCTCTCTGTTGTCAACAGGCCTTAAGTCACAGGCTGAAACTTGCTGCTGTCGTTGGTTTTGAGACGTGGTTGATCACTTCACACACTGAGTGATCTGACTGCTGATGTGTTTATCATACAGTAAGTCAAGCTGAGTGCATAGGCAACCAGGTTTCTCCACACACACACACACACACACACACACACACACACACACACACACACACACACACACACACACACACACACACACACACACACACACACACACACACACACACAGCTGCTGTAACTCACTCCTGCCTCTGCAAAGTCAGCACTTTGCCGAGGTTTAGAGGAAGCAGCTCCCTGTCTCTGTATCTGTGGATCTGTCTGCTGAGAGTGAAGCTGTGATCAGGATCAGGGACATAACAGTCCTTCAGACAGGAAACTAAAGAGTGAACCTCACCTGCTCAGTGGATGTATTGAACAGTCTTGTTACAGTAGAGCTGAAACACTCCAGTGTTGCTGGAGTTGATGAAGTCTTAAGCTGTGCTCATCTTGTTACCCTGAACTCATCCCTCTTCGCAGATCTTTGGCATCAACACTTTACGGATCATTGGCATTTTCCTGTTGAATTCTTTCTGCAGCATCATGAAATGTCTAAACATGTTCACTGTATGGAAATCAACCGCCAAAGGGTTTGTTTTTCATGGAGTCAGACCTTTACTGAACCTGCCACGTCTCCAGGTCGTTTCAGTCTTTGCGGCTCGGCATAAAAAAATTTCATCTCTGTAGAGTCGTACATACTTGAAGGTCATATCTGGATATTCAGGTCCTTGTAAGAGCTTGTCTGTGATTTATGATGTTGTAACAGTTGTTTCATGTCTTGATACAAGTAACTAAACAAATACATTTTTCTTACCCCTTTTGCAGGTTCCCAAAGTCAGAATGCATTACATAAATGTTAAAAAAATGGATGTGCTTCC
Organism: Halichoeres trimaculatus; assembly: GCF_033239565.1. Lineage (NCBI taxonomy): Eukaryota > Metazoa > Chordata > Actinopteri > Labriformes > Labridae > Halichoeres > Halichoeres trimaculatus. The sequence goes on from NW_027437188.1 coordinate 10,787,897, forward strand.
TCCTTTTAGTCATGATTACACTGGAAAAACTGAGATCTTATCAAGTAATTTTGTCTTATGCTAGAAAATGTCTTTTAGACTTAACATGAGAGAAAAGTTACTTGTATTAAGACATTATTCTAGTTTTCAGCAAATTTTCAAGCAATTTGTTCTTGTTCCATTGGCAGATTTTTCTTTACTTGATGCAAGCAATTCAGAACTAATTTTTGTCTTTAAAGAACTTAAACCAAGATTTTTTTATCTGGACTGACGAGGTGAATGTGGCTCATTTCAAGTAGAACAAGACAACTTTTACTTAAAACAAAAACACTTGATAAGCTTTCCTTTTTTTTGCAGTTGTAGGATTCAAAAATAAAAAGAGAGGAGGACAGGAGTGCAGACCAATGAAAGAATTTATTGAACCAAAAACATAAAAACACTTACTGTGAAAACAGAGCCCAAAGGAGAAACATCACAGGCATTCAGAGGAAGGATGACATAAGGAGAACTGATGTGAAAAACTGACAAAGAAAGGAGGAAGCACAGAGAAAGAACTGACCTACATGTGAGATGAGACACAGGTGAAATTAATGAGTGCAAAAAAAACACGTGCAGAAAGTAAAACTAAACCAGACACACAGGAAACAAAACTACAAAATAAAACAGGAAAAACACAAAGGCTACACAGAACAAGAAGGGCAACACATAACAGTGCAGTATCACTGACTTTGGTCAAACTTTGAATTATTTGCTGCAGTCCTCCATGAGCATTTCCTCACAGCTTTGTTAACGTGCTGCATCACAGGTTATGTAATTTTACGCTGACACAGCAGGTCCTGATGAAACAAAATTTTACAGTCTGCAGAATTCTCCCTGAGGCCTAACCTTAAAAAAATGACACTGCTGTCAGGGTGGAAACAATCAACCTACATTTTCAGACTTTGGAGGCCAGGACTTCATCCACAGCATGGGTCTTAACACTTAGTCCATATCTGTTGATTAGATCTAATGGTTGATAAACCGTACCGTATGAGACAATTTGAGACATGAGGATATAACAAGACAAAACAGGTTATGAAACGGTTCAATGATGGTGAATGGTGATAGGATATGATGAGGTGTGATTTCATATGATGTGTTGAGGTGGAATATGGTGAAATGCCATACCGAATAATGCAACATGATACAAAATGATGAGATGTGATGTGTTAGGATGTGATGCATGAGGATGCATGAGGATATGATACATTAAAATACTGGATTTTTCAGGAACTGATGTGCAGAACTGGAATCCTCATGTCATATTAAACCCACAGATCTCAGAAACTTTGATTTTATTGATACCCAAAGCTAGCTGTGTGGTTTTAATTGCACACAAAGAATCATGAGTAATGGACAGTGCAGGATGCATCTCATGAATCCTGCATGACTTGGCAAAGTAAAATAAATCCATTAGAAGCATTTGGAGCAGCCTACTAGATGGGCCAACCTTGAAGGCCGCAGGGTGACACAGCTGGCTGCTACACGTGCTTTCTGAAGGATGCAGCCTCTGCATCAGAACACAGCTGCAGAGTGGGATGTATTTGGCGGCTTAATTTTCCTTTCTAATATGATTTATGTTTCAGAGTGAGTTGTTTTGGCCTCCAGCCTTAAGAGTAGCCATAGCCTGTGGTAGGAAGGACGAGTCATCTCTGCAGTTTTACGGCATCTTTGTGTACTGGATCTCTTCCCTGTCCCACAGACAGGTAACAGAAATGGACAACAAGGCTCTGGAACCAGACTCTGTGGGCGTCCCCATGGAGGAGGCCGTCACGTGTAACGGGAGCAGCCAGCCTCAGCCTCAGCCTCAGCAGCAGGAGGCGTCGCTGTTGACTCACCTGAAGAAGGTGGAGAACCAGATCACAGACGCCCAGCGCTTCTCTCACCTGCCCAAACGCTCAGCCGTGGACCTGGAGTTCATCGACCTCTCCTACACCATCCAGGAGGGGCCGTGCTGGAGGAGGAGAGGTGACATGCAGCTGTTTAGTCACTCGTTCATTAACCAGTTTTTTTGTGAGAGGAAGGTTTAAAAAAAAGGAGAACAGTAGTTTTTAGAGGGAAAACAAAAGCAGCAACAGGATGAATCCACATTGCAAGCTAAAGCAAATATAAGCTTTGTTTTCGACCAGGTTTGTGTGAAATAGGGAGTAAGCTCGTACAGGGACTAATCTTGCTGAGTTTCAGTTTGACTGTAAACACTAAGTTAGAGGTTTCACTCTGTCTTCCTTCAGGAGAATGAATCTGACGTAGATTATTGTGGGATTTATACATAACTTGATATTTTCTTGTGCTATGGAGTTGTATGGGCTGTCGTCTCTTTGTCAGTGTAATTCGTCTTTGGATCAGACAGGGCAGCTTTTAGGGATCCAGTGTAAGATTCAATATCTTAGCGTCACTCTCCAGCTGAATAACTCTCCTTCGTTTGGCCTCGCCATGGTTTCCTCCCTCTGAACGTTGCTTCCTCTGGGTAAATAAATCCTGTCACAGACATCTCTCTCTCTCTTTCTGACTCATTAGTGAGTGTATAAACTGCTGCTTAAACCTACTGTAGCAATCTCTGCACTGAAAAAAAAACAGTTGGACCAACTTAAATTATTGCTTCAATTGGTCACACCTTCGTAAATTAAGTTATTTGAAATCAAGATAATAATTTCAATTCACAAAAATGATTAAGTCCAATAAACTTATTATTTTGATTGTTCTCAAATCCACATTTTGCATCAATTCAACTTAAAGTTTTCAGTTTTTTCAACTCAATAATTTGCAAAACCCAAAAGTAAAATGTGACCAGGTGTTTTAATGCTTTATTGCACAGTGAAATGTGACAAGTTGAGCTTACCTAAAAGAATCTAGGAAAACAGTTGCACTAAAAAAGGTTAGTACATATAACTAATAGTCTTAAGTTGAGTTTATTTTATGTCTACTTGTTACGTTTACTTTTCTGCCTGTGTATTTACCTAATTCTAACCATGAGTGAGGAGCAAGGTTATAATAGTTTTGGATTTGTCATTATAGTTTAGTTTTAGTTAGTTTTGATTTTTTTTCCCATTACAGTTTAGTTTCAATTAGTTTTAGAGCAGGCAGTCTAGTTTTTATTTAGTTTTGATTTTTGCAACAAGGCTTAGTTTTAGTTTAGATTTAGTTTAGTTTCAGTTTAGTTTTAGTTTTTTCATACCTTATTAACCAGGTACAGGATTCAAAAAGGACAGAGTAAATATTTTTGAATGCTGTTTATTTTCAAGTCCAACATAGCACTCACTGAAAAAAATTATATAAACTCAATATAAAAAATATATACATAAATTATATGAAAATAACGTTAACCTAAATTACATAAAATCAATATAAACTAAAACTATATATATAGAACAATATAATATGAGCTGAAATATTTAGAAACTTGGACTCTAACAAGAAAGACAGACTTAAATACAATTGAAGTCAGACTCACATAAAATTAAAATATTACAGATGCTCTGATTCATTGCTCCTCTACGTTTTGTCGCAGCACAGTGCACAGCCAGTAAACAAGCACGTCCCAGTACATCACTACGATGGTGCTGTACGGCGCTGACAACTGCCGAAAACTGTCATAAAATTTTTTGGGAAAATGTGTCAGATTAATTTAAATCCTAAAGGCTGTTAATATTGTCAGAAACTAAAACTAAGGGCATTTTCTCCATAATTTTGGTTAGTTTCAGTTAGTTTTGTGAACCCAAGATACAGTTTTAGTTTACTGATCGTTTTTGTTTTCTTTTCTAGTTTTTATTAGTTAGAGTTAACTGCAATGTATTTTAAATTTTAGTTTTCCTTTTTAGTTTCGTTTTAGTTAACTATTATAACCTTTGTGAGGAGGAAATGCAGTGGACATTAGTTCCCGCTGAAAATTGAGATGTTAACCCTCCAAGGGCACGGGCTTTCTTTGCTCCACATGGCATGGACCTTCTGTCTGTGCCCTGTCGCATGGGCCGTGTACCTTTAAGTGTGTTCAATGCTTTATATATTAATAAATGAGATGTGTTGGTGGGCTAAAATTATGGTTAAGAATGATAGATTGGGTTTGTTTTCAGTTATATTTAAATTACCATAACTGAGAGAGTATTTCAATTGGAGCCCTCAGTGCTGTGGGGCACAGGCAGCCAGGCTGTTGGGATGAAACAACTTAATTTACTTAGATATGACCAATTGAAGCAATAGTTTAAGTTGGTCCAGCTATTTCCCTTTTCTAGTTGTAGCAATGCAGAATTTCAAGTTGATATGATCCACAAAAAAACATTGGAAATCTCAACATAAAAATATTGAGTTGGATTTATTTAAAAAAAATTACATCACTTCAACTGATTGAAGATTCCCTTTTTACAGTGTGATTAGTATTGGATTCTGTTTTCAGGATCATTTTCCCACAGGGAGAGAGGAGGGGTGAGGAATGAGAAGAGCTGAGAGATGTTGACGCACTGAGCACACACTGAACCAGAGTTGATAGAAGAAAACTGTGAAACCAGGTCTCAGGTTTTACAAGTGTGAAATGCAAGTGCAACATTTTTTTTCACAAAGATCAAAGTTACTTTTTTCTTTTGCTTTAACTTTATGATTCAAATGTAGCTCAAAGTATAATCCGTGTTTCATTAGTCAAAGTTTTAAAGTTATAAACTATTTAAAGGAAGGTCTTCTGTTCAGAACAGCTGCACACACAAACATTACATTTGAAGTGACAGAACTACACAATTTGGGAAATATTGCGGGTTCTACCGAAAACAGATATGTCTTAAAAATCTGCACCTATTTTTTGCACTTCATTTTATGTTGAAGATAAATAATTATGATTCTTGCCTCCTTTGAAGATCGTCTCTGTGTCCATGTGTGCATTTGTGTGCGTTTGTCTTCTGATGTACTGTCTGAGACAGTTCAGATCATAAACTGCTAAAGGAGAGGAAGGGGAAGAGGAAGGTGAAGTCAGACCGGTTTAATACTTGTCAGTTAGGTTCTTTTTGGCTGCATAAAAAATGTCAAACAACTGTATCAATAATATTTTTTACCTTCTTTTATTGGTTTACTGCACAGTTCATGTGTCAGTGTCAAACTGAGCATTTATGTCATCAACTTATCTTATCCTATGTTGTATTTTAAGTACATGTGTATACCATTAGTAGCTTAAGAAATGAACCACTTGAATAAAACACTTGATGCAAATGTTGTAGTTTCAAAATAATATGGAGGATCAAAGAAAGATATGAGCAGAAATCTTTTCTTCCTCTGTTTTTACTTTTTTTCAGCAATTCAGGTGTCATCTTTGTCTTTAGAAATATTACATTAAGACATTTTTTTCTGGAATTGTCAGTAAATGTAGATTTCATTGTTTGCAGTGCAAAAATTGTTTGGGAAGCTTGTCACTGAATGTTGAATTAGCAGATGTCCTGAATGCTGAATAAGCTGTGAGCTTCAAGTTTCTGATGAAATGGTAAAGGCTTAGGAGCTTTAAAGAAACATTTGGGTTTTATTTTTGTCATAAGAGACTGGGACTCTTCTTATTTGATATGAAAACAGTAACGTGAGAAGTGAAACAAAAGACACGTCTGACCTCTGAGCCACACAAACAGCCTCAGAGCACTGTCGTGAAAACTTAAACAGAACTCTTTGTTTGTACCACGAATCACATCATCACCTGCAGAATTATGAAGCTGTTACAAGTCTGCGCAGATTCAGCAGTTATGATTTTCATACCTAAGCCAAAGAATTCATCGCTGGTGGCTATAGACACACAACATCTCCTCCGCAGTGTCGGATCCATCTTTGTGAGGAGAACCCTTCTGTTTGCTTGAAACTGAACAGTGAAGCAACAGATCAATTAAATAACAAATTGATCAAAATCAATAGGATACCACGAAAAGAGTCGCATATCACTCACTGAAGTCGTAGCTTTTGTTTCCAAACCTCAGGATTGTGTTACGCTCAGATGTTGCTCTGGTGTACAGAGCTTTTAGCTATTGCAAGTTTGGGATGTTTGCTCATTTGTTTATTTGTGATTCACAAGCTCAGTTTGTTTGCTTCTTCTTAGTTTTGGAGATTGTGTGGACGATGTTTTCTGCAGCTACATATCTCAGATGCCCACATTCTACGAAAAGATGTATCCAAATCTAAGTTTTTTAAATACAACAAAAATCTTTCCAGACATGTTATTTAGGAATGCATGGAGCGCTATAGCCAGGCTATCATCCTAGATGCAGTGGTGCATTCTCTCCCCAGCTGTCCTGTCTGCTTAAGAAAAAAATACTCAAAATACAACTTCAAATCACCTCTTGAGTTTTGTGCCAAAATGCAGGTTTTTCTGCAGAATCAGTAATACTTTAATGACCTCGGAGGTAGTTCTGTAATTACATTGACACTAATACACAACAAAGTCAGAATATCATCAGAGTAGTAAAAGAAAGTTCAAATAAAAAGGAATGCATACTAAATTAAATTGCTGGAGCTGTTGAGCATGTATTTCAGTGAATGAACCTTTTTATTTTACCTAAAAAGTTCCAAGACTCTTTTTTACCATGTAGTTACTTCCTTCAGATGGGCAGCTACAGAGACAGGAGCCAGCAGGAGTACAGAGAGGTCTGACATGCAGCACAGGGTCAAGACTAGGAGTTATGTCAGGACTGTAGTGTCACACACATGTCAAAATAGAGACAACAAGGTTTGCAACGTTTGATGCTACATCTTCTCTAAAGATCCCAAGGTTTGCTTTGAAAGGTGGGCTTTAAGTCTACCTTTTGTTTTAAAAACAACATTTAAGTTTAGTTGTTGCAGCTCAGTGCAGAAACTCTGCTCCAACACTTTGTAACATGGTCTTTGTGAAAGATAATGCAGGTAAGTGCTCTGTGCTAATGCATTTAGACTGAAGTGCAACATCTGATACTGTGCAGTGTGATATTCATGCTCACAGACTGCAGAGGATCTTCTTCTGGACTTACAGGGAAAGCTTTTGCTGGGTTGTGCATTTTTCAAGTATTTTTCTAGATTTTCTAATGAAGAGGTACAAAATAAGCTTTAGTGGATCCTAAAAGATGTTTGAAGAGAGAGTAGAGTGGATGCATGTTAGCTGAATGCTTGAATAAAGATGTTTTCCTGAGTTGACCTCTGTCCTCTTTGTCCTCTCAGGGTTTAAAGCCTTACTGAAGTGTCTTTCTGGAAGGTTCTGCAGTCGGGAGCTGATAGGGATCATGGGGCCTTCAGGGGCCGGGAAATCCACTCTAATGAACATCCTGGCTGGATACAGGTAAGAGAGAACGTCTCTCTGTCTTTAGGCTAAATTTAGCAGAAGCAAATCAGAGCTTGGTTTTGGTTTTAGATCAAAGTACTGTGAAGCTGCCGGACAAAAGGTGAAAGCGTGATCATCAAAAACTAACTGGAACTTCTGTACTTCTTTAATGCTTTGTCTCCATCCATCCATTTTCTATACTGCTTATCCCGTTTAGGGTCGCAGGTGGCTGGAGCCTATCCCAGCTGTCATTGGGCAAGAGGCGGGGTACACCCTGGACTGGTCACCAGTCAATCGCAGGGCTGACACATAGACACAGACAACCATTCACTCACACACTCACACCTACAGACAATTTCGAGTGACCAATTAACCTGAGGAGCATGTTACCCGCAGAGAGCCCACGCATGCACAGGGAGAACATGCAAACTCCACACAGAGAGGCCCACCGGCCAAGGTGGGGATTTGAACCGGAGGCTGCAGCACTAACCGTTGCGCCACCGTGCAGCCCTGATGCTTTGTCTTTGTGCTGAAAATTTCTCATTAGGCGGGCCAATCCAAGAGCCCTTTGGAATTATTTTAGCTCTCCCTGCAACTGGTTTGGGGCCTTAAGACCACAAAATGTGTGTTAAGAGATCAGAGTTAAACACCCCCCTTTGTTTGTGGAGCACCTATTCATCCTTTACCTCCCGCTCAAGCCTCTGACCTGTCTGTGACCCCCTACTGCAGGGAATCGGGGATGAAGGGTCAGATCCTGGTGAACGGGAAACCCCGGGACCCGAGGACATTCAGGAAGATGTCCTGTTACATCATGCAGGAAGACATGCTGCTGCCTCACCTCACTGCACGAGAGGCCATGATGGTGAGCGGCTCCTGGCACAGGTCAGGAAGTATCAGACCTGTTTTCTCTCTGTCTGTGTGTGAGCTTTAAGAGCATGTCATGTCTTTCGTTTCCTCAGGTTTCAGCCAACTTGAAGCTGGATGAAAGTCTAGAAGTGAAGAAGGAACTGGTGAGAAGAGAAACAAAGCTGAACACAGAAAAAAAAGGAAACACCAATCGTATTTACCCCTAAAATCTGAATCTCACTGAAGCAATAGTTCAGATTTTATGAAGTGTTTCATCCACGGCTGCTGGATTCTTCTGTCTCTCTTCTTGTGTCCAGGTAAATGAGATCCTGACTGCTTTGGGGCTCCTGGACTGTGCTCACACTCGAACCAGCTCGCTCTCTGGTGGTCAGTGTAAGCGTCTGGCTATCGCCCTCGAACTGGTCAACAATCCTCCGGTCATGTTCTTTGATGAACCAACCAGGTGAGACAGACTGATGCTGATGAGCATGTGATGAAACCTGCCTACATCAGAGAAATACGAGTCACTGCTGGACAGGTGTTGTTCAGAGTAGACCTTTACCACTCTCTGAAATGAAAATCAATGTCATCAATCAAAGTTTGAGCTTTCAGGGTGATTTTTGATTGGAAGAGAGGAGATAATTCACATAGAATAGACCAAGAATTGTGCATCATTTGCTCAAAAAAGTCAGGCACTGAGACCACATTAAAACATTTGTTTGACTTTCAATGAGGGGTTCATCATTGACACAGGAAGCGCATGAACCCCTTTGTGTCCAACTTCAGCTGTCTGGTGGTCCTGCTAGGTGTTAGTGTGAGGTGACAGATGAGAGAGCGTGAAGTTAACACATAATGAAGCAGAGATGAAACAGAGACAGATCTGGCGTGAGTCCTGCTGAAGCATCTTCACGCTGCATACGTTCATCCGTCAGTGATTAATTAAGAGAGTATGCCAAGCCAGAGGTGACAGTATTTCACAGATTAGATCCAGCTCACTTGTGAATTTACACTCACAAGCAAAACCTTAAGACTTGGGGAAAAATACAAGAATTCACATTGAGTCATGATGGGTTATAAACGGGTTATAAGTAGAGTTTAAATACAAAAAGAAGATACAGGAGCAAAAGACACAAACAGGCAGAATGCGAGAAATAAAACACAACAACACTATGACTGTGACTGTGAATAAAGGCTGGGACGAAGACTGTGAAGGACAACGGACTGGCACCAAGACAGTGAGAGACATGAGATCAAATACAAGAGGTAATAAGTGTGATGGGAAACAGGTGGGAAGGAAAAATCAGGGAGCAAGTGTGACCACACTGGGGCAGGGTAGACAGGAACAAATCTAACACAGAGAACAGGGTTTGTGATTTCAAAATAAAAGCATGACATGAATATGCAGAAAGGAATGAAACTATACAGGCATGACAGAGAGCAGGTTATTTATTTAAAACTGCACAGGATCCTGTCTTTCATGCTATTTTTATTCAATTGTTCTTAATGTTATGACCTGCTGATGGAAAAGGCAAAAAGGCTGTCTGTCTTTGAACGTGGAAGGATTGTGGAGCTGAGCAAGCAAGGTCTCACCCAACATGCTGTTTGTGAAGAGACATGATGCACCAAGATGGTTATCCAATTTTTTTAAAGAACTGAGGGTCATGGGACTAAACATCAAGTGGTAGGATAGGACTGGCTATTTAAAGACGCAGGACGATCATCGACCCAAATCAAAGCTGCTACTGGTGCCAACTGTAGCCCCATCATAACCATCAGACGACGTCTGAGAGAAAAGAACAAAAAATGTCTGGTCAGATATTGAATAGTGGTATTGAAGCTTCACAATCCATCCCTTAATCAGGCCTGGAGAGCTTATACTTCCTCCAACATCAATCTTCACATCCTGAAAACCAATCGGCCTGATACTGTATAAATCTATATAATCTAAAGATGGATGGTGGATAGAGGCCGAGGCTAAGCCTGTTAGTTTAACATTTAAAAGAGTCAGCTGCTCACCCCTCCTGTGCCTCTGTGTTTCTGTGCTCAGTGGTTTGGACAGCGCGTCCTGCTATCAGGTGGTCTCCCTGCTGCAGTCTCTGGCTTTGGGAGGACGGACCATCATCTGCACCATCCACCAACCCAGCGCCAAACTGTTTGAGATGTTCGACAAGGTACACGTCTGTCTGTACATGGGGAAATGTGTCACTGTGTTCAAGGTTATTAACCTGCAGTGATTCCTTCCTCCACAGCTCTACATCCTCAGTCAGGGTCAGTGTATTTACAAAGGCACCGTCACGTACCTCATCCCCTACCTGAAGACTCTGGGCCTCTACTGTCCCACCTACCACAACCCTGCAGACTTCAGTAAGAACACTTCATCAGATTCACTTTATTGAGGACAATCTGAGACACTTCCTTCATAGCGTGCTTGTCTCCATCTTCATGTCTCTGCTCCAGTCATCGAGGTGGCCTCAGGAGAGTATGGAGACCTGAATCCGGTGCTGTTTGAGGCTGTCCAAGGAGGGATGTGTGCGTTAGAGGAGAAAAAGAGCCACAGTGATACCAATGGCCCGTCCGTCTGTACGACCAAGTACCCGATGGTAAGAGGGAAGAATCAGCCCCTCTGCTGCTTGGATCTGAACGTTTGTTGTCTTTGGTTATAAACCTGTTGTGAGTTTAGGTAGGGGTTATGCATGCGTGTGAGATTAATCTGCTCTCATCCTTGCAGGATGCCGGACACGTAGAGAGTCATACATTTGCCACAAGCACACAAACACAGTTCTGCATCCTCTTCAAGAGAACCTTCATCACTATCTGTCGAGACCAGGTAGGTGACAGAATGATGACCATACTCTGATGGAAATAAAGACAGGAAAAATCAATCCACTCCAAATGTTTGATTGTCCTCCTCAGGTTCTGACCCATCTCAGGCTGATCTCCCACATCGCCATCGGCGTGTTGATAGGTTTGCTGTACCTGAACATCGGCAACGACGCCAGCAAGGTCTTCAACAACACCGGGTTCCTCTTCTTTTCCATGCTCTTCCTCATGTTCGGGGCGCTCATGCCAACCGTGCTAACCTGTGAGTCTTACCGAGGGTAGGAGAATGCTTCTTTTTTTGAGGTCCAGTTTGTAAATGTGTCTTCACTCCATGTGTAGTTCCTCTGGAGATGTCCGTGTTCCTGCGGGAGCATCTGAACTACTGGTACAGCCTGAAAGCATACTACTTGGCCAAGACGATGGCAGATATCCCGTTCCAGGTGAGTCCAGGGTTGATCTCTAGGAGCAAGAGTCCGTATGGAAATAATAACCCAGCACAACACTGCCCTCTAGTGGCAGCTAAGTGTTATCCACTGAATCTTCAGCTGCTAAAGGACCTCTTTCACAATACATGTAATTTTGCCCACAGCCCAATTTTTTGTTTATTGTGTGGTATTTGTAGTACACCCAGAGACTCCCAAGAATATACTTTTAGAAAATCAGAAAGTCATCCTGGGCCGATCAATCATCTTATGAATTTCTCAGATCCCCTTTCCCTTACTATAGTTCCAGTCTGCAAATTAAAATTGTCCAAGCCATTGCAATGCAAAAAGACACTAAGGCCATAAAAAAGATTACATGTATTTATAAGTACTAGAAACAGAAATTGACAGAAGTAATGTTTACATATTGCTGTCATTGTAGATATAGACAATCTGATTACAACAATCCTAAAATGCATCGGTTTTTACTTGTATCAATGGCTCATTATTATCTCATCACAAAGGCATAATATAAAGGCCCTTTGTGGCTGTTCAATATTAAAATGAATAACATTTCATGTGAAATGTTTGTTTTGAATCTAGCTTTCAAATTCTAAAAGAAATCATACTTAAAGGATGAATTCTGAACAAATCTTTTAAGGTTCCCTGATATGCAAGATATATATCCTGATTCTACCACAGTAACCCAACCTGTTAATTGAACAACTTTACCAGTCTCAGAATTTGATGATTTTTTTCCCACTTTGAGAATATATATGTGGCCAAATAATTTGTAAGTATTTTAAGTGTACAGCAACTGTAAGTTGGTCAGACACATATCTAAAGAATTGAATTTGTTGAAAAAAATCATGAAAAAAACTACCTTTTTTCCTGCCAAAATTCAATAACTTCTTTCATTTGTAATACTTAGCTTTACATTTGATTTCAAAAGATGCACCAGACTTCAGTGAAAGTGATTTGACCCAATTTGATGATTTATTATTTGTGTTTGAGTAAGTTTTGGGGTAAAGTGTGCACCCTGGCTCACACCTATGGCAATGATCATAAAATAGGTCACAGTACAGGCCCTGGATGACTTTTGGATTTTCTAAAGGTACATTCTTGGGAGTCTCTGGGTGTACTACAGATACCAAACAATAAACAAAATATTGGGCTGTGGGCAAAATTACATGTATTGTGAAAGAGGTCCTTTGGTAGTTTAGTGTTTTTATCAGATAACCAAACAAGATTGTGCTTCGTGTGGTTTATGTAGTTTTTGGCACATGTTTGGTTAAATTTCCTGCTGTAGTTACATCATAAAAAGGTCTGTGGTCACCACAGAATGAGGCTGTAACTGTGGTAGAAGGTGTGACTGCTCCATTTTAAATCCAGGTTGTTGAGTATTTAGTGAAGTAGTTTTGAGTTTCTCTTATTTCTATGTGTCTTATCAGGTCTAGTAAAGGTAAATTACCCTGGGGTGCCAGTTAAAATTCTCACTTCAAGATATTAATGAACAAAAATATAAATAACATGACAACGCACAACTGCCCCACCTGTCAAAGTGCATGTAGAGACAACAGGAGTTTCAAAGGGTCAGAACCCATGTAGGATCAAGAACTTTTCTCTCAGACCAATGTGTTTTGGCCTTTGGCCTTCATCATGGTCATTTATAAAGGCATAAATACCGCCTTAAAAATGAATTCTTTGGTTTATTGTAACTAGAATGATGTCACTTTTTGTTCACTTGCTCATGTTAACTTCCTGTCCAGATATTTGCTTACACATTAAGACATTAATTCTATTTCCATTGACAGCTTTCATTGAGCAATTCAATGCTTAGCAAATCTTATAATCAGATATTTTTCTGGACTTTTTGAGTGAATGTGGCTTGTTTTGAAGCAATATTTTTCAATTCAAATGGATTTCGGTACATGTTTTCTTCTGGGATTAATGCAGCAATAGAAATAAGTCATAAAACTTGCTCAGATTTTGGTTTCTGCAGGTTTTTCCCATTGAAGCAGAGTTTGTTTTCACAAGATGGGGTCAGTTCACGTTTGTTTCTGTGCTCACTTCAGAATTGCTCCTCCCTACATTGAAGTTCCTCCTACTTTAATAGAAAATTAAAGAGATATATCTAGCATTGAGTTGCTTCCAAACTGTCAGACCAGCACTCAGTGTGACTCCAAAAGTCCCTCTGTTGTATTCCAGGTGATCTGTCCCATAATGTACTGCAGCATCGTGTACTGGATGACAGAGCAGCCTCCTGAGGCCAGCAGATACCTACTCTTCATAGCCCTGTCCATATGCACCGCTCTGGTCGCTCAGTCTTTAGGTCTGCTGGTTGGAGCTGCGTCCACCTCTCTACAGGTACAGCAGGTTCACACAGAGGTCAGAGCCAGATTTCACTCCTCATTTTTTTTATGTGAGATTAACAACCCTGTTACCTTTTACAGGTGGCCACATTTGTTGGACCAGTCACAGCCATACCTGTGCTGCTGTTCTCTGGATTTTTTGTGAACTTTGACACGATCCCCAAGTATCTGCAGTGGAGCTCCTACGTCTCTTACGTCAGGTAAAGAACAATCATCATCATCAGAATAACCTTTCAGACAGAGCTCAGAAACATCAACCATAATCCAGAAACATGTAAAAGACAGAAAGTGATCCCAGCAAACTGAGTTCATTCCAGGAAACAAAGGTTACGGAGAGCAGGTGGAAGTTGAAGACTGAATTTGTGTGATGATTCTGCAGTAGTGGATCAGTCTCAGTTTCTCCTCCCCCACAGGTATGGCTTTGAAGGAGTGATCCTATCCATCTACGGGATGAACCGCTCAGAGCTCGAGTGTCCGGGGAAGGTGTGCAAGTTCCAACAGCCTGAGGAGGTTCTGCAGTTACTGGACGTGGAAGACGCAAAGCTCTACATAGACTTCATTGTCCTCGGTATCTTCTTCATCATTTTTCGACTGGCTACCTACCTTGTCCTTCGCTACAAGATCAAGTCTGAGCGATAACTTCCTGAGTCTCATGGCTGTCCCTGATGTCATTCAGACCTGGTCTCTTGCACTGAAAACAACCTCTTTTCAGCGTGGGTTTCACTTGAACATACACTCTCAGACCTACTGCTGTGACTGATGAAGCAGAGCAGCAAGGAGTCATCTCATAAACCAACATGAACCTGTCTTACCTCAGACATCAGGGCTTAAATCCTGCACATAAAGCCAGATCAGCACCATAGAAGACAAAGAGACTGAGCCACATTCAGCAGCTTTCACTGTGCGTCTTCTATTTCTGCGAGGCTCATGTAATACAGCAGCACTTACTAGAATGGACATGCATGTTTATCCTACACTGTGCTGCCATTCGATCAGAGTGTGAGGACTCTGGTGCACAAAAAACGCCCTCTGGAGAAAGACAGACTGTTTACATTGACCTATGAGGGCCTGTGTCCACATAGCGCTGTTTCCTGCAGAATGCTGCAGTGTTAAGAAAATGCTTCATGTTGAGGTCACAGTCAGGGTCATTGTCGGGTTTTGTTTCACCCTGTCAAGATTCTAATTCTCCAGTATCTACTCACCTTTTATTGGCAGAGAGAGTCATTCTTGTATTAGTGGAAAGAAAGCAGTATATGGACACAGACCCTTAGTCAGAGACACCTGAGGATAAACGTTTGCACTGCAGGACTGCAGAAGTGTGATGTATTGTGCCTGAACACTGGATAGAAGCTGCTTGTGTTTGAAATATTTTTGTCCTCACCCAGCTCAACTTGGATGAATGTTTTTTGTCCTGAATCATTAACTGTCTATGAAAATCAAATCATTCTTCAAGCTAGATTATTTTCTAACATGTTTGTAGTTGTAAATTAAGCTTGTTATGATTGACTACTGATATTTGGTACTTTTTGCACTCCCACAGTAGAACCTAAAATCTTAAAAAAGGTAGCTAAATTGCAAATTGTGCCAGCCTTAATCATTTTATACTGTACTGTATTATCCTTAGTTTATATGCACATTATTATAAAAAGGTATTTAAGCAAAATAGTACTGTATTGTTATTTTTCTTGTCCAGATTACATTGGTTAATGCTCATGCAGTCAGAATTATTTGGTGCTATATGAACTTTCATTGTTTTTATTTGAACATCAGAAGAAAAATGAGCCTCTGGACTGCACATGGAGAGACAGAGAGCATTTGGAGAACAACCAAAGAAAAACTGTGTGAACTGGAAAAACTCTCACACTTTATTAACAATGTGCTGACAATCCATTTGTCTGCTGTTTTTGTTGTTTGGCAGTAAGTTTTGACTAACGGTTTGATTACAGCTTCACTGTGCTGTGCAAGGTATGTAAAGTGTCTGATGTTTCAATAAACACTGATTAAACTAACTCAGATGAAATATCTCTTTCTTACTAATCACCCAGCTGTAAGAACAACATCAGGAACATTCAAGTCTAACACATTAAACACAATTAAGATGTGACCTTTTCCGGATGACACTGTGGCCAAATTGTTAGTTTTGGAAAGCCCCAGTACACATCACAGAGATTAATTTTTAAAGCACAAGATGTGAGATCTTAAAAAAGCCTATGCCAAGGTTATTTCAACCACCCCCGCAGCACAGTGTGCTATTTGGGAAATCAGCTATTCAGGCCACAACCATTATTTAGACCAGGCTGTAAACATGTTTGTTTCTGCTGTAGAGAGCTATTTGTGTGTGTGTGTGTGTGTGTGTGTGTGTGTGTGTGTGTGTGTGTGTGTGTGTGTGTGTGTGTGTGTGTGTGTGTGTGTGTGTGTGTGTGTGTGTGTGTGGTATCTGGGGTTTCTGCAACAAACACCTAGTGGTCACTCAAGGAACTGCACGTTTTAGTACTTCTGCAAAGGCTCCATATTTTTAGACTGTGTGTTGCTGTGTGATCCTTACTCAAATATAAATGGACTATTATTACAATTAGTACATATATCATGACTTTTTAACATCATTTATATTTTAATTACATTCAGCTTATTATTTTGTTCTTTTATTTTCTTAACTTTATGGTTTAACAAGATGCTGTTGATATTTTTTATACTGATTTTAGGTCAGCCAGGCCATTTTTGCTTTGCTTTGCTTTGCTTTGCAACAGATGATTATCGGTGGCCCTGAGAGCTCACAGCGCTGCAACTTATGAAATCCCTTCAAGAAGACAAAACACAAGCAAATTAAGAAAACATCCTCATCAATTTGACATTACGTGCACAGTATTTAGGAAACACGTTGCAAAGACCACAACACAACACATAAGAAAAACATGCTGCAAATACACTGCAGCACAGCACAACACAACAGAAGTGTTTCCAGGGGACACCTGAAAGTGATGCACATCTCCCAACACACTTGTTGCCGGAGATTTTCAGTCAAAGCTGAATGTTTGTAGTCTCAACATTCAAAATAGTGCATTTTTGTTGTTGCTGTGTGGTTATTGTTAATAGTTATGTTGATGTCTATAATTGTAGCTTGTTTTTTATGCACTGAAGGAGATAACATGTGATCGTACATAAGTCTTTTAAAGACAGAATGACAGCTCTTTCAACCTTCTCCTATACTACTGTTGTGTGGTGTAGGAGAGATATAACATGCTGAATGGACTGAAACTGAATCTCTTGTGAGGAAGTTATGTATCTTTATTTGTTCAGTGACAAAAGTTGATATTCTCCTGGTTTCTGTCAAACCCTTAAAGCAAAGAGAAACCAACAGAAACTGTGTGAATCAGAGTTTTTATTAAATATTTGATTCTTGCAAGAAAGATCCTTTAGGTTCCAGGAGGTTTTGTGGGTGACTGACCTTCCTTCCTCAAGCTACATGGATAAAAAATTAAGGCTTATTCAATCAAAATACACAATCTACACAATCTACACATTATTATTTAAGTACAAAAATATTGGACATTCTCTGTAAGAAAAAAAAATAAAGATAAAAACATTTAACTGCAGGAATACAACACTGATGTATCAAGTATTAAAGTTTACCGTCATTCTGCAGGACAGGGATCAGTGTACTCTATCTCAGCGTGGCAACCTGAAAAGAAAAGTGAACATTTTCACAGCAGAGTTATTATAAATAATCCACATTAACATTGGCTTAGCTTTAAATGGGAAAAGATTTCAAATCTGTCGGTCTCAAACTCCAGGCTCAACACTGTCTGCAGGACTGAGGTCATACCATGAGGGGGCTGCTAGCTGAGCTTCTGCTACTGACAACTTCTTTTAAACAATTGATCACCAGCGAGGATAAATAAGGTTTAGAATCATTTTGTTCCATGTAGCACTTTTATCTCACCTCAGAAGATAACCAAGTTCTTCAACAGTGCCGCACAGTGAAGACTAGAGGTGATTGTGTGACTTAAGAATTAAATGTCATTACTGTCTCTGGGTACCCGTTTTCTCCTTTGAATTTAATTGTCACAAATTTTATTATTAAATTCCCAAAATGCCATTTAATTAGAGTGTTATGAAGTAGAACCAGTGTTTATACCAGGCTGGTAAACAGCTGCAACAGCAATGTTCAAATACTCTACTACTTGGATGTAAACAAACACAGATGACAGAACTTAAGCTTGGGTTGCCTGTATTATGATCTAGAAGTCAGGGATGAAGACTGTGTCTGGTTTAACTGGCATTTAACCATTTGATCGGGGAGATGTATAACCAGCACAGGTCATTGACCTGCAAAGAGGACGGAAGCCGTGCTGATGTGGCCTCTGTGATCTTCAGATTGACTGGTCCCTCTGTTTCCTGCTTACTTTTCACAGCGATTGCAAATGTTTTATGGTAAACTGGAGCTAACATATTACAAGGAAGGACAGAGGACGCAACAGAGTGAGTGTGATACCATGTCAGGCAGCCCACGAAGGCTGCTATGAGCTATGTAAGGAAAAAGAGACGCACAAACCTGCAGCATAAGCCACAGTGCTGACCAGACTTGGACAACTATTAATCTGACTCACTTGGCTCGTAGAGGTCATAGATCTTGACGAAACCTGGCTTCAGGTTTTGAACTGGCATGTCTCTTATGAGATCAATGTGGCAGATGAGAAAGTTCTTCGGTAACTGCAGAAAGAAAAAAGAGATTTTAATAAAAGTCTGGAGAACAACTTATCACGTTTTAATTCTGCAGCTCCTCGTACCTTCTTCAGGTGCACCACAACAAGATCATTTTTGTGGTCAACACGATCCACCAAATGGTTTTGTTCGATCTGTGGGGAGACAACATTTTCGACAACTATTGTGATAACTTGACCCCTTGATGACTTTTGTGATGTCCCTGCCAAGTCTTGATACAACTGAAATAGACTTTTTTACCCTGCTATTTCCTACTGATTCATCTTCCACAAAGACCAAATATTGTATCAAATGCACTATGTCATGGTATATTGGTCTGAGGGTGAACTTCTCGTATCTATATAAAAAGTATAACTTTGTTATAACTGTTGAGTGCGCTGTATCCAAATTCAAATTCAAATAACATTCACCCCAATTAAAGATGTGATGAGGATCTCTTTGGCTTGGAGTCTCACGCACACTGTTGTGAAGATGTGAATTTTAACCAGGCACGTGTTTGTTTTGGGATTAAATGAAGATTTCTCTTGTTCAAGACAACTTTTTACTGGATACAAAGCCATAAGGTAAGATATCTATTTACAGATACATAGCGCTATGGTTTGAAACATAACAACAAGCAAACCTGTAAGTTTGTACCGGAGTTTAGTAGACACAGTTACTTAAAAAACGCCTTTTCAAAAGGGACTTTTTCAACTTTTTGTGGTAAATGAGACTTATATATAACAAAGGCAGGTTGATTATTTTGATTTTACATTTATTTATTTATATTACTTTTTTATTTCTAAGGCAAAATATTATTCATATTTATGTTTTGAGGTAAAAAAAAAAAAAAAAAGAGAGAGAATGCTGGGGAACTAAATGTTCAAATTAAGAAGATAAAATGATTGTGTTACGTTCTCTTTTGAAGACTTATCAACACCCATGAGTGAGGGGTTACTCATGGTATAAGTGGAAGGATCAGGGGTACACAAGATACACTGCTCCAAGACATGTCCTTAATGTGTAGCATTAGTGAATCCTGGTTAGCTACATCCTGCCAGTCATCTACCAAGCAGAGCTAACGTAACCTCACTCTTCATTTTACTGATAGACTCTCAAGTTTGAACAGACCACTGCAGAATAACTGCTGACTGTGGGCTGGTAAGAAATCGTTTTCAGCAGAGAAAAACACAGATCTATCCTCTCACTTCTAAACTTTGACAGTCAGTGTGGTGTTGTCCTGCACGACCCGACTGTGAAGCTAGGAAGTAGCCATTAGAAATAATCTACTTGGCACTGATAATCTCATTTTAAAGTGTGGATTACCGTCAGGCATACATCTAGAAGGGAGAATTTTGCAAGATCACTCAAAATCTCCTTACAGTGCATTGCCTACACACTTCCAAAGCACAGAAGTCTGCAGGCAAAGACAGTTTAACTGTTAAAACATGCTGTAAATGTTTTGTATCGCATGCATAAGAAGCATTAATGAGCCTCTAAACAGCATTTAACCACAACGTCAAGGATGGCTGCTTAATTCATAATTATCTCATTTCATCTTGAACTTGATACAACATTCATTAACAGACATAACTCACCAAATCTAAAGACCATTGAGTCGGACGATATCCAGTGAGCAGTTTGATTTCCATGATCACCATGTTTGTATCAATCTCATATCCTCGGTGTCTGTGATTGAGACCAGATGAGACTTGTTTTCTCTTGTTTCATAAATCAACAGCAAAGAGGTCACTTATCCAAGAACTGCAGCCCTCCTCTGATGTTACGTCTTCATGATTATTACTTACAGTGACTTCAGCTGCAGATCAAATCTTTGGGGCAAACCTATGCATACCCCATCAGATTCAGTCTCCATGTAGACAGTGGAGTCTCGAGGAATAATTGGGATGTTATAGTGAAGAGAAATCTGGAAGTAAAGTGGGAAGGTTTTAATTCCTATCACAAGTTCTGACAATGTTTAAATTGAAAGGGAGAACCAATACAAGCTTATTTTTAGTTATTTTAAGAGAACAACATAACAGTAACAGAGACTCTGCAAATTGTATAGTCATTTACCATAAAGAGACGGATCCCTTTTGGACCTAAAGAAAGCCAATAACTGGCTCTAATGAAACCCACCAGTCTCCATGGAGCAAAAACAGTCATTTTTCATTCATACAAACTTAAGTCCCTCATTAAAAAATAAATATGACTTAAACAAAAAAAATTGTCTGGCTAAGGCAAAGAAATACCAGAAGGTCCAGTGTTTGTTTTTGTAAATAGTCTGGTGGTTTTTGTTAAGGGAGAAAGTCACAGCCAAGGGGTAACATCCGGTAAGTAAAAATGAAGCCTATGCGGAGGTGCGAAAAGTCGCTGTTCGTCGAAAATCCGCTTGCGGTTGGCTGCAGAAAGACCAGAAGTCATGTAAACACCCAGCAATAAATCAGACTTTTATGGCATTAAAAAAACATACTTACAGCCTGGTTCAAAAAACAGCTTGGGTCCAAAAACTCTGATTTCACTATCAGCACACACTGTACGGTGAGTGAATTTTTTTCTAACTCTAAGGTCAAGAAGTGATTAGTATTGTTTGATTGTCCAATCAGAGGCACAGCTCAGGTCACGAGACCGCCGGGGGCCCTGTAGCTGCTTGAAGAAAAACTCACAGCCTGTGTCGTAGCAAATGTGGCTGCGTCTGCGGATTGGCTTCATTTCACGGTTTCAAGATCAGACAGGTGGCGTCACGGATGCTTCGTCCATGTTTTATACAATCTATGGTCACAGCGGTTTTGGTGTTTTGATCGCTCTAAGAATGTAACTTACTCCCCTGTATAAGCTCTATTCATAGAGATCCGTAAAGGTTTTCAAACAGAAAATCTGAGTTTGCCATTGTAGAAGACTGGCACCTTAGTTTATCAGGCCGCAAATGGAGCCCTGTTTTTGTGACTACTACTTGGTGTATTGTACCTTTCAGTGATTTAAATCCCAAAACCTGTATGACTGAGCCAAAAGGTAATCTGATTGGATTTTTGTTTTTCGGATTGGATTAAATTTCGACAATGGGTTGTTTAAAAGAGAAAGAAGGTTTTAGAAATCGGATTAGATCACATAATCAATCCTAGTTTTGATCTGAATCAAAACTTCAGTTTGTGTTGTTCAAAACTTTTCAGCAGGATTTGGATCACTTGCTAATCCAAAAACAAGATTATCCTGATCCCTACAGAGAGCAAGATTTCAAGGTGATGCCAGAAGGAAAATGTAGTAAAACTCCGTGGGCATTGAGCTGTGACTCAATGCCCATGGATGCTGAGTGTTTCTGCTGTCATGAGTGGAACTTGGTTACAGACACTCTTCAGGATTTGTCTGAGGACACTGCTAGCTCTCAAGCCGTCTGTATAACTCATCACACAGATTTCCCTGCTCTTCTGAATTCTGGAGTGTCCTGTAACAGCAACAACAACAACAACATCAGTCGTGGCAGCAGTAACACTCAGCATCTTGATGTCCAGTGTCCGTGGATGTTTCCTCTGTATTCCTTTCAGTCTCCATCTGTAGCAGCTCCTCTTCTGTGTGCTCCGGTTCATACAGGTATCCTTTTGGTTCCAAAGTGAATGGAACTTCATCGTTGCTGTCATAGTCACTCATTTTGAATTTCCTACGCTGCCTCACAATCCTTAGAGTACAAACAAAAGAACTACGATACTTGATCAAACTTACACGAGGCTACAACCAGGGCCTGAAGCATAGCTTGTTTACATTCCCTACAGCTGAAAGGAGGAGGGGGGACGGAGCGCACTAGCGCTGTGCGGAAGGACACATGACCAGTTAGTCAGGTCCAGATAAATGTTTATATTTCCGAAGACTTAATGCACTTAAAAAATATTTTATGTAGCGTACTCTCAAACTGTGGTATTACTTTTTGATTTTAGTTCTTGTAGGCAGAGAAAATAGCCTTTGAATTTGGTACCGTCTCTCCCTGTTAGCGTCTATTTCCTCGTCACCATCGATTACAGTCTGTGTCTTACTGAGGGAGAGGAGACACCTTTCTACTGTATCTAATGTCCTTAGTGGTCACATAGAGCTCATACAACCCCACTTCAAAAAAACTGAACTATCCCTTTAACTTAACTTTTCTCGTGTTCCATTGGCAGATTTTTTTCTACTTGTTACAAGCAATTCAAATCTCACTTTTGTCTTTAAATAACTTGAAACAAGACATTTTTTTGGACTGGTCAGGTGAGTTTGGCTCATGTTAAGTCTAAAAAGACGTTTTCTAATGAAGACTAGACAAAATCACTTGATAAGATTTTAGTTACTCCCAGTGTGTGCATTATTTTTATTTGTTTTCGCCATGCCTCCATGCTATAACTCCTGGCCTGTCCAAATGGGGGCACACAACACCTTAAGAATCACAGACACGCAGGGCAACATTCTTCACTGACCTGCACTGTCGCACATGCAGCTCCCTTCACCTCCAAGCTGTACTTTCCTGTCGTGTCCTTCAGTGCCTCTTCCTGGTAGAGCAGTCTGTTGTTTGGGTTCACATCAAACGTATGATGGCCGCTGGGAGACTGGACCGTCACTGTGCTGGAGCCTTCATGACTGAATACTTTGGTGGAGTAGAGAGCCAGTGCCTGTAGAGCCACCACTGTGTCCTTTAAAACAGGCACACACACACACACACACCAACACACACATTGGTAAATTAGTATTGTTGGTTTAACTGGTTTGACTTCAGTCAAATACTTATGAGCAGTCATCGTGAGCTCATTTGACCAGAAAAGGCAAAAAGAAATCTGAGGAAATGAGCTTTAATCTTTACAATACTAAAATTTCATTTAGCAGACGCTTTTGTCCAAAGCGATCTACAACATAGTCTAGTCTCACATGATAACCAACGATTGCAAAGTCACAATACCAGCCTAGCCTTTTGGGAGCCAATCAGAAGGAATACTGAAGTCTTCCTGATTGTTTGTGACATACCTGCATGGAGCTGAAGCCCCCGTACTCGTTCTGCTGCCCTGTTAGCCATTTGACGATGCGAGCGGAGTATCCCAGGTCTTCAGCAGTGGGAGAAGCGCTGAGTTTGGCTAGCAGCACATAAGAGCTGATCTCCACAGACAGAGAGGTGACCTCCTCTTTCTGAGACCAGTGGAGGGTGCCCTCTTTACGCAGCAATAAATACAATCCTGATTAGCATCTGAGGTAAGACTGATTTTAGAGGCCATGTTATGAAGATAATGAAGGAGAAAAGAGCACACCAGGGTTTGGAGCTGTTTGCTGTGGACCGGTCTAGTGTATTGATGTTGCATGAAAGCTACATTTGACCTTTTAAATTCCAAGTCAACAACCTTTATGACCCTCATTATTCCCAACACTGGTGTAATCGTAAAGAAAAGTGATAAGTTTTGTCATGCTCACCTTGCTGTACGGCAACTGTGTCAAGGCTCTGGAAGAGGAGAGCTCTGGTCTCCATGTCTCCTGCCAGAGTGAAGACATATGCCAGCAGAGCTGTGGTGTAGGTGTTCCTCATGCTACTGATGGACTCCTTCAGGCACGACAAGCTTCTTTGTGCAACAGGATCCTGTGAACAATAAGATAGACCACTTAACAGATATTTCATCATCTCTAAGTTTAAAAACTTTTGCATAAGATAATAACACAAACCTGCGTACATAAAACCAGTGTGTTTCTATATGAATGAGCCCATGGATTGCAAATTTCACTCATTATAGCGAATCTGTCAGATTCAATTTGTTACTGTTGCAAATGAATAAATAACACATCTTCAACTTTTTATCTTACTTTTCTTTGTTCAGACATCTTTTCTCAAGATCAGAGTATTGAGGTCAGGTGTTGATCTGTCGCTATACGTTAAGTGAATAACTGTTGTGCAAAAACTAAACTTTCAAACTCTCAAATCTCATATACTGTAGTTCAGTGAAAAATGTAAAAGGATTAACAAAACGTGTGTTTTTACTCACAGTTAATGACATGTTCATCTCTAGAAAGGTAGCGATGATGTAAGCACTAAGGGTCACTTCGTCAGAAACACCACCCTGTGAGGACAAAGACCCAGGAGGCGTTAAACTCTCAACAATGTTCAAAACTAAGGACTGCATAGAATATTAAACCACCTATAAAAGAGTAACAACACACTGGGTAAATCTTTGAATTACCTTCATTTCATTGTTGGACAGTTTTCCTGACAGTTCAAAACAGCCATTTCTTTGTTGTGTACTCTCCAGCCAGGTCTTAGACTTTTCAATGTTTGCTGAGTTAATGAAGATGAACGAGCTGGCTTTAGCAAAGGACCTCAGCACGAAAGCAGTCAACCTGTGGATGATTGAGCGCAGAACTTTTCCGTAAAGATGTGCATTTTTCTGCAATCATAATGATGCACAGGTGCCATAGTTATTCCTCCTGTCATGACCCCATACCCAAAAAGCACCAGGAACTTTACAAAACATTTGTCAAAGGAATACCAGCCAAGACAGAGCAGACACAAGTCAAGTCACGCCATGGAGCAAAAAACACACCGTGCTTTGTGATAACTCCACTGAGTTGATGTTAAGCTTGATTTAATATGTTAATCAGTGCGTCTGCTTACAGAGAGACCTGCCTGACAGTCTGTCATGTTCTCACCAGGTGTTCCTTTCCCCATTTTCAAACTTGCTGTAAGCACCATCTATGTGCTTGTACTTCAGCTGCCTCTGGTAGCCTGTAGAAAGTTAAGACATTAGAAATGAGGGTTTTATTTATAAAGTACAACATTTTGTGATGTAATACAGACACAGAAGAAGCACTGGTATATTACAGGATGTGTTTATTCTGTCTGTATTATCAGTTAGTCCCTGATCATTTCCCAATATCAACCGAGCTAAGGTGCTCACAGGCAAACTTAGGTGTCTTCTTTTCTTCAGTATTGTATTTCCTGTGTTAAACCTTTGCTTCTTTGTACCTTGGATGGAAATATTGAACAATTTCCAGTTTATTCAGGCATAAGCTGATGCATTTTAATGCTATTCAACTTCAACAACTGGTAACCATAAGATGCAATAAAAAGGTAGATACAGTGGGATAAGAAACTAAATGAAATGTTGGATGATTATTTGATACCAATAGGATGTTATGATGCAGAACCATACCACACAGAAACCATAGACTACACAATTAACGGACGTCGTCCTCGTGACATCACTTGTCTGTGTGAGTTTCTAAAACAGAGTGTTGAAGCAGGAGCCCTTTTGGAAATGAGATGGGCCTATGGGGTGCCCACCTGTCATCAGGTGAGCTTTGCTTCTGATTTGGCAAACACCAATCCTAATAACTTCTATAACAGAGCTCACCAACTGGGTCCAGGACCTGGATCCTTCGTCAGTAAATTACAAGGGGATTTTAAATTTGAGATGCTTATATTTTGTATTTTGCTTGTAAACTGATTACGGTATTGACTGAGCAAAGCTGGAAACGGAGACCAATTGCATTTGAGTTGAGCCATCTCATGTGACACTTCTCAGACAATGGAGTCCTCCAGTTTTTTCCACTTCTGCATTGCCTCATTTTTTACTGCACAAGCTTGTATGGTGATAAAAATCTAGTATTACATTCATGGCAGCCAGAGATGCATCATTTATATTCTTACCACTGTTCATGAAGTTTACAGCCTTCTCTAGGATGGCTGGGGTCAGCTGCTGTGTGTTCTTCAGGTACTCCAGAATGTAGATGTTTGAAGCCATGAGAGCCATGTTCTGCTCCCCACTTCCATGTGGTATCTTCAGCAGTCCATCAAAGTTCCTCAAGGCCCGGCCCAGGGTGTCACCTGAACAGAACAATCACTTTCAAAAACCTGAACCAAAAATAAATGAGCATTTCAATAGTTGGGGCAACACAAACACTTCCCCTGTTTGAGTTTTCCTTGCAGAGGAGTAAAATTTTTTTTTTTTTTTTTTTTTTTGAAGATGCATTTCTGCAGTTTCTTTAAGCACACTTTGGAAAACAAAAATATGTGGGGCTGTTTCACTTAGCAACAGGCAGCAGTGTATTAACCACTGTTTAAAGAGACAGGATTACAGTCAGTGGTGTAAAACTTCTTGAAATGTCCCACTCTTCAAAAGTTCCAAGTGAAGGCCAACAATGGACAGTAGGACTGGTCCTCAGATGTGAAAACATAACTATGAAGAGCTCCACCTACTGTCAACTGCAGGGCAAAACTAGCAAGTGCGAGATAAAACTTCAGTTTGGGACTCCAGTGAGAAAAACTGTCCATAACTCCCACAAACACGTCCAGAGGGGGCTCAGCTCAAAGAAACTACCTGAGAGAACCTAATGGTTTAGTCAAAGAGAAACACAAAGTGAAATAGCAAAAAAAAGAATAAACTTTTTTTTGTGTTTAATGTTACACTAAAATCTCTACTGGCCTCAAATTAAAAGCTCGAGACAGCAGGTTCAACACCACATCTATACATATCTGCAATTTGTAGATAATTGGTTGCATACACAGTCATAAATGACCCTTTAACACCAGGATCCAGTTTGTTCTTTTCTAAGAGGACGGTTGGTGACTTACCCAGAACAGACAGCGTAGCTCGAGCAGAGCCAGAGATCACATTCTCTGGTAACTGTAGCTCCACCTCTTGTGTGAGAGCCCCTCCTGGGAACAGAATCAGAGAAATAAATGCAGGTTTGAAAGCTGCTATAGAAGAAGTCTGTTGATGCAGAGGTCACTAAAAAAAGAGTGTGGGGTACTTTTAACTGTTGCTTGGCATAATCATGTAAAGACTAAGGAGCTAGTTCAGTCTAATAATGTAATCTTGAGAATTTACTTTGAATTTCCTCTAATTTGCAATGAGGGCAGCACCAAAAAAAAGAAATGGTTTGTGAGACCAGAGGCCAGATGTTTGTGAGGTCTCAAGGTAAAATGAAAGAGAGGCAGGCTGCAGGAAAGCAGAACAGTTTACTAAAATCTAAACATCATTGCACAAAAGATATATAAAGTCAAAACAAAACCAGCTTTCAAGCTAGAAATAAAAAAGTGTGGTCTGATTAGCACTGACCATTCGGACAGAGCAGCCAGTTGTAGGTTTTTGTCTGCTCTATTCCCTCAGCCTGAAAGAAAAGGAAGGAAAGAGAACTCACAGCAACGTTTTTGGTTTATTGATGATCAAACTTCAGGCTTTCAGTTAAGTGTTTCATACGTGATTAAATGAACTCACCTTAACTATGAGGGATCGTGTGACCACATCCATGCGACCTCTCTCTGGCACATTCACAGTCTTATTGTCACATGACGCTTGGGATGCCACGGCCTCAGCAGACACCGTCACATTCACAACCCCTAGAGGCAAAAACAAAAACTGTGTATTCCCAGCATGTACTCTTCTTTCCACATGTATGAAACTGGTGCCTCTGGATCCACAAGTAAAGGCATAAAGTCTCTCAGAAGGACGTACTGGTAGAAACCTGATTGAAACTATCTGGAGCCATAGGGGCCTAATTTTGTTAGATAACCATTTAATATGTTATATTTGACCAAATGTTTTTCAGTATTGAGCAAAATGATTGTGATTATCATTTTGGCCATACCCCAGCACAAATGTTATGATGAAACTACTGCATATGTATTAAGGGCAAACTGTGAGGAAACCTAAACCTAAAATCTAAAATCTAATCTTAAAACAATGTGAACTATGTTTTTGTGTTTTTGTTTTTTAGTTATGATTATAGATTGTGGATCATCTACAAATCTTTAATATTGTTGGTATAACTCTGACACAACATCAAATCTGTGGTTCTTACCCAAGACTGAGGGGGACATGGTCCAGCTGAAAGTTTGTTGATCATTGGCACAAAGACAGGATGTGTACTGTTCACCAGAGAGAGGGGTGAGGGTGTAGTCCAGGGAGTGAGCAGGTGTAACAGTGACCTGTGAATGACCGATTTTTACCTGGTCATATACAACAAGCTTCACACAAATGCAGCTCAGGTCTGAAAAGCTGCTTTTTTTGTCAGTTCACTGCCCAAAATCACACTTCTCCATCAGCCTTGTCAGTGTCTTTCTAGTCTTTTTTTTTCATCCATTCTCTATAAGTTAGGAAACCTTTGCTTTTACCACCAAGTTTGCAACCTGTGGATAACAGAGCTCCTGAAAACTGGTGCATGATGAGCCAGGGCAGCGTTGGTGAGCCTGAGCCCCTGACATGATGTAATACCAATCAGTATTGGGGAAAAAAACTGAAGCAGTTAGCAAGAACCTGTTTCAGGGTATATGCTAAAATCCTGGAATTGATTTTAAAACCCTTTCAAGACTTTTTAAAAAACCTTTCAAAAAGTTTAAAGACTTAATCACGACTTTCAGTTTTAGTTTGCATTTTTACAGAAATTAAGTAAGCTGAGCAGGAATAAAGCTTGAATGAATAAATAAAACTAAAACTAAAGGCAGGTTTATCAACCCTCCCACAACAAGTAACAGCAGGTATTCAAGGCCAACTTGCTAAAAAAAAAAAACAAAAAAAAAAAACAAGCTATTATTTCATCATTTTCGAAATTTAGGACATGGGCCTGAGATTGTGTGATTTGCTTTAATGTTGTATTTAATTTTAAACTAGTAGTGGTATTAATTTAAAGCTATAGTATATACCTCTGACAATCTTGGTTGTTATATCTTATTGTAACAAGAGTCTTTATGTATTTCTTTTATTTTTATTCTTTTTTATCTTTGTATTCTGACTCCGTCAATTTCTGCTGTCAACACAACAATTTACCAGTTTGGGAGCAATAAAGTATTTCTATTCTACTCTATTATATTCTATTTTATAACTTTATCAGCTGAATGTTTAACGTCCCAATCAGGGGACAGTCGCAAGGAGGAAAATAAATATGCATGGATATTTTTGGAGTCAAAGCTTGAATACCTATAAAATTTAACACCTCATAAAACCACAATAAAGACTTTTTAATACTTTTTAAGGGCCTTAATTTTCCCACAATTGATTTATCAACTTTTAACACTTTTTAAGACCTGCAAACACCCTGTGTTTGTCTTTAAAATTTGTCACAGCTTTTTTTTTTCCAGAAAGTCAAGTTAAGTGTTCATTTAGCTTACAGTTATAACCACAAGTTAAGGCGACTCAGCCTGCAGCCTTACAAACAGAACCCGGGACAGATTTTTGTAGAGAAACAGGTTTTTCACTGAGGACACTATGGAGAAAACCACTGCTGTCCAAAGGTAAACATTGCTGCATGTTTAAAAAGTTTGTAAAAAAGCACCTAGATGTTTCACAGCACCACTAACAACATATTCAGTGGATGGGTGGAACCAGAGTGAAGTTGTTTGGAAAGAACACGCAAAACTTTGTGTGGAGAAAAAAGGCACAACACATCAAAAACAAAATCTCATCCCAACTGTGAAGTTCGGTGTACTGATTCTTGCTTCTGTCACAGTAATTGTAAAAGCACTGATTACCATCATACAACTGGACAGGTAGTTGAAGACAGTGGCCTTCAGAGCAAACTGCTCTCCTCTGATGGTAGAGTAAGGCAGGTGGAGCTTGAGGAAAAAAGGCTGGTAGACTGTGAGCATCTTGTGGGGAGCCAAGCCGAAACCCTGAGGGGACAAACAGAAGGCCTCCGTCTCCCAGGTAGTGATGGTGTCTGGGACAGTCAAGGACAAATCTGTTGATCCAGACTCTCTGGATGGTAGAGACAGGACGACAAACTTTTTTGAGTTAGAATAACCCATAGAGACCTGAATCCCACTGAAAATCACTTCAATGTGATCAAGAAGATGCCCCCCCAACAGCAATGTAAGACACTTATGGAGAGTAGGCACCAACATATGATTCCACCTATCGGCCAAGTATTGTTTTCTAAACTCTTCTAGACTTGAAACATTGTTATTGTAGTTTTTAGAAATGAATATCAACTTGTTTTCTTTGTACTATTTGAGGTCTCACAACACTGCATATTACGGATGTCCCAACCCATAGTATAGGATAGGGACGATTTTTGCATTTTTCAAAGTAAAGGTGATCTGGAATTCTAGCCAATCCTCTCAACCGATCCTTCTCGTTAGCCATCAGAAAGCCAAAATTGCCGCCGACGCCTACGTGCCAGTGAAACAAAGCGCTATAAGTGCACCCAACCTCAAACAGTTGATGAGAGTATGATAAAATACGGTACAGTGCTGTAGAACAGCAGCCATATTTAGCTTTATCATAGAACACACGTGCACCACCAGGGGCCTGTACTACGAAGCTGGATTAAGTCATCCAGGATAACTCTGCGACAACTCGCTGAACTTCACCGGATCTCCGTCATCCAGATCTGCTGTTCTACGAGGCTCGTTATCAGCTCGATAAGTGAATCCGGCTGGGATCTGTGCGCGCACACATAAAATGGGCGTGGTTAGCGGCCCTGGAGCATTTTCCACAATGGAGAAGAGAGCAGCCTACGTTACGACGGAGGAGCGGCAAATAATCCTGTAAAATATACAAGGAGTACCGCAATATTATCCAGGCCAAGAGCAACACGACCGCGGCCACGAGAAGCCGGAGGGATTGCTGGCATAAAATCACCGACTCTGTGAATGCGTAAATTTCCAAAATGCTGATATTAATAGACCTATCTCATCATGTGACGACACGGGCAGTTAGGTCCTTATTCATTCATGTTGTCAGTCACTGTGTGTCTGATCAGCATCATATCCGACATCATAATTAGAAAGAGTCCACTTTCCTACAAATCTCTTGCTCATTATTGGCAATTTGTGTTGCAGATGCAATAGCAGTTGGGAAAAAAGGACGTGGGAGCAAATAAAAAATAAATTTGAGACCATCCTTCAAAGTGGTCAGTATGAAAGATTCCATTTGCACACATTTCTACTTTTCCCTGACAATGTCTCAGTTATGATGATCAGTAAGATATTGTTTGTTCACAGCCCATAAGAAAAAATGTTGGGCCAAAAAGACAGGGGGTGGTCCCGCGCCGAAGGACTTCACTCCGGCTGAGCAAATTGGTGACTGTGCGGTCTTTTATGCCCGCCTGAGAGAACCGATTGGTCAGCGGGCTCTTATCATGGAACTTAACCTGCTCCTGACCAGGTTTGGCGTTCAGCATCAGTTACCGGGGCAACATGTCTGGATAAAAAGTAGTGCTGCACGATTTGGGAAAAAGGTGCGATTTGCAATTAGGTGGACAATATTGCGATTGCGATTGTGCTTGCGACTTACTAAAAAAAGTAGTGTCATGATGAGTCTACAGACTTGCTTGGTTATCATGGAGGAAAATTGGAATTGCATGTGCTGACATTGCGATTGCGATTGTGATAATCGTGCAGCCCCAATAAAAAGAGAGCCACATTCGTAGTGCGGAAAACTTTAAACTTATCCAGGAAGTTATCTCTCTAAGAGCTAATCCAGCTTTGCAGTACAGGCCCCAGAAGTTTGTCTGGTGTTTCTGCTGAGCCTCGCAGCACACCAGATTGATCCCTTGCCATTGATGGTTCAGGTCAGTTAAAGTTATAATCCAGTTTGTAGCAAAACAAATATTCCCATGAAAGAGGAAAAACATGAGATAGTCCCATTGGTGTCTAATACTTAGATTTGAAGTCTCTCACTGTCTACCAAGAGATGCGTTCAGGGTAGCCTCTGATTTTAGCATGCTGTATTACATGTTTACAAGTTGTCCACCGTTTAGGGTTTGCTGAAAGCCTTAAGAAGCATAGATTACTTTTTAACAACATTAAACGAGCAAATCTGTCATTTTCTGCAAATGTTCTGGGAAGACATGGAATTCAAAGCGATGTTGATGAAAGTTTTTCTTCTTCTGCAGCATGTTTAGACATGTTTCCAGCTTTGTATGTGATACATTCAGGTACCCTCGAAAATTTAAAAATCTGAAAATTACCCCAGTGTTTTCAGTTTTTGGATTGGACGAAATGGCTTGTAAATGGCGGTCATTTAAAAATAAGTGGTATTTTGATCCCGCCGACGGGATTTTGGGATCCAGAGGGTTTTACCTTCAAAACTAGCTGGACTAAGTTGAATGGACTTAATAAGCTTTAACTATTATTTTTTACTACAAAACAAAAAGACTGTGCTGCTTCAGTTTGTCACTTCGTCAGCAGAGATTATCTCCAAACCCAAAAATCGAATCGGGACTCGGTATCGGCAGGGGGCAAAAAATGCTGATCAGGACATCCCTACTGCATATCTGTGATACTTTGACCATTTGTCTGAATAGACTAATTCTCTTCAAGAGCCAGGTGCTCCTGCAAACATACATTTTACTACAGAGTTCAGCTTTCCAGCTTTCCTCCTGCCCCAAAGAACACAGGAAATAAAACACGTCACTGTGTCAGTTAAATCCAGTAAAATAACACCCCTACACATCAGAATCAATCTGTAAAAAATTTGTCATACTCCTATGAGGGCGATCCTTTAAAATTCACTTTCTATTATTTGAACTACTGTAAAGGCATCCTCTTTGGTACATCTTCCTTTGTACTCCATAAACTGCAGAACAGCCAGAACTCTGCTGCACACCTCCTCACATGCACCTGCTCCCTTGACCACATCACCCCTGTGCTCCAACATCTTCATCGGCTTCCCATCCCCTACTGCATACAGTTTAAAATTCTCCTGCTCACCCACAAAACCCCTTCCTATCTCACTGGTCTCCTCCACCATCACATTTCTTCCCCTAACCTCCTTCCTTACACGCCAACCTCCTGTCTCCACCTTGTAGAACCAAGCAACGAACCTGGGGAGACAGAACGTTCCCCATCGCCGCCCCCACCCTCTGGAACTCACTCCCCACTTCTATTCAAAACTGCTCTGACTCCTCAACATTCAAATCTCTGTTAAAACACAACTTTTTAAGTTAGCTTTTAAAGTGTCATTGTACTTTTGTTTTGTTTTGTTTTGACTTGTTTTACTTGCTTGTATTGATTTCAATAACCTTAAAGTTAAAGCCTTGGAGTTCTTGTAAAGGGCTACAGAACAAATAAATAAATAAATAAATAAATAATAATAATAATAATAATAATAATAATAATAATAATAACTATTATCATAATTAATATTATAAGTAATTGTTTTTTATATAATAAAACACTCACGAAAGGCTTGCGTGTATAAAAACATGTGCAAACTTGATAGCCCATGCAAAGCGATTTACTAACTGGATGCATCAAGGATTGCACCTGTTAAATGAGCAGAATAGCACATTCAAACCACTTGGCCATGAATATGCAGAATATATGCAGATCATCTGAATATGCAAAATCTTGGGAGAAAGAGATTCAAATGAAGTCGTTTAGCACCTGCACAGTGATTTATCAAACCTGAAACAGTTAGCTGCCACTGTTTTATGTCCATATTCAGCACTTTTGAAAAACAAACAGCTTCGGTCACAAATGAGGGAGGGAGAAGATCTTTTGTGTGTTTATCAACATATTTGAACTGTCAGACCTAAAAATAGTGGAGACATATGGTGTGTCCAACAATGTTGTTTTTGTGCTGCTGGATGATGGAAACAACGACCGCGACATGCAAGAAAACGTTAATTCTGCAGGACTGTAGACGTGCTTATCTCAATCAAAGCCATTTCTCATGAGACATTTCAGGTTTGCTTTTTTATGCAATTAAACCAGAACAAAAACCACCATGAATGAACTTAAATATTGAATATTAATATTCTTTGATTTTTTTTCCCTCAAAACAAATTGTTTCACTGGGGCTTTGTGTCTTTGCCACCCGCGCTGGTCTCCACCTATGTGTAGGGGATGAACCTCACTCTTTATTTGTCAGCATGTTCAAGGACCACTGCCACTGAATGACCTCTTGACTGTTGCCAGGGCATTGACGGTCATTTTCCACCACCACCACCCCACCCCCCGACACGGCACTGACCTACTGCTTCATGTGGCCTGGGTGTCACAGTTAAGTGCACGCGCCACACTGGACACAGCTCTCACCGCCTATACCATAGCCTGTAGCCTGATTTCTCCAACTCCGTGGATTCAAACTTCATTTTTCCTTTACAGCCACTCTGCTCTTCCAAACTCTCCATGGCGTCAGCAAGTGGCATGCGCTCAATCCTCACTTAAAAAGGGCAGTTTGCACCTGTGATAAATTGCGCATACGGTCTTAGTAGATCACTTGCAACATGCCCACAAATAGCACATGCTAGTTTTTTAGTTTGTACACGCAATGTTGCGCTAGTTATGTGTGATCTTGATGGATCAGGACCTAAGTTGTCTTTGAAAAGAGGCTGTAACAAGAACTCACCCAACTTCAATGATGTTCCATATCCACGTCTCTGGAAAGAAAGTGCGAGCCCTGAACCCTGGAAGCGATCTACCAACAGTCGCATCAGTTTTATCAGTCAAGCTGATCCTCAAAGCACCTGAGGAGACAAATCATTAAACACGAATCACAGGAATAACTCAAACATCGTCAAAATGCTTTACTTAATTACACTCATGAAAAAGAAAATAACCCACTACCACATGTCGCCTCATCAAAGTACTTTTTCCCCTTGAAGTACAGGCACGATGGCAGCTTGGTGAACATATTTGTTACCACCTTTAGGCCCACTCTCTGGGTAAATAAACATTACACTGAGATGTTAGTGTATAGTGTACTTTAGTATCAATCCACAATATTTAGATGGGGCATTGACATTTGTGTATTGTACTGGTGTATTGTTTTGATGTTCGTCTGCTTTTGTATTCATTCGTCTAAAATTTGTACTTCATCAGCAACAAGGAAAAATAGAGAAATTACCTTAAAAACAGGAAAACTCCAACTTTTACTGCTGTCTCTTCTGTGTCTATGTTTAGATCTCTTGGGTGCCACTATTAAACATTTTTCTTCATCATAAACATAATAGCCTGTTTTGTCCGGCAACAAGTCAAAAATCTGAAAAGAAAATTAAGGGCTAGGGTTAGGGTTAAAAACATTTATTGAATTATTTAGTAATAATTTAAAGAGACCTTGTCAGTATCCAGAGTTTTCCCTGGCTCCTCAATGAGGACGCTCTGGTCAACAGCACTCACACCACACAGAGAGCCAGGATCAGCTGACACCTGCAGGGTGACTGTTTCTCCTGGAACAGCTGAAGGTGGAAAAAAACCCAAGGATACCTGGAAAAAAACATGCACACATACAAACTAACAAAAATTAGATGAAGCTCTGAGAAAGTGAAGACAGAATACCTGCAGCCAAGTGTCTGAATGGCCAATACTCCAATACAAGACTGAAGTGTTGAGTATAACACTTTAACCTAATCAGATCTATGCTTAACAGGCCCAAATAAACATTTACACATCTTTCATTCTGACCTTATTGCTGAAACATTTCTTGGTGGTGTATTTTTCACTGTCAGCAATCACAATCTCGTTTGGGAGGACTGTGTAGGCTATAAGCTGGAACTCAGGTGAAAAGTCCGAGGTCACTTTTAATGTGAAGGATATCTCACCTTCAGATACTGACATAGAAAAGAACACATGAATTATACAGATTATACAACCAACAGCCAAACAACTGAAATACATTTAAATGATCCCATCTTAGTTTGTTTTCCTGTTCTTGACCCTATTTTTCCACAAAGTTTCAGAAAATATTTTATATGCAGCTGAGAGCTAGCAAAAGGGTCCTCATTCGTACATTTCTAAAACCATCTTTACCCACCAGACTTGTGCACGTCAACCTTTTGATGTCCTTGCATAACAATGTTCCCTTTGGATAAGACCTGGAGGTATGAACAGAAATTTTTCTTAAGCTCAGATTTTTCTCTGAAATCAAAACAAATCTCAATATGCCTCAAATACAGCCCACAGTACAGTGTTGGGGTATCAGTCTATCATTCAGTGCAATAGTCTGACATCAGAATTGACCCTTTGCCTGCAAGAACCCCCAAAGTAGACTACATCTGGTTTACCAGTATCCCCTAGAGTCCAGAATTTACGATAAATCAGGTAACCTAAAGGACAAGAGTTGAGTTTCCCTGGCTGGATATTTATCTCAAAGGACTTGTGTGGAAAAAAACATGGCAATAAAACAAATGGGAGAAAGACTGCATCATAAGAGCAGGCACAGACAAAGCTGAGTACTCGGAGAACATTGTCACTGTCCCACAAACAAACTCAGACTGACTGGAAAATAACATTATACACTGAGATACAGTGCATCCAGAAAGTGCTCACAGAGGTTCACTTTTTCCACATTTTGCTGTATTACAGCTTTGTTCCATTATTGATAAAATACAATTTTGTCTCTGAAAACTCTACAAACAACACCTCACAATGACAACATGAGTAAAAAAAATGAAGATATCACATGTACAAACTTATTCACAGCCTCAGCTCAATTCTTTGTTGATGCACCTTTGACAGCAATTACAGCTGCTGCTGTATTTGAGCATAATGCCACAAGCTTGGCCACTTGATCGGATTCAAGTCTGGGCTCTGGCTGGAACACTGGTCAGAGACATTCATCGAGTGTCCTGAAGTCACTTCTTTGATATCCTGGCTGAATGCTTAGGGTCACAGTTCTGCCGAAAAAATGAAACATCGCCATAGTCTGAAGTCAAAAGTGCTTTGGAATAGGTTTTCATCCAGGACATCCCTGTATATCGATGCATTAATCTTTCCCTAAACCGGGACTACTCTCAGTTTCTGCCACTGAAAAACATCCCCACCACATGAAGCTTTGTAATTTTGTTGTACCTGTTGCAATGACAAAGTTCTCTTCTTTTCTTTCTAAGCTCCCACCACCATACTTCACTGTGGAGATGGTATTGGCCAAGTGATGAGCACTGCCTGGTTTCCTCCAAACATGATGCTTGGCATTAACGCCAAAGAGTTTGATCTTGGTATCATCAGACCAGAGATGAGACCTGGTTTTCCACTCTCATCTGAGAGTCCTTCTGGTGTCTTTTGGCAAACTCCAGACTGGCTGCCACGTGCCTTTCACTAAGGAATGGCTCCCATCTGGCCACTCTACCACACAGGCCTGATTGGTGGATTGCTCCAGAGATGTTTGTCCTTGTGTAAGGTTCTCCTCTCTCCACAGAGTACTACTGGAGCTCTAACAGAGTGACCAACAGATTCTTGGTCACCTCCCTGGTTAAGGCCCTTCTGCTCCAATCACTCAGTTTAGAGGGGCATCCAGCACTAGGAAGAGCCCTGGTGGTTCTGGACTTCTTCCACTTATGGATGATGGAGGTCACTGTGCCCATTGGGACCTTCAAAGCAGC
Organism: Halichoeres trimaculatus; assembly: GCF_033239565.1. Taxonomy (NCBI): domain Eukaryota; kingdom Metazoa; phylum Chordata; class Actinopteri; order Labriformes; family Labridae; genus Halichoeres; species Halichoeres trimaculatus. The sequence goes on from NW_027437188.1 coordinate 10,825,582, forward strand.
AGAAATGTTTCTGGACCCTTCCCCAACTTTGTGGAGATCCTGTCTCAGAGGTCTATGGAAAATTCCTTTGACTTCATATCCGGTTTGTGCTTCAACACGTACTGTCACCTTTGGGACCTATACTGACAGGTCTGTGCCTTTCCAAATCATGTCCAATCAACTGAATTTACCACAGATGGACTCCAGTTAAACTGTAGGTAAAAATCTCCAGTATGATCAGTGGAAACAGGACGCACCTGAACTCAATTCTGAGCTTCATGGTAAAGGCAGTGAATATCCATGTACATGTAGTTTTTTTAGTTTTTTTTTCATATATATATATATATATATATATATATATATATATATATATATATATATATATATATATATATATATATATATATATATATAAATATATTTAACAGATTTGCATATATATATATATATATATATATATATATATATATATATATATATATATATATATATATATATATATATATATATATATATATATATATTTTTTTTTTTTTTTTTTTTTTTTTTTTTTTTTTTCTTCGTCATTTTGAGGTGTTGTGTGTATTTTTTTTATTATCATTTTGGAACAAGGCTATAACACAACAAAATGTCGAAAATTGTGGAGCACTGTGAATACTTTGTGAATGCACTGGGATATGTTTTCCCCTATTAACCTGATATTTGACCAAGCCAGTGCTCACCAGATACATCACTTCCACAGTAGCTCGGGTCTCTTCCACCAACGTGTAGGACACAGAAAAGTTCTCCTCTTTGTTACAGAAAAGTTGCTTTTCCTTTTTCTTAACCTTGAGAGAGCTGAATAATTTGGGTCTAGGATATGATGGCATGAGGAAGTCAAGCTTGTGTTCTGCTCTCTCAAAGTATGGAGCTTTTGAGTCACGATTCTGCTCTGGGCCTGGTTTGAGGGTAACCTGGATCATAAAGAAGCAGTAACATTAGTGATTGATGGCTCAAGATGGCAGAAGCCATCAGAAGAATATTTCAGCTACTTCTGGAAGCTGGTTTAATTCAGCAGTTAGTCCAAAAGACCCACATTAATGTCAACAGGCCTGTATTTTAAGGAAACTTAAAGAAAGGTTGTAGACCACAAGTGTATTACTGTGGCCCTCAGGTTTGAACACAATCATGACCATGTTGTTACAAATACCATAACTGATAACTTACCCTCAGCTGGATGTCGTCATGGTTGGTTGTATTTATTGTGAAAGTATCGATACCATGGCCGTCAGTTGTGAGGTTCTGTAGCAGAGGGAATGGCTGCAGTTTCTCTATCCTCAGATAGAGCGGCTTGTCAGGCACAGGTTCATTATTAGAGTTAACGGCCTTAACCTATGGGCAAAATGTTTGTGTCAGTCATGGGCTGCAGTTATTAGTACTGTTCGTGCTATAACCCTTCCTCAGTAAATGTCTTGACATTTTCTTACTTTTCCTTCCTTAGTTGATCCATTATCATAAAATCCAGGCATGTCAGTGAAGAGCAGCTTTCCAACATTAGACAGCTTTATATTTTTACCCCCTTTGCGAGAAACACCTGCAAGAAAAGTACTAATATTACAACATACGTCCTCACATAGGGGTTTTAAAAAATCCGAAGTCTGAAGCTCACCTATTCCCAACTCTTCTACTTCAACTTTAATTTCTAGTTCATCCTGCATTGCCTGTGGGTCCAGTTTTGTGAAAGTCGCCATCTTAACATTGAACACAGCACAGCCATTCCCCTTTGTCTACATATAACAAAGAAAAAGGTGTTGAACAGATGTGGGAAAAGACCTGTTGTTTCAACCCACTAAATCAACATTTGCCTTATCTTTTCTGACAAACCAAGTTACATCTTGATATCAGAATAAATTCAACATTTTCATTTACAGCAGTCTGAATAAATTCCTCTCTGTTTTTAATTTTTGCTTTGTCATTTTGGTTTGTAAATGGCTTATCCTGTTGTTCATACCATCGGACACAAACTTACACTCCAAACTATCAAACCTAAAGTCACTGAGGGCCTACAGCAGCTCTACAGAAATGTGGTTATGTTTCATATTTGGTTGATGCCAAAAGTAAGTTTCCAAGCCCTTAAAGAATGAGCAGAAATCCATGGTCATGGAAGAGATATCAAGGGTGAACAAAGAGCAGTATACTGTCAAGGCTGTGTCACAGGGTTCCCAAGGACGGTGCAAGGCATCCTCAACAGCTGGGCCAACCTGTGAAAGATGCCATGTAGCAGGAACACAGGGATGTTACAGATGGTGTGACAACCAAGTCCTGATGAAACTGTCCAAAGTCCTGGAAAGCTGCAGACAAGCTGCCAACAACGAGCCTGCAGCCAGGGACCACTCAGTCCAGTTCGTCAGGCCAGGGGAGGAAACAGGAGACACCAGACCATGAGACCACCCATGAGTGTCCTGTCTCTGGCAAGGGACTGGATCATCATGGTGGACATTGGCAAACAGCTGCAGTTCCCCCAAGAGCTCACCATCACATCACATCACTTCAGCCAGACATTGTGCTCTTGTCTCCTGCCGCCAAGTTTGCTGTTCTCGTTGGGCTTACAATCCATGGGAGGAGGGAATCCAAGCCAGGTATGAGTGCAAAACAGCCAAGGACTCAGTCCTAGCTGCTGAGTTTAGGGAGTCTGGCTGATCCACAACCATCTACACCTTGGAAGTAGGCTGTCGTGGCTTTGATGGCACATCAACGGCTCAGCTGCTTCAGGACGTTGGAACAACTGGGGCAAGGCAGCCAAGCCCTTCTAAGGCCCTTGCTAAGGAAGCAGATAAAGGAAGCCTCTGGCTATGGATGAGGAGGAGAGAAAAGTTGGGGGTTTGGGCAGTGAAATAGAGCAGATACAGACTACAGACAGGATGTCTGAGAGGGCGTAACCATCTATGTATGTATTTGATTCAATGCTGCTGTTAGAAGCCTTCGGTTCATGTTGGGTTTGGCGCCCCCTATGGACAAAGATGCATTCCTTATTTCCCCCTGCTTCTGTCAAAGTATCACAGGATACCTTTGCCGTACAAAAATGTAGAATACAAAGGTTGTTTTTTTTTACCTTGAGTGGTGGTCATGGACAAGAGAAAAAACTCTCAGTCTTATACCTTTTAAAGATACACTTATTTTAAACTCAATGTGCTTTATAAGCAGCTTCAAACCACTCATAAAAGCATCAACAACGTAAGACAGTTATATTCTAAGTTATATTTCTGTTTATGTGTCGTGTGAATCCACAGTTGTACCTGCTTAGTCTCTGTGTAGCATGGGGTATTAAGTTCAACATCTGGATTCAGGGGGCGGCACATCTTAAGTGCGACTTTGGCTTGCACAGGCTGAGCAAATGTGTATCTGATTGGATTGAAAGTTCAACAAAACAAAAGGTGTGTTATTAACAAGTTTAAATTTTTCAAATCACTCTATGCAACAGGAGGAAAATTTTACTTACCGCGCACAGACTTCCACTGGGATTTCATCCTGTCCAATGCTTATTTCATCAGATGCCATTACTATTACATCAAATCTTGACAAAACTGAGAAGGAGATGGTTGTTATCAGCCCTTCCTCGTCAGACACTTGTTCTCTTGTTTTGTGAGAGGAAAAGATGGAACCTACTTTCGGTTTTCACACTGAATTCGTGATATATTTTCCGTCCCCTGATCCAAACGTTGATTGTGTATGTTCCTACATGAGCCTCAGAGCTCAGAGAGAAAGACAGCTGCAGTATTTTCCCATCAGATGTGTAGTTCAGCCACTGACCAAGCAGATTACCTTGTGAATCCTGTCAGGTTTAAATAAAGAAAAGAGCCTGTATCCACAGTGTGTTGGCGCCACATAGTTTGAGAATCTGCCCATTGAGAAGATGAAAGAAATCTACAAATTTAGTCAAGGTTGGGTTGTGTTTTACCTTGATTTCAATACTGCTGTACTGTAAAAGAAAAGAAAACCATTAGGATTTTTAAGGAACTGATTTAACAGCCAACAAAATTAACAACCCTGAGAACATCCATCCGCCCCATCCATTGGGATTTCACAATGATGTCCAAATTAGAGCTCTCAAAGTCTTTGCATAAAAAGTCTGAGAACTCTGACTCAAAAATTCAGTGAGTTGGAGGTGCTGAAGCAAAAAGTGTGACAACCATACCCAGTCTCCCCTAAATGGAAAAAAGGAGCTGAATTCATGGACTGAATTAGCAAATACATTGTAAGACATTAACCTTGAGGATGTTGTCCTGACGCAAAACTAGAGCAGGAGCAGGTATATAAACAGACTGAGTCAGTAAAGCAAAGGTCAAAGAACACATTTGTGCAACTTTCAATTCGGTCTTGTCCTCTGAATAAGCTGCAGCAGGTTTTGACTCAGTAAGAAAGTAAACAGACTCACCAGACAGCTGAAAACTCACCTGCCGACCCATAGGTCTGAACATGGAGTCCAGGGAGACGACTCTGAAATGTACTGATGAGAAGGCAGAGACAATATTTTTCATGAATTCACATTTCAAATCCTAAAAGGCATCTTGCTATTGACATGGGCTGTTGTTTAGATATATGAGAATTATAAATAAATGAATTATAATAAATAAATAAATAAATATCTTGTGCAGTTCTCGAGCATTCTGGTCTTTATCATTCCTTAGGTCTATGTTTCCTCATGCTATGTGAAGTTGTTGCCAGGCAGACTTACACTATCAAACCGAAGCTTGACTTCATTTTTTTTCAGTTCTCTATCTACACTATACTGGCTGTTTGTGGATTCCCTTTAACAAAACTGAAATCCTCTTAAGAAACGACACACCATTGGACTCTGGTTACCTGTTTGACCTGGAAGGTAGGATGGTTTATCTGTCTGGATGAAGGTCATGGGAGAAAAGGCGTAAATCATAACTCTTCTGACTTCCTCTGAGTCAAATCTGTCTCCATAAACCTCCACTTTGAAGTTCAGGATCTTCATAAACTCCACCACTGGTGCCTGTGGAAAAAAACAGGGATCAGATGAATTAAGTGACAACAAAAAAGGAAGGTTTACAAGACTTCTCAAGGTTTTTATTTTATGACAACATATGGAGCTTAATGGGAACATGATCGATATTTAACATATCAAGATGATTCATGAAACAGTATGATCACTGCGTTCATATGGACCTTTTTAACAGACAGCTGCTGTATGCTATGCAAAATTAAATGCAGGCTTTGCTTATGGGCCTCTATTTACTTTTACCTTTTAATTTATTCACTTCTTGCCTTATTATTCATCTGTGGTTACAATCATCTATTGAGCAATCAGCATTAAACAAAAGAAGACAAAAGTGACTTACAACACTTTCTTTGTAACTCTTGAAGAAATCAAAATAGGACACATTTCACAAACAGATAAGTTTCCATTTACTATGCAGTGAAGACCAAATGAATCAGTAAAGCAAACAGTTCAAAAAGTTGACCTGAAATGTAAAACAACGGTGAAATTCCTCGCTGGATGTTGTCTCGAGGATGATTGTCTCCTCATCTGTGGAGTTCAGTGTGACTTTTATGACCAGAAGCTCTTCAGGCTGCAGAAGATTCATGCAGAATTTGGTTTCCGCTCCAGCTTCAAGGACTCCAGGAACGGTGACAAAGTACTGCCTGCAGCCACAAGAATATGCAACGACGAATAGAGTGAAATCAGAAAGAGTCATTCATACTATGTTTAGAAGATGGCCAAATCAACTACGTCTGTTTTACTAAAAAAAGACTATAAAACATGAACATAACAGCTACCCAAGGTAAAGTCAAAACCATTGCAGCTCCCTGTGCTGACTCGCTGCAGTACAGTATATATTTATTCACATCTAATAGTTTTGACCCTAATTTGAACTTTTAATGTGAATAAATCTGTATTGAACCTGGTTTATGCTTCTGGGCTGACTCTGTATGATATGGATGTAGTATCCATGACACCACCCGTTTGTTCCTGACACAGAGTTTTGAATCCAATAGGACCACTGATAAAAAGCTAAACTCTACCTATTTTTTTTAAGTTTGGATAAGGCAAAGAGGCGACCTTTAGCAGACATTTATTTGCTGTACAAATAGTCATGGTGTGCGCTTGGTGTCGGGTCTTTCTGTAGGAAACTAAGGAGGGTTGACTCCATGACACAGAGGTCAACGCCTTCCAAAGCATTACCTACTTCTGCATTAGATCGTTTGTGTCGTTCTCCACTCAAACAATAGTTGGCGGTTTGTTTCCTATAGAGGCTTCAAAGGAGGTGGATTAAACAGTCAGTGTTAGGCGATCACAGAAATAAGAAGCTATCCAGCAGACCAGCCACAGGACTTTTAGCTTGCGTTGTTTTGATGTGATTTTACAATTTGAAAAGTACACTTTAAACTACATGTACTGGCTTCCATGGGGGTGCAAGGCTTTGCAGACCTATGGTGTAAAGTCAATGCAGGAGTATAACCCAGTCTTTACTCTACCTAAAATAGCCAAAATTTAAGTTTACTTGTCCCAAATTTACCAGTAATGTCAGTAGTCTAATTGTTTTCTTATGAAAAACTAGTGAAATTGAACTAACCACAATGCCCTTATTGACAAGGTTGAACAACCAGCTGGAACAGCAAAAAAAAAAAAAAAAGACAATAAAGCTATCCCTTTGTTATATTTTGGTAACTGCCCTTTATCACTGACAGTATCAAGCATGCCAACTTAACTTTACAGAACCATTCTGCATTAAAGTTAAACATTATAGCTACATTTTTTCAGACAGATCAACAGACTTACGGATCTGCCACTAGCTGACCCACAAACATCCAGCTCAGGAAAACAAACAGTGCCCATGTCCTCGAACTCACAGAAACCTCCATGACTGTATGATGTGAGCAGCAGAGTCTTTTCTATTAGATAGTCCCTGCTTTTGAGCCCCACCCCCTTTCATCCAGAGAGAACACATTTCATCATGTTTTAAGGTACTCTGCTCATATATTGTACAGATATTAGTGTTTTGGGGGACCACACTGTCTGGAGCAGAGTTCCAGAGATATTACATGATTTATTGTATACACATGTGGTGCCCTTAAGAGGTCAAAGTGCAGAAATGCAGGCTGGAACTTTCTGGGCAAAGATAAGTGAACTGGTCTCAGGGGAAATAAGCAGAGTATGTGTGGCACTGCTTTGGTACGGGCACCAAAAATGCTCCCCACAGGTTCATCATAGAAAAACACAACTGATCAAAGCCAAAGGTGTCACAGCGATCAATAAAAAAAAAATGGATCGTCCTCACAGAGCCTTCAATTTCTTCAGTATCTTGACAAGTGTGACAAATCTGGTTTTCACATTGTAGCGCCTTCATTTTTCCAGTTATCTCAAAAATGACTAAAGCTGCTTTTCTTGTAATGATGGAATTATTTTCTCATGATCTAAAGAAAAAAACACTGGGCTGTAATTAGAGAGGGGATTTTGTGCTTTTTGGGCTTTGTTGTGACCCCCTGAGGATGTAGCAGCTTGAAATTATTCATAACTCAAATATGTCCCATTATTGTCTCTCTGGTCTTTTGGAGAACCCTTATTGCAGGCTCTGTCTACAAACAATTCTTTCTAGCTGCTGTGTCATAAAGGCTCCCCCCTCCACAAACCCTCTTCACACTGACAGGCCAGCCCTCTACTGGCCTGTCAGGGGCAGAGCACATTATTCCAGCATGTTGCATGAAGATATCACGCAACTGTTGGAACAGACTGTTTGGGGGAGTTTACAGGCTTCAAGGCACAATATGTCAACCTTAAGACAATATTTAGACCCAAGTCTTCTATATTGTTTATGGGCCTAGTAAGCCGCAACCCTTTTATCAAGTGCTGGAGTTGTTTCTTGGATCACCTTTTTTTTACACATATGTATTTACTTGAAAAAAAAAAAACATTTGCTCTTGCCCTCCTAGTCTGTGTATTTGTTGTATGGCCAAATCAAACAGGTTCAAAGTTAGTGTTGCAGACTAAAGTGAACTTTAGTTGGTCTCAGTGGTCAGTGCTGAAACTGTGAAGCCATTAATTATTTTTTAATTGTTTATTTATCCTGAATTTTCATCATTTTCAAAAGTTCAAAGACTTAGATTCTACTTTAATTTATTTTATTGATATAGACCATAGATTCTATAAAACATGGGACAGGTCACTGTGACATCACTCATTGGCTTCATTTTTTAACATAAAAGATGCAGCATGGTGCAGACAGACGTTAATATTAATGAGGCAGGTATGTTAAGTAAAGGGGATGTCAAGGAGAACGTTTTTTATTCCTTAGCTGAGTAATCAGGTTGAAAATCACAATTTCTTCAGAAATTCATATGAAATTTTGTAGATCTTAAGGCTCAAAAGACAATTTTCTCATCAACTGGCTTGTCTGCTCAGCCGATCCCAACCGCACTGCGAACTTGTGGTCATTTATTGAAACGATGATTTAAAGTGATGTAAAATACAGCTCAAATGAGCAGATCTGGAAAGGTGCAGCACACTCCTGGCAGTTTCCTCCATTCTTCACGGTAACTGTAAGCTGTTCTTTTTTAAAATCTATGTAAATTAATGTTTCAAACTATTTAAAGGTCCCATATTATGTGAAAATCACTTTATTAAGTGAATTAAATTTGTGGGTCTCCGGCTTTGCTCCCAGCCCATAAAATGTGATATTTAATGACAAAATCTGCTCCCCACATCTGGAGAGAAATCTCTCCAGCAACGGGGAGAGGTGTGGCTGTTTTTGGCTGTAGACAACCACATAGTTCCATGCACAAGCTTCCCATCTCGGAAGAAGACAAGACTAAAGCCTGGCTCACACTACAGGATTTTAAAATTCTTAAAGGATTCTGAAATCAGGCTGTATCTCACACATAAGGAGAATCTTCACAGATCATCTTCTCTTAAATCTTAGGCACGCTCTAACAACAAGATTTGAAAATACTGACCAGCACACACTACAGGATTTCACCAAGATTATTCAACCAGAGAGAGAGATGCACCACATGTGCTCAGTTGTTTAATCTGAGGTTTTTAGCGCACTGCTGGGACAGGAGGAGAGAGAAGTGGAGCTGTCTGCAGCGATGCTTTTCATCCATTACCCGCACGCAGAGGGACAGAGGTGAAACTGTTGCTGTATCAGCCAATAATGGCATGATCTCACACCGATCACTGATAAAACAACAGTTTGCTACTGTATGAAAATGGCGTGATTATGTGTTATTTTTAAAGGCATTATTGAACTGGCTCGAGTGGGCCAGTGGAGCACGCAGTCAGCTGACCTGGAGCCTTTGAGTTGCACTTTGAGCCTGTGTTTGTTGTCTGCTGTCCGGTCTCCTATAAGGGGGCTCTCTCTCTCTCTCTCTTGTCTGTTGTCATCCTCAGTGAGAATGAATGTTGTAATCATCCAGAAAAATTTAAAACGTGTTTGAAAATTATCGGGGCGGCTCCGACCAGTCTGTGAGACGATGGTGGGGCTAAAGATTCATCTGTCAACCGCTCACACTAGAAGATAATCATCAACTTTGAGGGTCCCTTAAAGCTATTGTGTACGATATGGAAGCTTTGAACATCTTAATAACATCGTTTATAGGGCTGTTATGGTCCTATGGTCCAATCTACACAATATAAAGACCAAAAAGAATGAAAAAATACATTCAGTATTATGGATGTCCGGATATTACATTTTCACTTCCGATACGATTCCGATACTGCAGCATTGAGTATTGGCCGATACCGATATTAATCCAATACAATATCAGCATTGAACATGCATACTTTTATTATTTATTTTGTAGTATCTCTGTCATGTTAGAAAAGGCTTGATTAAGTGATATTATTCAAACAAAGAACAGTAGTCGGCAACAGTAGGTATGAAGAAAAATTGGTCCATTTATTATTAACCAACGGGTAACAGAAACTGCTTATATCGGAAATTTTAGATGCATTCCGATAAGTTACCGATACTTGTTTTTTTGCTATCGGACCGATATTCGATATCAATATCGGACTGGGACACCTCTATTCAGTATATCAGCAAAGCTGCATACGAGTTGGCCAATCGGATTGGTCGGTGAGTCCATCCAATCCCCTGTCTCCCTCGCTTTGCACCGTCATGCCCATGGTCCCACCTCGTCCTTCCCCACTACCCCTCTCACGTCAGCTAGCTGCTCAGCTACCGAAGCGTCATGTAGCCCGAGAAGACCGAAACCAGGAAGCTGTTACTGTTACCCTCCACAGGTAAGGGAAGAAAACGAAAAAGTTTCAAGGAAAAGACTGAAGCAAGGAAGAATCATGAGCGATACAGGTACCAACAGAGATTGAATATTGGAGAAATGTATGACCCGTGGAAAAAGCTGCAGGGGGATTTGGGACTGAAGACTGATGCCGAGACAGCGGAGTTTCTGTTGAACAGGTAATGACTTTGTTTACCACAGTGGGAGATGTCAGCTGAATAACTCTGGTTAGTCTGTGCCTGTACTGGCTAATGACTGAACGCTGCTGGTCGGAACGGATTGGCTCTGTCAATAGATTTTAGCATAAGTTAGCCACGTATCTTTGGCATTGTAAACTGAGCTAGTGAAGACACGTGAAAGGTAAAGCCTCTCCCACAGTTGGCTCTGCTCTGATCAGCTGGCAGTGGCAACGCCAAACCTGCCCCGCCGGCTAATTCATGGTTTTGATCACGCCGGTCCAATTGAAAAATCTACCACTGTGTGTTACAAGGAGGATGACTGTCTTGTTTGTTACATTTTCTGCCGACCGGCTTCTTGCTCTGTCGGAGAGGGCGTGTTGTAAGGAGGCAAAGAAGGGCGATACGAGCTGGGGGGCGGGATCTTGGAGCACAGAGAGGAGGGGTAAGTGAGGCTGTGTTTTTCAATTGGGTCTCATCAGCCAAACTGGATTTCAGATTGTAGACCATAGCTTTAATCAAGAACTCAAAGTGGGGTGCTCTTAACATCACATACCGGCATGAGAGATCATCAGACACTATGACAAAATATGGTTCTTCTCATCAAACCTTGCAGTTGACTTAATGCAATTGCTAACTAGAGTTACCTTGGCCATGCCATGTAGGCCCAGCATCAACATTACACTGATAAAGCAACATACCTGGATTCATCCGAGATGTTCACATTTATAAAGGTCATATAGTGCAGTTTTAACAAAATTACTAACAAAGTCAGCCAGTCCTAGAGGCAGTAAACACTTTTGTATGCATAGAACAGGTGCTATTCAATACTCTTTGTATCACATCAAAGTCAGTTTTACTCCTTTAAACAAGGATGATAAGATAAAATGTATAATGATAAAATATAAAACAAACATTTGCTTTAACAACATGCACTGAAAATGTGCTGCGTTCCATAGACTTCTGTTAAACTATGGGCCTCATAAAAGCAAAATGTGCAAAAGAGAAAACAGAAGATTAGCATGTATAACCTCAACATAATCTTCCAAGTCTATGGTGCATCATGCATGTCCTTAAAAATGGACACGTCTGGACTTCCTTACTGTAAATGCATCTATTGTTTCATCAAAAGGTATCTTCCTTGAAACCTCCTGATTGATGCTCATTAATGCAAGTCCATTTAGACGCTCTTGGCCCATTGTAGACCTCAGGTAGGTTTTAATCAGCTTCAATCTGGAGAAGCTCCTCTCTGCAGCAGCAACTGTCACTGGAATAGTGACAGCGATTCTGAAGGCCACCCACATATTTGGATAGATTTCCTCCAGTTTCTTCTTCTGTAAGAAAGCCAGAAGTTCCAGGGTGGTCATGTTGGCTTTTGGCAAATGTGGGAAACTCTGCATCTCCAGTGCCAGTTCCTTCCCATCCAGGTCTGACTGCCCACTACAGCTCAGAGTGTTGCTGAGTGTTTCACACTGCTTTGTCAGCTCTTCATTGGTCAGGTAAGGGAAGTTAATAAGGACTCCAAAGTTTCCCTGTACTTCATTTAAGGTCTGGAATCGTTCCTGCAGTGACGCAATGGAAACATCGACAACCACACTGAAAAATGAAATTTCCATTTTCTTTAGTGCATCGCTCACTTGCTCATCAGGAGACTCATAGGAGAACTGTCTCTTGGTTGTTCTCAGCCTCTTCTGTTTAAGAACAACTTGCACATTCATTTCCTCATAGATTTCTCTGGCAGATGTTTGGGCAGAAGCAAATCCAGTTCCTCTGTAGCTGACCAAAGCGGCTTCTGTTTTCTTCAGGAGGTCAACTGCAACATCCAACTGCATTGATTCTGATTGCAACACTTTGCTGACATGTTTGATTTTGGTCAGGATATCATACCATACCAGTACAGATTGAGAAGTGGTACGATCCAACTTCTTCAGCGAAAGATTGTGCCTCAATCTTCAAAACTGCATTTGTGGCTTTGTCCCTCACCTCTAAAAGTGCAGCCCTGACCTCTGCAGCCTGGTACCTTACAGCCTCTACACTGTTGACCCGACTCTCCCATCTGGTTTCTTACCAGGATTTCAGTGTTTTATTGACGTCTTTCTAAGATGGTCCATCTCTGAGTGGAAGCGGAGAAAAGCATGAAAAACTTCTGCAGGTAGCCAAAGTATGATTACGGGAAGCAAAATACTGATATAACAGCCTTGTGTTGATTGGTCATTTTCTTGTTGATTTTTTGTGATTGGTGCTCTTGTTATTGGTGTCTAAATTAATATTCTATTCTGCATTAATCATAAGCTGTGAAGTTTAAGTAGAGAGATCACATTTTTTCTATCACACTACCACACCTCTATTCTCTTTCATTTACATCAATTTAAGTGTCAAAACTGTTTCTACATGCAGGGACCTTTTTATTTTATTGGGGGGACCATTCTACAAAATGCAATAAAAAAAAAAGCCAGGCATATTTTGATCAAAACAGCCAGCCATTTTATCATGTAAAACACTAAGACATGATTAAAATGCAAAATACCCACCCATACATGTCTTATTTACAGTGTGGTCAGCTCCATTGGATTCCTTGCCCCAAAAAATGTAGATTCAACCATTGAAATCATGAATTTAGGTCATCTGGGAGGTAAGATACAGAGAAACTGGTTTTTGAAAGAAGCCATTTTTCAAGCTCCAAGATGGCTGCTATAAGGACCTTAGAAAAAATGGCAACATTGGTTTTCTCATTTGTTACACTATAAGGTTTCCAAAAATGTATAGTTTTACAAATCTCTCATCTGGCTGAACTTAGTGGCCTTGACGAAATCATCCACCAACAAACCTGAGACCCTGGAAATGTGAGTATTTAAATGCTGTGTGCTGTGGAGCAGATGTAAGAGCTTTTTCCTCAGTGCCCCCCCTGTCTCTGTGTTAGCTTCAGGATGCTAACTTTAGCTGTGGTTAGCCTGTTGTTTTAGCCTGTAATGTTACGGTAAACGAGCTTCGCTGTTTTCTAAACATTGTGCACTCGGAGCTCATGGCGCCGTTCTTAGTGACGTGGAAGAGCGGGGCGGTATCAGTGGTGGTTCATTTACATATGAAGGTCACGCCCACTAAATCAGAGCGTTCTGACCAGAGGGGCTATGAGAGCCTGGAAACAATGCTGCTGTGCTTGATTTATTGGCTTTTTGGACCAAAACATGTTACTACCATTTCATGAAGACATCAATGATACATATTGAACTGCAGAAAAGAAGCATGATATGGGATCTTTAATGAACCAGTCTGACTTAATAAAGCTTCATTGGTGTCATTTAAACGAGCTCTGATTACCCGAAGCCAACATACAGTTCATAAACAGCTCATATGGGTCATACGAGGACAGAAACATCGAAAGAATACAAAGATAATTTTTCATTTAAAACATATTTTATCGTGCCATCCTGTTGCTTTTACATTTTACCAGGATATCATTTCACAGCTTAAAATGCTACTTTAGAGTCAGGCTTTTCGCAGAAATAAATAAATTAAGCTCGTTTCTGACTCAAAGTAAATAGAATGATGATGGTGATGCTGCCTTGGTAATGTCCCAGTTAAATTTCAGCTGCATGGGTACTTCAAATCCAGCCAGATGCCCACCCCTCTGATCCATCTGGTATCTCTTGTATTGTGCATCTCATTCCAGTAGTTTTGCCTGATTTTTTTTTTCTTCAGTGGTAGTTTTGTGTTTGCTTTTTGGACATCTGCCTCCTATCTTAATGTCCTACATTGACTGGACCTGCTCGTCTTTGAGACTAACAGCTTCAAAAAAAGAACTTACTGGTAGCTAAGGCTCTCTTTGGCAACCTCTTATTTCATCCTTGACAGTTCCTGGCTTTGTGATATTTAGGAAACGTATTCTACTCTGGGCCCATCCTGACTTCTTTGGACATATTTTTTTCATGGTTCACATGAAAAGCTGCAGTTTCTTGGCTTTTCTATTTGCAGATTCCCCCTTACACATTCTCATTTTCAAAATTAGAGTATTTCCTCTTTGCTTAGTTCTCTTTTCATGCCCATGGTCTTATCAATATCAATGTAGCACACTAATATACACGTGGTTTGTGAATTTTTTAATTCAAACAAAAAGGACAAGGCCTTACATACATCAAACTCAAATAGTGTTTCTTTCTAAACAGCAGCCTTTTAGATTTTCAAGAAAACCACACTTGCATAATAATTTGGAGCACAGTGTATATGTGGACTTTGATATTTGGGTTGCTTCTGCGGTTAAGTGTTAATTTTAAGTCTTGCAGTTGCTTTCATGTGACTCATTCTCAGGTTGTTGTTTTTTTCCACCAGACCCACACATGTGCCGCTTCATTTTCTTTTCGATAGCTTTAGGTAACATAAGCTGTACAACACTTAATGAAGGGCTTCAGTGAAGAGGTCGCAGCAGCCAATGTAGGTCATGTGTTATATTCACACTATTACTGAAACTAATAAAACACAAGAAGAAAGTGGCAGACGTAATCACTCAAATAAAAGTACTATCATTTTTAACACTGACAGCCCTGCCTTAATCCTGTAAATGTGTGATCCTGCTGATAGTTGCTCATTAGTTGTTTGTTTGATCCCCCAGGTCTGTGGGCTGTCGACCAGAAACAGTTTTTTTGGAGCGATGTCCCCGTTAGTTGGAGCAGAGTTGGTCCAGAACCCAGTGCAGCTCTATCGATATCTTCTCCGGTGCTGTAGGCTGTTGCCAACGTCAGCAATGCAGCAGCATTACAGACATGCTATTAGACAGGTAAAGGGTCATTAGAAGTCACAACAAGCGAGGTATGTTTGAAAGAGTCTCGGCCAACATATTCTCCATTATCTTGTGCTCTTGAGCAGTTTTTGAACAGATTTCTATATCATGTGGATTGTAGAGGTTTGAAAATCTTGTTTGAACAACCAGCTTTGTTACTTTAAATCCACATTTGAAATATGGGTATTTATGAGATATTTTTTCTAGCCTTTGAAATAACATATATAACAGCTAATGAAACAAATGCTGATGTGCCAATGAGAGGACATGTTTCACCAAGGGGTGCACGATAACTATCCCACCGATAGTTATCAAGCCAATACCAGGAAATTATTACGTCATTCCTATCGGTCGGATATTAAGGCAGCTAGCCCCGTTAACATGTGTATCTCTATCAGCCCAGCGGTGCCCCACTCCCACTGTAAGACATGAACGGCCTGCAGTGACTGATATGTTCAAGTGGCGTCGCTATAAAAAACAAACAACGCTTCCTGACTGGGAAAATTTAAGAGTTCCCCACAAAGTCATATGACTAGGGATTTATTGAGCTATAATGATTGTACTTTCATTATACGATACATTAAAAATTCATAAAGATTATGAAATGTTTCCAAATACAATAAAAAAGTGTTTTACAATTCAAATTACATTAAAATTTCATAAAAAAAATATAAAATGTTTCTTATTGCAATAAAAAAGTGGTGCGTCTCATAGAGCGGGCTTGGCTCTAACAATGTATTTTATATTGTAAATATGAACTTTTTTGCCCAATATATCCCAAGTCGTGTTACCTTGTGGCTCAAAGTTAACACAGAATGGTCGAACTGAGCTGAACTGTATTTTTAATGCATATAATAAAGTAAATATGAGCATTTAAGCAAAATAAGTCCCAAGTCATGTGACCCAGTGGATTAGAATAAACACAAAATGGTAGATCTATGCCTGCTTTATGAAACACACCACTTTTTATTGCATTTGTATAGATTTCATATTTTTATGAATTTTAAATGTATCTTGTAACATAAATATAAGCATTAAAGCTCAATAAGTCCTAAGTCATGCGACTTTGTGGCTAAAAGTCAACACAGAATAGTAGAACTAAGTCTGCTCAATGAGACACGCTACTTTTTATGGCATGTGGACGCATTTCATATTTTTATGAATTTTTTATGTATCTTGTAATGTAAATATGAGCACTTTAGCTCAGGAACTACCAGGTAATGTGACCTGTTGGGTCAAAATCAACGCAGAATGGTGGAACTTATCCTGCTCAATGAGACACACCACTTTTTTTTGCATTTGGACACATTCTATATTATTTATGAATTTTTAATTTGATTTATAATGTAAACTGAGCATTATAGCTCAATTACTTCCAGGTAATGTGACACATTTTTTTTTACTGTTTTTAATGAAATTAATGTATTCTATACTTTAAATCTAAACATTTAATTTATATGTAGCTCTAATTTTTTTCCGAATATCTTATTTTATTTTAAAACCACTTTTTATTTTGAAAACCGGAAGCTTACACACGCTTTTGTGAGGTAGCGCCGACTTTCCTACTTGTTTCTGTGCGCTTGCCATAAAGGCTGTCATAAGCGCGCACTTAAATTTTTGGAGCAGCTGGCTTGACCACGCGCAATAGTGAGACAGCTGACGTGACCGTAGTCACGTCAGCTGAGTGGCTGATTACTAGTAGTGGCTGATTACTAGGTACTATCTTGTGGTGATCTGCCGTAACTGCAATAGAAAGTGCAGTAAAGCATATAAGGTCTCACACTCTTTCTAAAGCAGAGGCTTGTGCTGAAAACACTCACTTCTTTTCAAAAGCTGTAGTTTTCCACTGCTTTTATAGCAGCCTAAAACTGCACACATTCTTCTAGATCTTCCTGATAAAGTTATATTACAGTGGTGAAGCAGAAATACTATGGTTTTGGTTAATTCTTCAGACCACTCTAATTTAAGTGTAGGCTAGTTAAGGAGCTTTTTCCCCTGCAGTAATGGCAGCTCCTCAACTCACGGGGGTTCTCAGGATTGGTCTATAGCTCAAGAAGGCCCAATCCATATGACCAAGTGGCTCAAAATCAACAAAGAATGGAAGAACTTAGCATGCTCTATGGGATACACCACTTTTTTGTTATATTTAATTTAAAAAAAGTTATATTATTTATAAATCTTTAATGTATCTAAAGATGTAATTATAATCATTGAAGCTCAATTACTACCAGGTAATGTGACCTATTAGCTCAAAATCAACACAGAATGGTTGGACTTAGCATGTTCTATGGGACACCGCACTTTTTTTTATTGTAATTAGGCACATTTTATATTTTTTAATGAATTTTGAATTTATTTATGAATATAAATTTGAGCATTATAGCTCAATAAGTCCCAAGCCATGTGACCTAGTGGCTCAAAATCAACACAGAGTGGTAGAACTTAGCCTGTTCTATAGGGACACATCACTTTTTTTATTGTATTTAGAAAACGTTTCATAATATTTGTGAATTTTTAATGTATATAATGACTTCAATAAAATCATTATAGCTCAATAACTACCAGGTCATGTGACCTGTTGGCTCAAAATCAACTCAGAATGGGATAACTTAGCCTGCTCTATGAGACACATCACATTTTATTGCATTTGTACACATTTTTTTATTTTTAATATATCTTTTAATTTATCTTATTATGTAAATATGAGCACTACGTTAGTGTAAATGTAAATGTTCTTTATTTATACAGCCCTTTACAACAACCTTTTCGATGAACCAAAGTGCTTTACAATAGGTGGGGGGAAAAAAGAGCAATAAATAAAACAATTATAAATAAGTAAAGGCAATAACAGCAATAAAAAAACAATAAACGCAATTAATAGAATAAAAGCAATAAGAGCAATAAAATACATAAAAAATTAAGTAAAACAGAGTGAAAGTAAAAAGTAAAAGTGTCACCACACTACTGCGTATTAAAAGCCATCCTAAATACATATGTCTTCAGTCTAGATTTGAAAAGGCCCAGGTCAGAAATGAGAAGCATTTCTGGAGGGAGCTTATTCCAAAGCCTAGGAGCAGTGATGGAAAAGGCTCGATCACCATAGTATTTGTATTTTGACCTGGGCACTTCCAGCACAAGTTGGTTTGATGACCTTAGCGCTCTACATGGGTCCCGAACAGTTAACAGCTCAGTTAAGTACACTGGGGCGAGACCATGAAGAGCCTTAAAAACAAACATTAACATTTTAAAATCAATCCTGTACTGGACAGGAAGCCAGTGAAGAGATTTAAGAACAGGAGTGATGTGCTCTCGTTTGTTAGTGCAGGCTAAAAGACGGACCGCAGCATTTTGCACCAGCTGGGGGCGACCAAGAGAAGCCTTGGAGACACCAACATAAAGAGCATTACAGTAATCCAGTCTAGAGCTTATAAGAGCATGGATGGCCATTTCAAGGCTGTGGTGACTTGAAAACATTTTTACTTTGGCCAGGAGACGAAGCTGGAAAAAACTTGTTCGGACAACACTTTTTATTTGTTTGTCGAATTTAAGGTCTGAGTCACAAACCACTCCCAGATTTTTGACAGTTTGACCAAGTGTTGGAAACAAGGTTCAAAAGCTAGCCGTCCCTGCGTCCCCAAACATTATACACTCTGTTTTACCATTATTAAGGTGAAGAAAATTCTGGGCCAACCACTGCTTAATTTCAGCAATACAGGAAAGCAGAGAACTCTGCGCACTTTGACTCTTTGGCTTCACTGGCAGATAAA
This sequence comes from Halichoeres trimaculatus, assembly GCF_033239565.1. Classification (NCBI taxonomy): domain Eukaryota; kingdom Metazoa; phylum Chordata; class Actinopteri; order Labriformes; family Labridae; genus Halichoeres; species Halichoeres trimaculatus. Next base: position 10,844,523 of record NW_027437188.1, read on the forward strand.
TTTGCAGATCATCTGCATAACAGTGAAAGGAGAGTTTGTTCCTGGCTATAATTGACCCAAGAGGAAACATATATAAAGTAAAAAAAGAAAAGGGCCAAGAGTAGACCCCTCTCGGACTCCACAAGAGGGGAGCACTTTAGGAGGACAAGTCACCAACCATAACAGAGAACGTTCTGCCCGATAAGTGTGATTTACCACTCAAGTGCCGGACCCCGAATGCCAACATGATCCCGCAGGCGTGACAGGAGGACTGAATGATCCACCGTGTCAAAGGCAGCTGAGAGGTCAAGCAACACCAGCACAACAGGAGATTTGGTATCTACCGCCTGTGCAATATCGTTGTGCACTTTTAACAGTGCAGACTCAGTGCTATGATGAGACCTAAACCCAGACTGGAACTTCTCAAGGATTGAGCTGTTTTCCAGAAATGACTGTAACTGGGTAAAAACAACTTTTTCTTAGACCTTCGACAGAAAGGGCAAATGAGAAGCCGGTCTAAAATTTGACATCAACAGCTGTGAATCCTTGAATGCAGCGGTGAATTCACCGGCTGTGGAGGAAGTGAGGGATGTCCCGATATTACATTTTCACTTCCAATACGATACTGATACTGCAGCATTGAGTATTGGCCGATACCGATATTAATCCGATACGATATCAGCATTAAACATGCATACTTTTATTACTTATTTTGTAGTATGTCTGTCATGTTAGAAGAGGCTTGATTAAGTGATATTATTCAAACAAAGAACAGTAGTCAGCACCAGAAGTTATGAGGAAAAACTGACCCATTTATTATTAATCAATGGGTAACAGAAATGTTAACGTTAAACATAAGAATATACTAATAATTGACTAAAATACAGAATAAATTAATAGACCCAGAAAATGACCTAAATAAATCAAATAAAAACAGCAGAAGCGGGGTCTGGAATGGACTGCTTATATCGGAGATTTTAGATACATTCCGATACGATACCGATATTTGTTTTTTTGCTGATATCGGACCGATATCCGATATCAATATCGGACTGGGACACCTCTAGAGGAAGTGATGATTCACTGTTGACAAGATGGAACAAGAGGTTTGCTCCTTGATAGGGGGTCTATCAGTTCAAAATTAAAAGGGAAATGATCTGAGTTTCAGAAAATGTCTTTGAGGGAGACTGAGAGCCCAAAGGAAATTACAAGGTCCAATATGTGCCCAAGCTGGTGTGTTTTTTTATCCACCGACTGAGTTAAATAAAAACTTGCCAAAAGACTTTTGAAGTCAGTGGCACACTGGTCAGACAGACAACACACATGAACAGTAAAATCCCCACAAATTAAAAGTCTGTCATATTTTGGTGAAAGATCTGCCAAAAACTCAGAAAACTCCTGATTATAGCTCAATTACTGCCAGGTAATGTGACCTGTTGGCTCAAAATCAACACAGAATGGTAGAACTTAGGGTGTTTTCACATCTACAGTGTTAGGTCGACCCAAATTTAGATCGACCTATATTTGGTCCCGTTTGGGTTGGTGTGAAACCAAAATCGAACTCTGGTGCGCACCAAACTGGTGCGGCCAGAGGAGGTGATCTCGGTTCGGCTCTGGCCGCACTCTGGTGCTCACCAGCTGTGGTGTGAAAGCAGCCGCACTCTGGTGCGATGCAACTGTCAGGCGAACTCAGCGAGTTTGACATTAGAGGGCTCCCGTGGAGTGTTGTTCGTGATGCAGGACAGCTGTGCACTCCAACATCCTTAACTACCCTTATATACTCATCTAAAAAGCAGAGCTCTCCCCTGACTCCTCACGTCAAAAACACATCGTTTTATATGGCCTATCATATAACAGGCATTAATTACCTTGTCGGTCATGTGTATCTGCGTCTGAGGATCTCACGGTACATGGTAAGAATCATTATTTCTGAATTTCCCCTCGGGGATAAAAAAAAAAAAGGATCAGCGTCTCCAGTGCATCTGTATGCTTTTTCAAGCCGCAGCTGCGCTTCATTTTCAAACACAATCGTTTGCAGATGGTTATACACACAAACAATATTGAAATGAATTTTAAGCACTATAAAAACTTGGCGTAGGACTATTTGACTCTCCATCATCTCTGATTTAAGCAAACAGTTCTCTCGGTGCTTCCAGCTTCCAACTGAAAGTACGCTGCACGCGCTCTAGCCGTTGTCGTCATGGAAACATGATGCTCTCAAAATACTGCGGCGTTTGGTCCCGTGTGACAAAAAGCAGATGTGAGAGGAACCGCACAAACTGCAAAATGGCAACAAAGTATCAATATGACATTCCAAGCCGCACCAGGGTGCACACTATCAGGTGTGAAAACACCCTTAGCATGCTCTATGGGAAACTCCACTTTTTTATTGTATTTGAACACACTTTATATTATTTATGAATTTTTACTGTATTTTTTAATGCAAATATGATCATTATAGACAACTCCCAAGTCATGTGACCGAGTTGCTTTACATCAACAAAGAATGATAGAACTTAGCCTGATCTATGAACACCATTTTTATTGCATTTGGACACATTTAATATTGTTATGAAATTTTAATTCAATAATTAATATAAATAGCCAGGCAGAGCCACACGGAGCCAAGCAAAGCCATGCAGACCACACAGAGCCATGCAGGGCCACACAGAGCTGAGTGAAAAGTATTAGCCAGCTCTCATTTACCTGATGTGGCAAACTATAGCAGGCTCTAGAGACAGTAAGGCGTCACAATGCACACCAACTTGCCTAAATATACTGGAAACCTGCAGCACATTGAGTTGATTCATGTCATTAGTTTTTGTTAATTTATTTATTTATTTTTCTTACAATTTTATCACATTTGTGGGAAGAAACCAAGGCACTTGAGGTAAAGCCGAGAGCCAAGTGACACCATCAGATACCATTCACACCACATATTGCTGATCCACGTCATTTTTTCTTTCTGATTTGTTTTGTGGTTTTTTTTTACGATTTTATTAATACGTAGGAGAAACCGAGGCACTCGGAGAAAACCCATAAAAAATGACATGGTTCATTCATTGCAGCGTTGTTTTTTTGTTTTGGACACACAGCTAAACATACAGCCAAACACACTTGGGAGTGAGTACAGACCTGAGGGTGGTGGGCCATTTGTGTAGTTTGTCTGGCTGTGTGCCAAAGGGACTGATGGTAGGTGACTGGGCTTTACTGTCTTTTCAGAGCCCCTGATTCAGTCAGTTGAACAATTTTCAAGCCTGGATTGTACCAGCAAATCCTGTCAGTTGAGCTGCCTGATGTTAGCTGCGTAACGCCACCAGATATTGGTGGTAGGTGATCAGGCTTTGGTGTTTGATTGGACCCCTGATTTAATGTAGTTTCAGAGCTTGAGTACCGATGTCTTGTGGTTTGAGTGGGGAGGACTGATGTTAGCCGAGTAACACCACCAGATATTGGTGGTAGGTGAACAGGCTTTGGTATTTGTTCAGACCCTTTATTTGATTTAGCTTGAGATCTCATTGCTGACTGGTGTCTCATGGTTTGAGTGGGGTGGCCTGATGTAAGCCGAGTGACGCCATCAAATATTGGTGGTAGGTGATCAGGCTTTGGTGTTTGATTGGACCCCTGATTTAATGTAGTTTTAGAGCTTGAGTACTGATGTCTTATGGTTTGAGTGGAGGGGACTGATGTTAGCCATGTGACACCACCAGAGATTGGTGGTAGGTGGTCAGTCTTTGGTGGTTGGTCAGACCAATGATGTGATACTGTTTTAAAACAGATTGTTGACTGGTGTCTCATGGTTTCAGTTTGGTTGCCTGCTGTGAGCTGAGTAATGCCTCCAGAGACTGGTGGTAGATGACCATTGTTTGGTGCTTGTTTAGACCCCTTAATACTCGGAGGATTAACAATTTTGTTTTCCTGCTTGATCCTGCGTGCACCATTATACTGGGACCCACGGCTTTGTGTCTGGGTGTTAGGCAATGTCTTTGGAGGTGGACATGGAATGGGAAAGCTGTAATGTATTTGGTCTCCTTCCATTAAACTGATTTTACCCTGTGGCTTTTTGCGTAATGCATCCAACTCTGGCCTTGCCTTAGGAGGCTGGGGTTGGAAAACATTTGGTAATTTATTAGATTCCTTGGAGTGGGATTCTGACTGTTGAGCAGATTGTTCCTTTTGTTTTCGTATTTCTTCCATCCCTGGACCATAATATTTTCTAGTCATTTCCAAAACTTCATCTGTGTGCGCAAGAATTCTCTCATATTGAGCCTCACTAAGTGTCGATATTTTGGGGTTTTCTTCTGGCTCTATTCTCTGCTCTTCTCTCTGCTCTGGTAAATCCTGCGTGTCAATCCTCTGAGGGGTGAAAGACGCTAAATCCCATTGGTGCTTCCTGAAGAGGCCTATGTGGCAGCCTGTATTTTTCCAAAGCTGTACATTGTGGTCCAACCCTGCAGTGATTATGTTCTCACATGCAGAGTCACACCTGACACTCACCACCCCTTTAAGATGAGCTTGCCAGGATGCCAAAAGAGGGGGAGGACACAATGACACTTTCCAACCCTTGATGTCCTCAAATGGCTCACCCAGTGACTTTCTATCCAAACAGAAATTCTCTATGTTCCACAGATAGATGTTCCCTTTACTGTCCCCAGCCAGTAGAGTTTTTTCTTCGACATCAGTTGTCATGGCAGTAATGATAGCACCGTCATCTGTCACTGCCCTAAACTTTGCCAACAGACCCCCTTTGATTTTCGGAGACCAGGCATAGATGTAGCCACCTGCAGTCGTCAGCAGTGTGGCTATGTCCACTTTGTAACTCCTTGACTTCAAACTAACAAGAGGACTGTCATTCACATAATCCATCTTTCTGGTCGACTCTCTGGGTTTTGATTTTAGCGTATACTCGTCATTCTGGTGCATTCTGGAAGGAGGTACTTTTCCTTTCCGTCCTTTCTGTTCAACACTTTTACTGTCCACCATGTAGGTACGTGGGCTTTCACAGGGATTTATCCAGTATATTGCCTCTAGACTGTCAATATCCCAGACAACTATGTTTCCGTTGCTGGAGGCAGTAATCAGTGTGTTTTCGTACACATCCATAGAGATGATATCTTTTAAAAACTTGTGTTTTATAAATCTGTGGTCATCATCTTCCAGATCTAGGATAAAAAGGGTGTTGGAGTTTCTTCCTGATACGTACACTTTATTGTCTCTACAAAGAATAGCAGTGACTTCTTGTTGCACGATGACAGGTAGAACTCTCAGCTCTGATCCATTGTTGAAGTTCCACAGTCTCACTTGCCTATCCTGGGAAACTGTGACAAGTCTGCGTTGCGGACCATCAAATGAAATAGCAGTGAGCCCCACTTGCTGGTCTGGTGAGATATTGAACTGAATGGCAGTCTTTCCTGTTGTTACATCCCAGACTGTCGCTGTGCCAGCTTGACAGACAGAGACCACCTGTGCGAAAATACTGTGGTATAGGGCACAACACAGGGGGTTATAATGGGATGTTAGCGAATTTTGGAATAAACTTGTTCCCTTACCAAGATTTTTGGCGACATTGGAGTTTGCCACAACAAGCTCATTGTTAAGTACGTTGTAACAGGCAGCTGTGATGGGTGCCATCCCCATGGCCTTCAAATCTAAAACTTGTATACACTGCCAGGTAACTGGGGACCATACACGTGCCGTTTTGTCCTCCGACAAACTGACAAAAACTTTGTCTAGGGTGTTAAACATAATTTTGGTGACTGGTTTGGTGTGTCCTTTCAATACTTCTTCACAAAACTTTGGATTGTTTGGTTTCCACGCCCGTAGTGAGCCGTCCATACAACCAGTCACCAGATGTTCATAAGGAGGCATGAATTCAACACAGGTGAAATGCTCTTTATACTTGAGGCTCTTGAAGGTTGTCTTACAGTGTCTGACTTTGAGTACCTTGGACCCTGACTTAGAGTGTTTGCGTGTCGGTAACTGGCACTGTGTCACAGGTTGAGACTGGGACACCTGAACAAGGACCATCTCCTTGGCTGAACAACCACAGACAGCATGGGCGTCAAGAGATGGAAAAAAGCTAATCTGGCTGCATATGTCGTCAAAAACGCGGACTCTGGTACAGAGATAATCTGGCGATTTGTTTTTCAAAAGGGAAGAAACATAAGCCGTTGGGTAATTCTTCAGAGAGATTTCCTCAAAGCTGTCTCTGCAAAAGAGACTATTCCCCTTGTGTATATTGTATGCAATGAAAATGTAGATGAAACCATCAGAATCACCAACAGAAAACACAGTCTTTCTGCCGTCGGACCAGTAGTTCATGCATTTGATCATGTTTTCCTCAAACAGCAAACTCTGATAGATCTCATACTTTGTAGGAAATTGTTCCTGTCTGTAGAAAATAAGCTCTCTATCATCAGTACAGACAGCTATTTGGGACAGCTCTGGTATGTATGCCATGTCATTAACACATTTTTTTGTCTTGCCCGAGTAAGGAGGTTCTTTATGTCCTGCGTGTATCATTGGTACTGTCTGCGGTTCATCAAATGAGTCTGTCCAGACCTTGAGGACGCCATCAGTGCTCATGGTAAGATAGTTACCCACCTGATATTCTCTGATTGTTTCCGTTTCAGCCTGTTTGAAAACATTTTCAGAGACCTTGATGTTTTCAAAAGGACAGAAGAATATTTTCAGGATATTCTTGTGATGCTTCACATCAACAGTCTCAAAGGGTTTTGTGAAGACTAGCTGATCAAATTCAATATCTGGCTCATTTTTTTTGTGTAGAAATGTTAACAGCTCCTCCAGATCCACGGTGGAGTCGCAGTTGGTATCAATCTGCATATGGAGGGCAACCAGCTCTTGTTCCGTTGCCTCTGGATATAAATCCTGCATTGTCTCACAGAATTCTTCAACATCCAAACCTCCACTCCCATCTTCATCTGCCGTTTTAAACAACTCGACAACCCTAGGTATGTCCTCTGCAGTAAACATTTCCTTTTTCTTTAGGCTCATCTTGAATCTTTTGATACCTGGGCTGACTAAATGCAGTAATCAAAACGTAAAGCAGTTAAACTTAGCTCCGCTCTTCTCTGAATACTCTCAGTATACTGAAAGTAGTCCAATGTAGAACCCTCTCTACAGCTCCATGTCCCTTCACCTGTTCTAGAATTCATTACATCATAGTGATGTCATTGTGCTGTTCAAACAAAAACAAGTAGACATAAAAATGGTGGCTTCTCTGAATTACAAGCACTAACTAGAAAAGTTTCATTTCCTTGCAGCAAATGCATTTCAAGTTAAATTACAAGTATGTTAATGTCATTAGCTATACTAGTTATGGTTGTTAAAGTCAGGAAAAACCCGAACCCAACTTCAAACTGAGCTGACGATCTAGTTATTGCACTGCAGCCCGTCCTAACTATACTACCAGATCTTAAAAATGGCTGGAAAGAGTCACAACTCCATCTATTTGCTTGCACGTTGGATAGAAAAAGTGTAAAAGCATGACTAGCTGACTCTTATTCGCCTTTTGATGCATTTCACACAGTAAACAACCAGTACCTCACCTCTTTGCGCTGCAGGACTGAGAGATACAGAAGATCGTTCCTCCCTGCAGCCATCAGAGTTTATAATTCTTTAATCTATGGAAGATGAGTTATTTAATCTTCATTTTATTCTTTGTTCTTGTTGCCAAACTTCATGAATTTCCCTTCAGGGATTAAGAAAGTATTTTATCTATCTATCTATCTATCTATCTATCTATCTATCTATCTATCATTCTGTTGCTAGGCGCTACCCAAGTAGCTGCCTGTTGCAGCAGCTCTCTCTTCTTTGTCCGTTTCTTGTAATTTTTTTTTGTCTCTTTTTCGTAATCTTTGTATTTGGAGTGGATCATTACTTTGTATGGTTCATTGTCGGTCACGGACACCAAACTTTTTGTGGCTTCAGCGGTATTATTTACTACTTTTTCACCTGTGTTTGTCTGGAGATTCTACATGTAACCATGGCTGCATTGTTTACATGCAAAATTAGCTGTTAGCAGCCTGTAGCATGTCAATGCTAACTAGTGTAGGGCTTGATGATTTCCCTCGAGCTGAGGAGGAGGAGGTGAGGACGACGTGCTGGTTCTCGGGTGTGAGCTGGGAGATGACAACGTGGACCTGTCCTTCCATCCATCGTTGTTGGGAACGTGGGATCAGGCTCCGGGGGATGGACGAGCTAGCCGTGCTAACCCAGCGGCATCGTGCTGTTCACGGACGTGGCCGACAGAGCTGACATCGGACGCCGGCGACACATCGGAGGAGATTCGCCTGCTGTGAGCAGACAGGATCCAGGAGACAGAGACTGAACAGACTGCTGGGGAGGCTCAGTCCTGGACCCTGTGGAGGTGGAGACTGGCTGGGCTGGAGATTGGTGGACGGGATGTCGTCATCTAATTTCTTATGGACTTTTTTGCACTTTCTATACTCTTTCTTACTTTTGTTTTCTTAAATGCTGCTGTGACTCATGAATTTCCCCTCGGGGATAAATAAAGTATTTTCTATTCTATTCTATTCTATTCTATTCTATTCTATTCTATTCCAAAGGAGCTGCACAGCGTACTTCTTCACAGCGGAAGCTGCTTGCTGTTGTTCAAATTTAGTTTAAAGCATAGCATGAACATAATGTAAAATCACCATCTAATCAGTCACGAGCAGATTGACAGGCAGGAAGCAATTTACAAAGGAGATGATATTGATTTATCCACGACATCAAACTTTTACAGTTTTGAAATGTACTAAAATCCTGTGGTGGTAAGGAGCGCCCATTTGGGCATTTACACAGTGTGTGTGTGTGTGTGTGTGTGTGTGTGTGTGTGTGTGTGTGTGTGTGTGTGTGTTGGTGTTATATAATCCCAAAGAAAAATACCCAGGAAATTATAAATTATAAATCACAACCACAATAAAACAATAATCTCAATGTTCATAAGATATATATATTATTAATTATATTATATTAATACATATTATTTCCTTGTTTGCAGATGATGTTCTTTTATATCTGAATAATCCTGAGACATCCATTCCAGCAGCTTTGAAATATATAGCCACATTTAGGCCTGAACCACACGTATATGGATATTTTTTTGATCGGATATCGTTTCCCTCGTTTAAAAAAAAAAATCTCTGTCCACACTACAGAAATATCTCTGTCCATACGAAGAGGCCAAACTGAAAACGATCGCCTCTGAAGCCTGCCTGGCCGATAAGTGGCAGGTTAGCAAAATGTGAAAACCATAGAAGAAGAACGTTATGAGCATGCGCAGTCAAACACAGTGGCTGTGTCCGAAATGGCATACTAACGTACTACTCATACTAAGTATGACGTCAAAAATAGTATGTAGTGCGTTCACATTAAATAGTATGAAAAGATTGTGCGCGCGAGAAATACCCGGATGTATACTATATCGGTAAAATTTTTAAGTATGGGAGGTGGGCATACTAGTCGTACTGACACGCCCCATAATGCATTGCGAGCCCCGTATTTATAAACGTAAATACAGAATGAGATGACAAGATGAGAAGCAACTAAAATGGACTTAGCTCTACAGGGAAACCTAAACGTAAGTACAAAGAAATAAAGTGCCTGAGGCGACGGACGGATCGTCTTCGGTGTCTGCGAGCAGTAAACATTTTTTAACTTTTTGAAGAGAGATGAATTCGTTTTGAGACCGGTGTTAGCTAAAAAATCATCCACTAGCGAACTTCCCGTTTTCAAAATAAAAGCACCCGTTTATCTCCTTTAAGTTCTTTAACGCTTTTGTAAATTAGGCTCTTGTTTTGGAGCGGACCGGAAGTTTCTTCGATAGCATATTGGCGCTCTTAACAGAATGTCCGAAATGTCGAAATTAAATTTGTATCCGTGCGTTTTGTGGCCCAAATGACCACATTTTGGTTTTCTACGTGATGACTTTCTCGCCTAAAATGTTCTTAAAACTTTCAAATGTGGAGAATCAACAGAGATATTTGATAGCCTGGTGTGCTCCCATAGACTTATGTGTGCTTCCAATTTTTGTCGTTGGAGGTTTTGAAATGCATCATGGGAAACCGAGTAGTATACTACGGTGTAAACGGTTGGCACTCTAATCATACTTATAGTATACAGTATACAGTATATACACAATGACCATGTAGTATGTAGTATGTTAGTATGCCATTTCGGACACAGCCAGTGACTTGTTGCTGGGCGCTTGACGACATCATGTCAACACCAGTTCCGTTTAACAACGCTACACGGATCCACTCAACCGGATATTTTTTTATTTCTTCACTTTTTTATCTGTTTTTAAAAATCTCCGTTTACGTGGGTGAAATCTCCGTGTTCGTGTGGTTGAGAGGCCCAATCGTACAGAAAAATGCGCGTTTAGGAATATATCCATATACGTGTGGTTCAGGCCTTAATGTCTTATCAGGTTACAAGATTAACTCAAGAAAGTTGGTTGCTACATATTTTAATGTCCCCTAGGATATGTCATTAAAATCTCCTGTTCAAGTGTCCAAGAGGGGTTTCAAATACCTTGGTATATTTGTTACCCCTGACTTAGATCATTTGTTTGGAACTAATTACTCACCTGTAATTCAAAAGCCTAAGAGTGATCTGACAAAATGGGTCTCCTTGCCTACTTCCCTTCTTGGGAGAACCAACTCGATAAAAATGAAAATTCTTCCTTGATTGAATTATTTATTTGAAAATCTATTTGACCCCTGCTTTTATAAGCCTCTTGACACACATATCTCATACTATATTTGGAATAACAAACACCAGAGAGCTAAGTTTTCTTTACTTGCTAAGCCAAAATATTGGGGAGGCTTGTTCCTGCCTAATCTACAACTATACTATTGGTCGGCACAACTTAAAACAATGTCAAATTGGTTTATGATCAGAAAGGACTCTTTGTGGTTGGATCTTGAATCCCTGTCTTGCTTTCCCAGAATGCTCAATTCTTTTCCTTTTATTAACAATGTAGATCAGCTAAATCACTTTAAAAAATAACTCAATGGTTAACAACACATTACTGGTTCGGCGAGACATGAAGAAACACTTGAATATTCCTCCTATCATCTCTCTGCATTCTCCCCTGGTCTTGAATCCAGATTTGCCAGCACAAATAAGAAGTATTGGTTTGATGGCGAGGTCTAAGGGCCTATCAAACTCTGCCCACCTGCTGGTCTCAGACTCTGTTAAGTCATTTGAACAAATCAAGGCTGATTTCAATATTCCCCACAAAGATTTTTATAGGTATCTCCAAATTCGTCACTTCTTGGGGTCTCTCTTGAGGGCAGGCAAGTTCCGCATGAGAATGTCAGAGCTGGAAAATACTATAGTTCTGTCAAAATTTCCTAAAGGGTTGATTTTTAAGATCTGTTCTTCTCTGCTTTAGGCCTGAACCACACGTATATGGATATATTCCTAAACGCGCATTTTTCTGTCCGATTGGGCCTCTCAACCACACGAACACGGAGATTTCACCCACGTAAACAGAGATTTTTAAAAACGGATAAAAAAGTGAAGAAATAAAAAAATATCCGGTTGAGTGGATCCGTGTAGCGTTGTTAAACGGAACTGCTGTTGACATGATGTCGTCAAGCGCCCAGCAACAAGTCACTGTGTTTGACTGCGCATGCTCATAACGTTCTTCTTCTATGGTTTTCACATTTTGCTAACCTGCCACTTATCGGCCAGGCATGGCCTTGCAGGCTTCAGAGGCGATCGTTTTCAGTTTGGCCTCTTCGTATGGACAGAGATATTTCTGTGGTGTGGACGGAGATTTTTTGTTTAAACGAGGGAAAAGATATCCGATCAAAAAAATATCCATATACGTGTGGTTCAGGCCTTATTCTGATTCCTCAGGCTATGACTCTCTGAAGCTGTTATGGGAGCGTGATTTGGAAGCGTGATTTGGAGGTGACGTTTAACTCAGTAAACTGGGATAAGATTTGCTACAAGGTTTTCCCTAAATGTACCTCTATTTCTATCCATGAACAGAACTTTAATTTTTTTCGTCAAACTTACTACACACCTGTTCTATAGAAAAAAAAATGTTTCTGAGGAAAGAAAGTAATTTTTTGACTAAGACTATATTTTGTTTAGTTCTTATACTATTTCAGATAACACCGTTTGACTTATACCAGAATAAATTGTAGTTTTTCAGGCAAAATGTGATGCATTTTTCCCATGCTAATTTCAATCCACTATGCTAATACAGCTAGCTAAACACTGGCTGACAGGGGTGGGTGGGTTGTAACACATCCTCAAAAAGTGTCATCCCCTCAAGTACAACTAAGAACATTTTCTTGATTTTAATAATGATACAAAACCCCTAGGCAGTAATAAAAAGGACTGATGGAGGCGTTCCTGCAGGTGCTTTTAAAAAAGCATTTGATGAAGTCACAAAGTACTGCAAGTAAGTCAGATCGGTCACCAAGGCACATGGGATCAGCCATACTACTACCACAAATTACTGCAGAAGCTGAGGGTCCAGAGATATCCTAGTGTAGGCTACTGCAGCAACAGAAGTGTTTTCTCTGAGGTGCAGGAGGAATGATGGACCAAAAAAAGGGGGGGAAAAATCCACCAACACTCCAGGTTACAAACAACCATTTGTGACTTTGATTAAAAACACACACACACACACACACACACACACACACACACACACACACACACACACACACACACGCACATTGTTTTTATGAGACCTATAGATGGGTTTCTTGTGTACAAACAATAGGAGCTGCGCGCGCAGCCAGGGGGCAAAACACTGCTTCGATATAAACTGAGATCTATTGTAGATGCTCTATTGATCATAAGTTTCCCCTGACGCAATAAATGTCATTTAATTGAAATTCTCATTCTATTTCATTGTAGCCCAAAGTAGAAAAAACACGTTCTGAAAGGTCCATAAATATCACGAAATTTACCAGATTGTGATGGTTATTTTTGCTGGAAACATCAGTGAAAGCTGACAAAGTTAACAGCTAATCGAAGTAAGATGTTCACGGCAATGCTATACTTCACGGCCAGCCAAAAAAATTAAATTAATATTATCACTATTATGATGACTACGACAGTTATGTGTGCGAGCTTGTTAGCACAGCACATCTATGATTAGCACAGACATGGCTCAGGCAACTTACATCACTAGTGTAAACAGATCGGACTTTATAGATTATCATAACAAACTCTTTCTCAGTAATGGTGGGAAATTACCAGACCCTTATGGTATCCCCAGCGACGAGTGGATCTCTGATATGTCCAAACGGCCTGGTATTACTTGGCCCGACATATATAATTACCTTATAGAGAAACCCAGTGTGTACACTAAAGAAAATCTGCGTGCCTATAAATCTTTGGACGCGTATAATTATGTACTTTGTGGTCACGTACAAAACCTCAAGATTTATGATACTGGGTCCGGTTTTTGCGCATTGAGAGCAGGTGTCTTGCCCAGCCAGAGGCTGGGACTAAAGGTAAAACCGTATGATGCCTGGGTGTACGTGCACAGGGATCTAGGGTACATCCTAACCCTTTTTATGGCCTGAAGCCACAATCTCCTCCGGTTCTCCGCAAAAGGATGAGATCCTCTTGGAATATTGAACAACTTCCACCCATCCTTTTGCCGGTTGGTGCAGTTAACCGCGCAGCAACTCCTTGTCATTTTTGCTCCTCTAATGCTACTGTCAACGAAGTGCCTCACTTTCTGCCCCCTGGCTGCGCGCGCACATCGGTGATGACGTTGCACAGAAACCCGTCTATATGTTCTTTACACAGCTAAACTGTGGTGTGAGCGTACATGCTGTTAAGGATGAACTCTGGAGTCAAACAGGAAGTGAGCTATGGTCAGTCACACAGAGAGAGATTGTTCTGGATTGTTCTATTTCAATAAACCTCTTTTTAAAGCACGTGCCCTCTGTTTTTTTTTTTTCATGTCTAATTGTTACAACCTACCCCAGCATGTGTTACAACCTACCCCAGTTGTGCGGTAAGTTGTGCCAAAGGACCACCATGTATTTGACATCACCTCGAGAGGTCTGTGATATTCTTGCAGAGATTTGAATTGGTGCCATTTGGAAGCAAAAAGAGCCACAACCATACATGATCTCCCCTATTTAAATTCCATTTGCCCTTTTTCGTATGTAGGTTCTTGTAATTAATCTATTGCAAGGTGTCGTCCTTATAACTGTTTTTTTCTCAAAAATGCATTTTTTATACAGTTTTGTTTTATCATTTGTGCACTGTCCTTGTAACTTAAATTTTTAAAATGGTAAACGCAAAAAACAGGCACTATTTTCTTGAGATAAAGGATGATGTAATATGCACGGAGAACAGTTTTGTTGTCTTGAGATAACACGTAAACAAGCAAAAATCTTAAGTAAACAACTGGAATTAGCTCTTCATTACAGGAAAGCCTGTGTTAGTTAACAAATTAATGAGACCACCCTGTGTTTGGTGTTTGCCACAAATGCCATAAATCAACAGAATTTTTCTGATTACTAATATAGTTTCTATGTTTTTGTAAAGATTGATCCATCTGTATGAGCAAACTCTTTAATTGAAATGAAATCTTAAAAGCTTATTAATGTTTTAGATTGTGTTTAAGATTAATGTTATTATCCATTAATTTTCAAATGGGTTGTCTTACAAAACAGAAAAAATGAGCTAATCACATTATTATTTTTGATTGCTAAAATGTTTTTTTTTTTTTAACTTTTATTGCTGAACAGAATTCTTTTTATTGGTTGTTTTTTATTTTGAATGAAACTCTGATTTCTTTGAAAGTTCCAGTGTAATGGCTCAAAAATAGGAATAAAAATGTGAATTCAGTTTGAAATTCGTCATTCCTGTGGTGAAAATGGTAAAGGGTAGGAAACTCACTGAGAAAGAAAGAGTCTGGGATAAAGCACTCCATGAAGCTGGATGGTTTTCTCATTTACCGGATTGGTGGTCTCATATGTTTGTTAAAAACTTCTTATATTTACAGAGATCTTAAAAAAGCAACTCGAATCAACTCATCGCTGAAAAATGAAATTAAAAAAGTATGGTTCTTGTGCGTTCAGATGAAGATAAAAAAGTCCTCTATTTTCTTGTTCCTCGTATTGTTTGATTTTTATTTTAAATTGTTTTAGTTTCTGAAATTAATATGAATCCATCTAAGTTATGAGAATAAATAATTTGCCTGAAATATCGTCCGAAAGCTTTTTTTTTTGCATCGCCTGCACCATGACGTCACTGCGTAAGCTCCTGTGAATGTTTGCGTCGGGACGGAACCGTAGGGTCGACGAGTATTTGAAGATGAAGGGGAAAATGGAGATTAAAAAACGTTTTTTAGACTCGTAGCAGTGTTGCAGTCAATCCGTGGCCTCATCTTAAGGTGAATGTTATATGAGGTCCTGCGGTGGACGTGTTTTAATCGCGGTGAGGTGAGGGCTGTGGAGGGCTGGAGCTTTTTGGAGAGGGAGAACAACATGGCGGCGGTGGAGCTCGAGTGGATCCCAGAAACACTTTATAACACAGCTATCTCTGCTGTGGTGGACAACTACAGCCGCTCAAGAAGGGACATACGCTCTCTGCCTGAAAACATACAGTTCGATGTCTATTATAAGGTAAGACACGGTAGGCTCTGGGCTCAAGTGTGTCTTTAAGCAGCTGTTCTGGTGTCTGTTGTCAGCTGCTAACACTGATGCTAACGTTAGCCACATTCTCCCAGTGCTGCGATAGCTCAGTGTGAAAACTGCTTTCTACGATTTATTTAACATCTACGAGGCTACACTGTGTTCCACCCTTCAGTTAAACGGCGTGTTTTTCACCATGTTAAATGATCTGTCGCTGCATAATACATGGATAGCATTGATCCCGATGCCAGGGGCGAAACCAGAGGGGTGGCCGTTACACCTCAGTATACCAAATTATTTGTGATGGCGAGATGAAGGTACTTGAAGACAAATAGTTAACTAAAATGTTTTTTTTGTTTTTTCTTGGGGCTTTATTGTACATAGACCCTCCTGCAAGTCAAAGATACGTTACAGATACGTTTTATCAGTGTTTTTACGCTCTGTGTCCCGCAGCCGTGTAAAATCCATCTCATGTTTTGTTCATGTATTCATTCATTCATGTTGTACAAAAACGTGACAAAACAAAAGAATTCATTAATAACTGTTAAATGTTGATCAATTAATCGTTTTATCAATGTTTGAATAACTCACAATGACAACTTTTTTCAAACTGCTGCAGTGCTTTAACAAAGTAGAGGGCCTTAAAGGAAACTTTTAGAAACACCTTTTTTGCTTTCACAGAAAAGATTTTCTCTCTCACACAGACTCCATGACAATAAGCAGCAGGTTAACAGAATGCTCCTCTACCTCACACACAAACCAGCAAATCTGAAAAACAAACGGACAAAATACACCAAATGTGTCTTTGGTCCAGCTCTGTTCCATCACGACACCAGATAGGTTTCTATTTAAAGCCGCGTTTCCACCAAGCAGTACGGTTCAGTTCAGTACGGTTTGGCGCTGTTTAATACAGTTAAGCCTGATTCGCCCATTCGCGTTTCCACAGCAAACTGTGCCCTCTCGTGGTAGGCGGCGCGTAAGCCGGACGCCGAAAGCTGCAGCTGTTAAACAATAGCGTGATGCTGTAGCAGTGTGACACAGTTACCCCGCTAATAAATCCATCGAAGAAAAACACAACACATTAAACAATCCTCTCTGTGATGTAGCTCTTTGATACAAAGTGCAGTCAAGCTTTTTGTGCTGCCAGGAGAAACACAGCCGCTGTCGGGGTAAGTGACGATTCTCCTGACCAATTGATGGCCTGCAGTGTCATCGCTCCACCTTCTGAGAGCAGATCGGTTCAGTCTGGCACCCATACGAAAAGGTCCCAAACTGTGTGTCCGCTATTAAAAAATGGCACCGGACAGCGTGACCGGCAGGTTTTCAATTTACCGGACAAGCGTTTGATTTCCCGGTCAAATATTATCTGAATTTAATGTGCTTAAATGCTGCAAAGTATACCCCCGCAGCTTCCGCGAGGCTGGGGGGGGGGTATACTTTTCAAAGGGCCCCGCCCTCGCCTGTCAAATTTCGTGCGGACTAAATTTCAATAGAGTGGTAGGGGAATTTATTTGAAGATATGCCGAGAGATTTCGATTGATGTAATCTTTGTAGCTATACCTGACAAAGCGATTTAAAAACATAAATAATTTGGTCCTAGAAACATTTGTTCTATATTCAAAGTAAAGTTGTGCAACAACCTGAGTAGACTGATTCCAAAAACTGATTATAAAACCCTGCACTGTGCGTCAGTGAGTGATGAGGAGTCAAAAAGCAGAGTTCTGCGGACAGCTCCTGAATAATGACAGTTAGGATCCGCACCTCGACAGCGACTATGACATTTGGGCTCTATAGGGTGATCTGTCACTGCATGAGTGAATAGCCTCTTGAAAGTTATATTTTACAAGTCTTCACATTATTTACTAATGAAATTCATTAGGCAACTAATTTGGTGCTTTTAAGGTCATGCCATTAAGTTTACATGGATCCTCACGTTTACGTTTAGGGGCAGACTTAAAATGATACGACGTACATGTAAGAATAATATCAAAGCATGTCAATTTATAAAACTTTCTTTTAAAGCATAGGCTGTATCAAATAAAATGAGTGCCATCAACTGACTCAATTGGTTAACTAAAATTAATATTGCACAGCAGAAGCTTCCATTTGGTCCGAAACGACCGACTTTTCCTTTCCTTCTCGGCAGGAGGCAAGACATCATCATCATTTAGTAAAAAAGTCTTTAAGTTTCGCCTGTTTCGACATGTGTCTCCCGCTGTATTGTTGTTCTGTGCGCTTTGTCGGAGTAAATAAAACCCGTGCTACAAGTTTAGTACCGCCTGAATTAAAAAAAAAAAAAGGTTTGTTCCACATAGACTAGGCCTATCCATAAAATATAGGAGGGAGTATTTTTCACCAGACATTTTGACTGGTGGAGTTGAAATATGTTGGACTTGGGCAGATTTTACCGGTCAAAGTCTGGTTATTACCGGATAATGGAAACCCAGGTCCCAAAATGTGGGACGGCTTGCCTCGGTTATTTGGGGATCTGTCCCAGAATAATTCAGTGGAAACGCCACAAAATATGCGCCGTACCGAGAAGAACTGAACCAGTCTGCTTGGTGAAACACAGCTTTAGCGAGTCAACTCATACTGTATCCACTCTGTTGCGTTACAGCTGCGTCTCTGCTCTGGCAGGCCGCAGCCTTTTGAATTAGATAAGCAAGCTTCCTAATTTTGCCAGATCAGTTTTGCATCAGTTTACAAAAAGCAGGCCGAACAAGACAGGGTGTCGAGCAAAGAAACCACCCCAGTACGGCAAGTAACTTTAAAAATAAAACAAAACATGTCCAAACCAGATGGTATTTAACTTGACGACAACAACAAACTTACTTCTTACTTCAAGGTATTGGTATTTGGGAAGACAGCCAACACCAGCAGCTGATACTCAAGGCAAAAAAAATTGTACATCAACTAAGTGTTCCTTGCCAGTAGTTGCCGCCAGATTGTCGCAGTTTCACACCACAGCAAATGTGTGTCAGTTCTTGTTCAGACAACATAGATGAACCAGTGAGAGAAAACACTTAAAGTGTTTCATTTTGCACTTCAATTCATTTAAAAAGATCCCTAAAACTCTATGTAGATAATGTCAGGGCTTGAAGACCTCTGGCATAGTGCCGGAAATCCGGCGTAGATAAACCTGCCAGATTGTGAAATCCTGCAGGTCGGTCTGGCTGCCCTCCGTTGATTTCACTCGATCGGGAGGCGGGAGCTGCAGAGAGCAGCTCCCGCCTCTCTTTCACAAACAAGCAGCAGCGGCCCAAATCCGCTACGTCATACCGTGGCTTGATGCGTATTGGTCTATGATGAGTGTGACTGGCAGAACGATCGTCCAATATGGCACTGTCCGTCTAATTTGTCAGATAAATGTGCTTCGGACGGAGGCGGAGAGCAGAAGCAGCGTAGCAACCCCTTATAATGAAGCAGTGATATTGAGAGATGTTTTTGGACAACAAAGAAGCTTGGCTTCAGAGAGCAAGTTTACCACGTAATCGGGATACCCGCTCGAAAACTGCGCCGCCAGCGAGTCTGTAATCACGCAATCGGGCGCGCATGGATGTATTTTTCATCCATGCGAATTTCAGTAAAACTGTCACTCCTACTAGCGACTTCGGCGGGTTGAATTATTTAATTGTAGTTTTCTGAAACGGCATCTGAAATACTAAACCCATTGCAGTATGAGACTACGACACCACAACTCCCACGAGCACTGCCTGCACACAGTGTTTGCTCACTGGTCCCTTCGCAAAGTCTTCTGCTGACAGGCGCCCCAGACGCGCTGGTCTTCAGCCTTCGTCTCGGACACTGTGACAGCTCCCGGTGTTTAGCGCCTGATAACGTGTTTTAAAACTTCACTCGCGTCTTGTTTGCTCTCTATGGTAAACGGATTCCGGGATTTAAGTCACAATCTAGCGCCAAATATTCCGTAACTTGTTAAAAGTGAGGACATTTATCAGACGGAGCTCATTTAAGCTCACAGTGCACCGTTCTCACCAGTAACACTCACCTTGAGCAGGGGAGGAGGAGAAGACAGGAGCACACGTAGAGAAGTGAAACTGATCATAGATATGAGAAGCCGTAGGAACAGTATTTAAACCTCCTAATAAACAAACATTTTAAAAGTTATATGTAAAAAGTTCACTCTGGAAATACTGTAAACAAACCAAATCATTCTAAATAAATGAAACTTATGGTCCAGTGTGACTTATGTAGGCCTACGTTATTTTCGTCTTCATGACGCATTTTTTTTGACTGATACGACCTCAAAAAATGTATGACAGTACTACGAAGTGACTTGTAGTCCAGAAAGTATGGTACTAGTTTATTAGTGAAAAATTACTGTTGTAAATAAATATTAAAGTAGACAGTGTTTCTAGAAAGCTTTTTCAGTTTAGTTTTTATTTTTTCAATTAATCCTCAACCTTCACAACTTTCATTGAATGCAATATTATGCTCCTCCTTTAATTACTTTGTTTCAATAGTCTGCATATTTTCATATTTAAGGAGCACAACCATTTCAGAGCTAAATACCTGATTTAGGTAGTCTTTATTTGAGTGTGCACAGGGGTCATTTATATTTAAAAAGGTTTTAAATCTATTTCAGGTAAACTTTAGCATTTCATCATCCGCCTTGATCATATCAAACATAATTATCCAACAACAAAATTGTGGACCCTACCAGAAGCGATGGCCACAGGTACTTATGCTGTATCGCTGACTGACCGTTTGTGTGAACAAAAAATTAGTGTTACTGTGTTTAATGTTGTTTTTATTATTATTATTATTATTATTATTATTACTATTATTATTATTATTAATAAAAACAATATTAAACGCAGTAAACACCCCCCCCCCCCCCACACACACACACACACACACACACACACACACACACACACACACACACACACACACACACACACACCGCTTTCAGGCACAGGATTTTTTCCTGCTTCAAGCCCTGTAATGTGCAACAGGCCCCCTTATTTTACAACTTTTATGAGCAAATGAATGTGGGCTTCCATTTATCGGTCAAGGCTGTGTTCTCAGTTACTGACTTTGCATTCCAACTCTGACCTCATGGCATTGGTTTCTTTGACATAACCACAAAAAATATGTCTACTTAAGGTCATATGTTGTAGATGTACCCATTTGACAAATAGTATTTGTGGCATACACTATAGTTTAGAAACTTCTCCGTAAACAGCCATCAAATATATGTTTGCTTTCTGTTTTTTATCTGCTTAACAGAAATATCTCTAAGTTGTGTAAGTAGTGTGAGAGCAGGAGTTTTGCTTCAGGGTTTCCTTAAACTCCTGAATGCTCATGTCATGTGCAAAAATATGTGTCATACACTCATGGAAAAGTTGAGAGCAAAACTACCCGAGTCCAAAAAACATCATCAGTCCGAGGGAAAACAGTTTATGACTGTGTTTCAGAATAAAATATGAGTCATTGAGTCTTTTGGTTTCAGTGAGGTAATAACTTCACTTTCTAAAGTCATCAAGTAGTAGATAAGTGCTTTTAACAAAACACAGTGAGTGACTTCAGACTATCTAAAGGACTCCATTCAGTCTGCTGTGTGATGATATCTTTATTATCATTCTTTTAATACCGCCTGTAAATATTCAGTCTTTTAGGTGTCGTGGAGAATGAAATGTCATGCCTGGGTTGAGAACATCACCTGGAGGCACAGAACTTGGTTGTTTTCTCCACCTTTGCGATGGTCTGTGTTTGGATGTGCTGGTGTGCAGCTTGCAGATACTTGAAGCTCACTCATGCCAACTTTGATGGCCTGCTCATAAGGATCGATTAGTTGTGCCATTTTAGCTTCGTAGTTTAGAGATTCAACAATTGGAGAGTTTGATTGTGTGATTATAGTTTAAAGATTAAACACACTTTCTTAAATATCATCACAGTTCTTAGACATTCACTTCACAACTCTGCTAATGCACAAAATCCCTTGAAAATGATCAAGATATTTTGATGCTGAAACAGAAATATCAGTACTCCAGAATAGTGGAATAACATGGTGGAACAATAGATCTTGTTGAGATTTTAACTAGTGCTGCACGATTTGGGGAAAAGGTGCGATCGGCGATTAGGTGGACAATATTGCGATTGCGATTGTGCTTGCGATTTAGTAAAAAAAGTTGTGTCATGAGTCTACAGACTTGCTTGGTTATCGTGGACAAAAATCAAGACAAAAGTAGAGATGGATTACTGAGGATTCTAATTGTGTAATAATTCTCAAAATATCTAAACTTACTGTATACAAACAACAATGTACAGCACAACAGTACTGTTTTGTTTGTTTGTATTCAAAATAGCACATTTATGCCACTTTTGCTTTGTAACAGAGGTCAAGTTTCTTTTTGCCTTGAGCGCCTCACTTACTTCTTTGTGCTCCATCTTGTTTGATTAAACTGCCGTACCAGGGGGGCAGGTAGTCACATGACCAGTTGAAACAGTGACTGATTAGTCATCTCACGCTCTTACTCAGTCACACACACAGACACAGACACATCACTCACACAAACACGCTCATTTTTTTTAACACTTTTTTTAAATAATTGCACAATCGCACCTCTTTTGCGCTTACGTAATTACATGTGCTGACTAGGGATGCACGATATTGGATTTTTGCCGATATCCGATAAGCCGATATATCAAAACCCCTTTTTGGCCGATACCAATACCAATACCGATCATCACAAGTTTGTTTGTTTCTCTGTAAAGAAAGCTAAGTCTATCCTGTACTGGAATTTATATGTTACTCTCATTGTGACGGTCTTATTTGTTTAAGAAACACACATAAAACAAGACAAAAAACATTTGATTTTACCATAAATAAGAAATGTATGACTTTTTCAAACTCAAGACATTCAGTATTGAAATACAGAAAAATAATTTCTTTAGATCACATGAACTTTAAATGTACAATGCATTTTTAAACATAACCAAGTTGCAATTGATTATTTTAGAGCTACTGTAACAACCTGGTGACAGACACAGAGCTCTGCAGTGCAAATAAATGAAGCGCTACATTTTATTTAAGGAGATTATTTTTCAGATGGAAAATAATAATCCTAACTAAATAGCACCTTATCGGCTGTGCATTTCGGCAGAAATTTTCATATCTGCCGATACGATAAACGTGTTTTAAGCTTTTATCGGCCGATACCGATATTGTGCCGATAATATCATGCATCCCTAGTGCTGACATTGCGATTGCGATAATCGTGCGGCACTAATTTTAAATGTAAGTCACCTTTTAAAGCAAAAACAAAGCACACAGTATCTCTCAGAGAGCAAACATGTCCAATCTCTCAGTACACAAAGGTCATGAACTGTGTGTCCTCACTGCGTGTGTGGCTTTGGCCATTAGCAGTAAATCCATACCCTGAAAGGACTTATCGTACCTCTGCACAAAGTGTTTTTATTTCAGTACTAAGTATGCTCTCACCTCTGGAAAAAAAAAACAATTGTCTGTAACAACCTGGAAAAGTCACAAGATCACTAATGTTTGAGTTTGTTTCTAGCTGATTATCCACCTCATGGATTTCATCCTGATGGACAGCTCTGACTTTAACTGTCCTAACTTTTCTGTCAGACTAAAACAGGTGTTTCCAGTGATTTGTCCTCATTCTGTCATCACACAGAAATGTGCTGAGACACGTTTGCGTAATTTTCACTGACATTTATGGCAACAGTGGGGACTTTGTTGGAATAAATGCTCTTTGAATGGAGAAGCTTCTGGTTTTCATGCATTCAATTCTGGTTCGTTCAGCCTATTTGTGTGAAACCATTTTCTTGTCTACTGTGATGAAGCAGAGACATTTGTTATGAAATGCGGGAAAACCCAGCTTGTTGTTTAAAGTTAAAGCCTATGATAAGTTCTGTGTGTAAAATGCCTTTGAGCTAATGATACAGTTTATCTCACCAGGTTATGCTAAAGTTGGGTTTTAAATGTAGATGGAGTTTGAGGTAAAGTCAGGCACCCTTCACTTTGACCCCTCAGGGATAGGTAATGAGTGTAGGGTCCTCTGTAAGGTAAGCACCACTAACTGTGTTTCTGACCTAATTCTTGCCATGAAACTGCTGTCACAGGCCAGTCTCCATTGCTGTTGTGAAGACATTAGAAGCACAACAGAAGCACTACACATGTAACACACTGTGACATTATTACATAAAAATACCAGCTAAATTTAGATTCTTTAGTTGCAGTTTGAATTTCACACAACAACTTTAATCTTATCCAACAGCTTACAATATCCCAGAGTCTTGTTTGTTGCTCTTAATCATGTTTTAAAAGATCAGGATACATAATGTTATCTGCACATATGACGGTTCTCATGCCTTTTGACAAAGAGCTACGACACGTTGTATTGAAGTATTTCAGAGTGTCAGAAACAGACCACAACTAATTGAACTGACTTAACCGACTTAAAAGTTTCTGAAAAGTCAAAGTGAAAAAAAAAGATATGTTTTCCAATACAATAAAAAATTGATTATAATGGGTAAAAACACATGATTACAGCAACTTCACACAGCTAAGTTTGTATCATTCAATGCTTGTTAAAGCTGAAGCAAAGCTGCTGCTTATTGAGCTCAGGCAACAAAATTCCAGCATATAACTTAAAGCAATGCAACCTGAAAATGTGCTAATGTCCAGTTGACAGAAGGGGCTTAAAGTGGGGGTGAGTGACAAGAGAAAATAAATATATCAAGATTATTTTTTCAGATTTTCCAATAACAAAATTCTGACAATACAGACTAGATAAAAATCTTAAAACCAGTTGAAAAATCGCTAGAATATGCATTTTGCCTATTTGGACCTTAATGAGGTTTTGTAGAGCTACAATATGCAAAAGCAAGAAGGGGGAGTGTGACAAAAACATTTGGAACTTGTAATTTAAAAAAAAAACTGAAATAGGTTGTTTATTACCAGATCAAAAGTTTAAAACCACAAAGCCAAAATCTGCTCAAAATATTCATTTTCTGTCAGGCATTCACACAGTCATGCCTTCCTGATGGCTAGAGCTAAGAAGCTGTCTCTTCTCGAACGTGGTCAGATCGTCGAAGTGGTCGAAAGCAAGGCCTCTCGCAGCTTTGATGGAGTTGAGGCATAAATAGCCAGCCTGCTCTTTTGGGCGACGCATCAGGACAGAGTGGCCGCTGTCATGTCAGCAGGTGTTTTGCTGATGGGAAAGGGGAAACAAGTCTTGTGCCAGTTTACTATAAATTTGTTTTTACCATTCTTTTTGTCTGTTAAACATGTAGCTATGAAATGCCTTTGGTTGACTCTTATTCTGAGGATGAAGCCTGATGAAGTCCATCAAAATGTACTTTATAATTCGAAACTTGTGTTAAACCCAAGCGACAACTTTCGGTCTGGGAATATGAGACAATGTGAAAGTGCTAAAATCTGCTGTTTCTGGAGTGTTCGCCTCAGGCCGGCTCCAGAAGTAGCAGAAATCACATACACACCAAGTCAAAAAAAGCTGTTTTCAAAGCAGAAATTAACCTATTTACAGCCTGGTTCAAAAAACGTCTCCTGTCTGAGTCGCTAATTTTACTACCGGCTCCCGCTGTATGGGGGGGGATTTTTTTCTAACTTGGCAGTTTGGAGGATATTAAGATCCCAGGCTCCCCCAATAAGAGGCACAGCTGAGGGTCACATGACCGACAGGTTGTGGCTGTAGGCGAAGCCCTTGCCACTATCAATATGGCCGCTGTAGCCGATGTGCTTCATTTTCCATTTTAGGAACAGACGGGTGACGTCGGCGAGACTTCGTCCATGTTTTATGCCGTCTATAGTTGAACCCTGATAAGACCAAGTTCATGCTTTTAACCAGATCAAAGACCGGGTCACAAATTGTCCCTGCACTCTCTACTGTTGATGGAAAGCAGATTGATGTTGTACACTGCTATAAATACTTGGGTATACTGATTGATGACTCCCTTAATTTTAAATCACATGTACTGTATCTTGTCAAAAAGTTGAGACTAAAACTGGGCTTTTATTTTGGAAACAAGTTGTGTTTTTCTTTTAATGTAAAAAAGCAACTTTTTTACCTGTTTTAGATCATGGGGATATTGTGTACATGCATGCCTCTGCACAGTGTCTTCATATGGTGGATACTGCCTACCATGCATCCTTGAGGTTCATTACCAACTCTAAACCTCTGACTCGTCACTGTGAGTTGTACACTCGTGTTGGATGGCCCGCTTTGGTGACCCGTAGGGCAATACACTGGTACACTTTCATTTCTGAGGCAATTTTTGGTCTGCTTCCCCCTATCTATGTGTTTTTATTAGAGGTCGACCAATATGGGTTTTTTGGGGGCTGTTGCCGATGCTTTCCAAATTTGGGCAGCCGATGCTGATATGGATAGCCGATTTTTCCAATTTGATATTCAGGCCGATTGTTAAATATATATATATTTATCACATTTTTGTGAAACGCAGCAATTTCTGAGCAACTAAAAGAAATCTATTACATCAAGTCATGTCCAGTCCTCTGAACATTTATTCAGCTTTCAAAACAATGAAATATTTTGTCTGAGTAAACACACAATGTAACAAGCAGTAGTAAACATTAACACTTCTTAAAATGTCAAAAAAGAAATTTAAACTTATTAATATAATTTGAACAAAAGTATGTAATGTATCCAAGTGGTTCCACAAGTTTGAGGTGCTCATCTTTTTTGTGCCTGATCAAAAATTGCGTCATTTTATACAACGGATCAAAAATCGGCTTTTTAAAAGAAAATACGGCCGATGGCCAATAGAGACAAATGTCCAAATATCGTCCGGATATATCAGCCGGCCGATTTATCGGTCTACCTCTAGTTTTTATCATGCAAAGAACAACTGGACAGTATTCCTTGCATTCACAGGACCTTATCATGCTCTCTGTCCTAAATGCACGAACTGAAATTGGGAAAAGGGCTTTTGGGTACTCTGCACCATCAGACTGGAACGTTTTGCAGAATGACTTAAAGCTCATGGAGCTGGTGTCCTTAAATGTTTTCAAATGAAAAATGAAAGACATGGAAGCAGATTCTATCCAATGCCGATGTTTTTAGCTAGGCTATGATATGGCTCATAGATGTGTCTGTTCTTAATCCGTAATGATGAGCTTGTTAAGTGTTTCGTCCTTTTTGTACCTGTCTGCAGCTTTGTGTTTTTGCTGCAGCCTGTCTTGACCAGGTCCCCCTTGAAAAAGAGGTTATTAATCTCAATGGGACCAACCTTGTTAAATAAAGGATAAATCAAATTATTCTCTGTATATAACCTGCAGTGGAGTGTTCATGTCCAGCATGGAAAATGGTTTACTCTTCCACTCTCTCACAGTCACAGTCTTTTAAGTACGGTTGTTGAAGTGTTGAAACATAGTACCATGTGATTTTATGTGAACCGATACTCGGTACTACAAACAGAATCCCTGTATATGGATTTGACTGGCGTTCCAGTTTGACTTCACAGAGTTTGCTCAGAATCTCCTGTTTGTGTATTTGTTACTAAAAGTTCCTCCAAGAACTATTTGGCGCCGCAGAAGTCTTGAAGTTTTTACAGAAGCTGCACCTTTTTTTGACCTGCAACTGGCACCTACCCTTTCTCATGTTATTAAGTTAGAAATTCTTTTTTGTTATTTAGTGGCAAAATTAACAACTGTCAAATATTTACGTGAACAACTTTAATACTGTATTGTTAAATCATGACTCGTCTCTAAAAACTGATGAGGTTGGATGGAGGCCTAGGTGTGATGTCTGCGGCTGCACTACAGCTTGATAGAGCTTGAGAAAGCAATCAGCTACCCTCAGATTATATGTTGTGGATTTGTCGGTGAATAAAAAATCTTTATTTGGTTTATTTTGATTCAGGGAGAACAAACAGGTGTTGTGTTTAAGCTGGAGAACAGCTTATAGACAGAAAAACGGAGAGTTTAGCTCACAACATTGAGCAATGTTTATGCACCTTTTTTCACACCATACATTCCTGATGTAAGATATCAGAGATTTTGCACATTATTTGAGGTCTCACTTAATAATTGCAGTCAAAAAGACACAGCTGAGACCGACAATGCCCCCTGACCCAGCGTGGTGAGCCACTGAATCGAACAGCTTCCAGCTGAGCGCATTTTGATGACAGGCTAGACAACAGCAGATTTTTTTGTTTCAACTGAACAACAGCATTTTTTACCATCCAAAATGCAAAAATAATTCATCCTGGATTAGGTCTGCACAATTTGTGGATATATGCAAAGGGAACCCATGCTGTATATATTATCTATATTTATACATATATTATCATATGCTTTATATATGCTGAGCCTTATGCTTTAAACAGTATCTGACTGCAATCTGCAGCTCCTAAGTCTAAAATAGACCAAAACACAGCTTTTATTCAGCACTAAACTGTCACGTTTCATCTGAGGGGTGCTGGTTGCTATTTTGAGCTTTCTCTTTCTGCATCAAAATGATATTCAAGCATGAACATCCTACCTAAACCTGAATACCACAAGTAAAACACACACATGCTGATTAAGAAAGCATTGCTTGTTGAGTTTTGAGAATGGAGAACGAGTGCTGCATGGAGAGGGTGTTGGGAGATGTTCCTTGTGTTGTTTCTTCTGTCCGCTATACAGAACGTGCTTGTCTTGGTGAATAAATGCGCGCACATGTTTGTGTGCCTGTTAACGTGTTGCAGCGGAACTTCACTGTGTGTGAAAGATCAGGTGCTCTTTCACACACAGTGAAGTTCTGCAGGGAGAAATGTGAACCCAATGATGTCCTGACAACATCTCATCATGAAAATTGGATGAATAACATAAGGCTATTTAGTCTGTAAAACTAAAATAACAAGGTATAGATCTGATTTATGAGAGAGGGAACTCCAAATCACTTCAGCTGTGATCTGGCGCTGTATTGAAAATGAAATGAAATCGACTCATATATATGGCAGGGGAAACCCTTATATTATATTATTCATTTCTGGACCGCTTGTCCTGTTCAGGGTCGTGGGTGGCTGGAGCCTATCCCAGCTGTAGAGGGGTTTACACCTGGGACTGGTTTAGTCAATCACAGGGCTGAGACAGAGACAGGCACCCATCTACTCACATGAATGAGTGAATGTGAGTAATTTAGAGTGACCAATTACCGTATTTTCCGCACCATAAGGCGCACCTAAAAGCCTTCAATTTTCTCAAAAGCCGACAGTGGGCCTTATAACTCGATGCACCTTATATATGGATCAATACTGATTAATCATGGCTACCATTAGGGATGGGTACCAAATTAGGTACTTTTATAGGTACTGACCGAATTCTGTCAAAAGTATCAGGTACCGAGTCATGTAAAATCAAAAGGTACCATGTTTAGGTACCTAAATGCATTCTTGTGACTGAGGGAGTGGAAGAGTAGGCGATTTTCCATGCTGGACATGAACACAGCATTGCAAGATTACATATTGATGAATAAATATGTTAAGTTGAATATTGTTTTTCTTCTTATTTTTAAACAAGTTGATATTTTTTACCACATAAACACAAAAAAGTACCAAAAAATGGTACCATTGAGTACCGGTACCGATTGTCAGGTACCGGGCATCAGTACCGTATCGTTTCAAATGTGAAAGGTACCCATCCCTAGCTACTGTAGTAGTTGACGAAGTAATAGTGGTGAGAACTGGTAAAGAGGAAATCCTGTAAGTGCTAACGTTAGCTCACAGGCTGGCCCGGGCTTCTTCTCTTGTTTATTGTTAAAGGAACACAGCGCCCCCCAAAGGTCTGGCATGTGAACTGATCTCTGGAAACAGCTTTTGTTGACGACAGAAACTGCTTCGTCTTTACAGCGCACTTTTTTTGAAAACCGCACAGAAAATAGTTGGATAGGAAAATGTGCGGCTCTGTGTGGATGTAGCCTGAGTTTGACTGACTTATCTGACTGTTTTGTTGACATTCCCTTTAGCACAGCTCCATCTAGTGGATGCATAACGCAACCCCAGCCACTACTGTAGCTTCTACTTATACTACTTATGCGCCTTATAATGAAGTGCACACTATATATGAAAACAGTTTTCATATAGGCCATTCATTGAAGGTGTGCCTTATACTCAGAAGCTCCTTATAGTGCGGAAAATACGGTAACCTGATTAGCATGTTTTTGGACTGTGGGATGGAGCCAGAGGACCTGGAGAGAGAACCCATGCATGCACGGGGAGAACATGCAAACGCCACACAGAAAGGCCCACTGGCTAAGATAGGATATGAACTGGTGACCTTTCTGCTGTGAGGCTGCAGCACTAGCTGTTGCGCCACTGAGCAGCCCAAATCATATCATATCATATCATATCATATCATATCATATCATATCATATCATATCATATCATATCATATCATATCATATCATATCATATTATATCATATCATATCATATCATATCATATCATATCATATCATATCATATTATATCATATTATTTTATATTATATTATATTTATTATATTATATTATATTATATTATATTATATTATATTATATTATATTATATTATATTATATTATACCATATCATATTATATTATATTACATTAAATTAAACTTTGAAAATATCATGAACTAAAGTTGGAGACAGTATTACTTTCATCTCCATAAATCAGCTACCTGGATAATGCTGGTCATACTGAAAGGACTCTAGTGACTTCTGTCTTTGAGCCTGGGGTCTGGTTGAATTGTATTGCATTTGAGTTTATTTTCTAATATCAAAAACCCAGCTTGGAGTATATTGTTATTTAGCTATAAAATGGTATCGAACTTTTCTGCCGACATGTATCGAGCAGTGTACAGCTGAAGCAGGAAAAGGGGGGAGGGGCAGAGTGTGCAGAAAAGCAAAAGTAAAACTCGTGAACATGCTGCGTTTTTTTCTCGTTGTGGAGAGCTAGGAGAGAGTCAGAAATCAAATGGACAGCTTAGCTAACCCCAATGAGCAACTGCGCTTTAGAAAACAAGCTCCAGGAACCCACAACCCGGTACTACGACTGCAAGGGATGGTTTTTCTCTCCTCTCCTGATACAAAATCGTGCATGCGCAGGATAGTTTAGGATAGTAGTGCTCGCTGTGAGAGGAGCACCAGCTGAGCAGCAGAGAGTGAAACAAGCGAATCACCGAAAGGATTTATGTTCCGACGTTTGAAAGCATTTGCGTTACTTGCACTTGATGGTTGCGCTATAGTAATTTTATACATCTCACGTGCAAAACCGATACATCGAGTATATCGATAAATCTCTCAGCTCTAATGCAAATCAAGAGTTACACTGAGATTGCTCATGTAGTCCAATCAGATGCTCCACGGCTGCAGTCCAATTATGACCCACTACGCCCCTGTCTCTAGCTGATGAGCCATTACTGTCAGACTTCATATTTTGCCCAGAACCAGAGCGCTGAAATGTTTATTATCATTATTGAGTATTTACCCCCACCTCATCCCTCTTCCTCTGTGTGTCTTTCAGCTTTACCAGCAGGGTCGCCTCTGCCAGCTGGGAGGAGAGTTCTGTGAGCTTGAAGTGTTTGCTAAAGTGCTGCGGGCCTCAGACAAAAGGTAAGATAACACCAAGGGACTAAAACTGTACCTGGAGCCCAACACCGTCCTCATTGATCTAGAGGATGTCTTACACAACAGGATAGAGAACTGTGCACCCTTTAAACTTTTATAATAAGAGAAGAAGAAATAAAAACTGACATCACTGTTTGAGCTTACAAAAGGAAACGCATCTCGGCAATGAAATCCATCATTAAGCATTACTTCTTTATCGTTTCATAATGTCTGAAACAGCTGGGCTGGTCTCACTTCCTTTGCAGAAAACAGACTTTTTTTCCTCCAAATTTTCCACAGCAAAGTTATGTGGTGAATTATTTGCTCCTCTGCTGAAAAAGAAGGTCAGCAGTTTGTTTCCAAACAAAAAGTCTGGGTACTGATCTTAGATCACAGGTCATCAAACTGCTGGTAAACCTCAAGCAGCTGACAGCAGCAGGATGGTTAATGCAGACTCAGTTTGAAGGACAAGTATATTATTTAGCCGAGCTTTCTGTTCCTCAAATTGTCACACAAATGTGTTTTATTGACCAAAATATGTTTGAAAGTAAGTCCATGTGGGTTTTATTAACCACCTTTGACATTCTGTCATGATTGAGGTGCACACATAGTTCTGCAGCAGAAGCGATGTCAAACTCAGCTCATTCAGATCAGTTAGAGTTACTCTGAATTAAATATGTTAGCAGAATAAAAGCGTCTGGTTGTTCTGTGGTCTGTTGTCAGAAGTGATATTCAACTATGGACTGAGATTGAACTGAAATCTGGCATGATCACGACCGTTACAAAGGTGTTTTGGAATTAGAGGAGACCATGCAAACTGACGACTTCGGTCCAACACATTGGGATTGTCACTTTCGCAGATGTAAAAACACAAGTTTATTTTTTACAATAACGTACAAATTAACCCATCTGATATATCACTAATATCAAACTAAAGACATTTTAGGACGATGAGTAACTCAACCAACAGTCAGCAGGTCACACTGTACACTGAAACACCAGTGACATCTATGACCGTGTGAGCTGTTGAATGTGTTTCTTTTGTCTCCAGCTGTAGTAAATTGCAAATGAGTAAAGTTAACTGTTTCAAATCCAGTTATTAGTGATGGGAAAAACAGTTCTTTTCAGCGAACTGAATCATTAGAATCAGTTCAGTAAAACGATTTGTTCCAAAGATTTGTTCACCAAATCGTTCAGTACTTATCCACAGCTCTGCCTGTGAATCAGGATTTAACAAGCTGCATTATGGTTAAACATTTAGTTCTACTCACCATCGGACTGAGGTTGGCCAATGAGCTGAGAATTAGTGGGATAAAGCTACAGTTTGCAAACTGAATGCAATAGCAATCACATGTATTTTTACCGACTGTTCCCTTTACTTCAGTCAGTACACAAATGACTGACTGACTGTTTCTTAACGGGAGCCCCTTCCTCCGAGTCAGTCAGTCAGTGAGTGATTCATGTCAGAACTGTCGTTCAGTTTGTGAATGAGTTAAGGTACTGAACAGGAGTTCCTCTTCCCCCGAGTCCGTGAGTAATTGAGTGATTCCTGTTAGAGCTTCCATTCAGTATTTCCACGTTTCCGCCAAGCAGTCCGGGTCAGTTCAGTACGGTTTGGCTTGGTTTGGTACAGTTAAGCCTGATCCTATTTGTGTTTCCACAGCAAACTGTGCCCTCTTGTTTTAGGCAGCGTGTAAGCTGGATGCCAAACGTCACAGCTGTTAAACAATAGCGTGACGCCGTAGCAGCGCGACACAGTTTACCCCGCTAATAAATCCAACAGAGAAGAAAATGTGGCATAGTAAATAAAGAGCATAGATGGAAGACATGCAGCGTTCGTCCTCTCTGTGATTGGCATGTAGCTCTTTGATACAAAGTGCAATCAAGCTTTGTTTCAGTGAAGTCTGTGTGCGGCCAGGAGAAATGCAGCCACTGTCGCACAGTAAGTGATGATTCTTGTGACCAATCAACAGTCTGCAGTGTTGTGGCTTAACCTTCCAAGAGCAGATCTGTTCAGTCTGGCACCCATACGGAAGGGTCCCAAAAAAGTAGGCCGGCTCGTCTCGGTTTTGGGGATCTGTCCCGGGATAAGTCAGTGGAAACACCACAAAATGCGCACATACCGAGACGAACCAAACCGGTCTGCTTGGTGGAAACGCGGGATTTATGTTACAGAACTGACTGAGCGACACAGAGAAAAAAAGAGAAGACACATGAACGCGAGGATGCACAGACAAATGTCGTCCTTTCACGTTAATAGGATAAATACCACAAGACTATTAAGGCAGTTATAAAGACGATACAGACCTGATTTATGAGACAGAATAAATTACTTCTGCTGTGATCTGGTGCTTTATGGAAAATAAAATTACATTGACTTCCATTGACTAGAAATAATACCTATATGTAACTACTAGGGGTGCACCGATCACAATTTTCTGGCAGATCACTGATCCTTATAAAGCCTGACCTGTTGATACTGATTTTTATTTTTTATATTTCACAACAGACAGCATATATCTTCAGTTTTCCAATCTTATTTTGTTAAAATCATTGAACAATACCTGTGAAACAATAAAATCTTTGTTTTAACTTCAACAACCTATAAAGTGTCCTGAGTTTTAGGTCTCAGAGCAAAAAGTAACAATGGCTGGCTGCCAGACCTTCCCTGAGGTGTATAAGATCAGCTTCATATGTAAGAATGAGCAGATCACAGATTCCCCAAAATTAAGCAAATCAACACCGATCAATCGGTGCATGTCTAGTAACTACGGAAAGTTTGGTTTAAAAAAGAAAAAAGTTCCTTGAAAAGTGTTATCTGGTCTTTGTTGTTGCTGACAACTAAAGAGAATGCAATGGAAGCAAACATCAGCACTATCTTACACTGATCAGCCTTTTTCCATGGTGTTGGTGATTAGCACTGCTATCTTTTGGCTCCTGTGTAACCAAATGACTTTATTATTCTTAAATACATTCCTCTAACATGCTCCTCTCCTCTGCAGACACCTCTTGCACCACTGCTTCCAAGCCCTGATGGACCACGGCGTAAAGGTGGCCTCAGTCCTGGCGAACTCCTTCAGCCGCCGCTGCTCTTACATCGCAGAGTCTGATGCCCACGTCAAAGAGAAGGCTATCCAGTTTGGCTTTGTGCTGGGTGAGTTCATGGAAGAGGGGAATGAGGGCGTCACACCGACTTACTGAGTGTGAAACAGAGGAGCAGGGAGGTGACTTTCAGGAGCCATTCATTCATCCCTCTGATGTTATCTCGGCTTCAGCTGATAGGAAAATTGCATCATAGATAGAAGAAAAGGGGTTTTACTGCGAGTGGTCTACACTGATTTTCATGGTTTTAAGGGTGTTAAATGTAATTCAATTACCATGTTTATTATGATGGGACTGGAAATGATGGAACGATACGCTCAGGGATACCGGGTTCATGACATGGTCTTTCTCTTCTATGCTTTCCTTTTGCCTTTTTACTGCTTCCCTGGGTTACTTTGATAACAAACGTGCTTTCAGAAATAAGAAAGTAAATGTTTGATGCTTAAATCTTCCAAAAGGTATTAAAATGAAATATGTGTTATTCTAAATATGATGCTTTGTGTGAAACAAACAAGCGAAGTTAACCCCAAGCTTTACAAAGGTAAACCCTCTGATTTGGAAACCTGAAGTAATCTACTGTCTCTTTTCCCAGGTGGCTTCCTGTCAGATGCAGGCTGGTACGGAGATGCAGAGAAAGTGTTTTTGTCGTGCCTGCAGCTGTGCACGCTCCACAGTGAAGTCCTCCACTGCTTCAGAGCTGTGGAGTGCTGTGTCAGGTCAGTCATCTAGCCACAGTCGCACGCACGCACGCACGCACATGTGTGTATGTAAATGTATATATTTAAAGCTCCAGAGATATGTTTCCCCTGATTAAAGTAACTATTGGGTTTGTGTTTTTGCAAAGAGAATATTTTTGTTTTACTGTGCCCGTTTCTCTCAACTCTCAATCTACTGGAGAAAATATCATCGC
Organism: Halichoeres trimaculatus; assembly: GCF_033239565.1. NCBI lineage: Eukaryota > Metazoa > Chordata > Actinopteri > Labriformes > Labridae > Halichoeres > Halichoeres trimaculatus. The sequence goes on from NW_027437188.1 coordinate 10,879,763, forward strand.
TTTTGTTTTCATTTCCAGAACTGATTTAAACAGATAGTGAAATAGAAACCCAGCCATGTTGAGTCAAGTCAAATTTGGAGTAGTCTCTTAAAATACCTGGGTTTTTTTTGGCGGTTCATCTTTCAGAAGTTTCCCTGAAAGAATATTTCTACACTTTTTAGATTTTGTGCACACGTGCATCATGTGTCCATATTTTAGGGATCAGCAAGCCTGGTTCATACTTCTGCTTTGACCAAAGGTCGCGTTAACTGATTATTCTCCGTATTTGATGAAACTTTTGAGCGATGATGGAAAAATTGCGTCATTTTGACAGATTTGAAAACCTGAGAGCAATCCAGTCCATCACTTTTATTGTCACGCACAACAATTCATTAATGACAAACAGCACCTGCAGACGACCCCCTGTCCTGTTTGTGGCGAGGGTGCATAATTAATAAGTTATTATCTTGTCATGTTGTTGTGATGGGTTGTTGCTGTGCTTAAGATGGAGTTGATGCGTTGTGGCACATCTGTGACCACTACAACTCTGAGGCGGCCTCTGTCATACGTTGGGACCGCATGCTCCAGGATTTCCTCCTGGTTAAGCGATTCTGTCAGGAAACCCATCCATTGAAAGGGGGGGAGTGTAGGAGAACGAGTGTTGTATCTCACAGAGAAAACTTTGGGAGATGTTTCTTGTGGTGGTTTTTCCAGCTCTTTGTCCACTAAACAGACCGTGCTTGTCTGTGTGTGCATATGCGCGCACATGTATCACATACTCTTTCGCACACTGTAAAGTTTTGGGGGAAAATGTGAACCCAACAATGTACAAACGACATCCCATCATTAAAATTAGATGAATACAATAAGGCTGTTTTGTCTGTTAAATTAAAAAAAACATATATGCCCCCCCCCATATAATGGTATATAGCTGTATTTTAAGTGTGGAATTTCAAAGAGGAAACATTGAATTGAGCTGGACAGCAACTTTAAATATCATTAGGTTCTTAAATCCTGCCTACACCTTTCTGTCTATACCACACGTTATTTTTGCTCAAGTTTGAACAAGTCTTTGGTACTTTTTGGATTCTACTTTACTGGTGATTAATCAGACATCGATAAGATGTTGGGCTGCATGGTGTTGCAGTGGTTTTGCCTCGCAGCAAGTTCAAATCTCGGTTTGGGAACGGTGGGCCTTTTTGAGTGGAGTTCATGTTCTGCATGTGGTTGTGTGGGTTCTCTCCAGGTACTCCAGCTTCCTCCCACAGCCCAGAAACCTGCTCACCAGGTTAATTGGTGATTCTTAATTGGCCATTGGTGTGAGTGTGCAAGGTTGTTTGTCTCGATGTGTCGACCCTGTGAATGAATGGAGACCAGTCCAGGGTGTACTCTGCCTCTCGCCCTGAGACAAACTGGGATAGGCTCCAGCCACCTGAGACCCTAAACAGGACAAGCGATAGAAGATGGATGGAAAATAATTTTTGAACGTTCAGTAAATACAGACACAGTTGAGATTGGTGTCTCCTGTCTTGTCTCCGCAGGCTGCTCCATGTCCGTAATGGGAATTGTAAGTACCACCTGGGGGAGGAGACCTTCAAGCTCGCTCAGTCTTACATGGACAAACTAGCCAAACACGGCCACCAGGCCAACAAGGCGGCGCTTTACGGCGAGCTCTGTGCCTTGCTCTTCGCCAAAAGCCACTACGATGAGGTACGTGTGTCAGAGCATTAAAAAAAAAAATGATTGGAGCACCGATAGCCTTGTGGTCTAGGTTCGCCCTTACACAGGTGGCCTGGGTTTGAATCCAGCCTGTGGACTCTTTCCTATATGTCACTCCCCACTCTTGCCCTGTTTCCTGCTCTATCTACTCTCCATCCTCTATCCATTTAAAGGAAAGCCCAAAAAATAACTTTAGGATGCATCAGACATCTATTTATAGCCTGGTTTTTAAATATGTGAATCACTTTATTGTGCTCTTTGGTATGAGCAGAGTTTACAGGTGTGTCAGCCTGCAGCAGAAAGCTTTCTGTCATTTCACCATTTCTTTTTGTACTGATGTAATCTGCTGTAGCCCTTAGATGATTTGTATCTCTTTAAGGTCATACTTTTATATTTTTTAATGTTTATTTTTTTCTCAGTTTAAACAGGATTGTGCAAACTGTTGTCACCACTTTATGTTCAGAGCTTTGTGTCACTGAAACAGTCACATAGCTTTAGAAAGGTGGTGACACCTGAGACTAATCATTGCTTTTCTTTTAGACCAGTTCATAAAGAAAATATCCAATTTTCTAAGGCTGTAGGATAAAACGTCTGATTCTTTTTGACAGGATTTCAGGCGTGGGTTAAGTTTGTTTTTGTCTTGTGTTCCAGGCGTACAGGTGGTGTATAGAGGCTATGAAGGAAATTACTCCAGGGCTGCCTGTCAAAGTAGTGGTTGATGTCCTCCGGCAAGCCTCAAAGGTAACTGAAACAACATAATTTTAAGGCTCTGCAGAAAGTGTAATCAGGAAATCTTTTGAAAAGACATATGTGTGATTTGTGACTCTTCCCTGCTGCAGGCCTGTGTGGTGAAGCGCGAGTTCAGGAAAGCGGAGCAGCTGATCAAACATGCAGTGTTTCTAGCAAGGTAGCATGCTGTGTCTTCATAAGGACTCACTATTGTTCCTGTTCCTCTGCCTGTCATGAATCCTGATTCAGAGTTTTTTTCTCTTACAGAGAACATTTCGGACACAAGCATCCTAAGTATTCAGACACGCTGCTAGATTATGGATTTTACTTATTAAATGTAGATAACATATGCCAATCAGTCGCTATTTACCAGGTATGAAGAGTGGTTGTTGACATCAATATTTTTTATTGATAGTATTATTTATCTAAAGCTCACAAAGTTGATTTCTTTGCTCAAATTTTAGACAGCGTTGGACATCCGGCAGTCTGTATTTGGAGGAAAGAACATCCACGTTGCCACCGCCCATGAAGACCTGGCTTACTCCTCCTACGTGCACCAGTACAGCTCTGGGAAATTTGACAACGCTCTGTGAGTACAATGAACCTAACAAACCCAATACTATTCCTAGACCAGCAGCTAATTTCATTAGATATGAAGCACAAGACTGTGAGTCTCCTCTGTGGTGGTCTGTTCTCTGACTCTGTGTGCTGGCATTGATCTTATGTGGCTGCAGGCTGCCAGCTGTTTTATGCACTAAATGTATCCACCAGGCCACACACTAAGATGATGTTAAACGTTTGTTTCTGTAGTTTTCACCTGATACAGTGACAGCACAGAGATCATCATGTACAGACTTCGTGTTTTGCGTTCCCAAGTTTGGTTAGATTTAGCCAATTGTGACAGTAAAATCAGAATGTATGCTTGAAATAGCTTGAAAAAAACTTAATTCGCCGAAAGTGGAGTTCAAATATTTTTAGCGAGGTTAAAGTTTACATGAATGTCAGCGTGATGTCATCCTGCTTCCTTTACGACTTAAACATCTTGTTCAATGTGAATGTTCAAGATTATTTCTTCAGTATACTGTTAGTCATCTGGTCTGACACTTCACCGCTCACAGTGATGTGTGGCATTAAATCTCACCTTATGGAAGTTGAGTCTCATGGCTCATAGTCTTGTTTGCGTTGGTGGGTCATAAAGAGGCAGCTGTGTAATTACAAAAAGCGGTCTCCCGATGTGTCCTGTTGTCGTGGGCTGGGCCGAGTCACAGTCCCAAGCTGTTTTTCAGTCCCAGTCCGTCACTGACCACTGCATAAAGTTTTCTCCAGCACATCCCAAAGACTCACAATGGGGTTAAGGTCTGGACTCTGCGGGGGCCAATTCATGTGTGAAAATGAAGTCTCATGCTCCCTGAACCACTCTTTCACAATCTGAGCCTGATGAATCCTGGCGTTGCCATCTTGGAATATGGCCGTGCCATCAGGGAAGAAAAATCCATTGATGGATTAACCTGGTCATTCAGTATATTCAGGTAGTCAGCTGACCTCATTCTTTGAGCAGAGACTGTTGCTGAACCTAGACCTGACCAACTGCAGCAACCCCAGATCCTAGCACTGCCCCCACAGGCTTGGACAGTTGGCTCTAGGCATGATGGGTGATCACTTCTTCCACCTCTCTACTTACCCTGATGGCTCATCACTCTGGAACAGGGTAAATCTAGACTCATCAGACCACATGAACTTCCCCTGTTGCTCCAGAGTCCAATCTTTATGCTCCCTGGCAAATTAAAGCCTTTTTTCTTGATAGACTCACTGATTGCTTACTGACAGCGGTCAGACTCTTCAATCATCAATGTAAGATCTTAATGAAAAATTAATGCAACACTGGATGGAAATAAATCTTGTAACACTGCAGAAGCTTATAGCAACAATGCCACAGCGAATACCTGCTGTAATCAAAGCTTGAGGCGGTCCAACGTAATATTAGAGTGTGTGAACTTTTCCTTTGGTGGCAACTTTTTTGGCTGGGCAGTGTATTTTACAGTTTAAATAAATATTACCCTCAGTAATTCCATATACTAATTTTTTCCCTTTAACCCAAAGTATTACCAGTGTTATCCCACAGTAGGGTATGCAGGGTGTTGTTTACCACTGGTATTGGATCGGTATCAGTTGATACCCAAAGCTCAGGTATTGGTATTGGAACCAGAAAAGTCAAATCAGTGTATCCCTAAAACCCAGATCCTGATTCTACCATAAAAACCAGTGAGACATATTTTCTACCTATCGCCCCCTAATGGAGAACATTTTCCTCAAGAAGAGTTTGCTAAACCATGTTGTTGCAGTATTGGTTGATACTCTTCCTCCAAAGTATGTTCTGCATCTACATCAGACTGTGCTTCAAGAACACTCTGCTGGACTGATCCGTCTCCTGCTGACATGTTTTTAAGTGGCCTTAAAAGGACAGTTCAGTTTTTTTGAAGTCGGGTTGTATGAGCTCTATGTGACCACTAAGGACATGAGATACAGTAGAAAGTTGTCTCCTCTCCCTCAGTACGTCACAGACCGTCATCGATGGTGACGAGGAAATAGGCGCTACCAGGGAGAGACGGTACCAAATTCAAAGGCTATTTTCTCTGCCTACAAGAACTAAAATCAAAAAGTAATACCACAGTTTAAGAGTACGCTACATAAAATAATTTTTAAGTGCATTAAGTCTTCAGAAATATAAACATTTATCCGGACCTAACTAACTGGTTATGTATCCTTCCGCGCAGCGCTAGTGCGCTCCGTCCCCCCTCCTCCTTTCAGCTGTAGGGAATGTAAACAAGCTATGCTTCAGGCGCCGGTTGTAGCCTCGTGTAAGTTTGATCAAGTATCGTAATTCTTTTGTTTGTACTCTAAGGATTGTGAGGCAGCGTAGGAAATTCAAAATGAGTGACTATGACAGCCACGATGAAGTTTCATTCACTTTGAAACCAAAAGGATACCTGTATGAACTGAAGTACACAGAAGAAGAGCTGCTACAGATGGCGACTGAAAGGAATACAGAGGAAACATCCACGGATGTTAATAAATGTTTAAAAGCCTTTAAAAGCTGCTGTGTTGGCAAAATGTTCTTTCCATGTTGGAAGAAAGGTACAGAGTTATTGGAGTTGGAGATTTACAGAGCATTTAGAAAAAGACTGTTTGGAGACGGTTTAAATCCTTTTCTGGTTTTTGAGTCTGAGAATATTTGGACTGAAACATGGTGAGAAGGATTCATTTACACAACAGGGTTAAATGGTTGTAAAAGTGTTTGATATCTCCCCTATAACATTTGAATTTTCCTCTTTTCTGGACCTGATAGTCATACGTTGATCAATATGTATGAGTACTTTGTTTGATTTGTGTCAGTTCTGACCTTTTAATCCTGATCTCAGCTTCAAAACAACATTCTTCAGCGTAAACATATTTCCTTACTTGGAAGTGTTTACCCAGAGTGAAACAGAGTTATTGTGCCAAGTGTGTGTTTGACCGTGTGTTTGAGTGAGCTGCTGTGTTTGTCCCTCAGATTCCACGCAGAACGTGCCATAGACATCATCACTCACATTCTGCCTGAGGACCATCTGCTGCTGGCCTCCTCCAAGAGAGTCAAAGGTAAGAGAGAGGCGAGCCCAGGAGAGACGCTGCCAGCTGGGGGAAGGGTTCAGAGGGGGACATTTCACAGGACGCTGTAACTGACAGAGGGAAGCTGAGTCTTTTTAAAGCCTGGGCGTTCATTTTACACATCAGGGAGTCTCAGTAAGTGCAGAAAGATCTGGGATTGTTCCGATGGGTAGCTTTACCAGGCAGAAAAGAAGTAATCAGGCCTCCAAAAGCATGACAGAGTAAAATGGCAGGATGCTCTGGCTAAGTTCCAGTTGACATGACAACGTTTCATCCAAAAATGCTAAAATGCTGTAAAAAGAATCTGGCTTTACACAGAAATGCAGAGGGACTGAAAACACTGTAGTAAGCATGCCAGTAGGTGGCGCTATAAATATCAGCCAGAAGCAGCTTTGGTTGATCTCCACTGAAGTAGAGTTGGGTTGATCGTCTGGTGTATTGGGGAATAATAAGGGCAGAAGTGGAGCAACAGATGCACATATTGTATAAAGACAGTCAGCAGATTCAGCAGATTGAGCAGCACAAGCACAACACGACAGTCCACGACGATCGTAACATTGGTACTGTTGTCCTGTTCTATGTGCTCACGAGAAGCAGAGCATGATGCAGTACTTCCACTGAAAACGTCAACTTACTGTTCACACGGCAACCATGTTGGCAGCGTTTCAGAAAAAAATCCACTCTGGAGGCCGTTTTCACAAGTTAATTAAAATGCTGTTTTTGTGTAAACGTGAGGCTGAAACCCAACAAAACTTTTGCGTTTCACCGTAAAACCGTTGTTGTGTAAATGGCCCCCCTAAGTCTAACACCTGATATTTCCTCGTCAGCTCTTATCCTGGAGGAAATCGCAATCGACTGCCACAATAAGGAAACAGAAGAGCGCCTCCTGCAGGAAGCTCATGACCTCCACCTCTCCTCACTGCAGCTTGCAAAGAAAGCCTTCGGAGAGTTCAATGTCCAGACAGCAAAACACTACGGCAACCTCGGGCGGCTTTACCAGTCCATGAGGAAGTTTAAGGTAGGATGTGGTGACATTTCTAGAATCTGTATTTGTATGTGATACTGTTGGTTTATGTTGTGATGAAATAAATTTAAGAGTTAGTTTCAGAAGTCCAGCAGGAAAATTACAGAAGGAGTTGAGGTGAAAATTCCAGCGTTTGAATTCACTCACGAAGCTCATCCTCTAAATTTCTGTAAGGCTGTCAGAAGATAGAAGACTCATGTTGATGTCTGTGTGTGTGTTTGTACGTCTGTTTTCTGTATCAGGAAGCTGAGGAGATGCACATCAAAGCCATCCAGATTAAGGAGCAGCTCCTGGGCCACGAGGACTACGAAGTGGCCCTGTCAGTGGGTCACCTGGCCTCGCTCTACAACTACGACATGAACCAGTATGACGACGCAGAGAGGCTCTACCTGCGCTCCATCGCCATTGGTCAGAGCTAGGGGGGAAAGGGGGCGGGGTTACTCATGTTTGGTCAAATTAAGACACAGATTACTTTGTTACTGTTAATTTTAGGTGGATTGGATTGTTGGATCTGATTCTGTTTTAGATTAGAGCCACATATCGATGTCCACAGTCTCTTTGGATAACACGGACCTGTGTTGAGTCCGGCCTTCCTTCATTAAGCAGATATTTGTCCAGTTTGCTGCTTCTTTTGTCTTTTATATGAGTGCGCAGGTTGCTGTCTGTTCAGTCTCTCAGTCTGATTTACGATGCTCATCCTGGTGGAAAAGTGGCTTTAGTTTTCGCTCTGTATGATGAAGCTCATTAATGTCGACTCTTAGAGCTGTCTCGAGCAACAAAACGGAGAGGAGCAAAGACAATGTTCAGGTTTGTGCCTGAAGACCATAGACTGTATACAACATGGATGAAGCATCCGCGACATCACCCGCCTGTTCCTGAAACCGTGAAATGAAGCCAAACCTCAGACGCAGCCAGACTTGCTATGACACCGGCTGTGAGTTTTTCTTTGAGCAGCTACTGGGCACCCGATGGTCACGTGACCTGAGCTGTGCCTCTGATTGGAAAATCAAACGATCCTGATAACGTCTAAACCGCAGAGATAGAAAAAAAATATTCACTCACCATACAGTGTGTGCTGATAGTGAAATCAGCGTTTTAGACGCAAGACGTTTTTTGAATCAGGCTGTAAATATGCTTTTTTAATGCCTTAAAGGTCTGTTTTTATGACTGGGTGTGTACATGACTCCCGGTTTTTCTGCAGCCAACCTTAACCAGATTCTCGACAGACTTTTAGCAATACCTCATAGGCTTCATTTTTACTGACCTGGTTTTGCCCCTTGCTTAAGGCAGCTTTGGAGGCGCTGGTCAAGCAGAGCGATTTGGTTTCACACCCCATGTGAAAGGCTGGGGCCTTCGAGAGAGTTGTCCTGGGTTTGAGTCCAACCTGCGACCCCTTATTTCCTCTCCTTCTGTTTCATCCTCTTTGCATTGTCCTGTCCTCTGGATTAAGAAGTGGAAAGCCCAGAAATAGAACTACAGAGATATGTATTAAGTAAGGATTAAACAACGAGGAAGCGTGCATTAGACTGTTCTAAGGCACGACGTGGAGTGGGAACTCCACGACGCGCAGCGGAGTGGTGTTACTCCGAGGAGTGCCTTAGAACGGTCTAATGATCGCTTCCGAGTTGTTTAATCCGCTTATACCATGGTCCCACAAACTGTAAACTTTAAAAGAAATAATGAATAATTTGACCAGAGAGAGTGATGCTCCACATGTGCTCAGTTGTTTGATCTGAGGTTTTTAGCGCACTGGTGGGACAGGAGGAGAGAGAAACGGAGCTGTCTGCAGCGGTGCCTTTCATCCATTAAGCGCACGCAGAGGGACAGAGGTCAAACTGTTGCTGTATCAGCCAATAATGGCATGATCTCACACCGATCACTGATAAAACAACAGTTTGCTACTGTATGAAAATGGCGTGGTTATGTGTAATTTTTAAAGGCATTATTGAACTGGCTCAAGTGGGCCAGTGGAGCCCGCAGTCAGCTGACCCGGAGCCTTTCAGTTTCACTTTCAGCCTGCTGTCTGGTCTCTGGGGCTCTTTCTAATTGTCTGTTGTCATCCTCAGTGAGAATGAATGTTGTAATCATCCAGATAAATATCAAACATGTTTGAAAATTATCGGGGCGGCTCCGACGAGTCTGTGAGACGATCGTAGGGCTAAAGATTCATCTGTCAGCCGCTCACACTTGAAGATAATCTTGGCTGAACGTCGGGGCGGATTTTAGTCCCCGACCAGATTTCTTCCCCTATTGTCTGGAGGACCGCATCAGGGTTAAATCGGGGCGAGAATCCTGTAGTGTGAGCCAGGCTTTAGAGACGGGGCCCAGTAGGAGCGCAGGCTGCTCTCGCATGCGTTGAAATGTGTGTGACGCGTTGCTATGGTAACACGCACAGAGGAGTAATACAATGGTGATTTAACTTGCCGAACTAACTGTCAACTGGCGTGCATTAGACCAATCTAAGGCACGCCAGTTGACATTGGAATTATCACTGACCATGGTATAATTTGACCTATCCACTTTAAACTTAGCGTGTGACGTTTCATGTCCCCTCAGGTAAGAAGCTGTTCGGGGAGGGCTACAGCGGGCTGGAGTACGACTACAGAGGTCTCATCAAACTCTACAACTCAGTGGGAAACTACGAGAAGGTGTTTGAATACCACAACGTACTGTCCAACTGGAACCGCCTGAGGGACCGGCAGTTTGCTGTGGCGGATGCCCTGGAGGACGTCAACACTACACCACAGCAGACCCAGGAGGTGGTACAAGCTTTCCTATTGGCTCAGAGCATGGGCCCCACCCGCCCCTGTCTTGGTTGATTTTATGAGGGAAGAGGAACAAAAGAAAAAGACTTGTGGGTCGGTGAGGACAGAAATGAGCCCTGTGATGTGATGCTCCAGTTGCACACAGTAAAATAGTAACACAGTAAATTCAAGCATCACCGGCAAGTCAGCTGCCAGTACACACGGACATACACACACATTTAGTCATGGATTTGAAAACGTAGAGAAGACACCGCTATTGAACCTCATCGACACCCACACCAAGCACCACGATGCAGCTGCAGACTGGACGCAGCTTCACCCACAGAGCAGAATGAAGCTTCTCTCTGAGAGAAGAGAGGAACTGACCGAGGGTGGGATTTCAAAAAAAAACCTCAAACGTCCTGTAAGGATGACCAATGACCTCTCCTCTTCTCTCATCTCGCTCGCCTTTTCTCTTTCAGTTGGGGATCCTCAGATTTTTTCTTTTTTTCTTTTTTTTAAATTTGAACCAGTGTAGCTCTGAACGCCATGAGACTCATCACAGACCCAAACCGTGTTCTCCAGGGCTACACATCTGAACCACACACACACACACACACACACACACACACAAACAAACACACGTCTGTGACACACACCCTCATCCGCCAGCGTCGTCACTACGAGGACCAGAGATGGAACGTGCCGGGTGTTTCTGGACACTTGTACAGTGAAATAATACTGCAGATTGTACTCCTCAGTTTCAAGTGAAGGCTTCTTTTTTCTTTGCAAAGAAATGAAAGTGCACCCTAAGAAAACTTCTGGAGGAGAGATTTCAAACAGAGGAATGTGCTGAACCAGTGGTTTTATTGTTACACACATTATTTTATCTCTTTTCCAGCTTAGAACTGATCTAGAATAATTAAAATGCCAATAATTTATATGCAAAAGTGTATGTTATGTAGCCCTTTTGTTTATGCTTTTCTTACTGAGTGGGCCATGAATGCTAAAGAAATTGAACAACACTACCACAATAAACCAGGAGGAGAGGAAAAGGCCTCACGCTCAGAGGCTCAGATGGCCTGTCATTGTATTTTTCGTCGTTTTTCGTTAAGGGGAACTCTGTGTTCAAACCTGGCTCTAATTACAACACATTTTGGGTCTGAATGGCTTAAGAGTATAGAAAAACATGAGAGGGGCTTCAGCGGACTGCTTGTGACGAGCTGGGGTGTGAGAAACATTAAATTTTAGCCCGTCCTGTGAAAGTGATTTTGCCACTGGCCAAAATTCAGAAAGTGTTTCTTCAGAGAAAGACGATAAATGTGTGTTATTACTCCTTAATATCTGCCAAGCTCCTCTGAAAGAAACTGTAATTTAACCCTGCAGAACCTGAGAGGACTGCTGCCCCAGTCAAGTTTTTATTCTGGTTGTTGTGTGCTGAAATAATCTAGTTAAAAGACCACTACAACAACAAAAAAACAGAAACATCTCACCAGCTTTAGAGCAACAACTCCTGTGTTCTGTGCAGTTAAACTACTGTGGTGTTAATTTCACACAGGCACAAAACTCCTGGTGGGAGCATCATCATTTTTTAACACTTAGTGACCAAATTTAACAGCCAGACTCGGTCTTGCCAGCCTCTGCCAGAAGTCGAGGGAGCTGATTTTGTGAACACAGCAGGTAGCATTCAGGAACAGTCGAGCAGTCAAGCAGCTGTGCTTACGCTCTCTGCTGCTGATTTCAGTTGTTTTCATTATCTATCCTGATACATGTGTTTGATACGTCCCTGGCATCAGCATCAAAACCAAACGGGGGGACACTAAACTGTGAAAGCAGACTGATAAAACACAAGGGCCTGAGTTTCATGAAGCTATCAGGAGCTCAGGTGTGAAAGGAGCTTCATTATCGCACTGTTTGGTTGCTTTAATGTCTGATCTGCTTAAAAATGATCTCAGGGTTTGATATTATGAGCAGTCTTTCTCTGAAGGGATCCTAAAAGTGGTGTCAGGTGAATAGAGCAACAATCTGAGACGATCAGTGACAAAAAAAAAAAAAAACTAGAAGTCTCAGTGCACTCAGTGTGTTTAAAGACCTGGAACATTAAGTTTCTCCTACTGACTGTAAACAAACATGGACGACAAACCTCCATTTCCTCTGGGGGAAAATAAAGCCAAAAAAGCTGCAATGTTCCCTAAAATATCGCACTGGTTGGTGTAGTCTGATGTCACACCTCTTCCTCTAATCAAAAAACCTGTACACCTTACTGAGGAAGCTTGGTGGCTCTCTCAGCAGACACCCATGATTCTGTGCAGCTCGGTGATTCTAGTGTTGGCACAGTTTCCCTTCACTGTTTCTTCTTTACGCTGATAATCTGGGGCCTCACTAGTCAACACAGCTGACCATCATGAGGTCACTTCCCCTCTTTGTAGCATCAAACAGCCAAAAAAACTCAACTCAACCAAACATCATCTGAGAATCATCTTTGTGACAGGAACTTTTTGCAAGAAACATTTATGAATGTTCTGCAGACAGCCACCAGGGGGAGCTCTGAGTGCTTTGGAATAGTTCTCATACAGGTATTGCAACTTTTCAGTGTCTGCAGGCTGAAGCAAGCCCAAACTTTTCCTTACCTGTTACTCATTCAGACCCTAAGGTGTGTGGAATGAAAACACAGCTTTAAAAGGCACAGAGTTCCACTTTAAAGAGGAGTGTGGGTGTGTGTGTGTGTGAATAAACACAGATATAGCTCTGGGTGCCCGAGTGCTCCACTGATGATGATCAGCCTTACACCAGCCTGCAGTTATCTGTCTGTAGACGGACCCATACTTCTAAGTGCTAATGAAACTATCTGACCCTTAAGGGCACTGCAATGGGACCAATATAGATTGAGTGTGTGTGTGTGTGTGTGTTCAATATTGCGTCTGGTATCTTCCTCTCCTCCTGGTATTATCTCCGGTCAAAGCAAAGTTTCCACTTTTCCTGGACTCTGTTTTTCCATCATCTCTGTCAGACTGTGGAGCCTCAAACTGAGTTTGATCTGATGGAAAATGTAAAAACGGAGTCCAAAACCAGTCGAAGCAAACCTTCTGCACCATTTCTGGACTCTGCTGCCTTGGAGAAGCGCCCCACAGTGTTTCTGTCGATTCAAAGTGAATGAGGAAATCGAGCTTTGCCTTGCTGTTGCTTCAGTGCTGTCGGACGTCTCCCTCTCTAGCAGTGATGTGAGTGGCTCTTGCTGAGGAGGTCCAGCCTTAGCCCCCCTTAAACGGACGCTCAGCGACACTCTTGGTGCTTTGGCTTCAACAGGCACACCCTCCTGGCCCCCCCTTCCACCTGACAAACACACACACATGAGCACACAGCAATTTTCCTGAGCAGACAGGGAAATGAATGTTATAATTCTACTATCAGAGGTCGTACATGTGTTCTTTTCCTACAATAAAAGCAGAAATTTGACTGGAAAATCAACCTAAGATGCTCCAACACTGAATCTTATTTTAGGCACATCTGCTGCAATGCATTCTGGTCTTTTTAGGCTGACATGCATTTTCTGCTCCCTATCTATGAAAGCAACATAGATGTGTTTTCTCAAAGGTTTTTCTGTTCAAACTGCAGAAACAAACTGAGCATGCTCTAACGGCAGTCCTTTCAGGGGCGGTCTCATGGTGATATTTGAAGCCACTGGTAAAACCAGCAGCTTCACCCTGCAGGACTCTGGAGTCTCTGCTCACATCTGTCTGTGTTGATTGGTTTGTTGATGTTATTTAAGTGACGTTAGTGTGTAAACTGACAAAGACTGAAAAAAGCTGAGGTAAAACTCCTGGTTCAGGGAGGCAAAATTACTCTTTTTAAATGGAGGCTGCAGAAGAAAAAAAGGGATTCTGCAAAATAATCCTTAGATTATTATTCTGATTTTTTAACTACAGAAACAAAGTATTCCTGAAGATACACATATTTTAGAGCAAGATGCTTTCCTCGTCTAGGAAAATGCTGTTGAATCACCAGACTCCATTGACAAAAATAGTGATTTTACCTTCTACTGCAAAAACTGAGATCCAAGCAAGTGGTAAAGGATTATTTTTAGTAAAAAAAAAACAAAGGTTTTATTAGACTTAATATAAGCCACATTCACCTGACAGGTTAAGAAACTCAATATCTTAAAAAAAACAAAAAGGCACCTGAATTGTTTGTGAAGAGTAAAAAAAATCTGGTGGGTGGAACAACTGTATTGGTTCATTTCTTTGTATTTACACTGGGGAAGTCCCAATAAGCCCCCCCGCCATGTTTTGCTCCGCTTTACGTTAGTCAACCAAATGTGTCATTTCAGCAAAGTGATGTCATGTCCTGCTTTGTTTCTGTGTGGAGTGGAGTCTGTACGCAGTGGCAGTTACGTTAATACGAAGCTTTAATTTTTCAAAAAAAAAAAAAAAGAGTTATGAGACATAAAAAAAAGAGCAAATCAGGACTGGGAGGGACAAGAAGAAGTTTATCATGTCCTGACCATGTTGTTTAAGTTTCAAGTAGATGTTATCAATATTATGTGTGTGTATCACATAACAATTAATATTACAAATCAAATCTGATGAGATTTGAAAAAAGATAAAGAGAATGAACATATATTGGTGCTGCCAAGTGATCAAAGGATTAATCAAGTTGATCACGTCTGTTCTGTGATTAATCATGGTTAATCACACGTTTTCCTTGGGCTTAATAGAGTCTATAGATACAGTCTGTCAGAATACTACAATTGACTTAGATTTTGTTTTGAGTTTTGTTTTGCACCACATGTGCTCAAAACTATCAGACTCAAGAAAAAAGTAAATATTTTTGCACTTAATGTTATATTCAAAATCATTTTTAACAGTTTATGTTGGTCAAAAAAACGTTTTGCTTCTCAATGGAGCCTTGTACAATGTATCTTAAGAGGTAACTTGCAAAACCTTTGTAAAACAATGCCCTTGACAATATGAAATGAAATGAAAAATACTTTATTTATCCCAAATAGAAATTCAGAAATATATATATATATATATATATATATATATATATATATATATATATATATATATATATATATATATATATATATATATATATATATATATACACAATCCCTGATTGGGATGTAATGTCTGATTTCGGTCGGGTCTGTAACCCAGTGATTGGCCCTGATTTCCAATCAGGTAATCAGGGCATCCCTAATTCAGAATACTTGCTTGTAGAAATACTTGTAAATTGTTCCAACCCCATTTGCAGTTTCTCTGTGCAATTCAGACGTTATTTTTGTCCTTTAATATCTTGAGATGAGACAAACACTTGCTTAGATTTCAGTTTTGGCAGTGAAATCTTTGGGCGTTGAGCCAAAGTCAGCCTTCTGAACTGTTTACAAGGACATCTATTCTTATTGGGATTCTTTCAGGAAAGAAGTAGTCCTCTTTTAAGACCAGGAAATGGTAATTTCTCTCTTTTTGAAATCTTCTGGTCTAACTGACCAAAGCACCAATTTTACCTCATCAAGGAAACAAGGTGCAAATTTACCTCCATTGGTTTGTTTTTGATGTTATATCACTTTTATGCTCGCAGCAGCGCAGTCAAATTTCAAATGAATGTTTGTATAACTCAAGATAAATGAAATCTGACAGATTAAAGCAGAAGTTGAGCAGAAAATCCCAGATTATGTGGGGTAAAATTACAGTTTTTGTCAATAAAGTCTGGTGGTTTATGTAAGACCCTTGCTGGTTGCAAAAAGCAGGTCAGAAGTAGATCAGCAACTCTTTTTCTGCATCTGGTACCTTTGAAAAGTGTTGATATGGATGTTTTTGGTTCAACAACAAACATCTTACAGTAAATCAAAAGTATTTCTCTGCAGGGATTCTTCACCAAGCATTCCCTGCTCTTCCTGGAGCTCAATTTTTCTTTCCCTATCAATGAAACTTCAGTTAGTATGTTTGTAACAGTATTACAAGAACAAACCCCTGCAGGGTAAAGGTTTTGTTACAGAAAACAGCTGATTTTACCAAACTCCATGTACAAAAACTCTACTTTTTCCACCTCTCTGATCACTCTGATTCTTTGGTGTTTCAAACTATCATATTGGATATCTGTGAAGTACTTGTGGGACACACCAGAACTCAAACAAACAGAACCAAATGAAGCAGCGACTCCTGTGTCCTGATACTGAAAACAAACATTTTTGTAGATGGAGTCTGGTGGCATCACAGCCAACAAAGTAATTGATGTTTTTTGTTTTTTTTTCTCTGAAGGATTGATATCAGTCTGAGGCAGAAAACAGAAACTTTCCTGAAGTGATAGCCTTACAGATGACGCTGCAAGCGTTAAGTCTCCATGGCTTTGTGTGTGTTCAGTGTTGGAGTATTTTAGGCTGTATTTTCTCTTACCAAACCCTGAGAAACCAGCTGACTGAGGAATGTAAGACACAGGGCTGATAACACCAACATGTCGTCAATGTGTGCAGCTGAAACCTATAGTGATAATTCACAGCGTCAGAGCTGGATGGGTGGGAGGGTCAAAGGTCAAGGGCTTGCTGGGAAAAGAAGTAAAGAAGTTGAAGATGCTACACAAAGCTGTGATAACACCTGCAGCCCTGTTTTTACTCTCTGAGAGCTCGACCCAAATGTGATGAGGGGGTGTTTTCACTGTTGTCCTGTTACTGCTTCACTGTCAGCTGCAAAAACATTAAAACGTATATCATTGAACACAAAAAACGTGTTTTTCCTGCTTCTGTTCAAACCTCAGTGTTCCTGCCCACCTTTAACAAACGTTCATTAGGATACAGGTGAAACAAGGGCTCATGTGTCGCAGAGTGAGTCCTGAGGGATGAGTAAAAATGAGAACATTGTTAAAAAATAAAATACTCCTAAATATGAAGAAATGAAAGTCACCTCAGAAGAAATATGAGAGTGGTTTATCCAGTTTAAGACAACATCTTGTGGCCAAAGTAAGCATTACATCAACCTTTAAAAACTGCTCATTGCATTAATTTGCACATTGGTACCCTCTCTCCTGGCTAAATTCAGGAATCATTTCCTCTCCACCTTGATGGAGATCTCCTTAAACCTTCTACCCGCACACATTTTCTCTGTACGAGTCTCATGTACATGATCCACCCCACTGAGTGCACTCAAAAACCACGCAGGGTGAAGTGGGAGTGGGTGGATTAGACCCTCCAACAGCTTTTGATTTTAAAATTTGAGTGACATAAATTTTGTCTTTCAGCAGAATTGTGGGGAGTTTGACTCAAAGCTGCACCTGATCTTTCCACCTTTATGATGGATGCGATGGATGAGTATCCGTTTTAAAAAAATACTTTCATGCACACGCAGCGGGTAAATCTACCAGTGAGTGCGGCTCCAAGCACAACAAACCCATAATGGGCAGTGTTTTCCTGACGTAAACCCATGCCAGCATATCAGACTGAGCCCCCATCATTCAGCTGTGACGTTTGAGAACAGAAAACTCTATTTACCGGCATCCAAACAAAAACATGAAACCAGAGTTTTCCAAAATCTTCACTTTGGCCGGAGTTTCAGAAAACATCATTCTAAGTGATGTAAAGCTGCAGTTTCTTTTGGACGACAGGCTTAAACGTAAAAGATTACATGCGGTTTCCCAGACACCCAGCTACATGTGGACATGGCCTCGAACCAAGGGGGAACATCAATACAGACAATTCAGACTCATTTTTACTCTGAGCATCCTCTGAACACATGAGACGACTCCAAAGAACCACTGTAAAACAAACCAAACATCTTTTAGTATGATTTCCCTGCTGTAAATCCACAGACAAAAAAAAGATGTGACGCAATAACATATTCAGACACATAACGACTATATACAGAGTAATTTAATCATTAAATGATGCAGCGATCGACTGTACAAAAACACTGACAGCAAAAAAGCTCCCTGAAGTGAAACCAAAACTCTTAGAGCCCATAAGTGTTCAGTCTTTTTTCCTGAGGAGTTTGAATTACATGATGCTAACACAACAACTGGCTGACAGCTGAGACATGGAGACACACTGTCCACATGAATACACAACCAATGGTTTCTTGCAGCAGTGGCAGATTTTTCCTCAAAAAAAAAAAAAAATATATAAATATTTCAGACACTTATAAGTCAAAGTTTCTTCGTGTGCAGACTGTAGAACAGCTGAGATTGATTTCTGAGGCTCCTCTCAGCCCTTCTTGTTGTCTGTGTCATCACTGGTGAGGAAGTCAATGTGTGTCCGAATACACCAGATCTGCAGAGAAGAGAGTGAGGGGTTGTAAACCATGATTCCCAACTCAAAGGTGGTGAACTTATGATTATCATCTCTACCTCGACTAAAAGAGCCAGCAAGCGTCCTGCAGCCAGCAGCCCCGTCACCAGAGTCTGGATCCAGGGCGGGAGGAACATCCAGCGCGAGAGTAAACCTTTCTGAGAGCAGTACAACCAGACAGGGAGGCAGTGCAGGCCGCTCACCACCCACAGGCCCAGGGGAGTCCGAAACCCTGACAGGGACACGCAAAAGCCAACTCAGTGAGGTCTTGAAGACCATTAGCATGAAATATTTATTGAAAAGAAGACACAACTTCCAGTACCTTTAAGTATGGCACCCTCTGTGGACCAAACTCCACAGGGGGTGCCATACTTAAAGATCCTTGAATATGAATTCCCATGTGGAATATCTGGCAATATTTAAATTTGTCAGTGAGCTTCATCATACACATACCTCAAAAACTTAAAAAAAAAAGCTAGTGTTTCTTTCTAATACCTAAATAAAAAAAATCGTATTAGACTTAGAATGAGCAAAATTCAACAGACAAGTCCAGAAAAACATCTTACTTTAAGATATTCCAAGACAATTAATGTCAATTTTAAGTTTTTCATGTCTTAGTACAAGACACTGAATATTTTTTCCCCATCGGCAGATTTCTTTTTTCAATTTTACAAATTCAGGCATCTTAATCATTTTGTCTCTTAGGGTGCGTCTCAATGTGTTAATTTCGTGCCTCCTCCGTCCTATCTCCTCAGCGGCACGGGAAGTACTTTCTTAGTCGCCATATTGAAGACTGTCCCAAAGTGATAATTGTGCTCAGAGGAGAGAGGAGAGAGGATGGAGGAGACTGATTGGAGGAGCTATGATCCAGGAAACACAGGACCTGGCTTTGCAGAAGTCTTTTCACTGACAGAAACGCCCCCATATGGAATATCACTCTCTGATTGGACGCTGCAGCAGCTCAGACTTTACATGAAACTTCACAAACACAACGGAGTTTAATACGAGAGAGAAAAGATGAGCTGAGAACAGGCGCTGAGGATCATTTGAAACTGATCATAAATCTGGTAATAAAGTGTTTGTTGTGAGTTTAAAGCACAAAACACTGAACACAACCATCATCAAATCAATATAACAGAGGATTAAACTGAAAACGGACTAATAAATAATATCTTCCTGAAACACAATAAACTAGGTTACATTAATATGTTTCAGAGTTCACGATCAGATGGGCTCTAGATTAAGGCTAAATAATTCATAAATAATGTCACAATTACTCATTTTACCAGAAAAATGATCCATGAGCTTCTAAACAGCACACAGAATAAACAGAGAGCAGGTTTTTTTCCTGGTTACGTGTGTGTTTAACAGGTTAAAGGAACAGACAAATTACTGTTACTGTTTATGTTTTATCAGTTATTGCAGCGCTTCATGTGACGCTCTGAAGGAGAGAATGTCCCATTTCTCTAAAAACGAATCTCCTCCATCCTCTCTCCTCTCTGCATTTCCTCGCATCTCTCCCATGCATCTCTGGTGGGAGGGACTAAGACGTAAGTGAACGACGCAAGTGGAGGAAGGAAGGATGGAACTTTATCGCTTTGAGATGCACCCCTTGTATCTTAAAGATGCTATGAGGATGATCTGTTTTAAATGCACTCCCTCGCCACCTTGTGGCCCAGAGTCTCTGCACACTGTCGTAAATTACTTTTAGTGAGGCGTGTTTGTTTTGGAATTAAATGGAGATCAGATCAAAACAAAATTTCTTTGTTCAAGACAACTTTTTACTGGTGACAACACGCCGAGGTAAGGTATTTATCAGTACAGTTACATAGTGCTATGGTTTGAAATGTGACATCCAGCAGACGTTGTAGCAGCCGGCTACATGTTAACATGTTAGTGACATCAGCAGCCTGGTGCTCTAACATATCTGTAGGCTAACATGACAACAAGAAAACACCGTCAGTTTGTACAGTAGTTTAGTAGCCGTTTATATTTAGCGCAGCTGGCAGCTCGGTGCTCAAAGACATGTCTGTAATGTGTAACGTTAGTAAATCCTGGTTATGTCCTGCCAGTCACCTATCAAGCAGAGCTAACATAACCTCACTCTTCATTTTATTGATAGACTCTCAAGTTTGAACAGACCACTGCAGAATAACTGCTGACTGTGGGTTGGAATGAACATTATCACAAACAGCTTAGTCCCTGTGTTATAGAGTGATACAGTCCGAGCTAGAGGCTAATTAGCCCAGACTGTATCACTCTCCTGTTTAGTTTTCTTCTGCTCTTCTTTCCTTTTTCTGGAAACACAGATCTCTGTGTTTTATCTCTTCTCACCACTAAACTTTGTCAACCAGCGTGGTGCTGTCATAGGGACGTAGTAAATCAATCTGGTCCTGGTCGACCCGTACTGGAAGCTAAGAAGTACCAGTTTAAAACAACCTGTAACCAGCAATATCGGCGCTGATAATCTCATTTTAAAGTGTGGATTATGATAAGGCGTGTATCTAGAAGGGAGAGTTTTTCAAGATCACTTTCAAACTCCTCACAGCCCCTTTAAAACTAGACATTTTTTCTGGACTTTTTTTAATTTACTAAAATTAAGACACAACTTGCTTGGATTTTGGTTTTTGCAGTGTAGTGTCTGAAAAAAAGGCAAAACTGAGCTGGGTAGTCTAATTTTGGATAGCAAACAGGTGGGTTTGTGAATCCAGATTAAAGAGTTCAACCACCAGGCTTTAGTCTGTAAACAATGATGTCTTTTTTCTTTTTTTTTTACCTTTGTCCATGATGGCTCGTATGATTGGAGGGCTGCTGCTAAAGCTGTTCTTCCAGTGGTCTCCTCTGCTGCTGTGGTTACACACAAACACACACCACTCCACAGCAGACACCAGCCAGCCCCACTGTGACACAACGACAAACAGGACGAGGAATAATCAAACACTCAGGTGAGATTCAGAGCCGCAAGTCCACGTGGTCTGCAGGAATCAGCTCAAGCATGCTGAGTTCAGGAGCATAGAGGCAGGACATTTTCAGGAGTTTGTATTCATGAGTGAAAGTGAGTTAATGTGTGACCTCATAGAGCTGGCTCCACAACATCCCTCTGCCTACGTTATCCACCACCACATCCAGCCAGGCCCCAAACCTGGAGGTCTGTCCCAGCTTCCTTGCCAGCCAGCCGTCCACTCCTTGACACAGGAAACATCAACAACACATCAGACACTGAAGCTTTTCTTGTATATGTTTTCCTGTTGGAAGTGAATGGATTCTTGTATTATTGAAGACATTTATTAACCAATCAGGTATTAGCAGGCTTCAGAGCTGGAAACAGTCTGCAAACCCACCACGACATCCCAGTTCATTCTGTTTCTGTCTGGAACGATCTGTTCCAGATCAGACATTTACACTGAGACACAAATCTGCTCAGTGCTGAATCACTAAACACAATCAGAGCTTAGATTTTCAGACTACCTGAAAGTCTCACAAACACTAATGTGGCCAAAACTAGCGTGTCATCTCATTTTAAGACTGGGTGTGAGAAGCAGCTGAGTGGATTTCAGGAAACATTTCTTTTATCATCCTTCGTACCTGCTTTTTTTTTCTCTGCTGATTAGACAACATGTCCTCTGTTAAACCGCCCAGAGAGGAAGTTTATTGAACTTTGGACATGTCCAATATAACTTAGGTTGTGTGCAATGACGTACTGGAATTAACCTCAAAGTCTGACAGTCAGGAAAGGTAAACAACTGATTGGAAGCACATTGTTATAAAACACAATTTCGGCTTATTAGATGAAATATTTTTCTTGTTTTAAAATGTGTAATGTGAAGTTATAACAAATGTAGTAACAGGGCAAAAACAGCCGCTGGGTTTGTCTGAATGGTACGATCCTGAAATGAAATGTAACACCGCCTGTTAATGTGTAAGAATTGTCAGCCAAGGTGTTTTGTGACCTGTTAAAAATTGGTATATTCCAATTAAAACACCACAATTTGGTACTGGGGCCTAATCCCAACTGAGAGATAACTATTCTTTAAAAACTTTAAAAAAAAAATTTAAGTTACAGCAAAACAATGAGATACTTTACCATCAAGAGAGATGGATATGGAGTATAAAATGATGAAGACTGCTGGAGTTTCATGTGCAGCCCATGCAGAAAATAACAGGCCAATCCTGATGTAGCCTGTAAGACAAGAAACATCAGCATCAAGTGAGGCACTGCTAAGTTAAATCACTCCTTCATACTACTTCATGCTCCTTCAGAGCTTCAGTTTGTGCTGATTTTGATGCCACCTTGTGACAAAATTATCTCATTTCTGTGCTGATTTTGTCCTGATGGGAAATTACGAATCACCTGGTTTCTCTTCCCAGTCTCACTTATCAATTAGAGGGGTTTTTTTTTCCAACGTCTGATTTGGCTGAGGGTAGTTGATGACTTTGTTTGACATCTACCTTGCAACAGAAGTTTAAAAAATGGAAAAATTACATTAATCCATTCAATTGTTTTCTCATTTTCATTTAGAGTCATGCAGAGGCTTCAGTAAAAAAAAAAATAACAATTTCAGATACATCAAAAACTCTTCAGACGAGCTTTAACATTTGGTTTGGAAAAAGGAATGCTATGCAGAAGTGCTAAATGTTGCTTTTCGTTGAAAATCTGCTTGAGGGTGGCTGCTGAAAAACCAGAAACCACATACACACTAAGCCAAAAATACGGACTCCACGACATTAAAAACCTATATACAACCTGGTTCAATGGTTCAATATCGTCACCAGAGCTTTAATTAACAAGGCGTGTCTTTATGATTACCTACAGCCAACGAAATTTATTCCAACACAAAATAACAACATATGTATGACCACAGTTACATTTCAGCGTTAATATTCTTCATTTTATTGTTTTTACGATACTTGAACCTAATAAATTCTGAACTGCTGTTATAATAGCTAATAGTCCACAGACAGTCTATGTGTTTACAGTAAAGGACGCAGTTTCAGTTTTCTCTGTTTTATAACATCTATTCTAGGCTGTTTAACCCTAATGAAAAACAAAATCAGTTTCTAAAAGCTGAATTAAGTGTCGCTCACCGATAATATTTGGCCAGTATAGCAGAATTTGTTGCCCCATGTCACAGGCGGTCAGCTATATTAAGTACAGCGGAGCTTCATCGCGGAAGAGATGATGCAACCTGCCTCGTTTACTGCCTGACCCAACTACCAGCCAAAGCAGTCGCTCTGAATGATGTATCCTCTGACCTGTTCATGTTAATATTTGATAAACCAGTTTCATATCCAGGAGAAGGTGAAGTTTGTCGCTTTAAATGAAGCGTGCTTCAGCCGTTTCCATGTCAAATACGTGACGTAGCCTGATGACGCAGCTAAAGAAAGCGCCGTCAGAGCGTCGCAGCAAACCCCCTTAAAAAACCCACGAATATAACAACACCTTACCCTTTCACTGAAGGGGAAGGGAAACTTAACAGCATTCACATTAAAACTGACTGGTAACAATTATTTTATTGAGTGATAGCTACACATAATCCCGATGTCGTCAATACTTGTTAGAAAAAGTAATCTTTTGATAATACACAGGAAATAATGCTAGATTTTGAAGATATGGGCGAGAAAAAATGAAACAGACAAGTTTTCATAGGGGTTCTGTTAGAAGCCTCACTGTCCCAGTAAAACGCCAACTTTACTCATTTAAAGCTAATTTTAAACTTGAAATTATTTTGGAACAAATGCATTTTTGATCAAGTAAATAAATACATATATACATACGTACATACATATATACATACATACATGAATGTACGACACTCCTTTTTGGTCCAGGCTTACTTTTTAGCCACTTGAGGCCGCTGTGGTGACAAAAAAAAAGAGTTCTTCTTTGCTTATAATTCATTTATTTATCATATCATTTATACATTGTGGAACCCCCCCTGTGACACAAATAGATATCTATCTATTTACTGACAAATTCATAACATAATCAAAGATAAATAAAAAATGAAGAATTACAAGTCAGTTTGTTAGATTAGGATATACAGGAGCAAAATTGTACATCTATTGAAATGTGATACGATGTGTACTCACAATAAGGAGATGCATAAACCAAAATTATGAGAATGTTTGATTAATACTGGTAATTATGAAATTCTAAAGATACATTGTCAGGACACCCTCTTCGCCTTCAGCTTAATTGTCCTTTGGGGAAATTTGCTTTCACCTCAGAGGACAATAAAGGTTGTCTTTTCAGTACAACCAAGAATAAGACTGCAGTTTTTAGCTGTATTTAACTTTATTATTTAGATTCTAGTTATTACCCCCCCCCCCCCCCCCCCCACACACACACACACACACACACACACACACACACACACACACACACACACACACACTTATTAACATTTTATTTTTCTCTATTTTATTTGTTTATCTTTAGGAAGCCCATTTTTTAAATTTATACTATATAAAAAACTCGTCTACCCCGGACTTCCAAAGAAGAATAATTTACCGCAGTATCCACTAGATGACGCTACTCGCTCTTGTCACCATCGTACAGTCACACACATGGTTTGTGCGATGACGGCGCATTATGACTAAAATTGTTTTTATTATTTGTAACAAGCCAGGGGAAACACTTGGATGATTAGTTGGAATTTTAAGTAAGATCTTTGTGTCAGCCACGTCAGCCGGTCTCTCAGGCGTTTAAAGAATCTGATCAACTGACTTGTAGAGTCCGATCATGTGACAGAATGGAGGCGTCGCTGAAAACATTCACCCGTTCACCACATAAACACAGCACCAGGAAACTCGTTTCACAATAAACAGATAAGGAGACAAACAACCCCGATCATCTCAGCTGGGAACGTTTATTTCCTCACATCGCCATGAAATGAGGGGAGCATGGGGGCCAAAGAGTCGAGGATAGGATTCCTGTCGTTTGACGAGGCCGTGAAGAGAGGTAAGCTTCAAGAGCAACGGACTAAATCCACCACTCAGCTAACTGACAGCTTTTAGGCTAACCGGTGTTCTGAAGATATCTGCTGCCTTGTCGAAAAACGCTACCGGGCGCGAACTGCCAGGAAGGCGGACAATTCGTGGTTTATGTATGGGTTTTTCTTTATAAGTGTACTGTAGGAATACTATAAACATGTTTTGGTGATTTTTAATTTAACCTTTTTTCGGGTTATAGAAGAACTCACCCATACCGCATCAGATTATGATCTCATTAGAAAATCGCTCTATATCACATTACTATACGTTCGTGCAACATCCATTATTACAACGTAGAAAAAAAATCAGTCTTCATAGAATAGTACATTGCATCAAATGTGGATTCTTCGCTAAGCATTGTGGCTCTGCACATGCGCAGGGCCACTTAGGAACACAACTTGATAAGTAGCACTATACGGTAGAACACCGGTACACAGAGGGGAACGTCCTGAATAACAGTTAAAACCCATGAGTTTAAGTGGCGTTGCGAAATAAATATGATTGACACTTGTTGGAAAAAAAGAAAACACATTTAACAGAACAATTAGGGTGTGTTGTCTAATTCGGGCTGGGCAAATCCGAGAAAGTCTGTCCAGTTTTTATTTATTCTCAAGTTAAACAAACGTAGAGCTTGTATATTCCGCAGTAGCCGTTACCCGAAAATGTCCTCCGCTTGCTGCAGCAGGGAAGCATTCCCTGTCAAAGTTTATATAATATATTGTAGCTGTGATGGTAGTGTCTATCCCGATTTAGTCATTGTTTCTGGTTGAATGTAAATTGTGCTGCCTGGTAGTTTGTAGTACGCTTAGTTTGGCTTTTAAGCACGGTCACGTTGAATTGACAGATTTCTGAAGGAGGTTTGATTTGAGATTCCTCCGATGGCAACGAACGCGTTGCTAGTGTTGGCTAACCCAGGAGGGATGGGCTGGCTTTGCCAAAATAGAAGTGAAGATATCTTTTAGTATGATTTAATTTTTAATCTGGCATTATATTGTGTTTACTATTGAAGCGTTTTTCACCATAGTGTGCTAACGGTTATGTTCGTGCTGCTGTTAGCTTCTCTATTTAGCTCGACAGGTAGTTAGCTAGGAAGCTAAGTTCACAGAGAAATGTCTCCAGACTGTTTGATCTAGCTCTTGTCTAGCGGATTTTTAGCCTTTCCATGTGAGACAGGCAGGTCGTTTGTGATTGTGGCTTTAAAAGATCGACTAACGTGGTTTTGTCTGACGGAAATGGTCCTGCATAGCGCAGTAGCTCTGCATAAGTTACATTGTATACATCATTCACAGGTTGATGTATTTGACACAACAGCTCAGACATCAGAAAAACCATACAGGGGGCTTCAGGGCAGGGGCACATAGAGATGAGCATGCCATCCATTGTTACCTTGAAAATGAATCAGCCACCCCTAAAACATAAACCACAGCTAGCTTTGTTATCACAGGCAAATGACATGAAATTATCTTTTTTGACTGGGCTGTTAGAGGTGCATTTTCTTTAAAGTGCAGCAATTTTTCAAACATTTTTCCATACATTTACACCATAAAAGGTGCAAAGGATCATAACATGTTGCCAACAAGTTTATTTTTGACCATAAAGGAGTTTTATTCTGGTCTTCACCTATTGGAGCACTTGAAGCTCAATTCACACAGGGAGCGTCAAGGCATGTCTCAGCTCCATCATGTGCCTGCTGTGGTTCCCCACTCTGATAAAGATACGTACTACGTCTCTTTTTGCAGTGTGTTCTCCAAGCACGCGTCAGAGAAGTTCAACCAGGACAGGAAATCAGGCCCTTGACGATACAGATCGTATAAAAATAAAACATAATACACAGACTGTGTACTGTTTATTAAATCAATTGGATGAGAAATATTGTGTTGCTCAAAGTTTAATTGTTAACTGCTACAAAACAGCAACATAACTGTGATCCACGATGACCACAGTGGGACTTTGAGCTTGTACGTTTTTCAGCAGTAACCGCAATATACAGGAGATTATATATTTTAATGTAAACCACATTTAAACCTGCTAAAAACAAAGCCTTTTGGTTATGCAGCAAACTCATCTCTGGTGAGGGCACAGAAGTCCCAGAATAATATCCAAATGGGCAAATTATAGGAAAAACAAATAAATCAAGAATGTGTCATCTTGCCTGAAAAGATCTTAGTGGGTGAAGGATTCAACACATTAGTTTGTCTTTGTGCTGAAAGATTCAGAGCTCCCTCCTGGGAAATAAATAGTCGATCTCTACACTTAAGTGTTCATGTGGAGGCATGAAAAAGGAGAAGAGCATTATGAGAACCATTTACAACTTCCTCTCTCTTCTTTGTATTAATCTCAGGAGCAGTACTATAAAGTTACTTGACTACTTTTATCACAACATGTACTGCAAAAGATGAAATCTGTGCAAGTGTGCATGTCATATTTTTAGTGGAAACTGTTTTATTAGACCTAACACGAGCTACATTCACCTGACAAGTCCAGAGAAAAGCCTAATGAGACAGTTTTTCCACTAAAAATAACACTTGAAGATTTGCTTAGATTTCAGTTTTGCTGTGTTTTGGTGCAGCCTGAGTTAGATATCACAGCTGTATCATCAGAATATTTCATAATTTACAGACTTTATGTAGCTGAACAGCAAGTCATCTGTAGGAAAGTGAAAGCTCAGTTGAACTCACACAACCTTAAGATAGACAAGCATTAGTGACGGCAGATGAGACAGAGTTAATCACCTTGACAGACTGGTCTGCAAGAAAAGAGGGAAACTCTAAAGAAAGAAATAGATATAGGGATTCAGCTCCAGTCTGTGCTGTTACTGTGCTGGTAACACATCTTCTGTCTCACTTCCCTCCTCTATCAGCATCTTATCACATCTTCATCACATCAGGTCAGTGCTGGCAAGCTTGCTCATTAGACTGCTCATTCACAGACGGTTAAATAGGCAGAAGTCAACTATTGGTTGAACTGATTTTGTTTTTGTGGCCTATTGTGGAAGAAAATGTCGACAGTGTGAGGGTGTCACCATCTCTGAGGAGGATCAGAAGTTTGTAAGACTTGTTTCAGTAAAAGTTCACGAAGAAGGACAGCTAGCAACAATTTAAAACATTCTGTTTCAGCTAGTTAAGAAATGGAAATGAAGGATTACAAAATTGCAATTCAGTAAACAGTGGTAATGGTTCATTCCTTGAATGCAGCAGGAAAAGTTTTGGAAATTCACCTCAAGCAGGTGGGAGGAGGGGTTATGACATTTATATCATTGACTGGTGAGTGCCCAGACAAGCAACTAACAAGTTGACTCAAAACATGCATCAAGAGGAAAGAGAACCATTTTCGAGACGATCACACTCAGGAGATGTCTGCACATCTGTGTGTTCATACAGCGTTGATAGGAGCGCAAGAAAGTGTCCTGCAGGTCACTGCTTTGTTTGCCTCGTGTTGTGAACATTGCACTGCAGCTTTCACAGCCTGCTTTTGATGTCATGTCCTTCCTCCTGGTGCTCACCTCATCCACTTATGACTGGGCTGAAAGCGTCCCCTCCACACTGGCCCTCATTGAGTGGTGAGGAATCAGGAGAGGAGCACTTCTCTTTTTGATGGACTGGGGATTCAGAAACCAGATTCTGGTCCTTTGGAAGCCTTTTCTCCAGATTCCTGATATTTTTCACCATTATGCACAATAATGCAGTCACAGGCTGCTGTGCACGTACACAGACATGCTTGTCTTTTTAGGAGAGGTCCTTGACAGCTGGCCTTGGGAGCTCAGCGTACAAGACAGGATACTAAAAATTAAGATGCACTGTTTTCTGTTGGGTATCTACAATTTCTACCAATAATAGCTGAAGATTTTGGAATTTAAAATCTGAAACCGTGTAAAAGCTGCACTTGTTGAGTGATTCATTTTAAGAGTTGCATTTTAAAATCTAATGGAAAGCACTTTGGTCACCTTGTGTGTTGTAAAGGGCTCCACAAATTAAAGTTGATTGATTGATTGATTGATTGATTGATTGATTGATTGAAAGTAGCACTGAATCAGTCATGCCTACATTTTATTGTCTATAGTAAAAAGCTCCCTGTATTTTTTTTCAATTTTCCAATAGTCCAGGTTTAACATCTTCCTTAAAAACGTTTTTTATGATATGATTAAAGTTATGATCTCTTAGGCCTCTGAATAACGGTGCAGTTTCCAAACAGAATCTGTGAAGTAATGGTTTTTGGTGAGCATACGAGCACCACTGATTTTATTTTGGCAGTATTGGTTGGAGAACTCAACCCAATTTGATTTAAATTCTTGATTCCAGTTGAATCTGTGGTGCAACTGAGGCACTGTCAGAAAGTTGGTACCTAGGCCTGTCATGATAATCAACAAATCGATTAACCGAACGATAAATAAAAACGTCCTTGGTAAGTTTGCCAGCCTCGATAAACTGACACGTGCATGCATGTTTGTTTTCCTCCTCTCTTTCTACCAAAGAGGCTGAATGAGAAGATGGCTCACTACGTTTATCTTTCCTAACATCGGGGTGCATAGGTTCTATAGCGGATTTAGCGGATTTATAACGGAGTGAGCATATGTCAAAAATGCGATCTTTGGGGTGAAGACGGGGCGGCTTGCGCACACACAGAGAGAGCTGAAGCTAGCATCCTGAGGGGTAAGGAGGACACACGCTAATATAAGTGATGGCACGAAAGATACGCTTCTTAAGCCGCCTGCCACAGTCCCAGTGTGGGAATATTTTGTTTTTTTATCAGAATGAACAAAGTGTGAGCTCATGAACACCAACGAGCTGATATGTCGCATTTGTTTGAAAATAGTGGCGACGAAGAAGAAGAAGGGGAGGTGCAGCGGAGCCTTGTTCTTTGACAATCCGCTCTTACTGAGGCTTTTGGTCTGCAAAGTAAAAAGAAATAAAAGCGCCAAATGGTGGGTGCTCGAAGACAGCTACATTGCCAAAGAAATGCAGTCCTTCAATACGGTTGAAAGCCAGAAATGTTAAAAATGTTTGACAGACAGTACGGATTGACTGGGAAAAAGTACATGTTACAAACAATTCAGGAACTGTATTAATTCCCTTTTATTTAGGCTATAGTTTTTATTGTTGTTGGGGTTTTTTTGGAGTTTTGTTTTTTCTTTAGAGACAGGGTCTATGTTTTATTGTTTTTTATTAGTATTAATTATTTTCATTGACATGTATTTTTTTCTAAAAGAGAGTCCATTTCATTTTCATTGTATTTTTTTTCTCTTTCTTGTTTGTTAAATTTATTATATTTTTGTTTAATTTATTTTATTTAAAAGATCCTGACCTTTTAATTACAGTTAAATACTCTTAAGAAATTAAAGTTTCTTGCTTGATATGGCGTACTCACTTTATTATCCCATTTATCATAATTAAATCAATGAAAAAATGGAAAAAATCAAAATGATATTGACAATAATATCACTATAATATGACAATTTTTTGGAAAATTATTGTCTAGTAAAATTTGTTATCGTGACAGGCCTATTGGTACCCTTATGTAAGATGTGGTGAGCATTTATCAGGACGCTCATATGAGACGGTGAACCCGCTGGCCTTCATGTTGGACTTCAGTCTCTGGGTTGGCCACAGATGAACTTTGTCAGGTACTGAGAGGGAAGCTGTTACACATTGACTCAGGACACTCATATCTGTGCAGTCATCCTGCTGAGCTCCACATTGATTCCAGTTATTTGAAGCTGTTTTTCAAGTCGTTTCCAGTCAGGAGTCTCTCGCTCCTAAAGATCACGTCTGATCCGCTTTAATTACCACCACTCTTTGTGTGGTGGTCTGAACATTTCTCAATCCTACTGCCATTCCCACTCTGATGATCACATGTGACCACACACACACACACACACACGCGCGCATAAACACACACACACATTCACTCACAGGCGGTGGAATTATCCAGCCATCCAGCCTTATCTGACCGGTCACATGACAGGCCTCCCTAATTCCCACAGCAGTCTGGACTGCAGCAATTACAGGCTGAGTTTTCATCGGAGCGGGCTGCGGTGGGACAGCAGTCAGGGAGCATCCCGTGTCCTGAAAGGTTACGCTCAGGTCGTTTCCTGTAGTAAAAGCAGATTCAGTCAGACTTCCTGAGTTAAATGTTCTCTCTGTGTTCACTTTGTTTACAGTTTTCTTGCCATGCGGCCACATGTCAGGGAAAAAAAACGAGCATATTACAAACCACGTCTGTTTGGATCCAGCTTTTGTTTCTGGGGGAGAAACTGAGACGCTCTTGGTTAAAGATTTTCTGGCAAAATATGAAAAATAAAAACATTTACATCCTCATTGTGGTGTGACTTATTCTCAGAGCTGTTGTACAATTCTGTGAGTAAAATCAGGGTTAATGTTTAAATTAAACGCCTTTTAGCCGTGTCAGAGAGGAACTTGTGTCTACTGACTTCCTGAGGTGTTGACTCACTTTCATGCTACATATGAAGCCGTAGATTGTGAAGCTGTTGAATTGCGTTGTGTTATGTTGTAACACTTAGAAGTATTACCTCCTTACGGGCAGTGTCAGAGAGGATTTATGGCTAATCCAGGGCTCTGTAGATTAACGTTAATGTATCAGCAAAAGTTTTGAAATGTCTTCTGCAGATTGCTTTAATGTCATCCCTTGGGGAAAACACGCCTAATCAAGAAAGTGTGCACTGCTGTTGTGTAATCTCCCTACTTTTACAGTAAATTGTGGTATTAACAGTCACTTCAAGTTTACAGAGCTTCTTGTTCTTTCCTCTTCAGAGTATTTTGCACTGCGAGAGTGCATCCACAGAGAAAATCTCCCACTCTGAGGGGCTTTTTTTGAAAATAAAGTCCCTGAAAATATCTGGGCTGGAGTGTCCTGAAATTATCCTGAAAATGTCAGAAGGTGGCTCTAAAACCCTGAATCTGACAACCTCTGTCAGTGGTTTGACTCTCATGGGCGTGTTTGGACTCAGTGAAGAAGTTGCAGATTTAAACCTGAGCAATCCAAAACCCTTCTTCCTCTGATTTGTTTGAATAGAGCCTGGGTTTCACAATACTTGTGAGCAAGGTTATAATAGTTAACTAAAACGAAACTAAAAACGAAAACTAAAATTTAAAATACATTGCAGTTAACTCAAACTAATAAAAACTAGTAAAGAAAACAAAAACGATAAGTAAACTAAAACTGTATCTTGTGCTCACAAAACTAAGTGACACTAACTAAAATTAAAGACAAAATGTCCTTAGTGATAGTTTTTGACAATATTAATAGCCTTTAGGATTTAAATTAATTCGACACATTTTCCCAACCAATTTTACAACAGTTTTCGGCAGTTGTCAGTGCCGTACGGCACCATCACAGCAACGTACTGGGATTTGCTTGTTTACTGCACTGACTGGCTGTGCGCTGTGCTGCGACAAAACGTAGAGGAGCAATGAATCAGAGCATCTGTAATATTTTAATTTCATGTGAGTCTGACTTTATTGTTACAGAGTCCAAGTTTCTAATTATTATAGCTCATATTATATTATTTTATATAATTTATGTTTTTATTATTTTTCTTTAATTCATGTTAACATTATTTTATATAATTTATGTTTATATTTTTATATTAAGTTTATATTATTTTCTTGTGTTTAAGGCAGCAGCCAACAGTTCTGTATCAGCATTGACTGAGCAGTGAGCACTATGTTGAACTGGAAAATAAACTGTATTACAAAATATTCACTCTGACCTTTTTGAATCCTGCCCCTGGTTAATAAGGTATGAAAAAACTAAAACTGAAACTGAAACTAAACTAAAACTAAGCCTTGTTGCAAAAATCAAATCTAAATAAAAACTAGACTGCCTGCTCTAAAACTAATTAAAACTAAACTGTAATGGGAAAAAAATGTCAAAACTAACTAAAACTAAACTATAATGACAAATCCAAAACTATTTTAGCCTTGCTTGTGAGGATACTTTAATGACATGGACAAAGCAGCAGCCCACTTCTGTTTAGGGTGATCCAAATGTGTGTATGTGAGTCAAAGCAGGTTTAAAGAGATGTATGATGCTGTATTTACGTCCTCATAGATTAGGGTCACCTGACACCCTCATGTGCCATTTGAACCTCCGTGGTTGACCACCACACAGTTAATCATTGCACCATCCCCTCTCCTCGCTCTGACTCCTCTGACAGTCAGCCTCAGAGTCACCTGAGAACCGCAGAGCCTCACATTTCTCTGCACCTCAGCAGAGCATATCAGCCCGAGTGGCAAACCGCTGCTTTGCATTCCAGCCTGTGCTCCTGGTTTGTGGATGTGGATTTGTCTCCAGCTGTCATAAAGGTTTACAGTCCAGTGTTTGCTTTGGAAACATGGGCAGCCTGTCATTCACATTGTTTGCATGGAGGGAATATTTCAGTGGCTGTCAAATGAGTTCATGCTGTATTTTCATGGATAAAACTTTACTTCAGAGCTTGATAATAACTGTACAGTTTAAGTTTGTGCCCACCTGTTGAATATTTAGTTGTTCGAGGCTTTGTCATGACTTAGAGTGACTCATTCGTTTTGTTCCTAGACATCCTGCAGCGTCTATAAACCATTAACACACACTCTTAAGCTTTAAGCATGGAGTAAGAAACAAAGACAGGGGTGTGGCCAGCGTATTGTCCTTCTCTCTATCATACAGCGATGAAGTCTTAGCATCAGTGTTGTCATGTGACTCATGGTAGAATTAGCGGTACTTGACCTCCATAAATGATAATATCATGATACAGAGTCTGCCATAAAAGAAAAGTTGCAACAACACAGTCATGGTATGAGATATATCAAGATAAATGCTAAACTGAAAAATACAAAATGCCTTGTCAAAGTATAGGATTGACTGTGCAAGATTTATTCTCTGAACTGTAGATTAACAGAGATGAGATGTTAACATTTTTCAAATTTGCAGAAATGAAGAACTGTGAAACGAGAGTTAAGATTTCACATTAATTCGTAAGACAAGTGGTATTATTTAGTTGAATTGAATGTCCCCTCAGAGATAAATAAAGTATATTCTATTCTATTCCATTCTAGTCTATCAAGTGGATTTGATCTTATTGACATTATTCAAAATAGTGAAACGAATCAGATGTTTGTTAGCTCCCAGCAGCAGAATTCCTGATCTGTTTTCAACTTGTACTCCAGTGTGCAGTATCTTTATGATTTAATAAGCTCATTCCTGATATCTCTACTTCTCCTCTCCGTCCTGTCGGTTTTCTGTGTGCGCACTGCACTTTCTTTCCCTTGTACAGGCAGCGAAGCGGCATATACAAGAGCTAATTGGTTGCATTGAGCTTGGGCTTCAAGCTAAATCTGCTCCAGATTTCTCTGAGAAACAGTCTGAAGAACTTTCTTAAGAGCAGTCTTAGGATGATGTTGTGATTTCATATTAACATGTTTTGGGAGGTTTAAATGAAGAAAGGAGCACAAAGATTGGGAAAAGCTTCAGTCATCTCTCTGTAAAAACTTCGTCTTCACCGCAGTGCAATCCTTTGTAAGTAAATCTACTCAGTTTCAGTTTTGACTCACTTAGTGCAGGTTTTTACAGGTCTGCACGACTGACAGGCCCAGGTTGTTTTTCAAGAAGCCTGACAGCATCTTAGGAAAGACCCCCACATCAGTTGACGTCATTTTTGAGCAGTGAGATGAGTCATGAAAACCAGACCCAGTCACTACATTGACCTTTAGAGAACTTTACCCTGAAAACAGAGGAGTGATGAGCCTGCTGCAGTTTGAAGGATTGATTTATTCCTTTTTCGTGTCAGTAACATCTGGTGGCAAGGTGTTTCTGTTTTCTGAGAGCATCTGGACCTGAAGAGTTTGTTGGAAAGACTTTTATAGACTTTATTTTTAGACGACAGTTTGAAAGAAAGTTGCGCTGAACAAGTAACCCAGTTGCAACCGGCATCGCATTATAATAGAATGCAATTTTCAAGTTGCGAAGGCTGTGATTAAAAAAATAAATAAAAAATTTCATGTACACAGACCTGGGGGAATATAGTAACTTCTACTTGTTCTTCATTAAAACCAGCTAAAGTTTAATTTATATTTCTGCACTTTAATTTGTGTTGCTGATGGGAGATTAATTTTACACATTTAATATTTGTATTTATGCTCACACAGTGTTTCTTTTTTATTGTTTATAAAAGTACATTCCACATATTGATAAATTTTAGTGGTTGAGCCAGAGATTTGCTCTTGTTTACATTTTTGCACTTCATCTTCTTCAATCATCTTTAATTTCAAATCATTATTCATACCGGGCCTGTTGTTCTGCTGTGCTTTGTTCCTTTCTCTGATTTTATTTAAGGTAATTAATGGTAGTTTTATTGCATGTCTACAAGGCTTAAAGTTAAATCAATCAATCAGTGTTCTGCTGTGATTGGAATAGTTTGATAAAGATATGTTATTTGTATCAATTCATGCATCAATTAATCCCACTTTATCATAACATGTAGGCCTGGCCTGCAGGAAAGAATTACACCCCCCCCCCCCCCCTTAGGGATCTGTAGTCGGACACGGTAAGCGTCTACTAAAGGCTAGGCCTGTCACGGTAACAAATTTAGCCACACGATAATTTTCCAAAATATTATTGCCAATAAACGATATTATTGTCAATATTATTTTGATTTTTTTTTCCTTTTTTTCATTGATGTAATTATGATAAATGGGATAATGAAGTGAGTACGCCATATCAAAAGCAAGAAACTTTAATTTCTTAAGAGTATTTAACTGTAATTAAAAGGTCAGGATCTTTTAAATAAAATGTATTAAACAAAAGATATAATAAATTTAACAAACAAGAAAGAGAAAAAAAATACAACAAAAATGAAATGGACTCTCTTTTAGAAAAAAATACATGTCAATGAAAATAATTAATACTAATCAAAAACAATAAAACATGGACCCTGTCTCTAAAGACAAAACAAAACTCCAAAAAAACAACAACAACAATAAAAACTATAGCCTAAACAAAAGGGAGTTTATACAGTTCCTGAATTGTTTGTAACATGTACGTTTTCCCAGTCAATCCGTACTGTCTGTCAAACATTCTTAACATTTCTAGCTTTCAACTGTATTGAAGGGCTGCATTTCTTTGACAATGTAGCTGTCTTTGAGCGCCCACCATTTGGCGCTTTTATTTCTATTTACTTTGCAGACCAAAAGCCTCAGTAAGAGCAGATTGTCAAAGAACAAGGCTCAGCTGCACCTCCCCTTCTTCTTCTTCTTCGTCGCCACTATTTTCAAATAAATGCGACATATCAGCTCGTTGGTGTTCATGAGCTCACACTTGGTTCATTTTGATAAAAAAAATAATATTCCCACACTGGGACTGTGGCAGGCGGCTTAAGAAGCGTATCTTTCGTGCCATCACTTATATTAGCGTGTGTTTCCTCCTTACCCATCAGGACGCTCGTTTCAGCTCTCTCCGTGTGTATGCGTGAGCAGCCCCGTCGCTCACACTGCTATAAATCCGCTAAATCGGCTATAGAACCTATGCACGCCGATGTTAGGAAAGATAGACGTAGTGAGCCATCTTCTCATTCAGCCTCTTTGGTAAAAAGAGAGGAGGAAAACAAACATGCATGCACGTGTCAGTTTATCGAGGCTGGCAAACTTACAGAGGACGTTTTTATTTATCGTTCGGTTAATCGATTTATTGATTATCGTGACAGGCCTACTAAAGGCCATGCAAAGCAGGAGGAATCGTAGCGAGAACATACAAGTTTGCACAATACAAACAAACACTGTTTTATTTGCATTATCTCTTCAGTCTTATTTAAAAAAGAGCCTCACACAGAAGGTTTGGCTTCAGGCCCTCAGGTGGAAAGGAGGAAGCTTTCTAAGAACAGCCCTCTCTGTGTGTTTCTGCCTGCAGGAGTCTCTGTTAATGTTTCTCTGTGGCTGAAAGGTCACCAGAGCTCACGTGAACTCTGTATTTGCATGCTGCTCGAGCATTTCAAATGATGCTGTTCAGAGAGGGTCCGGTTTATCTAATAGGAGAGGAACAGTGAGTCACAGCAGGAGGCTCTGCTTGCTGCACCACCACCGTTTAGTGAGGAAACCTGCCGAGGATGTTCCTGGAAATGCAGGTGTGAGGAGAGAGAAGCTGAGGATGCAGTGGTGTGAATCTGACAGTAACAATCCCCCAAGCTTTGTCTGAAGACTGTGTGTGTGTGTGTGTGTGTGTGTGTGTGTGTGTGTGTGTGTGTGTGTGTGTGTGTGTGTGTGTGTGTGTGTGCGTGTGTGCGTGTGTGCGTGTGTGTTGGTAGAAACCAGAGCCATTGTTTGCCCTGCAGTGGATGGTAACTGTTGCAGTTAATGCAGCCCACTGTCCACGAATACACCCATTTCATCACAGCATCAACAATACACAGAGTGTTCTCTGGAAAGTGGACGGCTTTGTGCTCTGCCCCCATTTGTTCACGCTATCGTAACAGTTTTACTATTATCCTGTGGTCCTATCCTGGTATCAGCAGCATAACAAAACACTTCTTCTCCCTGATTTACAGCAGAAACAATTTCTTTATTTACTCCTGGATTCTTTTCTGCAGTGGATATTTGGCTGTTTGACTTGACTAATACCCCTCTTGATTAGATGAAAATGTAGCCAGGGTAGTTGTCTTAGTAAAACAGTCAAAAAACAGTCACAATAGAGCAGGTGTTTCACCAGCCTCTGCTGTCTGTGCTGTGGTTGCATCTTTTAAAGCCTTGGCAGAACACCAACTTTCTTCAACTTTTCAGAAACTTCTTTGCAGCTCTGCGATTTTGACCCACCACAGAAAAGTTTAGCTTTACTTCTGACATGTTTCTACTTTTTCCACTAATTAGGGATGGGTACCAAATTAGGTTCTTTTATATAAAGCCTGACCGATATGGGATTTTTGGGGCAGATGCCAAAACCGATACTGGGGGCAAAAAAAAAAGCTGATATCCAATATATCGACCGATAATCGTTATATCGGCTGAAATATATAATAAATTAATTGATATACACAGGATATCATATATACTGTATATGAACACAAATCATTATAATACCCGTATGATTCAAACAGAGACAGAACACTATTAAATTAAAACAAGGAACTTTAATTTTAAAACTGTCAGCATAAGAACTGTGGTTTTAACCAATGATAAATAAGAACAAGCTGTAAACACAATAATAAATAAAGAAGTCAAACTTTAAACACAGAAAGTAGAAAAAAAAGTCAAACTGTAAACACACAATGAGCAGCTAACACAACGTTAAAACGCTGTTCTAAAGTCTTACATTACAGAATGGATGACGGAGGGGGCGGGCACTTGGGCAGTGTGCAGCCCAACACACAGACACACAGGAACAGGAGTGACAGAATCTCCGCGGAGCAAAATTTTTTATAACCAGCTGCATTTTGGCCGATGTTGATTAATCGGTGACAGGCATAATCGGCCCCTCATAATCGGTCAGGCTGTACTTTTATGGCTTCAGACCGAATTCTGTCTGTAGTACAGAGAACCGATTCATGTAAACTCAAACGGTACCATAATAACTGATCATAACTGATCACCCACTTCACATCATCCTTGACCAGAGAAACAGCAGCAGTGGACGACTCACCTCTCTGCGCTGCGGGACTGAGAGATACAGAAGATCGTTCCTCCCTGCAGCCATCAGAGTCTTTAATTCTTTAATATTTGGAAGATGAGCCCAAACTACATTAATTTCCCTTTGGGGATGAATAAAGTATTTTTATCTTATCTTATCATATAATGCGGTACTTAAATGCATCTTTGTGGCTGTGAAGAAGTGGAAGAGTTGGCGATTTTCCATGCTGGACATGAACACAGCACAAGGTTATATATTAAAGAATGAATATATTAAATCTAAAAACTTTGAGATGTTATTATCAGTCTAATTTAAATTTATTACCACGTAAACAGGCAAAAGTACTGAAAATTGGTACTGTTGAGTACAGATACTGATTGCCAGGTACCGGGCATTAGTACCGTATTGTTTCAAATGTGAAAGGTGCCCATCCCTGCCTCTAATGATAAATTTGATAATAAATTCAGAGAGAAATGTCTGATATTTTTATGGCTTTCATTTTTATGCTTTCATGGTGTATTGATTCTGCCTTTATTTCTCTTTCTATTGTCGCTCGCTCATGCTGCGCTGAAATGTTCATTTATATGCACTGTTCCTTTAAAATCCTAGTGAGGACTTTTTAAGTGATTGAAAAACTCTCACTTCTAGATATATGATAATTTTGACACAAAAACACATATTGTTCTGACTCAGAATGCACTTTGGCTTGAATTAATCATTTGAACCAAATATTTGAATGCTTTATCAAACGTCCAAACAAACATGCCAGTCTACAATTAAGACTCTTGTGACATCATATGGGCATGGTTTGAAAAGATCTGCTGATTGCCGATTGGGGTGTTAAATTGGGGGATACTTGCTGGTAGGGCTGAACGATTTTGGAAAATAATCTAATTGCGATTTTTTGGACCAATATTGCGATTGTGATTTAGCATGCAATTTTTTTTTTTTTTTGGGGGGGGGGCATTTATCTTCTGCATTGTCCACTTGACACAAGTTTTAAGTCATTTTATAGTATGACTATCCCACAAAAGATACTGTTAGCATTTAAACAAGTCTTTTTTGCATTTCTTAATTGAAAAAGAAAAAGGAACACTGAAATTTTACTGACCTCCAGTTGTCAGTAGGAGTAACAAACCATACAGAAAAAAGTGACCAAGGGGTATGACTCTACACTGGATGGATCTTTGTAGCTCACAGGGTTTTTTGCCAGAAAAAAACAAACAGCATTTTGACTTTTGCTGATTTTAAGGGAGAACAAGTACAAGCTACTATATTTCTTCCATGTTTGTGTACATGAAACTTTTTTTTCTAATTGCAGCCTTTGCGATTTGAAAATTGCATTCTATTACATTGCGATGTCGGTTTAAAATTGATTAATTGTTCAGCCTTACTTGCTGGGCTTCTGTCAGAAAATCACATCATACAGGACAGGTATGGATACATCTTCATGTACAGCAGCACAGCCTCAGGATACTGTTTTAAATACACCGTTGGCTGCTAAAATCCCTAGAAAAACAAGCAAAGACTCTAAAAAACTTTATGCAGTTCTCAAATGTGTGTTGAATCTGTACAATTATTTCAACATTTTACAGGTGTCAATGCAAGCTTTGCTTTGTATTATTTGTTCTTCTCTTTTTTTGGACTTTATTCCGAGAGGAAGGGACAGGGGAGGCTGGATTCAAACCCAGGCCACCTGCTCCAGGACTAGCTT
Source organism: Halichoeres trimaculatus (assembly GCF_033239565.1). NCBI lineage: Eukaryota > Metazoa > Chordata > Actinopteri > Labriformes > Labridae > Halichoeres > Halichoeres trimaculatus. Next base: position 10,920,196 of record NW_027437188.1, read on the forward strand.
CGATGTGCGTGCAACCTAGACAGCTAGTCTATACCAGCGCCCGATCTTCGTTGCACCAGTGACTTGTCAGGTGACTCATCAGATTTGTTGTGTGAAAATTCTTCCAGCTCATGTTAAGGTAACCTCAGTCTCTCCTATGAAACAGAGAAAAATATCCACATAGGTGACTCTATTTTAACTCTCTCATCAGGTCTCTGTCGCTGTGCTTGTTCTTCTCTGTGTGCAATGATGGATCACATACTGTCAGAATGTGTAGAGTTGTTAAAAATAAATGGTAGCATCTTATATGTGCTGTTTTCTTGTATAAAATCATACTATCTTGATGATTAATGATAAACTGCTCCATCAGAATAAGATTTGTTGGTGTAGCTCAGATCAGAGTGGTCATCTTTGATTGAGATGTTTTACATGAAGCTTTTTACCCTGATCAGGCTCTTGTTCTGATTATTAGAGATCCATGAACTTGTAGCTAGTTTTGTAGAGAAAATAAAGAGGATGAATACCTTTCAGTCTGCAGCAGATGTCTCATGACGCAGTCCTTCGATAAACACAGCCCAGGTGTGTTGAATGCTGATGAAGCTGAGGATGAAGGGGGTGTAGTGATCAGTAAACCAGCTGTCTGCTGAGCAGGTTAGTTCATCCTCCATCTTTCACTGACTGACAGCTCGCTCTGACAGATCTGTCAGCAGGATGTCTATTAACCTCCAGAGTGACAGAGTGAAGACGGAGTGAGCTCAGGGTTCAGAGGAGTGAAGGTGCAACATCCAGTCAGATAATGAGCCCTGTAACCTCCTCGCCGCCCTGTCGCCTGTTTATGATACTCACACACGCTTGGATTGCTGATAAAGGAGCAGCAGTGTTGCCTGACTGATGATTGAAATTTAACTCTCATGGATTAATTGGATTCATTAGTTGAGCAGATATCTGCTCATCCTGAGCCTCACTGATTTATCAGAGACCTGCTGCATGTCAAAGCTGCTCAGTCTCTCTTTAGGTCTGTAAAAACTCATCTCACCTGGGTTATTATTCAGTCAGATCTAATGAGATATCATTCTGTTAACAAAGCTTTCTGAGTTTCACTCCTAATCTAAGAGAGCTGCAGTAATCGACCAACAAGTTATCAACTACTGTGTGAATCACAGAGATGAATGGATTGAAAAAAATTAACTGATGCATCTCTCTGAAAAGCTTTATTGTTTTAGTTTCTGATTCAGTTTACAGCATGAATTAAAACCATTAGCAGCTTTGAAATGTCTAATTATTTGGTGGTTGGTTGGTTGTCAGAATTGTATTGATAACCTGGCAGAGTCACAACAGTATCAGAGCCTCTGACTTCATCTTGACATCTCTGATGTAGATGAAGAATAAATCCTGAAAAACTGTAAAAGGGGACATATCATGCTGATCCCTGATTTAATACTTACATATAAAATGATACAGTTGAAAACAAGACCTTTCACCCCCTGAATTTTCAAAAAATGAGATATTGTATTTTTTCTGATATCCTAGAACAAGATTTGATGCCTCTGAAAATAGGTCATTGCCATTTGGCCGCGAGATTTCCACCTTCATGACGACACGAGGATCCTTTCTTTTTATTGGAGTAATCTGATAAAGCAGCTCCTCCTCTGTGATGTCAGTTAGTCACACAACCGCCACCGAGGGATGCACCCACCAAGAGCCGAGTATAAATAAAGCTCCCTACTAGCTCTGGCTAACTTGACTGAGTGCTGGATGCAGGGACTCTGCCCTGCTGAGCAGCTCGGCTTTACAGTGTGAATTAGCAGTTAAAACACTGCAGTTTTAGCAGACGTCGTAATACTTGTGAGACTGATATTTGCATGCTTGTTCTGACATGCACTGTGAACCTGGACCACAATAATGCTGTGGTAATAACATAGTGACGAACTGACGGTAGAGGCGATCTTTAGACTACACTTTCAGCGTGATGGATAAAACAGACAGAGAAAAGTGAAGGAGCAGGATGAAGCCCTGTTATAGAAGTAGTTTATTGGTGAAGTCTGCCTCTATTTCCACGTATAAACTATACATGTTACAGTACCGGTTTGACTCACCACACTGAAGCGTCCTGAGATGATCTGTGTCGAGGTGGATTTACTTCCTCCTGAGCTGCAGAACCGTCCGGGTCTGACTCGGGGTCCAATACAAAAGGACATATCCTACACTCTGCCATTTTATTAGTGCTATCAATGCCTTATGGTGAAGTTTTGGCAAACAGCAAACTCGCGCAGTCTGCTCCATTCAATGTGGCGATTTTGTAAATACTGCCATGCTGCAAAAACCGCCCCCTGGCTCTACCCCCTCCGCCCCTCTGATAGAACTAACCAATCAGAGCACAAAGGGCTGTGACGTTACTGGAGGTTACTGGAGGAAACGGAGCGTTTCAACAAGATCTTCAGAATGGCCTAAAATGAGGTAATTGAGAACGCTATTGTGGGGCAATGAAGGAACTTAATGACTTGTACTGAGGGCAGAAATGCTTTACAGGCATCCTAGTCTGGCATAGTGAAAAGGAGAAACAAGCATGATATGTCTCCTTTAAGTAAAAGGTCAAATCTGTATTTACAGAAGCAGAATCTGTCTTTACACAACAGCTGTTTATCAACAGATAACGGACATGTCTAACGCACCAAGTTATATTCTTTATCTATATGTGTATTGACAGTAAAACTAGAGCTCATCTCACCTCAAAATGACTGTTGCTAAGGAATTTTTAAGAGATCAAAAACTTAATTTCCACCTCTGTGTGACCTAAAAATGGACATAAAGTGTGATATTTGTGTCACAAATTTCTTGAATCTCCTCTGAAATTAAAAAAAAAAAAAAATTTAAAGGAAATCCTCTCCATCCATCTCATCGTGCCTGTGGATAGAATTTAGCTCCATCAGGATGTGAGTACACAGCTCTGTGCAGCACAGGATGGAGACGCTAACAGCTCAGCTCAGTCACAGCTCGGACTGAAAACTGGGACAAACTGCACGTACACTTTGTGGACGTTTTTGTGCTTGAATGTCATTATAGCAGTTTGCTTTGTAAATCAGCGATTTAGATGGAGCAGCTGCAGGAAAATGATGCTGAACTCTTGGCTCTGTTAGCAGCTGCAGTCCACTCGCGTGTGTACAGTATATCTGGCTACTAAATATTTGAAGTCACGTAGCCCAGAAAAGGGACATCTTATAGTCTTATGTCTCTCAGAAGATATTTCCTTGGCTATTCTCCCTCACATACTTACTTGCGTCTCTCCATGCACATAAGACACAAGGTAACGATGTAAGTGAAGGATGAAGGGATGCAGATTTAGGGGGTGTGCTGGGTCCAGGTGTGGCTCTTCTTTCTGTTGACCTCTGATGAGGACACATCCGCTGCATCACACACAACAACAGAGCCAGACAAGGACACCCGGTGGCCTGATGTGGGGGTCAAGACTTGCTGTTCAAGGCTGAGGTCTTTGAATTTCTCTGTGTTCAAATAGCAGTCTGAAACCTTAAAGATACTGAGTTTAGAAGAAAAGCAGTGATTGAGAAATAATTTGTAATTTGCTTTGAGGGTTCATCAACCTGTGCAAGACAAAAGCAAACCCTTCTGAGTTCTGGTTGTTCCACGGCAGTGAGAGGAGCCTTCTCTACGATCTGCTCTCTCGCTGTGGTTTAGCACAGATTAAAATGTGCTCATGTGCTGTAAATGCAGTACAGATAAGGCTTATGCAGCAGACAAAGGCTGCTGTTTGCCTCTGCTGTGTCTTTCATTCTCATACAGTCAGCTCTGCCTTACATGACACACAGCGCTGCTCCTTTCTTCTGCCTCCAGAGCTTTGTGCACTCTGCTGATCCACGTGTGTGATTGGCTGCCTGCAGGGCCGCTAAAGCCTGTGATTCAGCACTTCAGAGCTAATCATATCTGCGCTCCTATTGGGCGCCTTTTATCACCCGCTCATGTGCTGGATCAACAGGAAACATGTTGGTATTTTGTTACCTGTACTTGTACGTGCCTGCAGTGTCCAGAAATTACGTGTGTCTCTCACAGTTACACATAGCATCACCTGTAGGCTGATCAGCCTGAAGTTCACCTGTTCTGTCAGATGTTCACCTGCTGAGTGCTTTGAGGTGCTCTCTACTGTTCTCCTCAATTAAAACAATGATTTAGTCATTTTTCCCTGTTCTCAGTTTTTTCTATGTTATGCAGAGATTAGGATGTTTTAGGCTGTTAAAGGGATAGTTCAGTTTTTTTGAAGTGGGGTTGAATGAGCTCTATGTGACCACTAAGGACATTAGATACAGTAGAAAGTAGACGCTAACAGGGAGAGACCGTACCAAATTCAAAGGCTGGTTTCTCTGCCTACAAGAACTAAAATCAAAAAGTAATACCACAGTTTAAGAGTACGCTACATAAAATATTTTTTAAGTGCATTAAGTCTTCGGAAATATAAATATTTATCCAGACCTAACTAACTGGTCATGTGTCCTTCCGCACAGCGCTAGTGCGCTCCATCCCCCCCTCCTCCTTTCAGCTGTAGGGAATGTAAACAAGCTATGCTTCAGGCCCTGGTTGTAGCCTCGTGTAAGTTTGATCAAGTATCGTAGTTCTTTTGTTTGTACTCTTAGGATTGTGAGGCAGCGTAGGAAATTCAAAATGTGTGACTATGACAGCCACGATGAAGTTCCATTCACTTTTGAACCAAAAGGATACCTGTATGAGCCGGAGTAGCTACACAGAAGAAGAGCTGCTACAGATGGAGACTGAAAGGAATACACAGGAAACATCCACGGACACTGGACATCAAGATGCTGAGTGTTATTGCTGCCACAACTGTTGTTGTTGTTGTTGTTGCTGTTACAGGACACTCCAGAATTTAGAAGAGCAGGGAAATCTGTGTGATGAGTTATACAGACGGCTTGAGAGCCAGCAGTGTCCTCAGACAAATCCTGAAGAGTGTCTGTAACCAAGTACCACTGGTGACGGCAGTAACACTCAGCATCCATGGGCATTAAGTCACAGCTCAGACATTTACACCACTGAGTATTTCCGACTCTATCTTGATGTCTATCTTGATTCTGCGATGAAAGCACCAATCTATTCTGAAGCCAAAGCTTTACTGCTAGCATACCAATGCAATTTCCTATACAGGTTTGCATCAAGCTAGCGCGTTTAGTTTTTAACCTTTTTGGTAAATAAGGAGATTTATCCCATGTTGAATGTATTGAAAAGGAATCTTGTGCAAGAGAGTAATTTACTTTTCCTTGTCTGTCCAGTTCTTCAGTAGAACTTCAAGCTGAAATCATGAATCAAAATTTTCTTGGAAATGGTATCCAACTGCTAAGCTTAAGATAGCTGCGGCAGACTAGTCAACGTAAGGTCTGGCAGATCTGGCATAGTGCAAAGATTCGATAAGGGAATAGTTAAGCACAAAGGGTAACAATATCTTTGGATTGAAACATTTCTAATCGATTCGCAACAGGAACCGGTTTTCGATACCCATCCCCACTCAAGAGGGATGGCAGTTAGGAGGTATTTTTGAGACTAATGGAAATACAAGACAGTCATGTAGCCTCTTACCTGTGTGTAGAGCAAATTCAGGCCCGCTCTGTTGTCCATGACTTCACTGTCATGCGCCATGTCCCAGTAGCTGCAGAAAGAAAAGACTGTTTAAACACTGATAACATTTAACAAAAGGGAAATACTAGGCACCTCAAAATGAAATGTTCATGTTAGCTGCAGTAAACCACACAGGCAAGTGGACATTAGGTTGGTAGGGATGGGAATTGATAAGCTTTTGTCAATACCGATGCCCTGATCGATTCTGCTTATCGTTCAGATTCTTTATCGATTCCCTTATCAATTTCTTTGGTGAATTTTCTTGGTACAAAAGTAGCTTTACAGGTTTTCTGTGGCAACAACATTTAATTGAGTTTATACTGTAAGTGAATAAAATGTAATTGGTCCCCGAGTCTAGATGTTTCTGGGCATAATTATACAGAAACAGGTAAAAAATTGCACACAATGTGACGTTGATGTACTGTGTTGTAATATATTAATAATTCAAGTTGGCCATCTAGTGTCTCACAGTGGTTATAGCAATGTTTTAAGTTGTTTAGAAGCTTTCCGTAGTTATGAAGTCAGCCATGAGCCTTTCAATTGCCTGTTAGCTTTTGACATTTGAAATTCTCAGTATTTTTTACAAAGAGTTGATGTGATATGTTTCTGTGAAGAAAGTTGAAATTCTATTCTGAAGCTGAATTTATATTGATGTATGCTAACTGCTAGCATATCAATGCAGTTTCCCATATACGTTAGCATCAAGCTTGCGCTATTTTTTTTTAATTTTTTTTAAATAAGGTGATTTATACCATTTTGAATGTACTGAATATGAATCTCCTGAGAGAGAGAGTAATGTACATTTCTTTATGAAGTCAGTTCTTCAGTAAAACTTCAAGCTGAAAATCCTGATTCTGAGTTTTCTTGGGAAACATTATCGAACTACTAAACTAAGATAGCTGCAGCAGACTAGTCGACGTAAGGCCCGGCGGCTCCAGCACAATGTAAAGAATTGATAAGGGAATCGTTGAGCACAAAAGCTAACAATATCGATGAATTGAAACATTTCTTATCGTTTCCCAGCAGGGACTGGTTTTCGATTTCCATCCCTGATGGGGTGCAAAATAAACCAAACCAGAACCTCAAACCTTTTTATTATGTTTAATTGTACTTGACATTCCAGTGTAGTGGAGGTACCTTTTCTTTCTCTAAAATAAAAACCCACTTATCAAAAACCAGCAGAACATCAAAATGCAAGTCACTCGACAAAGAAAAGAGGGAAACAGTGTAACCAGGACTTTAAAAAGGGGAATTAAACCATGACTAGTGAAAGTTTTATGAGGCATTTTCTTCCCTATAAGTTGAACAGAAACTGAGTTAACATGCTGTGTGTTAACTGTATTGTTCCATCCCAACTGCTAACACGCTTTCTGTTGATTCACTTGACTCTAACTGCTTTAGCTGTTGCTAATCAAACTTACATAATTCATTTAATTCAAGCCAGTCTTGTTTTGATAAGTCCAGAAAAATGTATGATTTAAGATATTAGGGGAAAAAAGTGAGAAAAACTAATTTGTTTACTTTTTTGGATTGAGAATTTATTTTATTGTGAGAAACAAAACAAGTGTGTTTTTCTTACCACACTTGAGCAATCAATTCATATTTTTCGCCTTTTAATATCTTGTAATAAGGCTATATTTTTGCGAGGAATTATTCAAACACTTGCATAGATTTCAGTTTTTGCATCTTTACTAGATGTCTGGCAAAAACTAAACTGGCGCCCTGTCTTCTGGACTGTAAACAGTGTGAAACTGAAAGCCCGTTTCTTGTTTAATGCAGGAAAATTCCCCCCACTGTCATCCCTCTTGCTATCCAAGTCACAGATCAAACCTGGTTCACATTTTCTGTTCAAAACCTTGAGTGTGAAAATGACCCAGGGTCATGTGGGGGTTAATGGGCTGGACTATTTCCGTGCTGTTTGCAGAATGACTTCCTCTAGTATTGTTATCACCCTGAGGTTTCTAGTCAACCAGCAGCCACTCTCCAGGAAATCGCTTTTTCTACTTCTGCTTCCTGGAGTCACAGGGTTTCCCTCAAGCTACTTATTTCGTCCATAGTAAAGATGTCACTGCTTTGAAATGTGTCAGCATATCAGCCACAGCTCTTTACTTTTCTTAACATCACTCTGCACTTTGAATGGTTTGACATAGCTGTACTAATAGCCCGTCACATCTGTTTATGACAGTTAAATTCCAATTTAATCATATTTATTGCTTCAGTTTTTATGAGAACCAAGTTCTGTATGCTTTTGCCCCCAGTACTGGAAATAATTTAGATGAAGGTACAATATCGAAACCAATGCCAGGTAGCCCCTCCCCGCCCAGCTGTGACAGCTTTATATCCCAAAGGACACCTCCAGTGTCTCATCAATCCCTCAGAGCATCAATCCTGTCAAACAGCCACATCTTTGTATTGCTTTGGAAGCAGTTTCCTTTGATTTACTTGCATCATTGCTTCCTTAGATCACTTTATTTGTGCTTCAGGCAGTAGTCAGGGTCAGGGGGGAAGAGTTTGCTGGATATAAAACTGAGCTTTATGTTTGACTGATGGAAGTTAAAATGAAACTCTGCTTTTCTGGAGCATTCATACGAGCTGTGAGAGAGGTTAATGGTTACTCTGAAGAGTGAAAAAGTCGCCAGGCTAACCAAGATGAACTTCCTTAAAGGTGTCAAACTGAAAAGGAATGTTTGTGCCTGTGCGATGGAATAAGGAATTAGGACTCTATCCAGCAGGAGTGGCGTCATGGGTGGGCCCACCAGTCCAAGGCCCACCCATTTTCCAACAGGCCCACCTCAAACTTTTTTTCTTTCCATCTGTTTTTTTTTCTCTATCTGTTTTAAAGCGGAATATTAATTTCTTTTGTCACTTTACACTCATTTTATTTTTACATGCCATGTCTTTAAATGAGGGAAGTTTGGCAATCTTTTAAGCCTGTTGGTAAATGGCTATAAATCATTTAGCCTCATTTTATACTGGTAGGATAAGAGAATGATTTCAAGGAAGACTGCAGATTTTTGTCTTTTCTAAAACTGTGGTTAATGTTGCTGCTCTTACAGCCTATAATACATGGAAAGTTGAGGCTGGGGTTTCAGTAAATCGTCTTTCTGGAATTACCTGTAGTTTGCAGTGTGTTCAGAGGAACCTAACCATCCCGAAGTTTCTCTGCACTGATGAGGCAGATTTATAACTGTGTGTTCATAACCATCTTAGAAATCAAAGTTATGGCTGTAAATGAAGCTCTTTTTGTAGTAAGAAGAAAACCTCTGAGTTTATGATAAAAACGATTAGTGGTTGGAGAATAGTGAAATAATAATGCATGATTAAAGTTCATTGGATACAAGATATATATAACAACTTCTGAGAGTGTGTGTGTGTGTGTGTGTGTGTGTGTGTGTGTGTGTGTGTGTGTGTGTGTGTGTGTGTGTGTGTGTGTGTGTGTGTGTGTGTGTGTGTGTGTGTGTGTGTTCATCTTGAAATCTGAGGCCATGTGGACTCTACTGCCCTCTACAGGTTAGTGTCAGAAAATTTTGGAAGCAGATGTTTCAGACTGTTTCCAACTCAGGTTAAAATAAAGGGCCTGTGTTTTTTTTTTTCTCACATCAGGTAATTCTTTTTTTTTTTTTTACCAGGTTTATTATGATACCAGAGCTTTTCACTTTTATTAACAATATTTTCATACCCTGGCAAATAAAAAAGAGATAAAGAATGAACTACAGGGCACACACAAAAAGTAGAGTAGCCTTTTGGTCTTTAAATTCTAGTGTGTGCACAGTAAACGTCAGCATCAGAACTGCTGTTAAGAGAAATAATGTGCCAAATTGCTGGTTTATCAAGCTGTGTTTGGGATGACTGACCATTTATTATCAACAGGTGTGAAGCTCTCAGCTAACAGTTCACAACCCTGGACTTAGAAGAAGCTCAGCACCCAGGTGACACCTCTTACTCTGTCCTCTGCAGACCCAGATTTAAAATGTTCAGCTTTTGGAGAAAGAATGAACCAACCAAATGTTGCCATCATGCACCTGTTGTTGTGAGCAGTTAGGAGTGGTGTGGTGACTCTGTGAGGCAGAAAGGTTAGATATGAGCAGGATGAGGCACAGCTACAGCTTTAGAGAGCATGGATGGACGTAGTCTAAGTGACGCCACCAGCTGGTGTTTTGAGAGACGTCTTGAAGCCATGGTGCATCCTTCATATCAACCTGAAAACCAAGAAGTTGGACGGTTTTAGCCTCCTGCCTTTCAGCTTCAATGCATCAACCTGTCCATCAACTCGACCCTCAACTTTTGGTTTTACTTTTCGATGTAGTTTGGGCACAGCACTTCAATGGCTGTGCCTGTAATGGGGATGTTTTGGCTTCAAAACCGTACAATGGTAAATGGCGGAGCCACGCTGTCCACTCTATATACAGTTTAAAGTGCCACCCTGTTTTTTTTTAACAACTCAAAACATATCAGTTGTCATCAGTCTTTGCAGTGAAACATGTGACAAACACTGTATCATCAGTGTTCAGTTCATCACTTGATCTGCCACCTACACTCGCCTCTCCTCTGAGGTTTCAGGCTTTAAAAATATCTGTTTGGAAACTGTCTGCTCTTCTTGATGGTCCTGTTCACTTCTTGAGGTCATATAGATACGTCAGCTTTTATTTCAGTCTGCTCCACAAACTGTTTAAACTTCCCTCAGGAGCTTTAAAAATGTTAACATTAAAGAGGTTCTCATGTGTCCCGTTCATTTGCTCCTTGATTGTTCTTTGTTTTTGTTGTTTAATCTATATAACCCTAGTTTTTTCTCATCAGCGCTCTAATCCTGAGTTTATTCTACTCATAAAAAGCAGAATAGAGCGGCTTAAGTCTTATTCGCATGAGACTGGAATTACCAGAGGACTTTTATGGCTGTGAGTCGTGCCACACATTTGCAGCGGATAAGAAGAGTCTGTTTTTTACTTTGTTTCTCAGACATTATCCCCCAGATATGATGTCAGAGCTCTGTGTAACACTCAGCTAACAGATCTATAAATAGGATCCCAAATAAAAACTGTCGAGTCTTTGAACAGGAAGAGAAACATTCCTTACCGAGCCTCACAAACACTGAAGAGACACAAAGTTGCTGCAGAAACACTCAGTGGATTCACTGACTTATGGAGTTAAAGTGTGTTTGGTACCAGCATCTGCCTCCTCTGCTGGTATCAGCTGCACAGGTCGCTGTCTGCACACAGGTCCAGTTTGACCAGTGTCTAGACAGCGACCTGTGCAGCTGTTTCTAACAGTCTAACTTGTGTAGTTTGTCCCTCATCTGACAGCTAAAGGGAGACAGGAAATGATGGAGGAGAGGGGAGATAGTGATGAACAGCAAAGGGCAAAGACTGACCCCCAGCCTCTGTGATGAGGCCTATGACCTCTGTACATGGGGGCAAGTTGCAGCTGCTACGCCAAACCAGAACTCCAAGAGTGTTTTCTTCTTTATAAGAGAGAGCAGCAAAGAACTTCTGGCTCCTGTTATTCTGGGCTGCAGTGTTTTAGGATAAGAGTTTTAAGGTGTAGAAGTCAAAATATGATTGAGAAAGGTCACGGTCACACAGAGTGGCCTGAACTCGGTCACAGCGGTTTTAAAGAGAGATTTTTGAACATGCTTACCCTCCTAATGCTCGTGCATATCCACATGCTCCCATGACATGGAAATAGGCCTGTCAAGATAACAAATTTTGTTAGACGATAATTTTCCAAAATATTATTGCCGATAAACAATATTATTGTCAATATTATTATTATTTTTTCATTTTTTCATTGATGTAATTATGATAAATGGGATGATAAAGTGAGTACATCATCAAAAGCAAGAAACTTTAATTTCTTAAGAGTATTTAACTGTAATTAAAAGGTCAGGATCTTTTAAATAAAATAAATTAAACAAAAAATATAATAAATTTAACAAACAAGAAAGAGAAAAAAAAAAGAAAAAATAAATGAAATGGACTCTCTTTTAGAAAAAAATACATGTCAATGAAAATAATTAATACTAATCAAAAACAATAAAACATAGACCCTGTCTCTAAAGAAAAATCAAAACTCCAAAAAAACAACAACAATAAAAACTATAGCCTAAATAAAAGGGAGTTTATACAGTTCCTGAATTGTTTGTAACATGTACTTTTTCCCAGTCAATCCGTACTGTCTGTCAAACATTTTTAACATTTCTGGCTTTCAATCGTATTGAAGGGCTGCATTTCTTTGGCAATGTAGCTGTCTTTGAGCGCCCACCATTTGGAGCTTTTATTTCTATTTACTTTGCAGACCAAAAGCCTCAGTAAGAGCGGATTGTCAAAGAACAAGGCTGAGCTGCACCTCCCCTTCTTCTTCTTTGTCGCCACTATTTTCAAACAAATGCGACATATCAGCTCGTTGGTGTTCATGAGCTCACACTTTGTTCATTCTGATAAAAAACAAAATATTCCCACACTGGGACTGTGGCAGGCGGCTTACGAACCGTATCTTTCGTGCCATCACTCATATTAGCGTGTGTTTCCTCCCCGAGCAGCCCCGTCTTAACCCCAAAGATCACATTTTTGACAGATGCTCACTCCGCTTTAAATCCGCTAAATGCACTGTAGAACCCATGCACCCAGATGTTAGGAAATATAGATGTAGTGAGCTATCTTCTCATTCAGCCTCTTTGGTCGAAAGAGAGGAGGAAAACAAACATGCATGCACATGTCCGTTTAACTAGGCTGGCAAACTTACCGAGGATGTTTTTATTTATCGTTCGGTTATTGGTTTATTGATTATCGTGACAGGCCTGCATGCAAAGATCTGTTTTCTAAATGTTGCAAACGGCTCTTTTCTCTCCAGCATTTAAAGTTAAATGGTGTTGTTTGGGCCACTGCCATTAACCTTGTTTTCCTTATATGTGACCTCCTGGTTGCCATGTTGCATACACAACCTTCCTTAGAGATGATCAGGATGAGATGCTGCATCCATCTTGAAAAGTGAAAGTGAAAGTCAAGTGAAACGAGCGAATCACCGAAGAGATTTACCTTCCGACGTCTGGAAACGTTAATCTGACTATTTATACTTGATGGTTGCAATATAGTCATTTTATACATCTCATGTTCAACAACTCGTGACATATTGAGTATATTTGATATATCTCCCAGCATCCCAAGCTTTAATAATGCTCCTTTCTTCTCCTCTCCGTCTCTGTCTCTTCAGTCACTGATGTGGAACTGAGGCGTCTGAAAGATGCCTTCAAGAGAACCAGCGGCCTCACCTATTACATGACCCAGCAGTGCTTCTACAGAGAAGTGCTGGGAGATGGAGTTCCCCTTAAAGTTGCAGAGGTAAGTGAATCATGAAAATCCCACACAGCATATACCATGAAACAGTATTTTTAGGTCGATGCAGTCCTTGTGGAAGCTTGGATACTCACTGAGATAGAGATGAATTGAAGAGGTGAGAGGTAATGTCTGATGAAGTGTGACTCTTTCAGCTGACCTGAGGGACTTTTGCTGCTTTTGATGAAAGTTAAATGTGAGTTTTGGTTAGCAGAAGCTGACGTCACCAGTGCAAGATGTCAGCAACATTTCACTATGACTAAGAGAGGTTCAGACCCATCCTCCATCTTTATGTACAGTCAGTGGTGTAGAGTCAGGGAGCTGCCAATCAAAATGTGATGTCCTGCTCCTCCACAGTCTTAGAGAAAGGTCTCAGCTGTAAAATTAGCTTCTTTTTTTTAGGTTTCCTTCTTGTTTATTTTGATATTTCTGCTCAGATTTATAAAAATGCTTATTGAGACTCTAAACTTTGATGTTGATGCAGTTTCTGAGGCTCTCTGAAAGCTTGACTCACCAGTGAAGCAGAACACGATTCAGCTTCACTTTTGAAGGATGCGCTCAGACACAGCTCTGTCTTCAGAGTGAACATAGCGTGACTGAGAGCTCTACCCTTTATCAGCTGAGTAGAAAGCAAAGCTCAATATCTGCCATGCATTTACCCTTTAAGCGTCTGCGAGACGCTGCAGACTGCTGCTCCTCTCTCCTTACCCTTTGTCGCCATGGCAGCAGTAACTGCAGTGACAGCGGTCCTGATCTGAGGGTGCTGCTGGTCTCTTCAAACAGAAACATGGTCGCCTCACATCGTGAGTACAAAGGAAGCCAGAGTCTGATGGAGCCGTCCTGTGAAGCTTTTATTTAAACCCAGCTCTCTCTGAGTTATGAGTTTGTTTTTAACAATGTTAAGATAGATTCAGTGATAAACAGAGAGTGTTATGATGCTCTCATGTGTTGGCTGAAAATAGACACAATCAAAGACATCTGATTTGACTGTGAGACCTTTAATCATGCTGAGATTGATTCATAATGAGATGATTTAGAATTCTCTTTTGATGAGGAGTCAGCGGAATTCATTGTGCACAATAAAACAAATTATCATCGTCACATTGTTGTTTACCCTCTCAGGAACAGATATTTGTTCAACAGACTTTGACCTTTTTGTCACTACGACCATGTTGACATTATCAGGTGTGATTTTGTCACACTTGACAAAGAGAACTGGACTTTCCACACCTTTATGTCTGAGTCAGGGGAATTCCCTAAATCTCACCTACGTCATTGTGAGCCTGTTTTTCTCACTAAAGGAGTCCCTCACTATAATAGAAATAACTTAAAATCCAAGAACAGAGACAGATTGTTTTACATTTACCCATCATGTTAACCCACCCAACTCATTCTGAGCAGTGAGAGGAAGAGACTAAAGGCTAACCACTAAAAAAAATCAGCATTGAAAGTTAAGAAAGTCATGTTTGATATGTAAATAAAGTTAGTGATTGATTAATAATGCCTGCTAAGATGCACATCACTCCTAAGCTGTGTCCCAATTCAGGGGCTGCAGCCTACGGAGGCTGAATTTGACTGATTATGTCACAGCGATGCGATGTGATGTCTCATTTCGAAGGCTCCTCCAAATGCGGCCGACGAACCCGGCCTCCTTTTTGGGTTCCAGGAAGGATGGATTTGGTGAATCCTTTGTAGCCTCACGTATCCTAAGATCCATTGTGTGCGTGAAATCATAAGATGATGGACACGGCCGAACTCCAAAAAGGAGTCCTGTTTTATCCAGATCTTTTCAAGTAACAAACTGAGGAAAAAAAAGTTCTTTTTAAATCTTCTCATTATTATATAAAAATATGTTAATGAATGTAAATTCTCTGGGGAAAAAATCTTACTTGGTGTTTTTTATTTATTATTTTTTTACAGGGAATTCAAAAAATACATTAAATCATTTCAACAGATTGTATTTTATATATTTTTTTAAACCAACCCCCCCAGCACTTGTTCAAATGTTAAAAATGTATGTTGTTGCCTTACTCCCATGTAAATGGTGGTTCTATATCCTATCAATTATTATAATAGCAACAATAATAATAATAATAATAATAATAATAATAATAATAATAATAATAATAATAATAATAATAATAATAACAATAATAATAATAATGATAACAATAACAATAATGATAATAAAGATAATAATAATAATAATAATGATGATGATGATAATAATAATGATGCAAAGTAAAAAAAAAAATAATTGTAAAAATCATCCTGTTTTAAATGTGAGGTTTTGGTTTACCTGTGTTTAAAAAGTAATGTAAGCCTGACAGGTGAGGGTGGCGCTGTGTGACGTCAAGGGTGACAAACAGGAAATGCTTCGTAGACCAGACCGTCTCAATTCAGTTCGGCCTTTGCGGTCTATGCAGGCTGCGAAGGCCGGGTCCTCTGAAGGCTACAGCCTCCGTAGGCTGCAGCCCCTGAATTGAGACACAGCCCTCCTGTCATCACATTCCATCTCCTATCAGGCAATACTAATCAACCACTGGTCACTGGAGTGAATCAATGCTTTACAGAGAAATAGGGACATAATGGCCACACCTCTACAGCTACTTGCACAATGCTTTTTTATGTATTTTATTAGTTTTAATGCACGTGATTTGAAGCATCCACATCAAGAACAGATGTGATTTTTTTGTGCAGTTCAGTCATAAAAGGATATAAAGCCGCAAGGATTTAAGCATGAGTGTAAGTACGTAAAGATTTAAGAATGTGGGGATGTCTATATGTAAGGGTATAAGGATCTGAGTATTTATAGATAAAGGATGTAAAAATGTCAGAATCTATGCATGTAAGGATTTAAAGATGTAAAGGTGGATGGATGTAAGGATGTAAGGATTTATGGATGTGAGGATGTAAGGCTGAAACGATTATGAACATGTAAGGATTTAAGGATGTAAAGATTTAAAGGCGCAAGAAATAGGGATAGACATTAATGAGATTTTATTGATATCAGTGCACTTATTGGTTCTGCTTATCAATCCGTTTCTTTATTGATTCCTTTTGTGAATTTTCTCTGTAAAAAATGTAACTTTACAGGTTTTCTGGGTTGAGAACATTAAATTGAGTTTAAACATGAAAAAATTTTGAATTTGTCACTGGATCTGGATATCTCTGGGCGTCATGTGGCATTGCTAACATAGCATTATTCCAAGTTGTTTGGAACCTTGACATAGTTATGAAGCCAGCTGTAAGTCTGCACGCAACTTTTCCTTCACTTGCCTTCAAGTATTTTGACTTTTGGAGTCTTCAGTATTTTTTTTTTTTACAAAGAGTAACTGTCCCTGTGATGAAAGTTGAAATTCTATTCTGAAACCCGGGTTATACTAATGTATGCTAACCGCTAGAATATCGGCGCAATTTTCCATATACATAAGCATCAAGCTAGCACTGTCATGTTTATATCGTTTTTGGTAAATAAGGAGATTTATACCAATTTTGATTGTGTTGAATAGGGATCTCTTGTGAAAGTAATGCACATTTCTTTGTGACTTCAGTTCTTCAGTAAAACTTCAAGCTGAAAATCCTGAATCAGAGTTTCCTTTGCAAACCTTATCTACTAGGCCAAGATAGCTGCGGCAGACTGGTCACGTAAGGTCCTGAAGCTCTGGCGTAGTGTAAAGAATCAATAAGGGAATTGTTAAGCACCAAGGCTAACAATATTGATGGACTGAAACATTTCTTATCGATTCACATCCCTTGTAAGGGACAGGGTGAGTTAGGACATGAAGTTGTAAGGAGGTAAGATGTGACAGTGTTCAGATTTAAGGATGTATGGAATTTAGTTCGTAGGAAATGAAAACTGAAAGGTTTGAGAATAGGAGAAAGTATAGCTTTGAGGATGTAAAAATGTGTAGTTGTTTGGTGTATGGATGTAAAAATGTAAAGATGTGAGGAAAGGTAAACCAGAGTTTAAATCACTGATGAAAACATTTGTCAAACTGAAAATAATGGATGAGAAGATAAGAGACAGTCAGAGGAAGTTTGGTGGTTCTCTCTGCACAGTAAGACACACTTAACTTCTCCTTTTACACCACAAACTGTGTGCCTGTGTGTGTGTGTGTGTGTGTGTGTGTGTGTGTGTGTGTGTGTGTGTGTGTGTGTGTGTGTGTGTGTGTGTGTGTGTGTGTGTGTGTGTGTGTGTGTGTGTGTGTGTGTGTGTGTGTGTTAGGGATTTTTTTTTGTGTGACCCATTGACACAGCTTCACTTCATTAACTCACTAACTGCAGAGTCACGCTTACACACGCTGCATACATTTGACTCACGCACACACACACACACACACACACACAGAGCTCTTTTATTTATTTTTTTCATGCTCTGCTGCATGACTACAGACACAGTCTGTAGTCATGTTTTCATTTCTTGCAAAAAAGACAAGCTGATTTCTTTAACTTTATCTTTGACAAAAGAAATCCTCTAAAGACGTCTTGAGCTCTGGGGTATCAAGATGAGTTTTTTTTGCACTTTTCAGACACTTTATATTCTACATTAACTGAATATTCAAAACAATAACAAGCGGGGCTTTGGCTTTTGTGTGCTACACTGCTAGACATCAGCAAATGAGCTGGATGATAGAGGACGGTCTTAAAAACAGTTGGGAAAAGAAACAGTGACATTGGTCACTTAAAACAGGACTTCAGAGTGTATTGATGTTGAGGTGATGCCTTAGCATTGTTTAGTTGACATCCTTTCTTATGCTTCGAGGTTAACATTGAGACTGTTTACATTTTGGTCGTCCTGGAGCTAGAAGTGACTGTATGTGGATGCAAAGGTTGAGCTTGGGAGGAGCTTGAAAGGAGTGTGGGATGGCCTAACACAAAGTGTTAAGCTGTGCTGTCTTTGCTTATAGATAACTTATTCATGGCTTTGATCATCTTCATTTTAGCCCCACAAGAAATAAATAAACCTCTGTTTTTCGCCGTCTGTGTTCCAGGTGATCTACACCTCGTTTGGAGGCTCCTCCAAAGGACTCCACTTCAACAACCTGATCGTGGGTCTTGTGCTCCTGACCAGAGGACGAGACGAGGAAAAGGCAAAGTGTGAGTGTTTTACAACATCTGTACAGAGACTGCAGCAGGCTGAATGTGTTATTAAGTTAATGACAGCATAGCCAATCCAGCACCAAATACAGAGCTGGAACACAGCAAAGTCTGCAGGGCTGTGATAGTTTAGAAACACAAGACCTGAAAAAGTCCTAAATATGTTCATCATTAGCCTTTTAAACCCTGCAACTCTGCAACAGAGCTGGGAGATTTTCACTATCGCTTCCTCTTTACACTTACACATTTCACTGCGAAACTGCGTAATGTTGGTGTCCCTTTGTGTGATTACTTTTTGCATCATGGGGTAACAGAAGCACACGAGGCCCAGCATGTAAGGAGACATACACACACAGACACACTCACTACACAAGGCCACCTTCTTCCTCTCATTCCTCCTCTGTTCCACCTCTGAGGGAGGATCAGAGAGGAAACCACTTTGCTTCACTGTTACGCCTCGATGTGTTGCATATTGCAGACGTGGCCAACAGGGGTGAAAATATTACGCTTTGCGTGTCGGCATGTAAGAGCCTACTGATGTGTATAGTGTCAGTGAAAGACAAAAAGAAGACGGTATTTTGAGAGAATGGTGCAGATAAAGCACAAATGGGTGCATGAAAATTGATCAGAATGCAGGAGAAGAAATGTTTGGTGCTGCAAATGTTTGAGTGGAGACCTACTGATAGTGAGAGCTCTGTTATCATGCTTTGTACAATTTAATACATTAACAGAAGTATCAAATTTAGCACAATTGAAAGAGAATAGGCTTTGTGACACTAAAATCTTTGACTTTCTGCTCCACAGACTTATTTCTCACTTCATAGTCCCGCCCCGTGTATTCAAAGTTTAACACATTAATTATAATAATCCTGAAAAATTAAAGTTCAATTGAACCCTGCCCTTCCCAGACAGCTTTTCAGATGCAGAATATGCATAAAAGCACAATTATAGAAGCAGGACTGATGTGTGTTGTGTGTTCCTCCCTCTGCTGCTCCCTCATTGTTATTCTGAGAGCTGATGTTGACGTGTTGCAGGCTGAATAATCCATCAGGACGTTATTGACATTGTAGCTTCTATCGGCCTCACCGAGGCCTGCCTTTCTGTGATAAAACTCGAGTCTCTCCTGACTCTGTGTGTGTGTGTGTGTGTGTGTGTGTGTGTGTGTGTGTGTGTGTGTGTGTGTGTGTGTGTGTGTGTGTGTGTGTGTGTGTGTGTGTGTGTGTGTGTGTGTGTGTGTGTGTGTGTGTGTGTGTGTGCTCACAGACCTCTTCAGCCTGTTTGCCAGTGATCTGGGAGGATATGCTGCCAGGGAAGACATTGAAGCTGTTCTGCAGCTGCTGGATGGAGAGGTCCCAGCATCCCTGAAGAAATGCTTCAGTGAGGTCGGTAAATGCAGCCCGATGACAAAATAAAGACACAACAGACAGGAAAGAGATACACAATAGTTGGTTTTTAAAACAGGTGCCTTAGGAGTGTCTTAAAACTCATGCAGCTGGTATAAAAACAGACAATTAGAGCTACAGACTGATAACTTACATGTCACCCACATGCTGCACCTGTCCCTTATAAAAGAGCTGTCAGTCTAATGCCCATAAAATAAGCTACTGTTGAGAGTTTCACACATGAAGGCAGAGAGATGATACTCCGTGTGGCTTCAGGGTGAGAGATTGATTTGCTCATTATAACACAAAGTGCCTTTCAGATCACAAACAAGCATTAACAACTCTGGATATGAAATAAACAATGATATCAAACCCCTGCCAGAAAGACCCAAAGTGAGCTTAACTGCTCTGATATTTTGAAGATGTTTATAGAATAAACTCTTGATTTATCACATTTCTCTTCACTGACAGACCTGTCACTTCTCCCCACTCCCTCTCACTAACACTTCATACTTGTAGAGTAAAACTTTCACTGAAATGATTTAAAAAAAAAATCCAGCTAAGTGACCACCAAACACCTGTTTTTGGATGATGTCACTGAGACAGAATCTGTTTTACACAGACTTTAGGTTTTCTTGGCTTCTAGAGCCTCAAGTGGGCGCTCCAGGTACTGCAGGTTTTTGCACTTCTGCTTGGCTGCACTTTTTTAAACAGCTGAGGTTGCTGTTTGGGTATAGCCATGATAGAAATGAGCAAACAGCAGACCAAAATCCTCCTAGAAGAAATCCTGTTTTACTTTACAAGACAAATATTATGAATATATTAAAAAAACTGCAAAGCTGTGGTAACTTTTGAAATGAACAGTTTTTGGGATACATTTTTAGAGACATTTGAAGGTGAAAGAAATGATATCACGATGACATGAGATGCCAAAGTACGCGTCTTATTCCTGTTAGGTTGTTTCTATAAAGGCCTGTACTTTGCACATTAATGTAAGACTATCTCAGAAGCTACGCCATACTTAGACCTTAGACATCTTATGGATTGTTTAGAATTAAGATGACATGTTTTTGCATTACAGCAATCTCAGGATCAGCATGTTTTGCAACATTTTGTTAAGAAATAAGTGAAGTTGACCAGCTCACACACTCACTGAATGCTAAAAAAAGTTCAACATAATCTTTACGTCCATCAGCTGACAGTTATTGACTTTGTTATTGACTTTTACTCTTAGCTGTACAGATTCCAGGGTTAAAAGAGTGACGCATCACATAGCAGGTGAAAGAATTGATGAAGACATCATTTCTGGTTTAGAGGTCAAATGATTAAAACTCATCAGATCACAAACGGAGCAACTGAAAACAGAAACTTTGGTTCTGACAGTCTATCTGTACTTTTGATTATCTTCCAGGGTGATAAGGTAAACTATGAGCGCTTCAAGAGCTGGCTGCTGCAGAACAAAGAGGCCTTCACTTTGTCCAGATGGCTCCTGTCCGGAGGAGTGTGTGTCACACTCACTGATGACAGCGACACACCCACCTTCTACCAGACCCTCGCTGGAGTCACACATCGTGAGTACCACAAACACTTTTCTACTTCTTCCCCACACTTTGGTCCTTGTGTCTGATCCTCTGATGAGTCATTTTCTATCTTTAGTCTGGACAAAATTAATCCTCTCAGAGTAATTAATGCTTCTTTACAAATTAAGCTTTTAAATACAAGTTTATTCAAAACGGTATCCACTGTCTGACAACTGGCCTAAGTGCACACAGCACTGAAATCATGAGCAGCCATGAACACCTAAAACGAAGAGACATAAACATAAAGAGATGGATGACTGGATGCTCTTATTTGCATCCAGATGAAAGAAACTTAAATGAGACATCTATCAGTGAATCAGAGTTCAAAGATCAGTTTATGACATAAAATCAAAAGACTTGCTTTTCCACTGTGCAGCCTGATTCACGTCACTAAATCACATTTGTTGTAAATCTCTTGCTTGTATTTGTGGTTTATTAGTTAATTTTGGTGTGTTGGCAAGAAATTTAGTCTTGAAAGTCCATGAATTGTAGTGTTGAAACATAAAATGTGATATTCTCATCCTAAAGAGACTGATAACTGTAGTAATTCTCTCATTTTCAGATCCATACCTCTTGTTAAGATAGAGGGAGGGATATAAAAAACATAGAGTGATCTCCTTTAAAGTAAATTTAGCCAGGCTTTATTTTGCCAATTAAGGACAGCAAGCTGGAAAGAACGTGTCTTGTCGGAGACGCTGGACGCTGCCTGTAATCTGCTGCTCCAGCTGATCCTCTTAACTTTGTGTCTCTGAATGTGTGTGTTGGAGAGAGGGAGAGTGACTGACACCCTCCCGGTCCCTGATTCTTTCTAGAACAGGAGCGCGAAGCTTGACTCATGGCCGGGCTTAGCACCGTGAACCCTCAGCTAACTTGCTAGCGCCCGACACTGTCACAGTATTGTGAGGGTAGAAATGTGCGAGGAAAACAGGCGTCCATTCCAGATGGCGTAGATTTCTCTGAGGGGTTGTCAGACGGAGGTTAATATGCTGAAGGCTGGCTGTGGCAGCACCTCTCCAAGGATGTTCCCTGGATAATGGTATGGTATCTCTGCTGCAGGTCGGAGAGAGTCGCACCTCTAGGTGGGTACAGGTCAGACTATCACCCCCTGATGGGAGTCACTCTGTGGTGGCTTGATCCTGTTTGGTTTTTCAACCTGTTAATTGGCGTTAGCAGTAAAGGGCAACTTTATTTAGAGAGGGAAAAACAGGATTTTATATTCTTTATGATCAGACTTATCAACAATCCTCAGAATATTAATAACTACTGACGTGCTCATAAAACCTAAAGTTAAAATTTCTCTACTACAAAAAGCTGGCTTTACATAACCTCTTTAGGTTGGTCATTTGTGTTGTCTTTGTTCCCACATTTACAAATGAAAATCCGTCGCTGCCTCATGTGTTGATGAAGAAAACTGGGACATATTTTCACATCTTTCTGATTCTAGATAATACAGAAGAAACTGAAAGTAATTTTTGTAGATATTTTGGTCGAGTGCGACGATACGTCTTTGAGGTAAACACACTGTGTAAAAATCTGTTGTGTAAAGTCCTCGTCTTAACTACATTGAAGAAAAGATCTAGACAAGCCAATCTTAGGCAAAGAGTCAACTGATAATGTTTTAAAACTGGAAGCATCTATATCCTTGCCCGTTAACAAAAAACATTATTTATTTTGTGTGTGATTTGGTCAGCTGGTCTGAACCAGTTCCCGTTTGTGTGTTACGTAGATAAAGTGCTGGATCAGATTTTCACATTAATTAACCAAAGTTTTATGTTTACATAGACAAACTTAACAACAATGGCAGAAATGGAGCAGCAACTTCTGTGTTGTGCAAAGCTAAATCATGTGCATTTGTCAACCTTTTAAGAGAAGGGTGTATTTTGCCAAAGACTGGATTTTAATGGCATTTAGTTACTTTGGATCTTGCAATTGTCCTGCATATGAAACCTTTTAGTTTGTTTGTGCTGATGCAGGAATAGAGACCTTTATTTAGCACCACTATCATTTTCAGTCAGCCACGCCTGATGACTTCTTTGGTTTGTGGTGAAAGCTTACAAACCTGTGGATGAGGGTTCAAACAGCCCCCGGTTTTTCTGCTGGTCATCTGTATCCAAAGGATGGCCGGACTGAATGCTCTTAGCGCCTCAATGCATTTAAGATCCTTTAGCTTCTGGCGGGGATGACTGCCAAACTCAACTTTTAAAGTCTGCAGCCGTTCCAAGAATTTGAGTTCAATCAAAGACACGGACAATGATGTGACCTGGAGCAACAACAAAAGCTTTACATTAAGAAAGAGACTTGTTAAGATCACTTAAAATCTGAAACCCCTCAACTGAAATAAAACAACAATTAAAAAAAATCTCTTGAGTGGCAACTTGAGACCAGCCCCACCATGTGAAATGTGTGATATGGTCTGGGGTGCCTGACTCATCTGGCTCCTGATCACAACAATAATAGTGATGACACAGTTATATTTGAACAGCTCTGAAGTTGATATACAAGATTTTTTTTCCCCTCATGACTGGAAAGTTAGAGAGCCAAAGTAATGAGGATTGCTGAGGGAGAGTTACTGACACTTTACTCTGGCTGCAGGCAGCTTTTTGAGCTGATGTTTGTGAAGCCAACTTTTTTAAGTCTTGAGTTTCATGTGCATAAAATGACAACAAATAATTAATCAGTATACAAATAGCACTGGCATGTAATGATGGTGTTTATGCTGGTGCCTTGTGTTTCTCTGTGAGTTTAACAGGTTTATGTCTCATTCGCTCAGGTTTAGTGGGCACACAGTCCCATGTGATTGCCTGATTTGAGTCCAGAGAATTAGTTGTGTGATCTCACTGGATGATTCACCCTGACTGCAATCAGAAAATTTCCCCTGGGACATTTACAGTGTCAGGGACATGTCCAGACTTTCCCTGAGGGGGTAGCCATATTTTCTTTAACTGCTTACACTAATATGTGCTCATCTTCTTTTTTCTGTTACAGTGATACTCCGGGATGGAACAAGTTGGGTCCTATCACAATGTTGAGGGCAGAAATTACCCCTACAGCAGTGATTTTGTGCAGCAGAAGCCCAGAGCGCTCGCACCAAACACCCCCTCCCTCGTCTGCCAGTTTCCTCTGCGCTCAGACGGGGCCATATTTTACTTGACCAAAAACACAGATAAACGTACTCCCACCGAAAAAATCTGCATTCATGCTTTATGTAGAGAATTTTCAGCACGTTACTTTCACACAAAAACACAGCTAAATAAGGCTCAAGTTCTCATCGTGTCGTAAAACGGCGCTACCTCCGCTGCAGAGCCACAGCTGGCTACAAGGCGCTCGCCGCTTAGTGTATCAGTCTGCGCGTGAGGCGTGCCAGATATAAACAAACGCAGGTAGTCTGCCAGGACGAAGAGACATGAAAGTAACGTGCTGAAAATTCTCTAAATAAAGCGTGAATACAGACCGATATCAGATTTTTTCAGTGGGAGTCCGTTTATTTGTGTTTTTGATCAAGTAAAATATGGCCCCGTCTGAGTGCTGAGGAAACCAGCAGACGAGCAGGGAGGGGGTGTTTGGTGCGAGCGCCCTGGGCTTCTGCTGCACAAAAACACTGCTGTAGGGGTAATTTCTGCCCTAAACTTTGTGATAGGACCCAACTTGTTCCATCCCGGAGTATCACTTTTTAAAACAATGAAAGAGAAGAGCATAATTTCAGTCTGCCATTGCCCTGCCTGGCTGCACAAATTTGCAGCAAGGAACTAACTCAAACCTTCAACGTGCAGGGATGGGAATCACAAACCAGTTCCAACTAGCTGGAGCCCACAGGAAGTCTGTGAAGGAGCAGAAGTGGTTCAAAGTGTGGGGTAATATTTAACAAAATGAGGCCAACAAGTCAAAGTGTCATGTCTGTGGACGTGCCTTGTGTTTGAAGCTCTATGCTGGTGTTTTGGTATAAATGACCTTTAGGCACCGTGTATCTGATTGGTTTATTTTTACACAAAACACGACACCAGAATGGATTCAGGAAGATTCACTCCCCAGATGTTGTAACCATGGAAACCACTAAGGCTAAAGTCAACAGTTAGTAACAACATAAATAAAAATAACAGTATTATTCTCACTAAGCTGTGGGTGAATATTTTCCAATTATAAATTTAAAAGATGCCATCAACGGTTTCAGAGCACAACAACAGTGAAAACATAACAAACATCAGAAGACATCGTAAGCTGTGACAAGAAAACAGAGTGGAGAGTGTGCGTTGATTAACCTTGAATATAAGAAAGAAAACGATGAGCAGAAGCGCTGCCTCTGATTTATGCCTGCCTCTCTATATTCCACGTCTTTTAGATGGTTGTAACAAAAAACTTAAGTTCTTGAAATTCTGGAGTTTACAAAATGACAGCGAACAAAGTAAAAAAAAAGAAACACCTATGGTACAATTTGCATTTACAGTGGATTGTTTATTAATGTGAGGCACAGATATGCAAACACCAATTCTGACCTTCAGGATGACTCTCCTTCAGTCTCAGGTGTTTTAAGTCACCCAGTCACATGCTGCACCTCAAGATCTGTTTTAATTCTCATCTCTTTTCACAATGCAAAGAGATAAGCATAATGAGGCCAAACTACAGGCGCAGCTGATTTGACTGAAAGGTGAGGTGTAACAGCTATTTCCCTGCTAAGCTATGGCTCTAGCTCTCATTCTTCACTGATTAGATTGTCCACAGTCTCCTGTCCCGCTGCCTGAACTGATGATGAGACTTGTTCTGGATGCAGCTAGAAAATCTTGCTTTCATCAGTCATCTGAGCTGATTTGATTTGTGCTGCAATAGGAACCACACACCACAGTAAAGGTCATCGCTGAATCATTAGTCTGATTCTCCTCCTGCTGCTACTGCTGCTTTTTCTTTGTCTGTTGTATGTTTTCCTGCAGGTGGGATTATGCTTAAAAAACTCTACTGCCCCCTACAAGAAACCATTCAGTTACACAGTATTGCAGTATTCTTATTTTTAGTACAGTATCAATATTTTCATATTTATTATTTTTCTCCAGGCCTGATAGGGCTGCACCAATATATCACCTGTATCCAGGGCAACTATCAGCCTGTCATTCAATAATTTGGTGTTCACTGATGAAACTTCCCATCTCTTGGACTTGGCAAAACCTGGGAAAAACTATTTCTGGCATTGAGTAATTTCAGGTGAGGTGAGAAGAACTGGCCCCAATAATTGAATTTGAGGTGATTTTGATCAGTTTGGAGGCAGAAACATCGGGCAAGGATTTAAGTTCTTTTATTTATCTGAACCCTGTAACACAAGTGTAGCTTTAATCAGTGTGACATTTCAGTGTAGGCTACAGTCAAAAATTTTATCTGCTTCATGAAGTCTGCTCTGTGTAGGAGGCCGAGCATCAACCTGCACCACCTGTCATGTCCGGACTTTCAATGTGGGCTCTGGTTTATGCAGCTAGTATTCTAGCAAAATTATTTGTGTGTGTATAAATGCATCCACTAATTTGTGAGTCAATCCACAAATGTGGTGGTCGGCTAAATGTGGTGCCACAAAAACTGCTCCCCCCGGTGATTGGCTGCAGCACAAGTCAAAACATCCGGCTCTCCAGTATTTCCACATGGAATGTGGTCAAATGAAAAAAAAAATGAATACACCTTGTAGAAATGTTTCTCACATCTGATTTTTGTGGTGATTTGAGGATTGTTGAGGTGCCTTGTATTCAAGTTCTCTATTTTTTTTGAAGTTTCATTTTCATTACTTATAAGAAGTTAAAATAAGGTTTAACGTCACATTTAACAATGACTGACAGCTGCCCTTCTTGTGTATTTCTGGGGGGGTTGTAAAATATTTGTAGGGGGGTAGAGTCAAGAAAAGATTAGACACTGGAAAGAAAAAAAAAATCATTTTTGTCACTTGGCTCCACTCACGTTCTCCCAGAGTCCTTCTTAGCTTCTACTGTGCAGACCCTGGCTGCACAACGGCTACCAATGGCTGTGCCAGTGACAGAGGTACTTTGACTTCAAAACCATACAGTGGTAAATGGTGGAGCCACGCTGTCCACTCTATATACAGTCTTTGGTGTAGACTGATTTGCGAATAAATATATAGTCTGAAATGGCTGAAAAGTTAAAGAGTTTTTTTCTTTAAGACCTAAAAATGTACACAAAACATGGGTTACAACTGAGGCAGGCCCCCCAATTGGCTGTCTGTGTACATGTGATCTTTTTTGCTACAGTCCTGCCGTGCCAGTGTTCTGTAAATGTGTTGAAAAAAATCCATCTGTCAGAGGAGGCTGAGGTACCCTGGGCACAGGCTGATGGCTTGTATTTTGTTTTTTTGTTTGTGGCTGCTGCCGTTTGTCAGAGCTGTCTATCTTTGCCAAGACACACCTGAAAAAGAAGTTTTCAATCTCATTGAGTTATTTCCTGACTATATAAAATTTAGATACAGAAAATAGGTAAATAATAATGGCAGCTTGTAAGCTCCTTATTCAAATTCACGTTATAAGAATAATGTGAAATTAGCAGCAACAGTTAGTTTCACAAGCATCAAATTTTGAATCCTCTATCTGGTAAGTTATCATTTTTAACATAGGCTCAGGTTTTCTCAGGGTGCTTCTTGTGCTGTTTTCCTTGTGTATGACTTCTCACCTCTCTGAACAGGGTCCAGATCAAGTTTTTCTTATCTCACTCCCTTTAACCCCTCCGTGCTGGCCACTCGACCTGTTCTTTATATAGCTGTGATTCTTAGTCTCATTTAAAGCAATCCGGATTTGATAGCCTTGTAACGTCTGGATCTGGATCAAGGTGATCCAATCAAATGATGCTTTGAACAACTGGCACCAAAGTGAGGATGATTAGCTGATTCTAGATTCAAAGAGAGGAATATTCAACCTGGTTCTCAGGTGTGAGCTAAGAAGTGACGACATGGACCTGTCCTTCCATCCATCGTTACTGAGAATGTAAGATGTATCTCCAATAAGATGGACAAGCTAGCTGTGCTAACCCAGCAACAGAGGGAATACCAGAAGGCAGAGTAGCATCATGCTATTCACAGACATGGCTAACAGAGTTAACACCAGACACCAACACCACATTGGAAGAGCTTCACCTGCTGTGAGCAGACAGTATCCAGGAGACAGAGACTGAACAGACTGCTGAAGAAGCTCAGTCCTGGACCCTGTGGAGGTGGAGGCTGGCTGAACTGGAGAATGATGGACAAGCTGTCAGCATCTAGTTTCTTATGGACCTTTTTGCACTTTCTATACACTTTCTTACTTTTGTTTTCTTGATTGCTGGTGTGACTCCTCCTAAATTCCCCCTCTGGGATAAATAAAGTATTTTCTATTCTATTCTATTTTATGTCTTGATTACTCTGATTTGGTTTTATTTTTTTGAAAACACAACCTGACAGACAGACCGACAGACTAAGAACCCTCTGGGTCTTCAAAAATACCTGATTACAACTGTAAACGTCTGTCTGACTGGGAGCTGTGACCAAATGTAAAAATCAAGCTTCCAGGAAGTCTGTTCTACAGCCTGACTGGGAAACCTTTGTTCACTGTCTGCCTGGAAACAGCCGCTTTCTTTCTCATGTCTGTGTTTTGACACCTGTCATACGGGGAGGCTTCATGCCAGTGGCTAGCTGGCTAGCTGCTGAATCCTATTACCTTAATCTGAGGATTAGCATGTTGGAAAGAGGGAGGCTGGATCATTGACCCTGGTAGAGCTGCGGTTGCTATCTTGGAGTGATTTCTGACATGTTGAGTCAGTAGATGCGGAGCATCTACCGTTGTAGAGTCCACAGAAGAGATGCCTCCATCCTCAAAGACCCCACCCACCCTCCGGCTGGGGGTACAGGAGTGTAAAATGCAGGGCCTCCAAACTCAAAAACTCTTTCTTTCCCACTGCCATCTGACTCCTAAACAACTGATAAGGGTGTAACAAGCAGACACTAGCTAACGCTAGTTTGAACATATTATATTCTTATCTTGCGCATAATATATTCATTTTTTCATGATTTGAAATTTTATTTGCACTTTCCACTGCCTTCAGTTGCCTTATGTTTTGGACTTTCTATAATTTTGTGAATATTGTTTTTATCATTAATTCTGTTTTCTTTTTTATCTGGCTATTTTTGATATTCTACTGTTCACATTTATTGTGGACAACAAAGAAAGAAATTCACTGAAAGGGAAAACATGTTTCTTTACTGGGCACATGGCAAGAAACTCTTTGAACCTTGAATCTTAGATATTGAATATGGGGCTGATATATAAGTTGGCTGAACTAACATAATGGCAAACATTTTTACTCACCAGGTAACGTCTAAGTGCTTTGACAACTCAAATTGCAAAAATGGGTTCTTTTTACAAAATCTAAATAAATTGATTTAGATTGCTCCAAAACAAAATGTTAAATCTTGAAATTGAAGTTCTGAGATTTGAAAAATGTTTTGGGACTTAAGTTTCTTCTTCATTCCTTTAGGTTTTATCCTTGTGTTTCTAACCCTCTGTCTTCCTCTCCTGCAGTGGAGGAGTCTGACATTATAGACTTGGAAAAGCGCTACTGGCTCCTGAAAGCTCAGTCCAGAACAGGACGCTTTGACTTGGAAACCTTCGTCCCTCTGGTGTCTCCTCCCATCCACGCCTCTCTGAGCGAAGGTCAGCCAGGACTTACCTTTACTCCAAGCTTTACAGGTTTTATCAATCCTCACTACAACACATACTATCATATTATCTGATGTTGTTTTCCAGGCTTGTTTCACGCCTTTGATGAGAATCGGGACAATCACATCGACTTTAAAGAGATCTCTTGTGGACTGTCGGCATGCTGCAGGGGCCCGGTGGCTGAAAGGCAGAAATGTGAGCCCTGCTGTGGTTTTTAGTCATTACAGATAAATTTATCCCTGAGACTTCACAAGTGCAGTCTCTTTCTTCTCCGTGGCTGTTATCTGGGATTTAAATGTAAGCTTGAGAGACAGAGGATGTTTTGGGAAAGTGTCACGTTGTAGGTCATTAGCACACACTCGTCGGTGCTTGAAATTACATTTAGAAAAAGGATTTACTGCTCACAGACAAAGCAGCATTATGCTGCATTTCTTAGTTGAGAATAAAAAGCTTACATCAGTATTTTTCCTCATGACCACGTCTTTCTTTCTTTCTTTCTTTCGCTCTCCCACCAGTTTGCTTCAAAGTGTTTGATGTGGACCGTGACGGGGTTCTGAGTCGAGATGAGCTCCATGAAATGGTTGTGGCCTTGCTGGAGGTGTGGAAGGATAATCGCACCGACACACTCCCTGTAAGTTCACACACACACAGAATGAACACACATTCAGGTTCTAAAAAGAGGACTCTAAACTCTCCTTTAGAGGTTGAAAAATTGAAGGTTATCTTCTCGCTTTTTGCTGTTTTTTTGAGCCCATAATAACTGTTATAGATGCACCACAATTTGAGGCAATGGAAGATATCTGAAATTGAAGCGTGTTTAGTCCATTGTGGAAGTGTTCATCAAAAGTATCAAAACAATAATAACACAAACTTATTCTTGTCTGTGATCAGATAAAAGATTCTGACTTATAATCTGTTGTGACTTTTGACACTGAAGAAGCAAACAGAGATAACTCAAACTAACCTCTCACTACTCAGGATGCAACTTTTCCCTCAACAGGAAAATTTCATCACAGTTGCCCTTTAAGATGGCGGGTTTTTCTTCTTTTGACTTTACTTTTTGGACGTCATGTCATCCCTTCAGTCTGTAGCTGAATGTAGGTCAGGATGGCAGCAGGTGCACAGATTAGGATGCACAGCCAGTGTTTCCCCACATGTGGACAATACCTGGACAGCCAGCTGAAGGATAGTTTTGTACCATTTTAGTGTTATTTTTTAACACACATCCAACATATTACCATCTGCTGTTAAAAATATACTACAGAATGGTCTCTCACTACTCCTGACTTCCTGTTCATGTGGCAAGTGTTGCATCTTCACATGAAGGTAAACAGGAGCCTTTCTGTAGACCTTTCTCCACATTGCTCATTTTCTCTGGCAACCTCATAAGTTTGTGGAAGGACATACTGCATACTTTCAAAATGAAAGAAAAACGTAATCAAAATAGGACATAAAGTCACTGAGTCATAGAGATACAAAATTAAAACACAAAATGTAAACTTGATTTTCAATGTAAACCTTGATCCTGGGTGGCGCAGGAATGTTATGTTAGGTGCAGGAGACTAACTGGTTGTTATTGTGTGTGTGACCTGTGGGAGGTGAATAAAGTTCCAACATTGAATGAATGTATTGCAAACAAAAAAGTGTCATAAACCTGGCATCATTCTTGTCTCACCAAAACTGAGGGTATTAATACATCCTTGCTGATTTTGTATGTACATTTATTAGATCTGGATCTTAAGAGCTTTATTCATAGACTTACAGTAGACAGCATGGAATGATGGATAATATTCATCTCATGTTTCTGAGTGAGGGACGCGCCTGTAGTGAGGGAGCTTCCTCCTGGTGTTTCTCCAAGCTGATATTCATTTTGTTTTTCCTTTAAGGAGCTGCACAGTAGCGTGTCAGACATCGTAGAGGGCATCCTGAAGATGCACGACACAACAAAGGTGAGAAACAACTCCTGCTGACGTGCTGAGTGTCAGAAGGTTAATCACGTAACAGAACGTTTCTCCACATCAGCCAGGCTCGATGTAAAGATGATTTTTTTTTTTCTCATCAAGCTGGGTCACCTGACCCTGGAGGACTACCAGATCTGGAGTGTGAAGAGCGCTTTGGCCAATGAGTTCCTGAACCTGCTCTTCCAGGTCAGAACACACTCTTCCTGTTGGTGTTGAAGTGTCTTTATGTTTCAGTTTGACTGAATTAGTCGTTTTTGGGGGGGCTGTTCATTTTTGTGGTTTGGTCTTGTTTCAGGTCTGCCACATAGTCCTTGGGCTTCGGCCTGGTACCCCTGAGGAGGAGGGGCAAATCATACGGTACATCTTTGTCTGACATGTGTCTGTGTTTGAAGAATAAACAGCTGGTTAACTGGATGTTTTCTTATCAGATGTATCCTTTCCCTGTGTTTGTTTGTGTGTGTGGTGTGTGTGTGTGTGTGTGTGTGTGTGTGTGTGTGTGTATGCAGGGGCTGGTTAGAGAGGGAGAGCAGACATGGGCTGCAGCAGGGTCAAAACTGGTTCCTCATCTCCATGCTGTGGTGGCAGCAGTGGAAGGACTATGTTAAATACGTGAGTAAACTTTATAAAACTCCTGAAGGAAGATGTGCTGATATGAAACTTAACACCTGAAGCAGTGAAACTAACGACACGTCATCTCATGTTATGAAACATCTCTGCGTGACTCTCTCCAGGAGCAGAAAGGCATCGTGGTGGAGCAGCCGTCCATCCTCAGCTCTCTGCGGACCCCCATGGCTCCCTTAGAGTCCAGTCCACCAGACAGGCTGGGAGGACTGGGAATCTTCAGCCAGGTCAGCCCCACTGAGGAGAGGTCACCTGATGCTGTGTCCAGCGCCTCAGAGGCTACAGAGAGCGGTCAGTCTGCACAAATCATGAGAAGGAATAACACAACGTGTGCAATAACCGAGCTCGAAAAGAAAACTGGAGCCAGTTTACAAACTTCCTGTCCTTTTCTTCTGTGTCCCGCAGCTCTGAGTCCACAGGTCGCTCCCTCAGCCACTGAGAGCTGCTTTGCCCGTCAGCACAACGTGTCAGACAACAACAATCAGTGTTTTTCTGGAGCCAACGGACACCTCCCCTCACAGCTAGCAGCACAAAGACCTGGAGCCATCGACAACCAGTCTCTGGTCACCACTGATGCCATGAAGGCAAGGACGCCTCTGTCTCCGTCTCTGTTACTATTTTAAATTTCAGCCTCATGTTTCTTATGATCAAATCTTACTTTGATGCAGTTTTTGAACTGATTCTCTAATCTAGAGAGCCAGTTTTAATACCAGCACAGCTAGACTTAACTTCTAATTGCAGAGAAATCTGACCTTCGATGTGTAATATCTGAGTGAAAAACATCCATTTTAAATCCAAAACATCCTGAAACTCAGCTCCCTCAGCAGGGGACAAAAAAGCAAATAGATAGAAATGTTTTATCCATCCTCCAAGAACATTTGTTTTTGGTTTTTTTTTCTATGAGTTGTAATGAATAGATGTGATATTTTAAGCTGTAGTTTCTGCTATCACATTTAAGTCATTCAAACACAGTTTGTCAGATCCTCTCTGGCAGAAAACATGTTTCACTTCCAGCTCCAGCTCTGACAGCCTGAAGGCTACATCACAGAAATCCCTCGGTCAGAAGGAGGCGTGTAACGCTGATCATGCATCATGTTCGCAGCTTTACCCTGCCTCATGTTTGACATATGAGAGCAGAGAAGATCTTCAGTCCAAGAGAAGACTCCAGAATCAATACAGCCCCTCTGGGTTTGCTATCTGATCCGTGCCTGTCTGTTAAAACGAGAGCCATGATTTAAAGATGGATGCGATCCAGACCTTTGACTCAAAGAAATACAAATGTCAAACATTAACAAAACACCTCCCCTTTCCTGATTTTAGTTTAGAGAAGAATTTACATGAGATGTAACGTCCCGTCCTTCCCTGCTTCTGCAAGCTCTCAGGGACCAGCAGCTGCTTCCTCTCCCTTGTGTCTTATTTCTGTGTTCGCTGTAATGATACCTAGCAGTGTATGCCATTTACTGTCTCTGTTTATTATCTGTAATTCTAGTGGGCAGAGTGGTGTGTGCTTGTGTGTGTGTTTTTGTGCACATGTTTAAATGTGGTGTCCCTACAGGCCCCCACGTTAACCATGGAGGGTGGCCGGCTGAGGCGCTCCCTGCAGCTGCAGCCCGGTAGGGACTTTGAGACGGTGCCAGAGCCGGTGTGGCGGGCGCTCTACCACTGGTACGGTGCCAACCTCAGCCTGCCACGACCGGTAAGTCCACAGAGACACCAACTCACGATCCAATGACTTGCACTGACACCATGACACAGGGGGATTTACCAAATCCTGAACCTGTTTAGAGTCTGAAGACTTGCCCTCTACTCCTTCAGGTGATCCATGACAGTAAGACAGGCCAAGCAGAGCTAGAGCTCTTCCCCCGCTACCTCCTCTTCCTGCGCCAGCAGCCGGCCACGCGCTCCCCCCAGTCCAACATCTGGGTCAATATGGGTATGACCAGCCTGCGAATGTTCCCTTCGTATTTACCCACAGCAAGAGGTAACGTAAGCCTGCAGCAAGACCAGAGCAAGCCGTCGACACACGCTTCACTGAGCTACCCTGCATCCCCCCTTTAATCCTCCCTAAGTGGACTGATCCAGAGTGGAACAAACCAACAACCCATGGAGGGGGAAGCACGGCTGATCTCTCTAAAAGTTGCATAATCTCAAATTTTTGATCCTCACAGACTCTGCTGCTCATGTTGGAGATTTGAAAACACTTGTTATAGTGCTCTACACTCTTATAGAAATAATAATAATGGGACGGATAAAGCTGTAACTTATCTCATCTTATAAATCACAACCTCAGTGAATCACTAAAACAAACACTTTTAATGTGAGAGGGGTGCTGAGTTTTCACCACTGCATCTAAAACCTCTGTCTCCAATCACCGTCCAACACATAAACTATACCTAGGCAGGCCGCCAGGTGCATCTACAGCCCCTCATACACATACCTCAACAGCTGTATGATCTGCACCAGTTTCATGCGTGTAAGAATGAGTTCCAGTGTCCTCTCTGTGAAGTCTCTCCTTCAATTCACAGATTAAATTGTGATGTCTTATGTTAAAGCCAACCCTCTAATGTCATTATGTGTAGCTTGTTGCTGCTGGTTCCTCTGAACGTTCTCTCTGCATAGAGCCAACCTGTCGCAAGAGTAAAATCATCTGTGAAACTTCTTATGAGTAGAGTTGTGTTAGTAGGATGATTTCATAAACCGTTGATGAAGAAAGTCAGAGAAGAAGACGCATGTTAGCCAACAGGAAATGTTACTTTGAACAAACAAGCATTATATACCCATGTTTGAGTATGTTTTCACATATTCCTTGCATGCTTCTCAGTGGGATCTCAGTCCGAAGTCTATCCTCTAATTTAAAACGCACGCAGGAAGGTGTGAGTCTTTTAATCAAAATCAAGATTTCAGACATCAATGATTTTATCGCTTATGTATAAGGCACCATTGGGATGATATAACTGTCACACAGACTGCTTGCTCGTAGTGAATTTTCCACAAATGGCATTGTTCTCACATCAACTCAGCCTGACTTCCCATGGTAATAAACTAAAAGTCTTGCAAGAAAAGACTTGGTGCTCATCCTCAAAGTTGTTATGAATTTAGTGCATATTTGAGTGAAGCTGCTAAAATTTTAAACGCTGCTTAATTGGGAATAACGCGTTCATTGAGACAGCCTCAAGTGGCCGCTAAGGGAACCTTAGTTTTGGGAATTCCTTTTATCAGAGGCTGCTACTTTAGTAAAAAGAGTCTTATTAGAGTCAATAT
This sequence comes from Halichoeres trimaculatus, assembly GCF_033239565.1. Lineage (NCBI taxonomy): Eukaryota > Metazoa > Chordata > Actinopteri > Labriformes > Labridae > Halichoeres > Halichoeres trimaculatus. The sequence continues at coordinate 10,955,711 of NW_027437188.1, forward strand.
GAGCCGCAGTCAGCTGACAAGTCCAGAAAATGTCTAATTTCAAGGTATTAAAGACAAAAATGAAGCCCGAATAACATTTCACATCTAACTTATTTCAGCAAATTCCAGTAAAGCTATTGTTTGTACTCCATTTGAAGATTTTTTTACTGTTTACAAACAATTCAGGCTTCCTTTCTGCCTTTGATATCTTAAAGTAAGACATTTGCTGGACTTGTCAGCTGAATGAAGACTTGGAGTCGCACCAAGTTGTTATTTTTTATTTAATTCTCCTACCATCAGTTTTGCTCCCATGTACTCCCAACCAAGACCCTAAGGCCTGAGTAGCCAGGTATTTTTCCCCTTATTTGTTTTTAGTAGTGCTGGGCAAGTTAACGCGTTAACTTGCGTTAGTGTATCAGTCCGCACGGACGGCGTGCCAGATATAAACAAACGCAGGTAGTCTGCCAGGACGAAGAGACACGATGAGAACTAGAGCCTTATTTAGCGGTGTTTTTGTGTGAACGTAACGCGCTGAAAATTCTCTACATAAAGCGTGAATGCAGACAGATATCAGAGTTTTTTGGTGGGAGTCGGTTTACTTGTGTTTTTGGTCAAGTAAAAAATGGCCCCGTCTGAGTGCAGAGGAAACTGGCAGAGGAGCAGGGAGGGGGTGTTTGGTGTAAGCGCCCTGGGCTTCTGCTGCACAAAAACACTGCTGTAGGGGTAATTTCTGTCCTAAACCTTGTGATAGGACCCAACTTATTCCATCCCGGAGTATCACTTTAATGCCCTGACAGTGGCAATAAGCTTTAATTTTGTATTTACATTTTGTAAATTTGATTTGCACTAAATATGTGATTTAACTATTACTGTATAACAAGTACTGATTTAGTGTCTGCATGACAGATGTTATGGCACTTTCACAATGCGATTAATTATGATTAATCAGGGAAATCATGCGATTAATTACAATTAAAAGTTTTAATCGTTGCCCAGCCCCAGTTTTTAGAAATACTTTTGTCCACATACACTGGGCAAATTTGCAGATAAGTGCGGCTGGAAGCATGCCAAGCCCATATTTGGCAGCATTTTTCAAATATAAAGCCTGTGCCAGCCAATTGGAATGGACCCCTGTCATTCAGCTGTGACGTTTGAGAATTAAAATCTCCATTCCCCAGGTATAAACCAAACCATTAAACCAGAGTTTTCCAAAATCTTCACTTTGGCCAGAATTTTTCAGAAAACGTTGTTTTAAGGGACGTAAAACTGTGGTTTTGTGTGGATGACAGGCCTGAACATTAAGGAATATATGCAGTTTCCCAGGTACCCGGCTACATGTGGACATGGCCTAAATCTGAACCCTCTCAGCCGGTGTCTGCAGTCCCATTATGTCTCAGTAGACCTAATGGACGGTTATTAACTCTGCTGCTTGTGGAGCTGTGCACATTTGCTCAGCGTAATCAGGTTGGAGATGGCATCAGCACTCAGCTGAAGAGCGCTGGTCCACATCAAGTATCAGGTTACCCCCGCTGGAGCTTCATCAGGACTCATTCTGTGTCTGAGCAGCAGATGGTCTTTGCTCCATGTTTAGTCCCCCTGGTTCGCCTCTCAGGCGTGTGTCTAAACATCCAAAGTGGATCTAATTCTGCGTTGTATCCCAAATGATGTCTGACAGCCTGGAGCAGGAGCAGAGCGCTCCAACAAGTGTGCAGGAGGTTTTTACAGAGGAGCAGAGCTGTGTGGATCGAAAACATTAAAATCACTCGTTTTATTAATAATGTGAAATCAGTGATGTGAAACTGAAAATGATTTAACAAGACTAATGTGTTTTTTATTTAATCCAATCTGAATTCACTAAATCTCCAGAGCTGATTGACAAATCAAGTGTGCACTGATTGACAGTAAAGCCCTTTCTTGCTGCTTTCTTACAACTAATCCTCAGTCAGCAGAATGCTGTTTTGGGAGTCAACCCTGTTTGCATCTGTGATTTGATGATTTTAATAAAATCAGACAAAAAAATAAAACATTTTAAACCAGCTGCACAGAGTGAGTTGAGGTTTTGACTCTTCTTTTTCTGACCTCAGCAGGTAGCGTGCCGTCACCAAACGCTCCTCTGAAGAGAGTTTTAGCATACACAGGCTGCTTCAGCCGAATGGGCACCATCAAAGACATCCACCTGTATCTGTCCCAGAGGCTCCGCATCAAAGAGGAGGACATGAGGCTCTGGCTCTACAACAGTGAGGTCTGCCACCGAGATCCCCCGTGTCTTTCACTTTTCAAATCATTAAAACATCCGTAAGAAGTCAGATTTCTGTAAATCAAACGTCTGTGTCCCCCTCTGCAGAACTACCTCACCCTCCTGGACGATGAAGATCACACACTGGAGAGCCTGAAGATCCAGGATGAGCAGCAGCTGGTTATTGAAGGCAGGCAACAACTTCCTGTTTCAGTCTCAGTCACCCTCAAGAATAAACCACGACTGATGTTTTAGATTCTTTTGATTTTAATGTGATGTTCTTCCTCCACAGTCAGGAACAAAGACATGAGCTGGCCTGAAGAAATGTCTTTCATTGCCAACAGCAGTAAGATGGACAGACACAAAGGTGAGCTGCAGCAGAAGCTGATTGGTGGATCCCGATTGTGCTTGATTCTGATTGGTGCATCTTTTCTTTCCATCCCAGTCCCCACAGAAAAAGGCGCCACAGGCCTCAGTAACCTCGGCAACACATGCTTCATGAACTCAAGCATCCAGTGCGTGAGCAACACTAAGCCACTCACTGACTACTTCATCTCTGGGAGACACCTGTACGAGCTCAACAGGTGAGGGTTTAACTGTTGTTCTCTGCAATTTAAACCTCCAGTCTTTGATCTGAAACTTAACTTACAGCTGTGTGTGTGTGTGTGTGTGTGTGTGTGTGTGTGTGTGTGTGTGTGTGTGTGTGTGTGTGTGTGTGTGTGTGTGTGTGTGTGTGTGTGTGTGTGTGTGTGTGTGTTTGTGTGTGTTTGTGTGTGTTTGTGTGTGTGTGTGTTATAGAACAAACCCCATCGGGATGCGAGGTCACATGGCCAAGTGTTATGGTGACCTGGTGATGGAGCTGTGGAGTGGGACGCAGAAGAACGTGGCTCCGCTAAAGCTCAGGGTGAGCAGGGACCTCTCTGTCTCACAGTGAAACTTTTAAAGCTCCATGAAGAGAAATTTCATCAACATGTTGATCTAATTACTACAAAACAAAAATCTAAAGAGTCATGTTTAACAAAAACTAATGTCTCTAAAAAAATGTGCTTGATGTGCGTTAGGAATAGAACGGTTCACAAAACCCATGGTTTGGTTTCTATCACGGTTTTGTAGTGACGGTTTTTGGTTGTTGTTTTTAACATCTTTATTTTTACCATATAATTTAAGTATCCATTAGGAACAAATTATTTAAATCAATTAATTCAGTTATAGTCATAAAACACCTGAAAGAATGAGGCTGTTTCCCATTTAAATCATCATTGAAGCTGAGTGAATCATTGCTAGTGTCAGTAAGGAAAGTCACTATTGGCTGTCCCAGAAGTCACTAAAAGCCACTAAATGATGCTGCTGTCTAATTAGCATAATAATCCATCTGCATGTAATTGGACTCTGTAGGAGAGAGAAATAAGGTGGGAGACAGAAAGCAGTAAAACACAACATCATAAATATATTTAGAAAAAACTAATTAACTGTCTTCTGTCCATTCTTGTTTTTTTAATGTCCAAAAATTATCCCCCCTCCTTTATCTGGGCTTGGGACCAGCAGAAGTGACCACAGTGAGACACGCACTTACACAATTTCATCTGCTTGGAGTGAGGAGAACTGTCTGTGTTTTGGATAGGGGAAGGGCTAATGATAGCACATGCTGCTCATTCAGGAGATCAAAACACATCTTTTGATACTCTTTATAAGTGTTTTGGATATATATATGTACATATAGAGAGACACAATCAATCAAGCAAAACACACTTTAACGTCAGACTCTAAACTCCAGAAAAGTCGCAAGAATTGTCATCTTTAAAACAGCTCTCCAGAGGGGTCTGAAATCTAATCTAAAGTGCTCCCAGATGGCAGAAAAACACATTGCCACAGGCACACCCTCTAACTCTGCCTTCTCCACTCTTCATGTAAACAACACACACTCCTCCCCACAACTGTTCCGCTGTATTTTTCACCAGCGTTGCACATGTGTATGATCTCACTCATACATTCACTTCAAACTGAGCTATAATACGAAGAAAAGAGAAACCCCAAACCCAGTGAGGAAAACCGAACGGTTCAGGTTTTTTTTTTTATACAATTCTATCACTGATCAATAAATCTGACGATGTCCTTTCTTCTCATCCAGTGGACGATAGCAAAATATGCCCCACGTTTTAACGGCTTCCAGCAGCAGGACTCCCAGGAGCTGCTCGCCTTCCTGCTGGATGGTCTCCATGAAGACCTCAATCGGGTCCACGAGAAACCGTACGTGGAGCTGAAGGACAGCGATGGACGGCCAGACTGGGAGGTGGCCTCTGAGGTCAGTTGCTACGCTCCTCATCTTTAATTACATCAAAAAGTACTCTCTGATGCGCTGTGTGGCAGAAGAGAGGAGGATCAGACTTCTTCATACTAATATTAAAAATAAGTGATGATGAAGTTATTAGTTTTAAAAAAACACAAAATGACTTTTTCCGTCCAGCCTGCAGCCTTACAGTTGTGTCTGTTGAAGTTAAGTTTGTTTTGTGTTTGGCCTGAGGAGAGGGATTTGTAGGATTAGTAGAGTGTGATCTCAGCTCTTAACTCTTGGTATATATACATGTGTGTGTTCCTGTGTGTGTGTGTGTATGTGTGTGTGTGTGTGTGTGTGTGTGTGTGTGTGTGTGTGTGTGTGTGTGTGTGTGTGTGTGTGTGTGTGTGTGTGTGTGTGTGTGTGTGTGTGTGGGTATCTGCTCCTCCAGGCGTGGGAGAACCACCTGCGCAGGAACCGCTCCATCGTAGTGGATCTGTTCCACGGTCAGCTCAAGTCTCAGGTGAAGTGTAAGACCTGCGGACACATCAGCGCTCGCTTCGACCCCTTCAACTTCCTGTCCCTGCCGCTGCCCATGGACAGCTCCATGCACCTGGAGATCACAGGTAAGGAGGAGGGAGGGAGCTGCTGGTCACCTGAACAGTAAAATGATACCCATGTGTAACATTTTGTTGTATTGTAGTGATCAAACTGGACGGCTCCACTCCTGTTCGTTACGGCCTGAGGCTGAACATGGACGAGAAGTACACGGGGCTGAAGAAACAGCTGAGTGAGCTCTGCAGCTTGAAGCCAGAGCAGATTCTGTTGGCTGAGGTCCACAACTCCAACATCAAGGTATGCATGCACAGGTTCTGATGCAGGCTCAGAAAGTGCAGCTGTTAATATAAAGACTGAGGAACACACCCATCCTTAAACCACACATTTCAGGCTGGAAGTATCTGCTGGGATTCACTCATATTAACGCCATGGTTCACCTCTCCCAGTGCCGTTGTTCCTCCTAAACAAGCTTCCTTGCGTTCCTGCGGTCGCTGCAGGTCCTCTGGCTCAGAAAGAGGCCAGCTGGATTAGTGTAAATATCACTAATCTAATTGCTGTTGCTCTGCAAAAAGGCGTATCTGTCTATTTTTAGCTGAGGGCCTATTTTTTGGACACAGCAGGAAACTGAAGCAGCTCTCTGAGCGTTTAAATAACAGTCATTCAATGCAGCTGAGCAAGGATCACAGGCAGGCACAGCTCAGCGACTAACACGTGAAGTGAAGGCTGGCTGGTGTCAGTCTGTTGTATGTGAAGGCTCGGGGTTAGGAAATAATGTCTCCTAAAAGTCTTGTCTTCACCCAGAACGTCTCAACCTTAAAATGCTGAATTTAGAGATCCTATGTGAAGTTTTTAGATGAAACTAATAACCTTAAAAAAGCAAAATAAGACCCTCAGTGATAAACTTTATGATTTCTAATCACATATTTTTAGTGCTTGTAACCACTGCTGAAGGTTGATGGTAAATACAGTCAGTGTCAGTGCAGTGTTTCCATTTCTTCCTCTTTTTTAGTTTTTTGTTTTTTAAAGGCTTTTTTGCCTTTGATTGCCAAGTGTGGCAATATGTTCTTCATAGTGTTTACAATTTTTACAGAAATATTCGCAGCGAGTGACACGTTTCACTATTTTGAAAAAAACCAAGCCAGGTGAGATTACTTTGTCTCTAAACTTCAAAAATAACAGGACTAGATCAGGAAAAAAAAGATTAGAGGTGCCATACACAGGGGGCGCCAAAATTAGCAGACCGAAAAACCCTCTTGTAAGCTCAGAAGTGAAACTTTGTTTTACTTCCCCTTGTGGACAAGGTCATACCTTTTTATCTGTCTGCTCCTTTTTTTCTTTCTTTAAAGTTACATTTTTGGGCTTTTACACCTTACTTTAAAGAAAATCAGACAGTGGACAGAGCAGGACACCAGGATAGAGTTAGGAGGAGTGATGTGAGGTAGGCCTCTGGCTGGAAGCGAACCCAGGCCAACTGCTACATGGATGCAACCTAACCACAAGGCCAAGCCATCAGTCATGGTCTATGTCAGAGAAGGTCATCCTGCCTTTCTACAGTCAAATGTGTTTCATATTGAAAATCTCAAGACAAAGTCTTGCTGCAAAGTTTCTGCTGTGTGCATTTTATTGTATAGACAGCTACCTCATGCAGTTTGAAACTCTAATTCGACAGTGTGGGATAATAAATCTTGTCGGTAAAACCCCTCACAGGAGCTTTAGTTTGATGTTAACAGTGATGCTACACCTGAGGGTTAAACAGAAGACATTGTTGTCAGTGGTCTCTCCTGTAAGCTGCTGCTGTCTAATGTTTGAACCTTTCGTGTTCAGAACTTCCCTCAGGACAACCAGAAGGTTCGTCTGTCTGTTAACGGCTTCCTGTGTGCGTTTGAGATCCCCGTACCCGGGTCGCCGACATCACTAAGCTCACCAACACTGACAGGTGAGTCTGTTTCCATTAACACTTCATCCTTACACTCATCCTTCTAAACGAACCTAATAAAATCTGTTTTATCTTTAAGTAAGGGGACTTTAAAGGCTTTGGTTTTCTAAAAATTCTCATCATGCGTTTCTTCTTCAGACATCACCCCCATTGCTAACGGTTCAGCTGCGAATGGGATTCTGGGAAACAAACCTGTCCTCATCCCTAACGGAGGACCCAGCACGGTTGTTCCCTGCAGCCCTGAGACGCCGCTTGCTAACGGTGTTGCAAACGGACACATCACTCCTGTGCAGGAAAGCCCGTTCATCGGCTACATCATCGCCATGCACAGGAAGATGGTGAGAGGTTTTTCATGTAGTGATGCACAAAAGTCTGCATGTTGTGGCCCTGTTAGATAAAGCTGTAATGAAGTGTGGTGCTTCATGCTGTCAGAGATTTTTAAATCATAACAGAGTGATTTCTGCGCTCCTAACTCCCATGTTTGGGGTCTTTCTGCAGATGCGTTCGGAGCTGTACTTCCTGTCCTCTCAGAAGAATCGTCCCAGTCTCTTCGGGATGCCACTCATCGTCCCCTGCACCGTCCACACCAGCAAGAAGGATCTGTATGATGCCGTCTGGATACAAGTGTCCCGCCTGGCGAGCCCGCTGCCCCCACAGGAAGCCAGCAACCATGCCCAGGACTGGTATGCTGACAGAGATAGAGGGAGTTAGTGAAGGATAAAGTGGGGTCATGGTGGAACGCACTGAAGTAAAGATCATTAGGATTGGCCTCTGCTGATCCGGACTATCAGGAATGAGGACTGATCTCTATCAGGGACCTAAAGCCGGATCCATTAATACTTCTTTGTTCAGTTTATTTACGACAAATTCCCTAAATAAAACCGTTTGATAACGTTCTGTTGGCTGTAATCCACAACAACAACAAAGTGTGTATAGAAACCATGCCAGCCACTCTGACCTTCAGTAACATGAGTCTGTTTCTCCTCCCCTGACTCTGCAGTGACGACAGTATGGGTTACCAATACCCCTTCACCTTACGGGTTGTAGGGAAAGAAGGGAACTCGTGTGCCTGGTGCCCCTGGTACAGGTAAGACCGTTTCACAGCATACAGATGAATCTGTCTGAGGGTCATGAGACTTTAGACCTTTTTTTAAACGCAGAACCAACAGAATATGCTGCAAGAACCTTTTTTCTGCTTTCACACTTAACATTTAAAACAGAGCAACCTTTTTGCAGCTTCATAGTCTTTGCATGGCATTCCAGTGCGTCACGCAGTCTACATACTGCACATGATGCCAGTTTTAGACTGCAGGTTTTCTTCTTGCATGGACCAGTGTTGATGTTGAGTCACCAAACCTTCAGTCACGGTGGAGTCTCAAGTCCTCAGTGTTATTATAAACACAATTCTTCTGTTTCTCACTTTTCTGTATTTTTACACAACAGTTTTCTCATTCTTGTTTTACATTCTCATAGTTTACCTTTATTCATTATTTATTTAAACAGTTGTTTAAATCCAGGGTCTCACATGTGAGTCTTCTTCCATCATTTGTGTGCAGGTTCTGTCGAGGTTGTACTGTAGAGTGTTGTGACGACAGAGCGTCTGTAGGAAACGCTTACATCGCAGTGGACTGGGACCCAACCGCCCTGCACCTCCGCTACCAGACGTCCCAGGAGAGGGTAAACACACACATGCACACAAAAAACTCCACTCATTCTGTATACTTCTCTTGCATTATGTTCCTCAGTCACAGTTTTTCTCTGACTGTCTCATCGATCTCCAGGAAGCTCAACATTTTATTCTCATGTCTCCAGCTCTTACTGCTCCAACTGAGAGATTCTTCCCCTGTTAATATGTACAGAAACCTTTAAAGAATTCTAAGTTCATCTGGAAATCATGGTGCAAGATGTTGCTATAGTCTTTTATTTAGCTGCTTCCCCCATCTATTCTCAGCTACAGAGAAATATTGATAGTGGAAAAGTGCATTCTCCTTTAAAGACATCAAATAAGAACTCAGAAATATTTTGAAAAATTTGAAACATTTGAGGAAGCAAAGGTGGATGCTGTGGTGCCTTTACTTAACCAAAAACAACATTTATGAACAGGTTGAGCTTACATGAGTTAAAAAGTCTTCAGTGGGAAGGTACCTGCTTTTATTACACACAGACTGAGCTCTGAAATGTACTTTGAAGCATCTGGATTAAATCCCTGTGGGGGGTTTTTCCAGACTTTTTCAGCACAGTTTAAAAGTATATACATTTATCATTCCTTTTTGTCAGCTGTATAATTCTGCAGATCACAAACTGATACAATTGAGACACTTTTTACAGTTTTACAATTCACAATTTCATTGAGCATTGAGCAGTTGAGGGGCATGGTGCCTTGTCCAAGGGCACCTCGGCAGTGTTCAGAAAATTATGCTGACTCCTCTTCAGCTATCAGCCTAATTCCCAATCTTGGTCCATGTTAGGGTTTGTACCAGTGACCTCTCAGTCACAAACCCAAGTCCCTACGGACTGAACCACTGCCTACCCCCTCTGACCCTCAGACTCTGACCCTTTAACTCCAAACATCTGACTCTGACCCTCAGACTCTGACCCTTTAACTCAAAACATCTGACTCTGACCATCTGACTATGACCCTTTGACTCTGTCCATCTGACTTTGACCCTTTGACCGTGACCATATGCCTCTGACCTTTTGACTCTCGAACTCTGACCCTTTGACTTTGACCCTCTGACTCTGACCCTTTGACTCTAGCCATCTGACTCTGACCCTTTGACTCTGACCATCTTAATATGACCTTCTGATTCTACTCATCAGACTCTGACCATTTGACTCTGACCCTCTGACTCTTACCATCTGACTTTGACCCTTGGACTGTGACCATCTGACTCTTACCGTTTGACTCTGACCCTCTGATTCTAACCATCAGACTCTGACCATTTGACTCTGACCCTCTGACTCTTACCATCTGACTTTGACCCTTGGACTGTGACCATCTGACTCTTACCATTTGACTCTGACCATCTTACTTTGACCCTCTGACTCTGACCATTTGACTCTGACCCTTTGATTCTGACCTGCTGACTCTGACCCTCAGATTCTGACCTGCTGACTCTGACCATTTGACTCTGACCCTGACCCTTTGACTTTGACCCTTTGACTCTGACCTTTTGATTCTGACCCTCTGACTCTGACCCTGACCATTTGACTTTGACCCTTTGACTCTGACCTTTTGATTCTGACCCTCTGACTCTGACCCTTTGACTATGACCCTTTGACTCTGACCCTTTGACTCTGACCATTTAACCCTGACCCTCTGACTCTGAACATCTGACTTTGACCCTTTGACTCTGACCCTCTGACTCTGACCCTTTGACTCTGACTCTCTGACTCTGACCCTTTGACTCTGACCACATGATGTCAGTAGTGAGCTGCTGCATCAGTTCAGTCAGCTGCAGAGTGACATTAAGAAACCTTAAAGCACTCTATGACATGTTTTTTCCTTTAGTTGAACTCCTGCAAAAGTTTTTAGGATCAAACTAAAAAGAGAAAATCCCTCTGTGTGCACTCAGGGTCACTTTATTGCTACACTTGTTCTTCTTTGTTGATTATTTCAACATTTGACCTGTGCCAAATCCTACTCAGTGACAGCGATAAACCACAAAGCAGAGATTATTCTTCTGTTCTCTTGATGTTTATTTTGGGAACACAACATTTTCCCTAATAACGCCATTCAGCCCCTGTTCTTCATCAAAAAAGTCTCACAGCTGTAGCAGAAAGCTGAGAGAGACAGATAACACCATAACCACCTTGGTCTGTGTCTCCCCCTGCAGATCGTGGAGGAGCACTGCAGTGTGGAGCAGTCCCGCAGAGCGCAGGCTGAACCCATCAGCTTGGACAGCTGTCTGAAGGCCTTCACCAGCGAGGAGGAGCTGGGTGAGGATGAGCTCTACTACTGCTCCAAGTGCAAGACGCACCGGCTCGCCACAAAGAAGCTGGACCTGTGGAGGCTGCCCCCCATCCTGGTGCGGGTCCACTTTCTTCTCTCTCTTTTAGACCCACTGTTCTATTTAGCCGCGTTTCCACCAAGCAGACCTGTTTGTTTTGTATCAGTACGGCACGCATTTTGTGGCGTTTCCACTGACTTCTCCCGGGACGTATTCCCAAATAACTGAGACGAGCCATCCCACTTTTTGGGACTCTTTCGTATGGGTGCATTTCTCCCAACGGCACACAGACTTCTCTGAAACAAAACTTGATTGTTCTTTGTATCAAGAGCTATATGCCAATCACAGAGAGGATGAAATGTTGCATGTCTTCCATCTATGCTCTTTGTTTACTGTGTCGCGTTTTTCTTCTTTGTTGGATTTATTAGCAAGAGTAAACTGTGTCGCGCCGCTACAGTACCATTCTATTGTTCAACAGCTGCGACTTACACGCCGTGAGAGGGCACAGTTTGCTGTGGAAACGCAAGCGGGATCATGTTTAACTGTACCAAACTGTGCCAAACCGTACTGAACTAAACTGGACTGCTTGGTGGAAACAGGGCTTTTGTGTGCGCATGAACAGGAGACTTGAATATTGACGTTACATTTTCTGCTCCTTAGATCGTCCACCTGAAGCGCTTCCAGTTCGTGAACGGCCGCTGGATCAAGTCTCAAAAGATTGTAAAGTTTCCGAGGGAGAACTTTGACCCCAGCGCCTTCCTGGCCCCCAGAGACCTGGAGCAGCACTGTCTGCACTCCCGCAGCGAGAGTGAGGACCTGCTAAGGGTCGGAGAGGACAACCTGTCCTCCATCTCTGCCCCCGCTGGCTTCTGCCATCTCAACAAAGGTACGACATGTAGATCACTGATTTTCTTTGCTCTCCCACACGTTTAGGAGGCTTTGATAAAAATCTCAGTCTGTTTCAAATCAGCACCTCTGAAGGACTTAAACAGGATTATGAAAGGAGAGAGGAGTTAAAGAGACACGTGCTCTTATTTTTATCACCTATTGTTTGATGGTGAGAGTGTGACTGTGTGAAACTGAACCAACCAAAGTGATAAAAAGGAGCGCAGCCTCTGACCCAGCTGCACAGGATGTTAAATGAACTCTGTGGTTTCCTCACAGCTTCTCCCGCCTCGAGCAGAAAGTCAGCACCTTCTCTGAGCCAGACCAGCAGCCCCTCCTGCAGCCCAAAAACCAGCTCAGGAGGCCGCAGAACAGGCCGGCTACGCCTCCCTCAACTGGGCAGCAGACACCGCCTCTCCAACAGCAAAGAGAGCCTAGACGGAGCCGCCAATCCTGACTGTGAGTCACGAGACGGAGCATCACAGGCAGACACGGAGGGCAGCACGGCAGGGACAATGGTGCTGAGCCGGCCTGAATCAGGGGACAGGATCACGTTAGAGTCTCTGAGCAGCACGGAGGCGTCCAGCAGCCACTGTGATGTGGTTCTGGTGAATGGAGAGAGCAACGGGCTGAGCTCAGACTGCAGCACGGAGAGCAGCGTGGACCCTGAAAACTCTCTGCTGCAGCACAGGGACAACATGTGTCTGGATGCCATCTACAACCTCTATGCAATATCAGTAAGAGACACACAGATCAGAGACACACACCTCAGTATAAAAGTTTGGGTCTCGCTCCTGTTTGTTGCCTCAGTCTGCAACCTTAACAGGCTGAAATGGCTGCAACGTAACATCAGGGGGCAACTCAGTCAAAGTTCATTCTCTTATAGTTTTTCTTTTTGCCTCCAGCTTTAAATTATTACCCTTAGTGTCTTTATACTAGACGTGCACTGATCGATCAGTTGGCCGATCATTTGGTACCGATTTCCTTAATTTTGGGGGAATCAGTGATCAGTGAGACTGATCTTTTATATCTTCGGGAAGGTTTGATAACCAGCCATTGTTGCTTTTTGCTCTGAGACCTAAAACTCAGGACACTTTATTGGTTGTTTAAGTCAAAACATAAAGATTTAATTGTTTCACAGCTATTGTTCAATGATTTTCAATAAAACAAGATTGGAAAATTGAAGCTATGTACTGCCACTTTAAAGTCAAAGAGACTTTAAAGTGGGCGAGGTTATGATAATTATTTTAAGATAATGGTTATTAATGCAGCAGAGACATTAAACAGCTGACACTGGACTGACGTATGGAGACAGAAAAAGAAATTAATTTCTTTCTCTTAAAATTAGTCAGAAGAGGGATCATGCTTTAAAAAAGGGCTCTCATATTGAGTCATTATGGTACTTTGCAGCTATGACAGACTGGTTAGTGCCTGTCGGCTGAAGCATCGCATGAAGCATTCATAAAGTTGTTTCACCACTAATCCATTGTCAACTTTCTGCTCACAACTTCCTCTTCTTCCTTTTTGTGTCTTCAGTGCCATTCAGGAATCATGGGAGGAGGCCACTATGTGACGTATGCCAAAAACCCCAACGAGAAATGGTACTGTTACAACGACAGCAGCTGTAAGGTGAGCCTCACAGACCCCGCACGGTCTGATCCCAGATGTGTTATTATTTGTTTTGATCATTGTCTGGTTATTCATGTTTTTCCTTCTGTCCCTGAATCTTCTGACTGTGCTTAATGCACAACCTCCTTGTGTTTCTCCCTGCAGGAGGTTCACTCCGAGGAGATCGACACCGACTCGGCCTACATCCTCTTCTACGAGCAGCAAGGTGTTGAGTACTCCCAGTTCCTGCCAAAGATCGACGGCAAGAAGATGGCCGACACCAGTAGCATGGACGAGGACTTCGAGTCGGACTACAGGAAGTACTGCGTCCTCCAGTGATCGTCTTCCATCAGCCGGGACTTCACCTCCTGCTTTGAGCAGGAAGCACCAGACTGATCCAGATCCATCTGATCTCAAACTGCTAACAAAGAGTCAGAGCTCGCTCATGTTGAGTTCTACTCTTGATCGCAAACATGGATTAGTACAAACGTTTACCAAGACGACAATGAAGCCCTGGTGAAAGCACTAAACTGGCGCACTTTGCTGAGCCTGACAAGCAAACCCCTCCCCCTCCTGCCTCTCGTCCTGCTACTCCCTGTGTGTGACCACCCTCGCCATAACGCACATACGCAACATTAACCGCATACTAACACATCTCTGAATGTATGCCAGCAAGTCATGAAATCTAACTCTGCATTTATCACCTGTGATGTGGAGCTGAAACAATGCTTACTCCCCAAGTTATCATGTGACCCACGCCCAGACGTCTCACCTGAGGAGGAAGGAGAAGATTCCAGGTGTGTTTCAGGCCGATGGTTGGATTCAGTGTCTCTGTCAGATCTGATGCGACTGGGCAGCGTAATGCTTAAGTCCACCATCTTATCTGTGGAATCTTTTGCTGATGTTTTAAAAAAAGTGCTTCTCCAAAGCTTTTACTAGCTATAGTGTCACTTCATTCATACGCTACCTCATCGCTTCACGCAGCGTCGGCCAACCCCCCAAACTTCTGCGTCAGTATTATTCTGATAAATGCTTCCTAGGAGTCATGGTACACACATTTCATTTAGCTTCACTCTCACACTCCCTGAGGTGTGAGAGGAAGAGTGTTTAACCCTGCAGCTGCCAAATACCAGTGCTATTTAGTGCAATTGTTCCCATATTTCCCCTGAAACTCAGAACGCTTCAGTGCTGCTCTGTGTTTGATGAGGACAGGTGCCATGGTTCAAAAGAGACGCTACGAGAATATGATTCAGTATCTGTTCAGGTTTTGTTTTTCATTCTACAGTTTGTTGTTGCTGTTGTTCTTTTTTTTGTTGATTTTCTGTTTCTGAATGTGTGAGGAGCAGCTTCAGGCTTATATCAGAGAGGGGTTCAGGTTATTTTACAGCCTGTAAAACACCTGTCACCTGCTGCAGCTCTCACCTGTTGTGGTCCGGACAAAAAACTCTTATTTTATGAAGCAAAACTTCTCCTCAGTATCCAGATTTACTCCACACACTCCAGAGAAACACTACTGACCTGTTTTCATTCTGGAAACTCAAAGAACAAAATTTTTGTCTTTTTAAATTTTAGAGACCTAGGTGTTTCAAACCAGTATAATAGTTATTTTTATGCTCTGTTGTGTCAAAACGTGTCAAATCAACCAAAAGAAGGAGCAGTTTGTTTGCCCAGTGGGTCTTGTATCTGCGCTCCGTCACAACTGAAGCTCTTTAAAAATCTGCATACTAAAAACTTTTAGAAATAAGTCGGCAAATAACAAAAAACTTTCAATACTTGTATGGTGTCTCAGTAAGATGCACATTACGTATCAGGGGAGAGCGACAGTGATGCTCCCTCAGTCTCAACACTCTCCTGTGAAGCCGGTGATCCACTGTAACGCAACTTAAAGGCTGTAATCAAGCACCTGAGACACTTAACTGGAGTTTAAGTGGCTGTTCTTTCAGTCACTGCCCACCTTTTTCCAACTTGAATGCCAGAAAGTTTCCTGGAAATCTCAGCAAAGCTCTCCCTGTCAGAGAACATGATCTTAAAAAGGATGCTGCAGAAGTCTGCACTGTTAATGGGAAAAACAGAAGATGGTTTCATCCAGTGAAAAAGTCTGCTGAAGAAAACGACCACACAGCTAACATTTAAACTTGTGTGGTGCGTGTGCGTGCGTGTGAAAAAGGCACACGGCAGCTAATCTACAGCTGAACTCACGCAGCACTTGGCTCCATGTACTGTTTGCAGACACATGCATGCCAACCCCACTACGACGCCACCTTTTAGCTTCTGCAGGTCGGCACCTTTCAGCAGCTACAGCGCACCCACCTGTCCATTCACCCAGCTCTGCCCCTAACCTGTCATAGTTACACACAAGTCTTGCACAATTCTTTTCTTCACTAATGCATAAAGCACTAAGTTTCTTTGCAGTGTGGAGGAATAAATATCTGATCTGCAAACCCAAAGCTCTTTCCTGTTCCAGACTGTAAACACAGTTCACTTGGCTGTATAATGGCTCGTTTTTTAACTTGGCACAAAACAGGACTCTCAGCTTTTGCAGCCAGCCTGGGGAAACTCCAGGAACTGCAGCTTTTTTATACCGGCTACATCTTTCACCATCCATGGTGGGAGGGTTTAAGTCACTTCTTTGAGGCCAATCATCAGATATTTTTCACCTCAAATTAGAGAATTTCTCCTTTTTTTAAGTGGTAAAAACAACAACCCTAAATTCTTTGTGTTTGTGTTAAACAGACCTCAAACTTCTGTGGATAAGTTTTAAATCTGTTTTGTTTTGTGCACCATGAAAGATCTCCTCCAAACCAAATCCTTAATTCTGTGTCATCACGATTTGTGTGTCATAATCATATCATACTTGATATCATGCAAAAATGTTTTAAGGTCAGATGGGTGGAAATTTTGGTTGATGAATTCCCCCAAAAAGTACCTTCAAATACTCCACTAATCTCAGGTGGTTTGTTGTCCTGTTGAGAGCTGCAGCAGTCTGAGTCTGGACCCCTTACATCTCTCCGTAAGCTCTGAGTCTGCTTCTCTTCCCCGCTTTATTCTGCGTCTGTCTGAAGAACAAACACGTATTCCTGCTATGTGGACTCCAGTCTGGTGTGTAGCAGTTGTGTGGAGCTCCTCGGGCTCTGTCTAATCACTGTGAACAGAAGAAGCAGCAGACGGTTGTAAAATGATCCCCTCTCTGTCTCCTGGATCACAGGAGAATCCCCCGCTCCCTTTGTGTTTGCCCCTTTTTTAGCTGCTGTATTTATGAGGAGGAAGTGTTGTTGATGTGGATGTATTTGGAGAGAAATGTCACTGAATGAAACTTTATTTTTCTTCACATTTGTTGAACAAATGGAAATGTACAGATGAGTGCTATTTATGTCTGCTTGCTTGGCTCGTTTCCTTTCCTTCCCTCGTCCCCTCGTGGATAAGTCTGTTTCAAACGTCACCATATGGCTCAAAGGGAAAAAGAAACGTCTCTTGAGAACTCAGTTTGTAATGTTTGCTTCATTTTAAAGGTGCAATAGCTGTCAAATTGTCTTGTTTTGGCTGTGAATGACCCTAAAACGGCTGCCTGTGTGATGCTAAGCTAACATACCTGTAGCTTGAACTGTATTAGCAAAAACTCAAAGTCAGGGTTGATTTCAGCAGAACTTTGAAAAGACTGAGCTTGGACGCTGAAATCAGACCAAACATATGAACCACAAAGACTGTATGATAAGCCCCTCCCATTTCCCCGCCCACAGAAGACTATTGGAGTGTCGGCAGGCAGTGCAATCTACTACTGAGCTGTCTGTCAGTGTCTGTAGCCACTTTTTATTTAAGTTCATCTCTGTGGGGTCTGAAGAGGAGTTAATTTAAAGAACTGTTTTTGTAATGTGTTTGTTGAAAGAGAGCGACATCGCACTGACATGAAACATGTACATAAAAATCTGTTTTGTAAATAAGCCAATGAAAATGATGTATTTGAATATGAACTGTACAAAATACTGTCCTCGTAGTTGTATATGGAGTGAAACTGTTGATCTGTAACAAAATACTCAAGCAACAAATTAAATACTGCAGAGGAAACGACCGCCACAGACTGACACATCTGCTTTTATTGTTTTCAATAGTTTCACATGGAGCATTTTTTATTTAAGAACTTTGCTGTTTGAAATGTTAGATTTGATTTGAAAATAAAACAGTACAAATCAAACTTATCAGGGCAGGACAAGCAACTTCCATTAAAATGATACTTAAGTGATGGTTCCCCAAAGCTCTGCCCCCCCAGCAGGCCTCCTGGGGGCTGACCAATCAGAGTGAAGAGGGTTTGTGGAGCGTGGAGCCTTAAAGAGACAGCATCTAAAACATATTGTTTCAGACAGAGGCTACAGTAAGAGTGTACTTAAACACCAGTGAGACGAATACAGAGTGAAAGTCATATTTAAGTGATTAAAAAAGCTAAAATGAGTAAGTGTTGGTTTAACAAGTTTTACAAAAAATTAGACATAATAAAGATAAAAAGTCAGAATTACAAAAAATGTCCCTATATAATGTCATTATAATAATAATATTGCAAGATGGTGAGTCATAGTTATTGAAAATGGGAACTGTTTTATCAAAACTTAAAAAATATTTATTACTAAGCAACAGATTTGGATTTTTGTTTATTATTTCAGATCACAAGATTTTAGTTTACAAAAAAAATAAAATCCAATTTTTTTAATCATTAGAGCTTGGTTTTTTCTTTGGTTCATCTATTTTACAGATGGACACTGGTGTTTGGTGAGTTACAGTTTTTCCAATGGGGCTGGCTTGGTTTTTTGTTTTGCTTTGTTTTGTTTTGTTTTGTTTTGTTTTGTTTTGTTTTGTTTTGTTTTGTTTTTTGTATTTATAAAAAAAAAAAAAAAATAGAGAAAAGAAGAGTTACAAAGCCGAAAGTCTGTGCCCGGCAGTGACAAACACCTGAAGTTAGGAAGCTGCACTCTGGTGAAGGCAACATGAAAAATGTGACAGTCAGAGGAAACATTAAAATGAGCTGTTGATCCTCTCCCAGAGCTTCCTGCTCAGCTGTAGTCTCAGTTTGTCTCATTTAAAGCTCCTCGTCCTCATCCTCGACGTCTTCTCTGCACAGTAAGAGTGTCTGCAGTGAGTCTGAGTCTGTCTGCAGAGGAAAGGGGAAACCACACTCAGGGTCTCTGCTCAGACTTCCCCGAAACAAAGCTTGCAGCTGATATTTGGGTCCCACGCAGCGTTACTGTGGAAGGAGTTTTCGTTTTCTGCTTTTATTAAATGACCAACACATTCTCACATTCAGCCCACACACTGGAGACCTCAGAGATTAAACTTTTAGTCATTAGGCACTTTTGTTGGGAATTATTACCATAAAACATTCGGACACTGAGTGTGTGTGAGAGACTCATGGCTAAAATAATCCTCTATCTGTCTTTATTTTACAAAACATGGAGGAAAAACCAAGAGCTAGGATCTTAAAAGCCCCTGAAAGATCCTGATGTTTACAAAAGACAAAATCTATCAGAGGTGTTAGATTCGGCAAAGATAAGCACAAAAAAGAATCAACAATGGAAAGTTTTATCATGAACAATTATTCTGTTTGCAGACATTTCTTTTGTACCATGTATTATTTCTGCCTTAGTTTTTTTTTTTTTTTATCTCTGTCATACCCAAATTTATAAGTATATATGTCTTACTTTGTTCCTATATCTATAAATAATACAAGTCCAAAAAATGTCTTAGTTTGAGATATTAAAGACAAAAACAATGCCTGAGGTGCTCTAAAAAGTAAAAAATAACCTGCCAATGGGGTAACATGTCTTTCTAGTTTAGTTTTGATTATTTGTTTATTGTTTCCTGGACAGTCCCCTTTAATTCACTATGCAGCAAAAGAGGCAGCTGTAGCCTGTACGGCTAATTTCCAGCTGTAGTCCCCGGCCAGTTGTAAACTAGGCAGCTTACAATGTAAACATCAAAAGTGAAGAAACAATTTAATACAAAAGAAAATACATAAAATGTATGGTTATTAAAAAGGCCTGAAACAAAAGGAAGTGACTTACAACTTATCACACAAAGTGAGAACATGAGACAACAAAAGGTGAAGAAATAATCATAAAGGCCACATTCAAAGCAGGGATCAGACATTACATTAAGACATTACATTAAGACATAATATTAAAGCAGGCAGCAGCAATGACTATGTCACATCCAACACATGGTTTCCCATTTGACCAGGATTAGTGTCTACACCTGTAGTTGTCTGTAAGCCACAATTTGAGATGGGATATAACAGTGGAGTATTCGTGTATGTCTTTGACAGTGTATGTTGTATTGCTCAGACAGAAAATGATTGCTGACCAAAAGTGCTCTTTCTGAATGGAATTAGAAGGTCACCTCTTGTGGTGCCTCTAGTAGCCTGTCTGCCTTTGTATTGGACTGTGAATGAGATTAGGAGAGGAGGAGCAGTATCATGTAGAATTTTGTATTCAATAACATCTTCCCAGCTCAGTAATTGATGGTTATTTAATATAATGCAATGATGTGAACTGTTGGGCTTCTGGTCCAGCACTTTAAGTGTTTTTTTTTTTATAAAGAGTGGCTAGTGGCTTTAATGACGAGCTGCAAGTTTGGCCCCAGCTTGTCAAACAGTATGTTAGATGTGACATAATCATAGCATCCATAAACAATTTGGCAGCATAAAAAGTCAGTGCATTTCTGATAAATTTAAAATTGACCCGGCTAAATTTGACCCTCTTAATGTGTGCTTTAAATGAAAATTTTGAATCAACAACAACACCCAGATACTTGAGTTGTGACACAATAGTAATGTTTTGACCAGAAATTGTTGTTTGGCCCAATGTTGAGTTGTCTTTTAGTGAAAAACATGCCTACAGGTTTATTTACATTGAGTTGAAGGCATGAGTTGTTTAACCAATTTGTTAGTAAATTCATGGCTTTGGTGAGTTGGGCAGCAGCTACATGTTTTGTCTTGGCGTGCACATATATTATAGTGTCATCTGCATACATTTGATTTTTGATTTCAGGGCAAACAGATGGCAGATTATGAATATATGAGCTAAACAAAAGTGGTCCAAGTATTGATCCTTGTGGTACCCCAGTGCATGAATTAAGAGCTGATGAAAGTTGGTTGTTCACAGAAACCTGTTGACTTCTACCAGTTAGATATGACTCAAACCATTTGAGTGCCAACTGGGAGAAGTTAAAGAGGGACAGTTTGGCTATAAGGACCTGATGGTTGACTGTGTCAAAGTCTTAAATCAAGAGACTTAGCCAAACTAAGCAATTTATTTATTTGTTTGTGTGTTTGTTTTTTAATCTACTTTAAGCCAGTCAGGCATCAGTTTTGTCTTTAATTTCTTGAAATCATACAGTTTTCAGGACTTCTCAGCTGAATGTGGCTTGTATAACGCCTAATGAGACAATTCTTACAGAAAACAAAACATAAACACTTGCATATATCTCAGATTTTTTAGTGTTTTTTTCTGTAGGTGTGTTGGCCCAGTGATAGGCGAGTGACCTGTGCAGGTGTACCCAACCTCTCATGCAATGACAGCTGGGACAGGCTTCTGTGTGTCACCCCAAATTATCTTTATTAATAAAATAATAATGATAAAATCAAACATTAAAGATAATGTATGTGAAGATGATTCCCCCCACAATTAACTATTTCTGACCTTGATGTCTGAATGTAACTTGTTCCTTTTTGTAATTCATGTTACTTTAAAAACGTAAGGTTACAACTGACTGTTATTCCCGTTTACTTCATGATTCATTTTCTAAAGCTTTACTGAAGTAAAGGATCTGAATATTCCTGTCCAATGATTTCCACTAAAAGCAAAGTTTTCAGTTTGATATGATCTAATGAACAGACTTCAGGAGGTTTGAGCCAATGGAAACCTTCAGTAAAGGGCGACCCTGTTAGAGCGTCAGGTAAAGTGTCACACACACACACACACACACACACACACACACACACACACACACACACACACACACACACACACACACTGTGTTTGCAGCTTAGACTGCCTGCTGCTACTGTTCATTTCCTCTCTCAGTGATGTGGTTGACACAACAGCACACTCCCTCTGTCAAACCACACACATACTTAGGTTCTTCAAGAGTTTCAGCTTTTCCGCGTAGCTCCATGTTTGTTCTGTGAATAAACAAAGAACACATTCAGAGAGTGGAGCTGCAGACACTGGAGGATGTTTTATCAGACCGGAGCTCTCCTGACACACAGGTACGGCTGATTCAGGTTAAAATGTGAGGGGGGGTGTTTTTTGTTTCTTTCTTTCTCTAAAGCTGTATTTTCTTTCACCAAACTTCTCGACATAACTCATAATTTTTTCATGTCTAACCTCTGATATAAGTTTTTGATTGTTTTGTTCAAACATCCTCTCTTTGGATCTCTGCTGCGTTCATTGTCCAGGCTGCTCTGAGACTCTTTCAGACGCTTTGAGGAGGAGACATGATGCACAATATCACCGCCACCATCCCTGGACGGTGTGCAGGTGAGATTTACCTCCAGGTGTGTTTTTTCACACACTTTGAGAGCATGTTGACTCTCTTTTTTTTTGTTCTTCTTACAGATTGGCACCTGCAGCCGCCTGTCCTCGGTCTGATCGCGGCCCTCTCCTTCACCGTCTTCATGTTCTTTCTGCTCGGGGTGATTTACCTCAGAAAGTAAGAGAGATGAGACTATTTCATCCAGAATTTAAACAAAGACCACTCATGTTAATCTCATGTGTTGGATTTGAAGAAGTTAATGTTTGAATCCTGGTCACACAGCTGAAAGCTGGGTTTCCTTCACCTCTCTGTCTGAGAAAACCCTTCAGACCGGTTCAATCAGGGGGAAACTGAGAGCTTTGGATTAAAATCGACCTAGTTTTTGTCATATCTCATGGCAGCAAAGATAAAACAACAACGAGAATCACATCTTGGGTCATATTTTGAAACCTGGGCCCTGCTGCGTCTGCTGTTATGGGATGCGTCAGTAAAAACAGGTCAGATTGTTCTCAAGAGCCTGCAGCCGTACAGTTGTTAGATTTCCACAGGAGACGTCTCTTTTTGTCCTGATTTAGTTCAAATGCTAAACTTTCAAATATTCTAAACTGAATGCATGCAAATTAAAATATTTAAAGCCCTTTTTTGTTTAAATTTTGACAATTTTAGATTATAGCTCAAATCAGCCCCTAAAACTGTTTGAAAATTCACTTTGATCAATCCAAAGATGTGATTACAAAATACTGAGCTATCCAACTTCTGAGAGGTTTGCTCATTCTTACACTTTATACTCAGATGAGGCTCCTCCTTGTTAGTGCATCACAGAGGTGGTCAGAGGTGTGATTAACATGCCAGGCTGCTTTAACAGGAAACTCCTGCTCATCTCTTTTTTTTTTTTAGATCCAGTGTTTCTCAACTTCTTCTTTGCAATTATCTCAGATACTCTCTACGAGGCTCAGACCAGGAGAGTTAGCTGGTCGTTTAAGAACAATAACATTGTGGTGAGAGAATCTTTGGTAGTTGTTTTGGTGCTGTGGGCAGGAGCCAAGTCCACCTAGAAAAAGAAACCTTCATCTTTTCGGCAGAATGAAGGATGAAGTGCTCTAAAGTTTTCAACCTTCTTCCAAAAAAAAAAACAGTTCAGTGACTTAAACTCATCGTTTCTTGCAGATATAATTTTCTGCTGAAGAGAGTTCGGGAGCTGCGGGGAAGCACACTGATGCAGAGAGCTGTTCCTCGGGGGGAAGCTCCAACCAGTCCTGTGAGGCCGGTCCCATCAGAGGAGGAGAGGGAGGAGGAGGAGGAGGCTGAGATGCCCCCGAGGCCCAGTACCAGGGTCAGGCTGTCCTCCAGGAGGCTGTGGAAAGGCCTGCAGCAGGTGACTGCCACAGCACCTACACAAACACAACAAGCTAAAAGATTTCCACAGAATTAACTGGTTAAAAATGTTGTAAATATCATGGCATTACATTAACAGAAACAGGTCTGTGTCCTGTTTGTTTTGTTGTGGATTTCTGTGCATTTCTATTTCAAGCTGCAGCCCGTTTCACTTCATAGAAATCTTAACTTGCTTTTGAAGCTTCAACAGCGCACTGATCATCTCCTTCCTTCTCAATGCAACACAGAGTCCTCGTTTCACGAAGGCAGACCTGAACCTGCTGCAGCTGATCAAAGCGGGGAAGGAGGGCGTCTTCTACCAGGCCAGGATGACCAGAGGGACATGTAAAGGCCACAGCATGTTCACCTGCAAGCTCAGTAAGGAAGGTACGGAGGAGAGGAGTTTCAGTCTCAAAGATGTGAAACAGAAAGCAAAGAGACAGATGTCTCACAACCTGGACACAAAACAAAACCAGAGGCTGTACCCACAGGAAACCGTCTGAGGACTGAGCATTTTGTGCAAATGAGACAACATGATATCTTTGAACATTAACAGCTCAGAAAAACCTCTTTTTTAGCCTCTGTTGAAATATTCTGTTTTGGATACTGTCTCTTTAAGGCTCCCTGATCGACACACCCTTTCTCTCTGACTGGCCAGCCCCCTGCAGATCTGTTGAGGGGCGGAGCTACAGGCAGACTTTATCTTTCTATCTTTGTTTTTCACCAGGAGTTCGTCCCAAAAGTGTGGAGACAGAAGTTTCCATCATGAGGAAACTGGTGCATCATAAAAACATCCTGCAGCTGCTGGACTGGAACACCTCAGAGGGTGAGAGTTTCAGAAACTCACAGCAATCTGCTCTCTGTTTCAGACACTCCTGTGGATTCATAGAAATTGTGTACACTGCATGCTTTAAAGAGCCTCTTGTGTTGATTGGTGCAGAGCCTTACATCCTGATCATGGAGTATGTGAGTTACGGCACCCTGAGGACCTTCCTGCAGACCAATAGAGCTCACCTCAGTGCAGACAAGGAGCTGCAGAGCCTCCTCACTATCGCCTCCTACCACATCGCTCTGGCCATGCAGCACCTGCGCTCAAAAATGGTGACAGCTCATCATAAATCTTCAATTTTAAAAATACACACCTGATCAAAATTTTTAGAGCAGTTGAAAAAAAATTGCATGAATTTACATTTTTCTTAAAGAGGTTTAAGTAAAGTTTCAAAAAGCAATGGAAAAATGGGAGTAAGACAATAAAAACTGAGTAAGCAGTTTATTGCTAACATGTAAAGTGAAATAGGCTGTACATCAGCTGATCAAAAGTTTAGGACCACAGACTTTAAAAGACAAAATCTGCACAAAAATGTGAATCAACTGTGAATTTCTGTCAAGCGTTCACTCTGTCATGACCTCCTGATGGTAAAAACATAAAAGCTTTCTCTCTTTGAATGTGGTTGGATTGTTGAGCTGCATAATCAAGACCCCTCAGCGCGTCATCCCTGCTGAGGTTGGACGCAGTCACTTTGAATTTGTTCAAAGATCCTGAGGGTTATTGAACTGTCCGTCATGACAACCATCGACCCAAATTCAGGCTTTTACTGGTGCTGACTGCTGCCCAGTAACCATCAGACAGCACTAGTGAGAGAAGAGCTTAAGAACAAAAATAGTCTTCAAAGGCCTCTTTCCTTCGGCGCCACAAACTCGCCGTTTGGACTTTGAAGAGAGCACCAAACATGGGACACTGAAAAGGGAAGAAAGTTTGATTCTCTGAGGAGAAAAAATTCACCTTGATAGTCCTGATGGCTTCCAACGTTACCTGCATGACAAGAAGATCCCACTGAAGATGTTGTCCACACAGCACAGTGGAGGGGGCGCCATAATGATCTGGGGCTTTTTCCTTCAAAGGACCAATGGAGCTTCAGGTTGGTCAGGGGCGTCAAACAGCAGTTGGTTATGTGGGGATGTTGCAGGAGGCCTCCTTCATGACTGAGGGCCCTGGTCTGTGTGGGAATGACTGGGTTTATCAACAGGACAACGCCTGCTGACAAAGGATTTCTCCCAGAGGAATAACATCACTCTTTGGACCATCCTGTGTGTTCCCCTGATCTAAATCACATTGAGAACATTTGAGGATGGATGGAGAGCCACGTTTATAAAAATGGACATCAGTCTCCATGAAGCCATCTTTACTGCCTGGAGCAACGTTCCCAGTACCCTCCTGGAAACACTTGCATCAAACATGAAACAGATTTTTGCAGTGATCAACAAGAATGGTGGAGCTCGTCATTCCTGATTCCTCTTTTCAAACTTTAATTTCTATTTAAGGAGGTTTTCTGTCTTTTTCAGCTGTGGTCTTCAACTTTTAATCACCCGATGAGCAGCCTGTTTCAGTTTGTTGTTTTCAACAGGTCTTAACATCTCGATCAGGTGTGTATGTACCTATAAGTTGTTCTAAAAGGTCATGTTGTGTCTGTCCTGTAGATCCTTCACTGTGACCTGGCTTTGAGGAACATCATGGTCAATAAGTTTCCCTGGGAGGTGAAAGTTGGAGAGTTTGGCCTGGCTCGGGATCTGACGAGTATGACGAGCCGACGGAGTAGCCGCTGGAGAAACCCGCGAGTAAGACAATAACACACACATCAGAAGTCGAATGGATAAACATTTAGAGCTCCCTCAGACCAGCTGTGGCGTAGGTTAGAAAGCCTGCCTCCTTCATATTAACAGGAGGGTCATGGAAAATGTGACAACCCTGGTGGGAAAAAAAAGTACTTTATTGAATTTCAATTATATGCCTTTTTTCAAAAGTATATTGAAAATGTATTAACACAAATTGTACTTTTTGTTAATATATAAAAAGTATACTAACATACTGTTTTAACGCTAACACTTTTAACACACTTTAAAATAGTTACACTTTAATGCACTTTATAGAAATATATTACACGAAAATAAACTTTAAGTAAAAGTCAGGTGTATTGTGTGTAAGTGTACTAATTTAAAATTTGTTTTTACATAAACTTTTGGTATTTTTATGA
Organism: Halichoeres trimaculatus; assembly: GCF_033239565.1. Classification (NCBI taxonomy): domain Eukaryota; kingdom Metazoa; phylum Chordata; class Actinopteri; order Labriformes; family Labridae; genus Halichoeres; species Halichoeres trimaculatus. Next base: position 10,982,058 of record NW_027437188.1, read on the forward strand.
TGTACTCTTCAAATTTAATTGTAACGTACACTGAAAGCATATTTTAAAAGTACACATTTTAATATCAAATATTAAGTCAGACAGCATTTTAAGTTATGTTTGAATTAATTATGTAGTTATTGGTGATTTTACCTCAAGACATTGTTTTGGAAAGTGTTCAATAGCATTTCTATGAAAACACACTCAGCCTGTGGTATACTGGTAATACATTTGCAAGATTGTGCAATGTAGAAGGTTTAGCAAATAATAATAAAGTATATTGATTATCAACTGCTGAATATGCTCTTTTAGTATTTGGAAGAAGCTAATAGTACAATGGAGCATATTATTACCACAGTAGAAAAATTCTAAAAGTACAAAGCTAATATATTTATGAGACACTAAAAATAATTTTAATGTATTTCAAATACAACCAAAATACTCTTTAAGTTAACGAAATAAACATATATCAGTACATATTAAGTTTAATACTTAAAGTATACAAAATATACTTTAAGTTTTTCCACTTTAGTACATAAAAGTACAAAAAATAAACTTTAAGTTGAGCTTAATTACAATTTAATGACAATTAAAATATACTAAATACATAATTAGTTGTTCCAAAATAGCATGCTTTAAGTGTACTTATCATAAACAAACTCGATGTATATTGATGAGAAGTGTGGCTCTAAGTATGCAAAAGTATGCTAAATTTTAGTAAACTTAGTATTTTAATTTTTTCAGCAGGGAAGTCATTGAACTTTCCGTGACCCTTAGAGTCTGTTTTAAGACATAAGCGAGCATCCATACTCCAGCTCCTCCAGCCACAGTCGACACAGACGTAACCACTGAGACCTCCATCATCTGCATTTTTAGTCCCCATTTAAAGACTTTAGCAAAGCATTTTGGTCTTACCAGTTTTTTGGACCCTGAATTGACCATAGTGCTTGCCAGGTTGTTTTGGAAGTTTGGAAATTAAACACCACACAATGTTGAAGAAAACTAGAGCATGAGATGTAGTTTAACACACTCTGACTTCTTCTTTTGCAAAACTTTTTATGTGTGTGTGTGTGTGTGTGTGTGTGTGTGTGTGTGTGTGTGTGTGTGTGTGTGTGTGTGTGTGTGTGTGTGTGTGTGTGTGTGTGTGTGTGTGTGTGTGTTTAAACTTCCACAGCAGCGTGTGCCGCTCCGTTGGTACCCGCCTGAGTACTTCAAGAACAACTACTACAGCTTCAAGGGAGACGTGTGGGCGTTTGGCATCGTGCTGTGGGAGATGCAGACATTTGGTGAGCTGATGACATATATTCTTCAGACTTTTGTTTTTTATCATCTCTTTTTGATGTATTTTAGTGATACTTTTTCATGATTTTGACACAATGAAACATTCAAACTGGCCAAATATCTAGAACTGCTCATTGATTTCTTTGTCCATGAGATTAATAAGCATTGAGGCAAGCAGGTAACCTCAGATTTTCAGTAAAAAAGAGTGATTTGATCAGGATAAAAGTCTTTTTGTTTCCATTTTCAGGAACCCTCCCTTACCCAAACCTGGAGACATCAGATGCAGTGGTGTATCACATCTGTATTGGTCATAAAAACACAAACCCAGAGGGCTGCAGACCAGAGATGTAAGTGAATACTAACAGGCTCATGTACTTTTCAGGTCTCATCTCTGATAAGATTTATACCCTGAAAAACAATCTATGAATCTTCAATGATCCAGTTGGTGGATATTTGAGCAGCATAAATGTTGATCTATTGGACTGGACTACTCCACAGACTTCACATCATGAGGGATTGTTGGCTGGAGCCTTACACACTGAGACCCTCCTTCACAAACATCGTCACCATGCTGGAGAACATCATTGAAAACGATGCAGTAAGACACAATGACTGCTTATTGAAGTTTTCAGACATGAGAAATTTCACTCTCACTCATGCTAAGAGTGTGTTGTAGAAATGATGATAACCTGAATCATGAGACGAGTAAAAACGTAAATTTGTTTGAAAGGCTTTTTAACAGGTTAAATATTTGTCAAAAGTAAACTTTTCCCTGCTGTTTTGTAGGATTACGTTGATGTTGAGAGTCCGCAGCTCTTGAAAGATGAAGCTGAATATCACGAAGCTAAATGTCTGCGAGGAGCCAGCATCTCTTTGGAGGATACAAACACCATCTAAGTGAGAGTCAGCATCTCAGGCGCCAAGGGTACAACAGGAGGATTAAAAGAAGATTAAAATTGTGTTGTTTTTGAATAATTGTACAAAAATATACTCTTAAAATAGTTCAAATGCTGAAATAACAGTTTATATCATGATCAACATCTTTAAATAAGTCAAATCTATTTTTCTATTGTTCAAACTGCTGTAGTGTCAAACCTTTTTTTGTTTTTGAAAATTTTTTAGATATTGTGTCAACTTGTCTGCAAAGTTAGAGGCAACGGATCAGCCTGTTCACTTTATTGCTGATGAAACAAAGGGTGTACTTCTTTATCCCTTTCTGGACATGTTTCCAAATGTTTGGAATGTTGAAATTTTGTAAAAAAATAAATAAATAAATAAAAATAAATAAATAAATAAATAAATAAATAAATAAATATTATTATATTGACGAAGAAATATCAGACCATTTTTAATGTTTCATTTTATATTTTCAGAGTTTAACACAATGTTAATAATATACGGAGCTTTGTCAGATCATGGTGGGGTCCTGATATGCACCTATATATTAAAAAGGGGATGTCCCTCGAGGGCCCCTGTAGTAACTTTACATGATTGACAGCTCTTTTTAAAAGTCCGTGTGTGGCAGCAATACATTTTTGTTGCGGGTTTGTCACACAGCAGACACATGTGTCATTTAAAGTTTCTGAAGTTGCTTTACATGGACTTTAATCAATAAATTCTTTCAACACTTATTTATTTATTTTAGAGATTTATAGAACAATAAAATTTAAAAGTTACCGTGAACAAGTATCCTGTATTTTCGACACACACCTGCAGCAGCCTGACCAATGCCCTTCTTGTTTTCAACGCATGGTGCGTTCAGGAACGCCTCCGTGTCTTTGAGAACCAATAGGATCCGCCTCCTGAACATGCGTTTTTACGACATAGTAGTCCAGTGACCCCTGTCCCTTTTCTATTACTGTCTTTTGAACCATAGAAGCATTAATAATGTCTCTACGTGTTTTAGAAATAATCTTCTTCTTTTATTTCGCCTCTCATATTCCTATCACGTTATTTATTGACCTACAGGCTCTGCTGCCCGGACATGTGTATCCTCAGCCGGTAAGCAGCAGCTCCAGGACTCAGACGAAAACGTGATCCAGCAGTAAGTTAAAAGTTTTCACTCTGTGTTTTTCCTGCAGCTGAAAGATCTCCTGAAGTGGTACGCGGAGGAGTTCAAAGACCCCATGGTCCTGGATCCTCCGGAGTGGTTCAGGTCTTTCATTTTCTGCGAGGCTTTGTTGCAGCTACCTTTCTTTCCCATCGCAGCATATGCTTTCCTAAAAGGTCAGTGAAAGTTAAAATGTAGCATGACATCTGTATGATGGTTGCATGAAATTAAAGTCTCACACCAAACCTGCTTTATAATTCATCAGTTTTATTGTTATGTTGTTAATTTAAACAGTTGCAAATACACAAGTACTGTAGTTTTGTACTTAATAGAGCTCATTTGACGGACAGTATTAATAGTAAACTGTTTAAAGTTTCTGCATAAATCCAACTTTTGATTCACATTGTCGCCACTTTAGCCCAGTCGATCATGTGGGGAAAAAAAGACCAAACAACGCATTTTCTCTACGAAAGCGTCAAAGAAAGACGCCGATGGATTTATTGAGACCACAAGTTTAGGGTTGAATACACAATTTATACATTTTTGATCTATTGACACCATTAAACAAGTCGCCGTTAAATCTGAGTTTTTTCCAATGAATTTTGGTTTGCTGCTTCCTGCTCGAGCGTTAGCAGTTAGCTAGAAACCAGCTTAAACCTGACCTCTGCTGGAGACTCAATGAACTTCAAGGAGAAAAACAGGTAGTAGGTACAGGTAGTTATGGTTTTATTTCTTGATATTTCTGCCACTTCAAACAAATCTGTTATAATAAAACAAAGGTTTGCAGATCTGCATGTGTTATGAACATCCAGAATTCTCACTTTATGTCCATGTTTACAATATGGGAAAGCAAAATTCCCATTCTTGAAGAAAATCTCTGACTCAGTTTGGGGACAGATTCAGACTTTTTCTGACTCGAGTGCCCAAACTGGGGCCCTGACTTTTGCACAGGTGGCACTAAGTATGTTTCCACATACATAATAAACATTTTTTACCCACTTTTCATACTTAAAACTACAAACACAAATTAATCTAAAAGATTTTTTATTATTGTTTGCAACATCAAAGTCTTCCTTGCTCAAATCTAAACAGCCACCACATATTGTCAATATATTTGCTAAAATATTATGATGAAAAAACAAGAATTTAATTAGTTTTTAAGTGAACGGTCGGTTACTTTGATTCCTTTTTTTCTTAGACATGGCCATGTGTTTTTTCATGTCATTTTAAATGTGAAATAACAGTTAGAACTTGTGTTTAAATGATCAGCCTATAGATATTTGTATATGTGTGGTTCATGGTCCAACGGCTCTGTGGTCTTTCTAACCAGTTTGTTAACCAGTTTAAACCAAAGACACAGTGCTTGGATCCTCTTTACCACTTCTTTCATGTTTCCCTTCCTCAGGTGGCTGTAAGTGGATCAGGACTCCCACCATAGTTTACGCCACACATGTCGCCACCACGCTTGTCCCGATCCTTGCTCACATCCTCTTCTACCAGTTCCCTCTGGAACCCCATCCTGGTCCCCAGACCCTGCAGGAGCGCTGGCTGCTGGTCTCCATTTATGCTCCGTACCTGCTGATACCTGTGCTGCTGCTCCTCACCATGCTGTTCTCCTCCTCGTACAACACTACAGTCAAAGCCAAGAAGAAGTGACCCTTATCCAGCCTGCAGGGATTAAATATCTCTTATTTTATAAAATGTTAATTTTCATGACTTTGTGTTTGTAAATACATTCATTAAGCTGTGAGACGCAGACTGAAATACATTGGGACTTTAAGCACATTGTTCTATAAGCTCAAATGTTTTCCTTTAATGTTTCTCTGTAAACTAAAAACATGTTGGACATGTTTTTTTTAATCTGATAAAAGATAAATCATTATAAAAGGTAACACATTTGTACCTCATATCTTGAATTGACATTACTAAGTCATCAGTCTGAGTTTACACCTGTCCAGTGCCTTCTGTATAAGAATATATGCATTTATGCATTTTCACATAATCTAATGCAATCTATACAATGCTGGAAAGAAAGAGGAAATTTTTAATGCAACAAAGAAATCAGACTTTATAAACTCCTGTACTCCTGTTTGTCTTAAGTCACATTTAACAACCACTGGTGCCATGATCAGGTTGTGAAACGTGTCAGATTGACCACTTTAGATGTTTTTAACTTGAGGGAAACACTTGTTTTAAGTATGAAGTGATGTAATTTTTTTATTTTACTTCAAAATATGTTCCTCTTTTTACAAGCAGGATTTTAAGTCATTAGTAAAAGGAAATAAATATAAAGAACATCAAACTCAGAGAGTATCTTGAATGTTTTAGCAGCTTTCTTTTAAAAGAGTGGGATAAATTTGAAAGAAGGCACAAAGAGGGTTTGGTTTCTTGGACCTTTTATTTATGAGTGTAAAACTTTTTTAAAAGTTAAAAGAAGTTGTACTGGTGAAATCCATTTCCCAGTTCTGGTGCACTACCATCACCACCACCAACAACAACAAAACGATAAGCAAACAAAGAAACCCTGGGACAAAGCTCAAAATTATCACACCAGATGCCTTGTCCCAGATTTTGAGTGTTAGCATCTCCAGAGCGAATGATGAACGGTCTCTGGATTCACATTGATATAAGTGCTGGTAGTATCAGTGACCTATATGAAATCAACTGAGATTTTTTTTTCTCAAGTCAGCTCTGTTAAAAACACAAACAGGTTATTTTCAGCCACTACTTTTTAGCCACCAGAGGGCGTCAGAGCTAAATGAAGGTTTTGCATGGTAGACTGATACACGGTATGCTTGTTTAATACTTCCTTTTCCACCCATAAATACATACAAACTTTAGAGCTGTCTGTTTTAAAAGCTGTTTTTAATAATAAAATATTGTTTATATTATTACTGAATATTTTCCTGTTTATTGTTCAAGCTGAAAAAATGTCTATGAAGCAGATTACAGCATTCAGCAAGATGATAAAATTAAATTTCTCCATGGATGGCCATGACGTGCAGTTACCCAAGCTAATTTGCATTGGAAAAATATGTGAAGAGCCATAGTTTGAAATATCAAAATCATTTCAATCATTCTCAATATCTGATGCATTCACATATTTTGTTGCTTACTTTTTATGACTTTATTTAAAAAATATCAAAATTACACGTGGTATTTGTCAGATACTGCAAACACAATAAAAAGGATAGTAAAAGAGAAAAAATCACGATAAAATATATATATATATTTTAAAAAGACCCAGTTTATGACATGATTTAGATTAAAGTCAAGGCAAAGAAACTGGGGTTTTAAAAAAAGAGAGAATAGCTTTATTGGTAACAAAAGGGGAGACTAAAAGTAAGAATTTAAAGTACAAATAGGAGAAAAAATGTGTTACAAAAATACACTTAAAAGTGATAAAAGAAAATAAACAGGGGTATCAATACATACAACGAATTAGGCAATTAGGCAAACCATCATTCTGTCTAAGTAGAGGAACTAACCTTCGCAGCGGAAGGAGAGGCTGAGCCAGTCACCGCGGAGGGATAGCATATATAGAAAGAAGAGCGCTCTACGTTCCAGTATTGTTAGAGTGAACAGCAGGAGGAGAGGAGCTTCTGCTGTTTGTGTGTGGAGCTTTGACAGCTCTGTACACAGATTAATAACTCTTTATTTTAAACAGCTGCTTCACGGACTGTCGATTACCGTGTATTTTCATATAGACGGACACAGTAGCTGTTAACGGGGCTAACATTAGCTGAGGCTGGACGACGGGGGAAGCATCGAAATGAACGTTAATGGGAGAAAATGATGCTCAACGGATGAATCATCTGTGTCCCTCAAGAGGAGACGTGTTTTTTTCATGTGGACCTTTCTCGAAGACTATAAGGACTCCAGATCATTTGCATGTTATTGTAAGCATGTCTGCAGGGACTTACTATGAGGTTAGCTGTAGCATCCTCTGTGTTGTTATGTCACTGTCAGGCTAACAGATAGCTCTCTGTCTGTAGCTGCTCGCTCTCTGCACGGTCATGTCCTGCAGGGCTGGCATCATGTAGACCGTCCCTCTGAATCACGTCTGGAGACTGGGGACAGACAGTGTCAGTGAGCCTCCTTGGAGAGTCAATGCAAAGCTGGATTGCATCTATCCAACTGGGTTAAAGACTGACAGCTGGCACTGAGAACAGTTTAGCTCTGGATTGTTGCTAGCCATGCTCAGAGCCGTCTGTTGTGTGTAACATTACAAACATCCCAGCCAACGTAATTACAGGCCAAGTAAGTGCATCATGTCCTGACTGTGACTCCTATTTATGCAACAATAGGTCACACCAGGGGGAAGAGACAAATATTTACATCATCTCTTAATCTGCTGATGCATTCAACACTAGCTCGTAAAAGTGGAAGAAATATCCAATATTTGTGGAAAAAATCTCACTGAAATTTTCAAATTGAGGACTCCAAATTGCTTCTTTTGCCTGAAACCCTCTCTGCTTGAGAAATCCTTGAAACTATAACTCAAATATAAAAAAGACACCTATCATGAGATAAATCTGCAGAACAAGCATCACCTGGATTGAGTGGATCATTCATTCCAAAGCAGGACCCAAGGTTTACCCACCAAGACTCAAGGTTTACCCACCAGCTGGACCATCACACCATTACAATGGAGACCGTGGGGGACTTTGAGTACAGCAGAAAAGACCTGGTAGGACATGGAGCCTTCGCTGTGGTGTTCAAAGGAAGACACAGGAAGGTAAGTAAACAGCATGTCTGCAGTGTGTTCTGGCTTTTCTCTCCTGCAGGGAAGAAGGGGCATGATGCTTCATATGAAAATCTGGGTCAATGCAGGATGCAGTTCTGCAGCAGAAACAGCATATGTGGGCTGTCACTAATTTTAGAGGGTGGTAAACTGCACTGCCTGGGTCTCGATATCTACAGGAAATCTCGTGGCTGCAATGGTTGATTTTAGCATAATTTTACTGGTTAAATGTCTAAATGTCTAAATGTGTTCATGTGGTTTGGTTCATTCATGAAACCAGGATGAGTCAGGCAGCAGTGAATGACTCGCTGACGTAAAGAGGAGGCAGGATGGAGGATGGGGTGCAGTGTTTTTCCTTTTTAAGGATGCAAGCCTCACTTACGTAACAGTTGCAAATTCATACCTATTTTAGTTTTGTGTATCAGTTTTTTCCATTTGGGTCACACAGTGTTTCTTTGTTGTTGTTTTTTCAGGATAGACCTTCCCAAGATGATGATGTATTTTATTATCGAGTCATGCATGAATGATATCCCCAGCCCATAACAGGCTTCAAAGAAAGCACCATTTGGCAAAGAAAGAGCCCAGAAACCAAAGTGGATACGGAGATAATAAGATAACATGAAAGTTTGCAAATTCTCAGCATTAAAGTCAATCAGACAGAGCAGTGTGTTGTAGGGATGCATCGATAACGATTGGTGGTATCGGTTATCGTTGTATTGGTGCTAGGGATGGGTACCTTTTACATTTGAAACAATACGGTACCAATGCCCAGTACCAGGCAATCAGTATCGGTACCAATTTTCAGTACTTTTTTGTGTTTATGTGGTGAAGACTATCAAATTGTTAATAATAAAATCTCATTTTTTCAGTTTAACGTATTTATTATTCAAAAATAACCTTGCAATGCTGTGTTCAAGTCCAGCGTGGAAAATCACCTACTCTTCCACTCCCTCACAGTGACGAGGATGTGTTCAGGTACCTAAACATGGTATCTGTCGATTTTATGTGAATCGGTACTTTTGACAGAATTCGAGCGATACTTATAAAAGTGCCAAATTCAGGACCCATCCGGTGCCTCTCAAAGCTGGATTGGCATAAGTAGGAAGAGATCCATGTTACCAATCAAGGCAAACAGCTCTATGCCTTTTTTTTTTTCTTTTTTTTTTTACCAGTGCTCTTTGCTACTTAATTTGAATGCCTCCTCTGATGCACTTGCTTTGTTTTTTGCTGTATTATCAGTCAACAGGTTATAAAAGTTTACATTTGGAAAGAACAAGTGTGTATTCTTAAGAATTGTTTTGATGGTAAACATTTAAATATTTTATAGTTTAAATAAATATTAACTTCAGTAATTCCATTTACTCATTTTTTGCCTTTTACCCAAAACATTACCAGTGTAATCCCACAGTAGGCCATACAGGTTATTCTTTAACACTGGTATCGTATTGGCATTGATCAACACCAAAGCCCAGGTATGGGTATTGGTATCGGTATTGGTATCGGTATTGGTATCTGTATCGGTATCGAAACCACAAAAGCTAGTTCAGTGCATCCCAAGTATGTTGCCTTTATTGCAACAAGTCATGTCAGGATTTTGAGGGCAGCAATGTGATGAAATATCAGTGGTATGGCTACTAGGGATGTCCTAATATTACATTTTCACTTCCGATACGATACCGATACTGCAGCATTGAGTATTGGCCAATACCGATATTAATCTGATACGATATCAGCATTTAACATGCATACTTTTATTACTTATTTTGTAGTATATCTGTCATGTTAGAAAAGGCTTGATTAAGTGATATTATTCAAACAAAGAACAGTAGTCAGCACCAGTAGGTATGAGGAAAAACTGATCCATTTATTATTAGCTAATGGGTAACAGAAACTGCTTTTGTCGGAGTGCTTATATCGGAGATTTATACCAATACTTGTTTTTTGCTGATATCGAACCGATACCCGATATCAATATTGGACTGGGACACCTCTAATGGCTACTGCACAATCATGCTCCTTTAAAACAGTCCAACTCCCAAAAGAGGTGTCTCTCCCGGTTTGATTCAGGGCATCTGTACTTCATGACTCCACAATGAGGCTAATGCCACAGTCCTTCACTAATCTCAGAACACATTATCACATATCTGATAATAAACTAACATATCACATCTTTCAGTAGTTCAGGTGTCGCAGTTTGAACTCCATTTTGGTCTGTTACTTAACTCTGACTTCCTCAGTATGAACTGAAGAAAGAAACTGATTTCTCATAATTTACTCACAGTTTACAGGTCTCAAGTTTTCATGAAATAGCAGCATCATTGTAGAGATGTGGAGAGAGAGGGAAAAGTCAAGCTATGCCGGGTCAGCTTTGTTTCTTGCTGATTGGAATTAGTTTCAAGTTTTGTTACCTGCATTTGGATGAAAGTACCTCTCGGCAAAGATAAAACAAAAAAAACTCACAAAGAGACGCTTTGATGTTATTTCTGTAGTGTGTGATCTGCCTGCTTTTGCTCTCCTCACACCGAGCGTTTTTCTACACCAAACTGATTCATCAATACTACTCTGCTCACAAAAGGATATCAAACCCTCCATCTAACATTTTGGTTCAGAGATGTTCTTGCTTTTAACTATGCCTGCATCTGTTTAACATCCTTCAAATATGCAGTATGCACATGACCAGTAGGGGCGGCATAGAGGCAGAGGGGATTCAACAGTTTGTGTTGAATGAGTTCGTTTCTAGAAGCACATGAGCCAAACTAAATGGAAACAAGTGAAGGACAGTAAAGGTAAGGGGTGAGGCTTGCAGTGTGTTCAGCCTAATGCTGATCAGTCACCTGAGCTGACTAAAGAAGTCATCACTTGTGGGGTTAACTTTGAGTGAACTTACAGGACCCTCCATGAGCTTTGTCTCTTGTTCACACCCTGGGTACCTGCATACAGCCTGAGCGCTCTGGTGTGCCGTCTAGAGGTGTCCTCCAGTGTCCCACAAAATGCACATGGAAATATATGAACAGTTCTGTTCATGCAATTGTGCATCATACGCTGATTAAACAGCAAGTATGTCGTCATATTAAGTATATCTCCATCTTTATTGAGCATTTTGTGTTCAAAATTTCAGCTGATCTATCACATGAACTTAATGTCTCTTTATGCAAATTCACTGAGCCAAAGGTGTAAATTTAAAGCGTATATCATAAAAACACTTGTTAGCCCTCAGAACCTATATGAGCTCCTTACACTTGACTTGGGTGTGGTTATCTATTCCAGTCCCAGCAGGACGTGGTGTTGGTGTGTTTGTGTGTTAACATGTGACTGAGGTACAGGAGATGACATCATGTTGCCCCCGTTGCTGCTGGTGTGAAACAGATGGTGCTGAATTCCTCAATGAACACCACATTAGAGCCTCATCACTCCTGCTGCTGTAGACTCCAGTCTCTCTGTGGAGATGATCCCATGACACTTTATCCTCTCTGACTCGAGTATCAGAACTAATACAGATAGTACTGTCATACTATTGGACTAATCATACTGGAAACAGAACCACTAACTTTGTATGGATGTGATATCACAACTGTATCTGTTTGACCTGGCTCAAGTCCAAGCTGGGAATCATCCCAGTGACTAGCTGTGGTCCATCAAACAGAAACTCTGACCAGTCAGCTATCTTAAAGGCACGGAGACACTTGGAACACAAAACTGAAACAGTTTAACACATTTTTTGTAGTAAAATTTTGAGCTGCTTTGATTTTAATAAAAAAAAAAGGTCCTCCGCTTTCCCATGTTTTACGCATGGCTGTTAAGTAAAAATACTTGATGTTCAGAGTGAATGTGCGTAGAATTTCAAACCTCTACATATTCATAAGTTGTAGAAATCCCTGAATCTGTAAATTGATCAAAATGCTCCTTTCTAAAACTAGCACAAGATCGTCATGAGACTCGCTGAAATGATCACACACTGGCTCATGACACATTAAAAGGGCAAGGGTTGTGTCCGAAATCACTCACTCATTCCCTACTCACTACTCACTATATAGTGAATTAGATGTAGTTGACTATATAGTCCACTACATCAGCTAAATTAAAACAACACACTAACGAACACTACTCACTCATTTGCAAGCCGCTGACAGTGACGTATTGACTCTCGCGTCGCTCACAGACGGCTGAGGATTTACAGTTATAACTTTTCTTAAAAACTGCAAAACAGTTTTTATTTTAGTGATACCTAAAATTATATTTAGCTTATTTTCTGCAACAGCCAAATATAATAGAAACATTTATAATACGTTATTTTTAAATGAATAAACCATATAATTGCGTGGAACTTATGCTGTGTTTAAGAATTACAAGGTCCAGTGAATGCATCACCCGCGTGGAACGGTTTAACGGCTATCGTCCGTGTTGTTTGTTTCTCAACTCAAAGTTGTGAGATGAGCTCGTCCGAAATTTAAACAGGAAGCTAAGTGTTATTCTCTGACAGTTTTTAATGTTGTTTCATGCTATTAGTAATCATTAAACATGTAATCAGCCATTTCTTCTGTTTGAACCGCAATGCATGATGGTATGTATTGCTCATATAGTGAGCATAGCTTATACACTACTTTTCAAAATGCATTGTGGGATACATTGAGTGGACTATATAGTGAATGACCATGCTCACTCAGATTTCGGACAGCACTACAAAATGGCGTTTTCACTATATAGTGCACTATATAGTGAATAGGGAGTGATTTCGGACACAGTCAGGGTCTTAAACACCAAGGTCTGCCCATTGATCTGCCCCTGACAGGCCTCCAGAGGGCTGGCCAATCAGAGGGAGGAGGTCAAAGGAGCAGGAAGCCTTAAAGAGGCAGCAGCTAAAATGAAGTGCTTCAGACAGAGGCTGAAATAAAAGTTTTCTAAAAGACCAAGGAGAAGTAAACAGTAGTGCTGTCAGGCGATTAAAAAAATTTGTCTATTTGATTACAGGATTTGTAATTAATTAATCTAATTAATTGCATTTTAATCTCATATCTGCATAAGGTCCCAAAATAAAGAGTCTGAATTCCAGGACATTAAAATTACATTAAAAGACATTAAAAAAATATATTTAAAAATAAGGTGGGAATATATGCAACACAATTTTAGGTGCCCTGGGGCATAAGGAACACGTGAAAAAAGTGTTATGGTTCTATCTTTACAAAATCTACACAGTCCTGAACCTAAGATAAACTGATTTGATTTTTAGGACGGTTTTTGCTTCTGTCACATTTTTACTCGATGTGGACTCAATTTTCACTGCAATATGAACTTGTATCCTTCTATGAGGTCAGGAGAACCAGGGCTAAAGGCTAAAAACTGTGAGGAACTACGTACAAAACACTTAATTCAAGTCTTGGATCAAAGAAAAGTGAAGTATTTTCAGTTTAACATGCTCTGAACACACAAACTGTTGCTCATTGGTGCAGAGCAGCCCCAAGCTGAAACATGACACCAGGAAGATGGAAGCAAATTTTCAAAGACTTCTTTAGATTTAAATACAGGATATATATCGATCATTCAGGGCTTGTTTAAAGCAGTAAAGAGTGTAGAATTATCTGTTTTTTACAGAATTGAGCTAGAGCAAACGGTTGATTTTCTGCAGATTTTCAAAAAGGACGTGTGAATAAACGAGATGTGGATGGCAGTCCCCCAAAAATCACTCTCGCTTCCCCCCGGTTTAAAGCATGTTGCTGACATCATGTGTGATACATTCAGGGATTTGAAATTAGAAAATCTGACGAGAACACCACTTTTTCCAAGTAGGACAAACGGTTTGTAAATGCCAGACATTTAAAAATAAGTGTGTCTTTGAACGCCCCGCGGGTTTGGGATCCAGAGTAATCTGCGTTAATTTTCATAACACGTTAATTTGCGGTGTAATTAATTAATATAATTAACACGTTCAAATGACAGCCCTAGTGAATAGAGATTATTTTTATGTGTAAATCATGTTAAGATGCTATAGGGCACCAGAAGGAAAGTTTAAAGATTGAAAAAAGCACAATACCCCCCTTTAAACATGTCACCTTCTGCAAAGTGTGTAATGAATGAGGTATATTCTCACCTCACACATCACTTAATAAAAGTCAATACGTCAAATATAAATATCATAATTAGTCGTTATAAAACTACTGATAATGGAATAACAGAATAGTTTGAGTATAGTCCTTGATAAAACCATTTTTCAGGCTGTTATAGAATATTGTGCTGCTGTCAATTATCTGTAAATGATGGCTCATGGTGCACACACATTAATGCTAATTGTTCACGTCACTCACTGACCAAGAACCCCACATGGAGAACATTTGTTTGGCACAGTTTTTAAGAATTAAAGACATCTCTCTGGTTACATCTCCTCTAAGGTCTCAGAAACGATCAACAAGCAGAGCACCTGCAGTCGAACTAAAACTAACATTAGTGACAGCTCAGCTTTCTTTCAAAGCTTTTACCCTTCAAGTGCTATATTTAATCTTAATCTCACTAGTGCTATATCTTCCTCTGGCACTGCTGTGTAGTTTTTTTGCCATCGTAATATATAATTTGTGATTCAATCAGTTATAACATGCCTGCTCTGAAGCTGCAGGTAATAGCTTTGACACCTTCATGCTGCAGCACAGCACAGCTCCCTGTGCAGGCTTTTGTTTGGGATGAAAAAGTAAAACTGATTTTCTTTATTGGTTTTATCCTCCGTTAATAATTAACAGTTACAGATTGTTGCATTGATTGGTGTATTCCAGTTTATAGATAACTCTCCAGCAGACACTCCTCACTGGAAGCTGTGTGTTCAGGAGGACATCCGTGCACAGCCTGACATGCCTCCTTGGCGTGCGCTCAGTGAATTAACTGTTTAAGACCTATCATCTGTATGCCATTTGGCCTATTTATAGGTTAATTCTATTCACGTCAAAGGAGCAGGAAGGCCAGAGCCACCTGCATGCAGCAGGCGAGCTTCAGTTCCCAGTGAGTGTTGAATGTTACACCTGGCATGTTCTTCTGTCACAGCAATAAGAAGAAAATATGCAAACGCTCCAGAAGGATAAAGAAGCACACTTAGCAATTTGTGTTTAAATCTCAGTTTGTAGTTTTCTGTTTCAACAAAACACTTTCTGTTGTCATTGGAAACCATGGTTTTCATCCTGAAAGTTGGTTTTCAAAGCAGCAACTCAGCCCTGTGCAGGTCTCTAAACATGATAGGATCAAATTTAGCGAAAGTGCTTTTTCTGAAAGGCAGGTTTAGGTTGTGATTCTTAAAGCTGAAGATGCTTTTTAAACTAAAAACTGCCTTTTCTACTCTTCTTCTTCAAAGTCAGGCTCCAGTGACCAAATCAGTACAGATGAAGGTCTGCAGCTTTCTTGGTTGGCTTGTTTGTGTCGCACATTAAGGTGCTGCAGTGTTTGCATATGGAATAAACAAAGCACAAAACACGTTATTTATTACAGTAGTTAAAGAAAAATCAGGTGAACCCTATGCCTTTTCTTAGAGGATGTATAAATCACACGTTTGTTTTGTTTTTTTAATAAAGGTCTGAATGTAATGACCGTGTTTGAAGCTGAACCAATCAGCTTCTCTTGGATTACATGTGCTTCTGAATAAGCTGTGAAAAGATGCCACGGGATTTGTTTTGGATTCAGGAGGAGCATGATGCAAACTCAGAGCTTGAGTAAAACATGGAGATAGACAAAGAACCTGTTAGGTTCAGACCTCGTTCAGCCTGTACATGCAAACTCATTTATCTGTGAGATCTGAGGTTGGAGTTGTCAGTTTTGCCTGGTATCATGCAGCCATTATCAGCAGCTGCCTAACAGGGTCAGCTCAGTAAACATAGTAACAGATTCTGTGATCCTGTATGCTGTATTAAATAAGTTGTGCATAGTTTCAACTCTTTTCCTGGGAATTTTTTATTTTTTTTTACTGACTTTAGACTAACTGGCCTGTCAAAATTAAAACTATAATCCAAAATGATTTTTTTCTGCATCAACAACAAAGACAAAAAAATTAGGCCTGTTTTTTTTAGCATTTTACCAAATGGGCTGTAACTCCACAAAACGTAGCCTGAGGGCTCAAAAAGTTCTGGGGTCAGCCATGAGGTCCCTAGGAGCGTCCCCAGTGGGTTTTCTCAGAACTGGGTTTCGGGTCCAACTTTCGGAAAAACAAAATTTTTTTGCCAGCTATTTTTGGGCGAAATTAGGCCTGTTTTTAGCCTTTCACCAAATGGTCTGTAACTTCACAAAACGTAGCCCGAGGGCTCAGAAACTTCTAAGGTGCGTCTGTGAGGTCCCTAGGAGCTTCCCCAGTAGGTTTTCTCAGAACAGGGTTTCGGGTCCAACTTTTGGAAAAACACAGTTTTTTGTGTGCTAATTCCTGGAAAAGATAAGGCCTGTGTTTAACCTTTCACTAAATGGTCCATAACTCCACAGAATGTATTCTGAGGGCTCTGAAATTTCTAAGACGCGTTTGTGAGGTCCCTAGGAGCGTCCCCGGTTGGTTTTCTCAGAACCAGGTTTTTGGGTCCAACTTTTGGAAAAACACAGTTTTTTGTGGGCTATTTTATGGAAAAGATAAGGCCTGTGTTTAACCTTTCGCCAAATGGGCAGTTACTCCACAAAACGTAGCCTGAGGGCTCCGAAACTTCAATGGTGAGTCCATGATGTCCCTAGGAGTGTCCCCAGTGGGTTTTCTAGGAACCAGGTTTGGGGTCCAAAATTTGGAAAAACACATTTTTTTGCGGGCTATTTAATCGGGGGAAATTAGGCCTGTTTTTAGCCTTCAATTTACAAGTGGTAATTTGCAAATTAGTCTTGTTCTTTGTAATCAAATCAATCACACAGATAGTTTTATTCAGGTTTAATCAGCAGATATATCATTAGGGGTGGGAGAAAAAAATTGATGTATCGTTGTATCTGTTTTTTTGTTTGATTTTTTTTTGTCCAAAATTATTATTATTTTTTGTCAATTCAAGTCCTTAATTTTAGTCTTTGTTTATAAGTTGGGTTTTGAAAAAAGTTTTTCCATCAGATCCCCCGAACAAATCTTAAAAACTGACTCACATGTGACACATCTTTTGAAAAAATATGGATCCTGATATAGTCTTTGGAAATCATCATCATCATTTAACTTTTTTACATGGCCTGGTGTAAAAAAAGAAAAGAAACTAAAAACGGAACTATTGAAGATTTGCAGTTTAAATTGACTCGGCATCCCAAAAATCGTATAAGGGTCGAATTGGAAGAAAAGCGTATCATCCCAGTCCTAGATGTTACGGTGCTTGAGCTCAAAAATTACCACATAGTTTGTTGTCATAGCCTGGAATTAGCTTACAACAGGAGGTAAAGGTTGGAGGAGAGGCGTTTCATCTCACGCCATTCTCAGGCCAGACGTCAGACTTCTGAAGTAAATCAAATGTACCATTAAGTGTGTGTCAGGAGGTGAAGGGCCTGCCTCAGCTCCTCCCCTGTCTCTGATTCTTTAGCTGGGTTTAGTCAGCATTTCCAGTATGGTGACTAACACCATTAGGCTTCATAATCCCTCTTTAAAAACCAGTTGGTGACATCACTGGAGCTCTGTCCACCCTTGCTGCAGCATGTGCTTGTAACTCCTGTGTCCTAGTTTGGCAGCTCTGAAGAGAGAGATGTAGCAGCTTCTTTTCTTTTAAAAGCATTTTTCTATTTTACAAAAGCATTTATCTCTGTAAGGTTTGCCTTTGGTATGCTTTCAGAAACCTGGACCAACAATCTGAGCCTCTTAGAAAAAAACAAAAACGTTTCTCAGTGAACGAACTTTGGTCAGGTTTACTTCTCACAGGGATTACATAAGAGCTATTCCAGCTTTGTTGCTGCACCTGGCTAAAGGAATCTACTGGAGCAGCTCCAAACATTTTATACCAATGCGACACAAAGACCCCAAAATATGTTAAAAATTTCAGGGCAAGCTGGGAAATGTCACATCTCTTAATTAAGAATGAAGATGTTGTAGTTTTGCTGTCAGTCTCCTTCTCACACTGTGTAACACTACACAAGGTCTTGCTGCGGTGCTGCTGACGCTGATCTCTTTGTTGCTC
The DNA here is from genome assembly GCF_033239565.1 of Halichoeres trimaculatus. Lineage (NCBI taxonomy): Eukaryota > Metazoa > Chordata > Actinopteri > Labriformes > Labridae > Halichoeres > Halichoeres trimaculatus. Next base: position 11,000,191 of record NW_027437188.1, read on the forward strand.
TGTAATCAGCTGTGATTCATAAATGAGATCACACTTTATTCTGGAAAAGGAGAGCTCCTGTTCCTGTCTGTGTAGGGAACTGCTTGCTTTGCAGTACTTAACTCCCCATTATGTGGTGCTCTACCGAGCCATTAGTTTGGTTTCTCCTCCTCCTCTCTTCAGCATTACATGACGGGCCGACGAGGTCACGTCTTTCATTTTTTCTATGCGTGTAGTGTCAGCAGCTTGTTCACAGCCGGCTGGGCAGGCTGTCAGTGATCTGGGGATGGATGCAGCTCAGTTGGCACTGCATCACACACACACATACACACACGTACTCTCACCCTTTGTTGTATTCTGCTCCAGGCTTTAGGTGTACATGTCTGTTTATCCATAGATCCCTTCAAAGGCTCATGTTCGTGTCAGAAGTGTTGGGCAGTCTCAACATAGAAACATGATCAAATTCACTTCTGTTTGAATGATTAAATCTGGACATTATTTATTGATACACAAGGATCAGATTTCCTCTCACAGCAGAAACTAATGGACACAGTCAATCAGTCTCCACATGTTCATCTGAGCATCAGACTCTTAAACGTTTAAACTATTTTGTCAGGTTGTCACTTTCAAAATTCAGGCTTTCAATTTTCTAAATTCTGTGAGCAGAAGGACTTTAATCCTTGGATGCATAATATGTTTGACGAAAACAAGCTGCGCCGCACAGCAAGCGAGCAGCAGTCGCTCAGCTCATATCCTTTAAAGTGCGGTTGAAGAGCACAAGAGTTTCCTTCATTGGTCTTAGTTAGAGGGTCTATTTTAGAGAAGAAAAGACCCCTGTTGGTTATTTAGCTCTGGTAGAAACTTTATGAATGATGTCCAGAAACAAATCAAACCTTTATCAGCTTAACTCACCTGCTTACTTTGTTTTGGAAGCAAAGAGACTTACAACATTAACTCACCTCTGGTAAAAACTTAGAAAAAAAGAACACCAAGGAAAAAATCTAACCAATAATAAAAGTAATGTGAATTAAGATGGCTCAGCCCTGATTGCAGCTCATCCTGATATTCTGTGCCTTATTCTTTTCATTTATTGACCATATTCTTATCTTGCTTTAAATAAAAGAATAAGAAGGGTATTACTCAACGTAACCTCCTGTTAATACCACAATATTCTGTTATTTTCCTAGTTTATAAACCCACTCTAAGACCTCAGCTGTTCATTCATCTCTGGTTAAAACCACTGGATGAAACACTAAAGAAATCCTTCACAAAAACTGAGGCAATGCTTTTACAGTAGCTCAGCTTGCAGCCCCTCTTGACAGTGTCAGAGAAACAATAAACTTAGAATAGAAGCTCTAAATGTGTCTTTAAAACCCTTAATGAAAAAGTGTAAAAAGTATAAATAGTGTGATAAATCTGAATAAGGTACTTTTGTAGGTACAGATCGAATTCTGTCAAAAGTACCGGATACCAATCCATGTAAAATCAAAAGGTACCATGTGTAGGTACCTAAACACATCCTTGTGACTGTGAGGGAGTGGAAGAGTAGGCAGTTTTCCACGCTGGACATGAACACAGCATTAGAAGGTTGTATATTGAAGAATAAATATGTTGGACTGAAAAAAATAAGATTTGATTATTAAACAAATTAATATTTTTTATCACATAGACACAAAAAAGTACCAAAAATTGGTACCATTGAGTACTGGTACCTGTTGCCTGGTACCAGGCATTGGTACCGTATCGTTTCAATCCCTATCAGGGATAATGTACAGATAGCAGGTTTTTGCAGGGGATTGGAAATTGACAGGTTGAGGCAAAGTCGCGTCAATTGTTTTGCACCAAATATGAGTTCATCTCACTTTGAATGAACATCTGAACCTCCTTTACTCCTCTTTTAACTGGAAACATTATCAAACTATATCTAAGAATTTATGATGAATAGGTTGGAACAAGTGGACATGCTGGGTTAAGTTTTTTGTCATACTCTCGACTTGGTGTTTCCACAGTGGACATTGTGACAGCCTCTCCTGGGGTTTACTTCTGTGTCCTCAGCTGTGTCTTTGCATGTCTAGCTCATGTCCCAAGAGCCTCTGAGCTCACGTGACCTCTAAAAGTCTTTTTATACCTGCTCCAGGAGCTCATCTGGAAACTTTATCCCAGCACGGGTGTGAAACAAAGGTCTCACTCAGCCCTGGTTAGCTCTTAGTGTAAGTAGGCTGGCTGCTACAGGAGCTGTCATCCGAGTGCCTCGTCATTCAGCGTGTCATTCAGAGCAATAGGCAGAGCCGACTGTCAGAAACTCAAGTGACCTGGTGTTATTGGAACGGATAAAATTTCCTTCGTCCTTCTCTCAGCGCTCACGTAGAGATGCTGACAGAGTAATTTAGGCCAGCAGTCTTTCAGATGCACTCACACACCCACCTGTTTTTATTTTATAGGAAAATTCCAGCGCCACGACCGTAGGGCTGGGTGATGTTCCTGAAATTAGTGTAACGTGTGTCTGTGGTCTGTTTTCCTACTTACTGCAATGATGCGATGATGAGACAGCAAAGATCCACAGAGAGTTATCAGCCTGACAAAACAGCACCCTGAGGGAGAGCATGACCCAGCTGTATTTACACGCCTGTATCCTCTCTTTTTAAGTGACAGCAGCAAGTCTGCACGCTCCCTTTAGTGAGGGCTGATGGTCACTTTTGAGATTGTCTAACGTGATCTTCAATTCTTGTTAAATTCAAACTTAGAGGTTGTCATTTTATTGTTTTAATCTTATGTTTCCCTGTCCTGTTTGCTCTTTGCAGAAGACAGATTGGGAAGTGGCCATCAAGAGCATCAATAAGAAGAACCTGTCCAAGTCTCAGATCCTGCTTGGCAAGGAAATCAAAATCCTGAAGGTGAGCATGACCCTTAATTACCTCTTGGTTATCTCTCCTGTGCGATCAAACAACGATCTGATGTTGATCTTTTGTTAGCGTGCATCTTTAGCAGAAAAGAAGCCTTAACTTTATGGGTAAATGTCATTAAAGAGAGTCCATTAGCTGCTGCTAATCTTCCATCATGTTTGTCTTAACTCAGGAGCTGCAGCACGAAAACATTGTGGCCCTGTACGATGTCCAGGTAAGATTCAAACCTTGAAATCTATTGTAGAAGTAAGTCACCAAAGACTTTTCTTGTTGAGTTGTGGGTTTTTGTTCCTCTATCTACAGAGCAAGAATGTAAAAATAAGCCATCCATGAATCTCTTCTCTTTGTCAAGAGGATCTATGTAACTATTGAAGAGTCTATAAGGCTGCCTTCTGTGTCTCTCTGCACACAGCTGGCTGATTCAGGGCTCAACCATAGCATTTTTTTTTGAGCGCTCACAGTCTGCTGCAAACACTGCAGAGCTTCAAGAATGCTAGAGGGACTGTGCAGCATCCTAATATGTAAAAATAAGATGTTAAATCAATACCCGCTCCCTGCATCATGTTACAGCCCAGGTCTCCAAGGCCAGGATCCAGACATTAACTGGAAGGTATTACAGGTTTGACATGCTCTCCTGTTTCATGGGCTAAAAAGTAATCTGTAAAGATGTAAAACTTATGTTCTGATACTGAAGCAGGATTATGAAAAAGATTGCCTGTTGAAGTTTTAGAGAAAGAAACTCTACATCCTAAGCTTTCCTAGTTAAAAAAGCAAAATAAATATGAGAATTCAGTATTTATGTTATGTGAATGTTTCAGAGCTCTTTGGGGAAAAGGACACCTCACACTGTGAGCGCATGAGCGAACAAGCAGAAATAAATCAGAGTTGCTCAAAATTCAGTCAGTATAATTTTACAGTTAGTTATTTGACAGAGCTTCAATTCAAAACATATATGCTAAATGTTTTCTTGAACAAAGACACAGTTCCATACAGTCCCTTTAACCTCTTAAGACCCAAGCTTTTGTCAGGTCTGCATTTTTGATAATTAACCTTGCTATTTTGGATAAGTAAGACCTAATAAGTACAATAACTAGACTTTGTCTTTGTACAAGTGGTTTGATTATTTGTGTTATGAGTTCCCTATAAGGTGTTTGTTGGTAGTGTTAGTGTACTTGAATATGTTGTTTTCTTCACTAAAATGGGTGTAATGTTGTGATTCCCTCAAAAGATGATGTAGGCAGTGTCCCTTAATGTGGCTAATAGGTCAAAGTTTAAAAAAATGAAGTATCATGAGTCGGACAGGCAGAAATGTAATGTGCACATATGTGGACGCTGGGTCTTGAGAGATTAGATGATATTATTTTTGTAGCTGCAGAAGTTCAGCTGAATAAAACATCTGGAACAATCTACAGAGCAGAGTTGTATCAGAGGCAAACAACTGCAGATTTTCCAGCCTTGCTCCTGTAAACAGGCCCTCAGTGTAGCTGTCTTTCCCTCGCGCCTCCACACCTCAGCTTGATGTGAAATTGCAGTTTCATGCATGTATTCCTAAGAATAGATTTTACAAGACTACAACACACATACAAAGCGCTTTCAATGCTTTGGGCTAAACTGTGAAGCCTGTGGAAAGTATGACTCAGTGGGACAGCTTGCATTGTTCTGGATGTGAAAAAGATGTACTGTAATTTGTGCAGTGTACTGTTTGAAGCCCAGCATGTGCAGCGCTGGAGTCTCACATCTCATATCCTTGTGATATTCAGCCTCAAACTCATGAGGATAAAAATATTGTGCTCTGGAAATAAACACACTGCCTGAGGCAGGATATTAGACTCTGCACCTTTCACAACATTCTTACTCTTACATTTATCACTGGGGTACTGGAGATGCTATGAGGTCCTCACCGAGAAATATTTCTTTCCTCTGATAGATGGGGGTTTTTGAGAGGGCAGAGCATGTGATAAATGATCGGTCTGTTCTGTATCTGAGTCTTGAAACCAGTAGATTTAGCAGAAAGTAAGTGTTTGCTATGATGTCCTGAATGTATTTGAGTGCCCCCTGATAAAGGTAGAAAGGCTGAAATGAAGTATAAACAGCTGAAGGGATGATGAAGCACTTCCCACATAGCAGAGGTTCTTCCTGTGTTTACGTAACGTGGACTCCCACAGGGACCCTCATGATCGCTCCATCCATCCATCTCCTCATCCCTCCATCAGACCAGCTGATGTAATACACTCTCCCTGAGGCTGATGACTGAGGATGAGGAGTCATAACTCAGCAGGCGGGATGCAGTCGAATAGTTGGCTTCCATCAGTGATGACTTAAAGAAACAGAGGTCTGGTTTCCTGCAGGATTAAGCAGCTTTTTGTCTGTGTGAACCACACAAAGGGTTAAGAGCAACATAAACTGTGGTGCAGAACATAAAACATCTCTGTGAAAATTTAGGTGAGTCATTACGCACTGATTCTGGAAAAGATGGCCTCTGCCTATGCAGATAAAACTCACAGCACAAAGAGATCTACTACATATTCAGTTGTGTTCAAAGCCACGAGTACAGTGAAACTTCTGCCGTCTGTCTGAAGGCAGTGGTGACTGTGACCCATGGTTGGCCCAAAGATGTCTCACACAAACATTCCAGTCATCATGAAAACAATGATTTAAAGAGCTGTGCCTGTATTCAGAAACATTCAAGGACCCAGAGAGCTTTAAACTTGTCCCAAACAATTTAGCAAGGAGTCCCACCGTAGGAGTGAAAGAAGAAAAGTGTGTTCATTGTAGGATTGTTAAATCCTGTGTTTCCATCTGTAATCACTGCTTTCACCTTCTCGTTATATCTGCTGATGAAACAACAATCCGATAATAACATTTACTGGAATCAGTTCGTCTCACACTTTGCACTGAGCTTAGCTGATTACCACAGATTTAAAAGTCACTATAACAGAAAAAATCTGCAGGGTTTTTTTTTCTTCTGTGTGTTCAGCAAACACGAGAAGTGCTGAGGTAGTATGGTGTGGTGTGAACACATTATGTCACAATGTGGTGCTGAGCGAATGAACACCTCCATTGTGAAACTAAGTCAAGCATACAAAAGAACATAAGCAGTCCTCCTCTGTGTTGATTCAGAGTTCAGTCCAGCATAACACAGGCTGGCCCCTGAGGTGCAGAATAGAAACATGCTGCTTCAGTTTGAGCTTTAAAACGACCTGATGCACATTTTTAAATAGCTATGGAGATATATCAGTGTCACATTTACTTTTATTTCAAACATCCTGCTGCGAAAAAACAGAGCTTGTTTGTGTTGAACTTTTCCTCCCTCCCGCGTATCACCATCTGCTTCCATGATCTCTGGCACACTGGAAGCTGTAACCAGTACTACAGCCATGTCACCAGCTCCAAAAACAGAAACACAATGATGAATCTTACACAGAGATACTGAGGATAGAAAATGTTGGTGTTCCTGAAGTAGGTTTTAGTGTTAAAGCCATGCAGCAGCCTCTCGTGTCTAAGAAATACAGTCAAAGCGTCCAAGGCTGCAGTTACTCCAGTGTCCACTCAGGACTTCAGTCTGCACCTTTCTTTTTATTCCTACAAATAATTTGTTCTTAACTTGCTCATCAATTTCATGTGCATTTCTATTAAAGTCAGGGATCTGATATTAAGTATTTCTTACTGTAAACATAACTTTAATCCATCTAAGAATCATTAATGTAATGATGCAGTGAAAGGATCAACAGACAGACGAACATCTTGCAATTCTGCCAGTGCAGCTAAACTTTTTCTTATCCCAGAAGTTAAACTTAATCTTATCTTCAGAGTCAGAGCATGGAGTCAGTCTGAACTCTGGATCCTCTGCTGTATGAGTATCTGCACGCCTCAAACAGCCACCAAAAGGTCACACGCTCTCTTTATGAGACCCTTATTGACTCAGAGACCTGCCCTTTCTCAGCCACCATCAACTGTCAGCAGAAACCACCTGCTGTGTAGACCATAGGGAGGCCAGAGGGCCAGGTTTGTGGGTCATCATTATCAGACTCAAAACAGGTGACCCACATCAGGGTGGTACAGGTAGCAACACCAGCTGCAGCTCTTTTATCCTTGGAGAGTAGCTTGAATTTGTGTCCTGAATTAATACATTTTGATGTTTCAGTGACTAAAAGGTTCAGTAGGTTGTTAGAGCAGATTGCTCCAGCAGCAGTAGTGCTGTAAATGTAATCCTTTTGCTTTTCTGCTGCTGGCACACTCATAAAAGATCATGTTTTTATCACTGACAGACAAACAGTATGGTTTAAATCTCTGCAAACATCACAGAAAGGATCCCCTGCAAATACACAGGCTTTTTTAAATTTAGATATTTCTTTTTTGTATAGAAGCAGTCGTAAAATCACGTTTTCACGTTGACCAAATTCCACAGACAGAGCCAGTAACTTCACTTTGCAAAGCACCAGTGTCGCAAATCAGTCACTGCTAGAAATGGTTTGTTTGTCTGCTTTTCTTCAGCTCTGGTGTTTAAAACTATTACTGAGGAACAAAAACACACAGAGAATAACATAAATAAACTGACAATTTCTGCAGCATTTTCAATGTTCTGCAGGGTAAAATTACTGTTTTATGTCAGTGAGTGTAGTCAGCTGACCTTGGAAAGAGCAATGTTACGAATACAGTTATAAGAACATCCTACAGGGAATCTTTTGTGTAATATCGCTCAACGTTTATTTTACCCCATCAACATTTACATACTCTTTTTTATGGGGCATACTGCAGCAGGCAAGAATAGAATTGCAGTTTTTGTATTTAGTGTAAGGGCTTCTGTTTTGAGAAATTAAGGATGCTCATATCTGTTGTCCTGTTGTTAGCATTGTTAACATTTTCCCCGTTTATAGACACGGGCCAAACAATGTGCCATGCACCAATACAAGCTGCTATTTTTTTTCTGTTTCTCACCACATCTTACCTTTATTAGCCTTGCATCCAACAAATGCTGACATTCTAAATTACTTTACTGTTTTCCCCCTGTTTTAAGTCTGATTTTGGCTCTTCAATATCTTGCTGATAGAGCAGAAAGCTGGGAGAGAGAAGGTCAGGGATGACATGCTGCAAAGGACTGCAGCCTCTGTACATGGGGTGCATGATTTAACCAGAAGTGCCCCAGCCCAGAGCATATTATTTTAACACCCAGTCTTTAACACACTCTCTGAGAAAGATCAGCAGCGTACAGAGAGTCTAAGGCTGTATTCAGACCAGAAAAGTCCTTCAGTCCACTTGACCAAAAGCAGACTTAATTTTTTTTGTTTGGTGCGGTTCGTATTCAGATTGTACTTTTTGCAAGTGGACTATATTCTGTAAACACATCCACGTGCGTGACGATCAGTGCTCTCATTGGACAGCACTGACAAAGGCGGTTTCAAATTTTGGAACAGCGAAGACGAATGCGCGCAGCAAGGAGACGCTATGCTCTGCGCGTCCTGACCCACAACATGCTAGCAACAGTGTAGCTAAACAGAAGACAGAGGATCAGGTATGAACCAAAGATGGTTAGGTTACGGTGGCTTTATAGGCCCAAAAGGTGCATTTATCCTGTAGTTAGTCCGGATGGACCTTGGTTTGTATTCAGACCTGCACCGGAGAACCACGGACCGCACCAGAGTTCGTTTGGAAGAGACCGAGACCACCTCAAAAAGTGGGTCTTGGTCCGGTTGTTTGGTTTGCACCAGGGTTCGTTTGTGTGTATTCACACCTGCATGAAAAGTCCGCACCAGCGTGGGAAACGAACCCTGGTCCATTTAAAGTGGACCAAACAGTCCAGGTCTGAATACACCCTAAAAGGATGGACTCATTTGAAGAAGAGGCTTTAAGAATTAAAAACAACATACATGGAAACATTGGTGCTAGAAATGGTGATTAGCGAAAGTGTTGTTTTTGACACTGATTATGGTATCAGACCTGATTTTCAAATTGGGATTCTCTGCAGAATATATGTAACAAAAAGATCTAGATTTAGAATTACTGGTGATCCATTTGGTCTTTAAACAGGGAGGCTCACTTGAACTGATTGGTTATTAAACAAATCTTTTAATCCTTTCAAATTGGAAGGGAAGTCTTTTAAGGAGTGTCATTTTTGATGTCTAAAGAAGAAAAACTCTAAATAAAAGCCTTTAAAGCCAGCAGAAAGAGAAGCTCTGACTCTTTTCTCATATAAAAACAGAGGCTTGGCGTGACTAGACAGTTGCACAAACCAGCTCTGGTTACATTTCCTGCTCTGTTGTGTAAACGCAGTCGTACAGCACGTGGTTTCAACAACAGCTGATGTGGCTGGGCAGCAGCCAGCTGAGGATGCAAGAAGAAGCAGTGATAACTGGAAACGCATGGAAAAAGTGAGCTAAATAAATGAAAAAGGAATGGAAACAATTAAAAGAGGGAAAGGAAAGTGGCAGCTGGTCTTGGTTACAAAGGGAGCTGGACACAGCAGAGTCTATTGATAGCTACCAAGAGAGGAAACACACACCCTTCCACAGGCAGCAGACAGGCTGATACTGCAGGGGACAGGAAACAGAACGCCAGCTGAAAAAAGACACAGTCATACAGAGGACCTTGAGCACTGCTAGAGCAGACAAGTGAACGTGACGGAGGCGGAGCTGGAAGAGAAGAAGCAAAATAAATCAAGACACAAAGAGGGGAAGAGAGTCCATCTCAAACCACATGATTGAGAAAGTGCTCTTTGAGAGGCTGAGGATGCATTAAAGCAAAGAGAAATATCTCAGGGTCAAGGGGTGAGAGTGGCAGAGGAACTCATCAAATGATACCCGCATCAGTTCTGTGACAAGCGATAACTTCTTAATCTGATGAGTGATAACTTAAACCTACCTGAATCATTGAATAAGTGATGAAATTGTCAGTGAAAGTATGAGATAAAAGGGAAACAAGTGGGCAAACAGAACGAGCTAAAAACATGAACAATAAGAGTTGAGATCATAAGCTTGCACAGTGGATAACCAGCCCACATCACTGGATTAGAGCATGAAAAGTTTTGTCTTGTATGTGTGTGGCCTCTGCCAGCTTTTGTGAATGCATGAAACCTCACCAGCTGCTTCACTTGGTAGAAAACGACCTGCTACCTGCCTGCCTCCCAGAGTAGTTTCTGCTCTAATAAAAGACTGCAGGGCTGGATGTGGGAGTACGTGCGCTCATGACAGATTGCAGGTCCTTTATCTCTGCAGTAGTTTAAAGAAGCCCTGTTCGTTTAATGACAGTCTTAAGCACACAGCTGAGCGGCTCCCTGTCCTCCTCCAATGAGCTGTTAACATTAAGCAAGCTGCAGCCGTGTGAGGCAGATTGGTCTAATTATAAGGTGTCGTGTGTCAGGACTTTGTGCCTCCCTCTCCTTCTTTTGTTGCACACTTCAGCTCCTCTGCTTTGGAGTTTTTTTCCTTGTAAACTGGTGACAAAGATGACTGAAAGTCTTGATTTAATGTTGAGGAGTATTAACTTTGCTATCACCCAAACAAGGTGAAATGACCACAAACTGCACAATATGGCACATTTAGCCTTTGTATTTGTTAGGGATGCACAATATTATCGGCACAATGTTGGTATCAGCTGATGAAAGCTTAAAAACAGGTTTATCCGTATTGGCAGATCTGAAAATTTCTGCCGATAGGCACAGCCGATAAGGTGCTATTCAGTTAGGATTATTATTATTTTCCATCTGAAAAATAAGCTCCTTAAATAAAATGTAGCACTTCATTTATTTGCACTGCAGAGCTCTGTGTCTGTCACCAGGTTGTTACAGTAGCTCTAAAATAATCAAATGCAACTTGGTTATGTTTAAAAATGCATTGTACATTTAAAGTTCATGTGATCTAAAGGAATTATTTTTCTGTATTTCAATACTGAATATCTTGAGTGAAAAAATAATACATTTCTTATTTATGGTAAAATCAAATGTTTTTTGTCTTGTTTTATGTGTGTTTCTTAAACAAATAAGACCGTTACAATAAGAGTAACATATAAATTCCAGTACAGGATAGACTTAGCTTTCTTTACAGTGAAAAAACAAACAAACTTGTGATTATCGGTATCGGTATCGCCCAAAAGAGGTTTCGATATATCGGCATATCGGATATCTGCAAAAATCCAATATCGTGCATCCCTAGTATTTGTATTTGTCATTGCCTACGTTTCTGTTTACATGAATGAGGGATGTTCAAAAGTAACTTCTTTCTTGTTTTTGAGAACCGAAATGAGAAGCCTGACAAGTCTAAAGATAAGAAAACAGGACATGAGAGTCTGAGGGGAAAGATCTTAAATTGGTTTATTGAGTGTGGCTAACAGTAGCAGAGCTAGCACCCCCTTCCTCCACATTAAAGGAATCTGCAAATGTGAAAAGAAAGATTAGCTTTTTTGCTTCTTGTATCAAACAAATTTTACTTCAAGGAACTTGGATTTTTTTTTTCTTTTAATGATTTATAATAAGACATTATTCTGGAATCGTTCGGTAAATGTGTCTCATTAAGTCTGAAAAGGTCTGTTTTTCACTAAAATTAAGAAGTTTCTGAAGTGTAGAAGTATTTCAGCAAATTTTATGATCCGTCACACCACATTTGCTCATAAGGTTGTTTATAACAAGGCTTGAATTAGCACAATCTTTTTGCTGAAGGAGAACAAAAGCAGCAGCTCTTGAAAAGGTAGTGAAACCTTTTCTAGGTGCATTCAGCAGTCTGAAGAAGATTTCAGAGGAGAGGTGACGTCTTGAAGAACTTTACCACACCCGGATGCCTTTTTGCATAAAGTTTGGGTGTAGGCATAAGAGGACACTTAAACTTGTCATGGAGCAGGATAGAAATATACAAAGATATTTTCATTATCACTATATTTCACTAGTCTTGAAATCCTTCACCCTGTCGATCTTGTTCAGATCTTTTCAAAGCTGTTACAAACTCTAACACGCGCATAATTGACCTTTCCATCACAGTGAGTGTCTCCTTCAGACCCACACAAATATCTGTTCAGCTGTGGACTCTACCCTAGGGAACGTTGACGCAGGACAAATGTGTGTTTGGGTCAGAGGAAGGGGTGCGTTGTGAGGCTCTGCCAGCCGAATCGCTTCTGTGCATGCCTCAGCTCCAAAATACGTCATTCCAAAATATGTCAGCACCTGTCACAACACAGATGAAGAAATCCTGACCTTATTGCTAACAGCAAATTATCAAGGCTGGTGGTTGTTGTCAACATATCACAGCCATCTTTAACTGGGTCAATGCTGTTTATTGATAAAAAAGTTTGAGATTTCAATGAAAACTTCAGAAAAACTTGTTAGGATCAACTAGCTGTCAAACTCTGCAAGTTGCCAAACCAGGTTTATCTGCGTCACACTTCCATGTTTGGCTTTAAGGGACAGACTCTCTGAACTTGGAGCTTTAGGTTGGTGTAAATGTAAACACAGGAAGAGGAGAACGAGGGTTTGTTTATGAAGTGTGTTGGATCTTTAGCCAGGCGTCACAAAAGCTGATGCTGCTCCTGAGGAACATTGTGTTCTAGCTGGGACAGGGGCCCCTAGCTCGCAGTGTGTGTGTATGTGTGTGTGTGTATGTGTGTGTGTGAGTGTGTATTTTAATTACACAAAGTATTGAGGCAGGGCCGACAGAAAAGGGGGGTTTGAAAGGAAAACAGGGGCGGTACATGTTCTTGGAGAACTTCAACAGGTTTTTTTGGAGCTCAGTGAGTTTTCCTAGAAATCCTGCGGAGTGAGCCTCACTGGCCTCCGTCCAAATGCCTGCAGAGAACATTTCTTTACAGACGTCAAACTGGCTGTAACTGGCGGGAGGAAAAAACTGTTACTGCTCACTGAAGCATTATCACACACACACACACACACACACACACACACACACACACACACACACACACACACACACACACACACACACACACACACACACACACACTGACATATGTAACCACAAAGTCATCCAGAGCATGGAGCATGTGCTTAGCAAGTAACATATGTTATAGCCACTCACATGATCTTCAGTTCACATGTGCTTCTGTTATACAGCACATGTTCATGGACAGAACAGGAGAGAGTTTTAAAGGTGAATCATTTTGGGATGTTCTGTTCTTTTTTGATGTTAACTATTGTTGAAGATGGATCTGTGCCACATATATACTTTATTGATCTCATGTGGTGAATCTGTGCTCTCATTGTCTTTTAATGCTACTCAACAGAGACACTTTCTTAATCTATCATAACAGTGTGATAAACAAATGAACTGTCCCACAACTGGACTCTAGTTCCACTTCCAGTATACTTCTGATATATTAGGCACACCTTGCTAGTACTGGGTTGGACCCCCTTTTGCCTTCAGAACTGCCTTAATCCTTTGTGGCATAGACTCAACAAGGTACTGGAAACATTCCTCAGAGAGTATGGTTCATATTGACATGACAGCATCACACAGTTGCTGCAGATTTGTCGGCTGAACATCCATGATGAGAATCTCCCGTTCTCCCACATCCCAAAGGTGCTCTATTGGATTGAGATCTGGGGACTGTGGAGGACATTTGAGTACAGGGAACTCATTGTGATGTTGAAGAAACCAGTCTGAGTTGATTCCAGCTTTATGACATGGAGCGTTATCCTGCTGGAAGTAGCCATCAGAAGATGGGTACACTGTGCTCATAAAGGGATGGACATGGTCAGCAACAATACTCAGGTAGGCTGTGGACTTTAAACCAGGCTCAGTTGGTTTTCAGTGGAAACGCTGACATCACACTCTGCCTCGCACGGGCGCATACAACAGGACAACAGTACCGTTGTTACAATCGACGTGAACTACCGTGTTGTGCTTGTGCTGCTCAATCTGCTGAATCTGCTGACTGTCTGCGGACAAAATATGCATCTTTTGCTCCAATTTTTAACTTAGTATTCCCCAATACACCAGATGACTGGCTAAACTCTACTTCGGTGGAGATCTCCCAAAAGCGGCTTCTGGATAAGACAGTTATAGCACCACCTACAGGCCTGGCATGCTTACTACAGCGTTTTCAGTCCATCAGCGTTAACGTGTGAACGCAGATTTTTTTCACTGCGTTTTAGCGTTTTCAGATAAAATGTTGTTGTGTAAAAGGGGCCTAACACTGCAGTTTTCTGGGGAAATAGAGCCACTAGTTGGCCTTGTTAATCAGGCAGGAGAGGTGTTAAGGCTCCAGGTGAGGTCTGTGGTCAGGTGTACACTCAGGTACCTGAAACTGGGGACCACTTCCATGGATTTATGACTATTTTCTTGTTTTTTTTTTCATGTTGATGCAGAAGTTGTCCTCTATGCACCAATCCACCAGGTGTTTCACCTCCTCTGTGTGCTGGGACTCATCGTTATTGGTGATGCGTTCCACTGCTGCTGCGTTGTCCACAAACTTCACTAAACTTTGCTTGGGTGTTTTGCAGAGCAGTCATATGTTAGCAGAGTGAACAGGAGAGGGCTCAGTACGCAGCCCTGAGGAGAGCCAGAGGGCGATGGGAGAGGAGACAGTGTGTGACTCCTGACAATCTGCGTTCTACTGGCCAGGGATACCACAATAAGATAAAACAGACTCATAAAACGTAAAAGAGAATTTAAAAAGCCCTGACGTTAATCCAACTCCAGATAAGAGTGTGCTTTTATGTGATGTTGTGTTCAGACCAGGCATGACTCAGTTAACAGTGTTTTTGTTAGTATCACGTGACTGTACACTGTACAGCTTATCAGTTACAGCTTTAATATGCAATCATACTCCTGCAAAACAACAAATCTCCTCCACTCTTTGCGTAAGCTTCAGCTCCTCTGAACATCAGCAAACAGTCCTGACCTTTTGTCCTCAGCCACAATTAGTGTTTTCCTGCTGCTGCTGTCACTGAGTCAAACTCATCCGTCACTCTGTGTTGTTCTTGTGTCAAAGCACACACTTTTGCTCTCAGTGTCTCCAATTTTCTCAGAATTCCCTGGATCACACTTTGAAGACAAAAGAATGCACACCCTTCACACACTTACACATACTCACACACTTATATCCACTTTCTCTCTTGTTTGGTTGTGTCCCATCCCCCATTATTGTTACATAACCCTGTACTCCTGGAGTTTCAACGTGACGCAATAACTGAACAACTGACCAGGCTCTGTGTTGATTTTGGCTCTCTCTGACTCCTGGCAGCGTGGAGTGTTTTTGTGTGCGTGCGCTAAGTGTTGTCAGTTTTCATATCTGAGGATCATAAAATCTTTTCCCCCCTCCGTCCTGCTGCAGATTTGGCTGCTACACTGAAAGTTAATGACGACAGAGGAGCTATTTATACTGTTGTTGGGGAATATTTGTGCTTGGACAGAATCTTTGAAAGCTGTATCAGTATTCAAAGTCCAGAGATGTTTTATTTCAGATCCAAAAAATATGTAAACAGTCCTCATAACACTGTAAACAGTTTAAACAGGTCAGAACGAGTCCTTACTTCCTCTAAGCTGTCATAAACAAAGGCTGCCTGTGTGCCGCTGTCCCCACCTGCCTCTTGAAATTCATTCCACTTCTGAGCAATTAGGCAACAAACCAACAACTGCAACACACACGCGAGTACTCAGAAAAACAAACATTTCTCCTGGCAGCTTTTCTTAGAAGTACTCAGCTCTTTCTTGATATTATTTTCTTTTGATTGTGCAATAATGTTTTCAGTTCTCCAGTCCTCCACCCCTTCTATGCCTTGTGATGTGCAGGTGACGTATGACTTAACCCCTGCCCCTCCGGCTCCCTGACACTGTACTCCCATCCCCCCTCTCCTCCAGATTGTGCTGCATAATACATCCCCATTATGTAATCCCCCCAGTCGCCCCCCTGTCCCGGCACACTCTCCCACAGATACAGTCAGAGTTGATACTGGTGTCCCATCCCCCACTGTCACCACCTGCCCCAGTTGGAGAAATCACAGCATTGGATTGAAAGAGGCTGAGCTACTTAACAACCAAACACACAAGCCCATTACCTCAGGGTCATACATAGGTTGACTTGAGTGTTGGCACGAGGCTGTAGCTACTGATCAGATCACGGGATTTGTTTATAAGTGAGGTGATCAGAACGCTGTTCTTGTTGTGTGCTGTTGGCCAGAGATGTTTACTGACCTTGTTTACACGGCGGCCTTTTCCTCTGACCTCATTTAAAAGCCTAAATTGTAGTAAAAGATAAAAGATATTCCAGCTGCCCTTCAAACAAAGGAAAGACACCCCAAACTTTCCCCACCGATCATTAACACCTGAGTTAAAATATTCATTTCATAGCTGAACAGAGGAGTACATTTCTTTTTACCCATTTGTTTATAAAAGCAACGGACTGGGCAGAAACTAGGTTGTGACTGATTTAATGATGATGACTTTAGCTCCCTGTCTTTGCCGATTTCTTGATCAGTCAGAAGTTAGCTACTTATCGTCATCTTTGGGCTTCATAAAGTCAAAAACAGCACATTACTGAGACTACTTTCATGTTTTCTACCACAACACCAGTCAAAAAAATAGATTTACTGCATTAGATCAGCGAAAACTGGACTTTCAAAACGCATGTTACTCAAACTGAAACCACACTAAAGTTAACTTCTTGAGGCCTGGCTAACATGCCTTATTAACGCACTTAGTGCATGGATAAATCTCAACAGTGATGTTGTTGACTGTCAGATACCGCCACTAGCCTTTTACTGCTTGTCAACTTGTTTAAGGTGTAACAATTCAACCATAAGAATGTTAGATTTAAATTGCAATTCTTCGATATTTACGATTTCTGTGATTTTAAGTTTGCTTTTTAGACACCAGACCAAATGGAAAAAGTTAAATGATGGTGATAATTTCTACAGACTATATCAGGAGCCATATTTTCCTATAAGATGCTCATCACGTGAGTCAGAGAGAAACATTTCGCCCTCTGCTAGAGAAAAGTGAAAACTTTCTCTAATCCAGTTTCTAAACAAAGACTGAAATAAAGAATTTAAATTTGAAAAAAAAACATCTTTTGACAAAGAATCCTGATTTTGATATTGTCAAAAAAATCCTCATATATTGATTTTTCAAAATTTTCTCCCACCTCTTTTGTACACTGAGTCAAAGACAGTAGTCCTGTTGCGTTGCTGAGACAAGCTTCAACCCAAGCCTGACTTACTGGATGTTAACCAACTGTATAATGTTACAACCTAAAGAGCTGCATGGCTAACTGCACCAACCTCCTGACAAGTTTTCTTTCTATCAAAAACAAAATTCCTGTACTTTCTTGTGAAAACTCTTTGGTGATAGACTGATTAAGATGTGACCTCTCATGGTGATGATGAGCCTCTTTTTTTTTTAAAGTTCTGTGCAGCTTGTTTCTGCTGATGTTATCATGCACACTTAAAAAGTTAAATCATTAGCTCGTCTCGTCTACACACAGATCAACTGTTATAGTGGCAGATTTTTATTTTGTGTAGCCCTGGTATTTTAAACAAAATCATCTGCTGCTGAATTGTGTCAGTAAACAGGACTCATACAGGAAAGAGAAAAAAGGAGACAGAGCAGGACACACTGCTGTGTGTCTGAAGATTGGACAGCTGTTATTGGTGTGTGTGTGTGTTTAAATTTTATCTTGTTAAAAGTTCATAAATAAAAAGTCAAATTTTGCATTTGGGGACAGCATGGTCATTGGGAACATCATTTGCTCCTATTGTGTACTTTGGATTATGTTTTCTGAGTGTGTGGTGAAGCCGTCAGCTGCTGAATGATGGATGACTTCAGTAACTGACTCTGTGTCTCTTCTCTTCTTTTCTAGGAAACACCCAACTCCGTTTTCCTGGTCATGGAGGTGAGTGTAGAAACGTGACTGCATGTTTCATAAATCACATCCCACATTCTTCTGAAATGTAAATCCTTGAATAACACCAGCATCAGTCATACAGACGTAGTCTGTGCAGTCAGACTGTTGGTTAGTCCAACCGGACACAGGCTCTTAGCGTGCATTCCCCTTCTTTACTGTTTACCTCTCTTGTTTTCTTTCATTGTGTCGGAGTCTCGTCTCCTGCTGACAGCCTGGGCATCCTCCCATACTTTTCCCCACACATTTCGCAACTCTCTCAGCTGGCTGCATCGAAGAAAACAAACCATGTCTGTAACTCATGTTACTCAACCGAAATACTGCAGATGATTTCTAGGAATCATATTCCCCGAAAGCCTTGGCTAAAGAAGTTGTTTTGGTCTATGTTTAGACGTAGCTACAGTAGCCAACATGAATTATCTTGTTGAACTGTCTCATGACAAGGTTACAGTAGTGTGAGGGTATCAATGAACAGAGGTAGAAGGCAGGGGAGGTGGTGGGTTGTTTTATATGAATGTAGGCCTGTCAGGATAACAAATTTTGCTAGACGATAATTTTCCAAAATATTATTAAATGATATTGTCAATATTATTTTGATTTTATTTCCATTTTTTCATTGATGTAATTATGATAAATGGGATAATAGAGTGAGTACACCATATCAAAAGCAAGAAACTTTAATTTCTTAAGAGTATTTAACTGTAATTAAAAGGTTAAATAAATTAAACAAAAAATATAATATATTTAACAAACAAGAAAGAGGAAAAAAATACAATGAAAATGAAATGGACTCTCTTTAAGAAAATAATACATGTCAATGAAAATAATTAATACTAACCAAAAACAATAAAACATAGACCCTGTCTCTAAAGAAAAAACAAAACTCCAAAAAAAAACAACAACAATAAAAACTATAGCCTAAATAAAAGGGAGTTTTTACAGTTCCTGAATTGTTTGTAACATGTACTTTTTCCCAGTCAATCCGTACTGTATGTCAAACATTTTTAACATTTCTAGCTTTCAACCGTATTGAAGGGCTGCATTTCTTTGGCAATGTAGCTGTCTTTGAGCGCCCACCATTTGGCGCTTTTATTTCTATTTACTTTGCCAACCAAAAGCCTCAGTCAGAGCGGATTGTCAAAGAACAAGGCTCCGCTGCACCTCCCTCTTCTTCTTCGTCGCCACTATTTTCAAACAAATGCGACATATCAGCTCGTTGGTGTTCATGAGCTCACACTTTATTCATTCTGATAAAAAAACAAAATATTCCCACACTGGGACTGTGGCAGGCGGCTTAAGAAGCGTATCTTTCGTGCCATCACTCATATTAGCGTGTGTTTCCTCCTTACCCCTCAGGACACTCGCTTCAGCTCTCTCCTTGTGCATGCGGGAGGAGCCCCGTCTTCACCCCAAAGATCGCTTTTTTGACAGATGCTCACTCCGCTATAAATCTGCTAAATCCGCTATAGAACCTATGCACCCCGATGTTAGGAAAGATAGACGAGTGAGCCATCTTCTTATTCAGCCTCTTTGGTGTAAAGAGAGGAGGAAAACAAACATGCATGCACATGTCAGTTAATCGAGGCTGGCAAACTTACCGAGGATGTTTTTATTTATCGTTCGGTTAATCGATTTATTGATTATCGTAACAGGCCTATATGAATGACTTTAATGATCATATTTCAGCTGTAGATGCCTTGTCGTCTAGCTCAGTTACTGCTCATGATACATGTTTTTCTTAGCATGAGAAGCTCACCTCCTACAAACATTGTTGGTATTATGAGATGAAAGTGTGATAAAAGAGAAGAGCACACTGAGCCAGGTGTTGGAAATCTGTTCCTGATGAAAATGCAGTTCGAAGGCTAAAAATGTGATTAATTTGTTGGAGCAACATTTCACATGAAACATCATGTTTAATTTGTAGCATTTCTGCAGCTTGCTGCCAGCCTGCAGTAGGAGTAGTATGAATTTGGTTCAATTAAGTCGCATGAAAACTGTAAGTGAGCCAAACAGCTCGGCTGCACGATACATAGCTCAGTGCACCCTTCTCTGCATTTTATAGTGTTTGCATTCAGTGTGAAGCTTTGCTAAACCAAAACTGAATCCTTTATCTGCCGTGCTTTTAGACACAGCAGCATGCAGATCAGCTAAACCCTTTTTTTGGAGCTCAGTGGATTAAAATGGGAAAGCGGTCTTTTTCCGGTGCTTTGGCAGAAAGTGAGAGTTCAACTCAAGTGCTGTTTTCATTACACTAATTTTCCCCTCTTTAACTTTCTACACTGTTCCCTCAATGGTAGAAAAGCACTGTTTGTCCAGCACACCTGCAGGATTACAGAAAACATTCCTTCAATCAAGTCTTGTCTTTTCTTGTCCACTCAGCAGCCTGCTGACTTTTAGCCCACAACAACTTAATCCTTCTGTTCTTGTTGTCCCTCTTGAGAACTAACTACACTCCAGTACAGATGAAGTCAATCAGCAGATTAATTAATGAGAGAGACACACTCAAACAACCAAAATGTGCTTCTCAGCTTTTCATCCCTGCACCTGAATCTTAATGTTGCTGATGGTGATTGTTTGTTTCCCCACACGCAGTACTGCAACGGAGGGGATCTAGCTGACTATCTGCAAGGTAAGCATTGCACTAATCTGTCTGCATCCCTCTCTCTCTCTCTCTCTCTCTCTCACACACACACACACACACAGAAACAGAAACACACACACAGATTATTGTTCATCATAACAAAGTTACTAATGCTGCAGAGGAGGAAAAGCCATGTGACTGCAGCTGTTAGGCGTGTAGGTGTGGGAATGTGTGCACGTTATTGTGTATTTATTATTTATGAGTAATGGTTGTAGAGTAATGTTGGGTCTGTATCTTGTAGAGATGTTAAAGTGTGAGTGTGTGTGTGTGTGTGTATAAGTGACTGTATGTCTTCTTCATGTTTCTGTGTGGGGGATGTTTGTCACCATGGTTCAGTACAAAGGGTTCCTTCTCCAGACCAGGGCCGGTCAGCACACTGTTGTTGCTGTTGTGATACTTTCTAACAAAGGTCAGCATTTCTGCTCATAGGCAACGAGTCTGCTTAAAGGATCATTCTGCTGCTTTAAAATCTGGTAGTAGTTTTGTGAAACTTCTGGCAGCTGCTGTCATCTAAATGATATAATGGTTATCCCTCTTTATCCTCTTATGTTCCTTATTTACCTCATTACACCATTAATTCCCTCTGGTTTTGCACCAGTTGCGTGTTAAAAAACATCATCTCCTTATTTCTCTGAATACTTCTTGCTCAGTCTCACTATACCTTCCCCTCAATTCTTGCAGAAACTTTAGTAGGAGGCTGGCAAGAAAAATTTTTAGTTAAGTTGAGTGGAAATTTGTGTTCACATTTGCAGCCCTCCTTGAAAATTTGGGACCTTCACTGCAAAATTATTATACTTATTATGAGCCAGTCAATAAAAATGTTGTTTCAAGTTATTTCAAGACAAAAAAGAGGTCTTCATTGCTTTTAACAAGTAAAAAAAATCTGCCAATGGAATAAGAAAAAATTGCTTAAAACTAGAATAATGTCTTCATACAAGTAACTTTTCTCTTGTTCCATTGGATGATTTTTTTCTAACTTGTTACAAGCAATTCTGACCTCATCTTTTTCTTTAAATAACTTAAAACATTTTTCTGGACTGGTCAGGTGAATGTGGCTCATATTAACTCTAAAACAGCATTTTCTACTGAAAATAAGACAAAAACACTTGACAAGATTTCATTTTTTCCCAGTGTTTTTGGTGCATGGGTGAATTAAGTATTGTACAAACTACAGAGAGAATCCTGACGTAGAAAGACAAGAAAGCCACTATGTTCTTTCTCGATGCAACAAGACTCATCAGCAAAATCATTCGTTTTACTTTGCAGAAAGATGAAGAAGTCAGTCTGCTGCTGCATTAAAAAGGTCTATCTTTTACCATTGTGTGCTAGCAAATTGTATGTTGGTTAACCCATGAAACGCAACTGCACAAACAACGAGGTCTATAAATGCAGTGCTTTCTCCTGTTTCTGTGAGGTTAAATTACTGTTTTCATCACTGGAGACTGGGGGCTTATTGAAGAACTTTAATAACAGCTATTTCTGGCCTAACAAAGCATCGTACCCTGTAGCATGGAGGTCAGTCTTTGTTGGGATCCAACCAGAAAGCTGAGCTTCAAAGAGGCACAAATGATCCCTATTTATGCACAAAATTTCATCAGTAAATTTCCAGATTTCATTGTGAGTAGCTTTTATAAGATGCTGCAAGCTAATGCAAACTTTTTGTTCAGATTCCAGATTAAATGGAAATAGAGAAATAATATTGACACCTGTGAGTGTGTGTGTTTGTGTGTGTGCAGGGTGTCTCACCTGACGGCAAGGGTTTTAAATGAAAGTCTTGCAAACCAGAACTTCAAGTTTCTTGTTTATACTTTTGCTCTGAAGATGCCGACTGGCTCATAAATCCACGTGCCTCTCTGACCTAGAGCAGGGAGGTATTTTGTTTGAGTCAATAACTGAGAAAAAAAAATGTCTCTAACTTTCATGCACTTCTTAGCTATACTATGTGGAAGATTTAATCAAGAACACAGATTGAACATTTCACTTGACAGCTTAACTTTTTTTGCTTCACACCATCTCAGTTTTTAAAAGAAGCTGTTCACCGAAAAGTTTTTCACTGTGTATACGGTGGTGTGCTTTGTAGATTAAAGGGATCTCAATTTTCAGGAATTCCTGTCTTAGAAGTTACTGCCAACAGTTATTAATAAGCTACACAACGTTAAACAGATCATGTTTTTCATTTCTTAAAGCTATGGTCTACGATCTGAAACCCAGTTTGGCTGATGAGACACATTTGAAAAACGCAGCCTCACTCACCCCTCCCCTCCGTGTTTCAAGATCCCGCACCCCAGCTAGTATCGCCCTTCTTCACCTCCTAACAACACGCCCCCTCCGATAGAGCAAGAAGCCGGCCGGCGGAAAATATAACAAACAAGACAGTCATCCTCCTTGTAACACACAGTGGCAGCTTTTTCAATTGGACCGGCGTGATCAAAACCATGAATTAGCCGGCGAAGCAGGTCTGGTGTTGCCACTGCCAGCTGATCAGAGCAGAGCCGACTGTGGGCGAGGCTTTACCTTTCGCGTGTCTTCACTAGCTCAGTTTACAATGCTAAAGATGTGTGGCTAACTTATGCTAAAATCTGTTGACAGAGCCGACCCGTTCACGTACAGGCACAGACTAACCAGAGTTATTCAGCTGACATCTCCCACTGTGGTAAACAAAGTCATTACCTGTTCAAAAGAAACTCAGCTGTCTCGGTGTCAGTCTTCAGTCCCAAATCCCTCTGCAGCTTTTTCCACTAGTCGTACATTTCTCCAATATTCTGTCTCTGTTGGCACCTGTATCGCTCATAATTCTTCCTTGCTTCAGCCTTTTCCTTGAAACTTTTTCATTTTCTTCCCTTCCCTGTGGAGGGAAACAGTAACAGCTTCCTGGTTTTGGTCTTCTCTGGCTCCATGACGCTTCAGTAGCTGAGCAGCTAGCTGACGTGAGAGGGGTAGTGGGGAAGGACGAAGTGGGACCATGGGCATGACGAAGCGAAGCGAGGGAGACAGGGGATTGGATGGATTGGTCAACTAGTATGCAGCTTTGCAGCGGATATACTGAATGGATTTTTTTCGTTCTTTTTGGTCTTTATATTGTGTAGATTGGACCATAGGACCATAACAGCCCTATAAACGGTGTTATTAAGATGTACAAAGCTTCCAAATCGAAGACCATAGCTTTTACTCTCTCAATGCATTTTACCTAAAGGCCTCGTGAAAAACTCATCATGTCTGTCACAGAGGTCAAGAGTTGAATTCTCAATCATGAAACATTCACAGTAAAGCCTCTTTCCCACATGGCCTCCTGGAATATTTAGAAATTTTCAGGAGATCTACTTAGCAGATTGCAATATGTCCTGCACAGATTGAAGTATAGCAATGCAACACCTGAACAAACAGATGTCAAAGATTCTTCTCTTTTAACTCCAGATGTTAACATCATAACCAGAGATTTCCTTAATCTTCCTGAAACTTCTAAAAGTTTCAGAAGTTTTTTGTAGCTTCCAAAAAGTTCCAAAGAGTTTAAATCTGGCTGCCTGCTGGAAATTCACCAAAGAGTGGCAGTTTGCCAATACATCTGTTAGATAACAGCAGGTGTTTGCACCTCTGCTCCATAAAAACACTGATTGTGTTCTTGCAACAGCTCCTCTCTTATCACTGTACTTTTGCATAATGCCCCACATGTTCACACTAACAGCACACAGAGTGGGTCATTGTCTGACTCAGGATGGTCTCAGCTTGACTAACACTGACCCTACAGGTTTAATGTCACAACCATCACAGTGTTGCATTATTCCCCACTAGACTGTGCTAGTCAGTTAAACGCTGCGTAGGTAAACGACCATCTCACTCGTTGCATAAGAGGATCTCACTGGTGAATGATTCCACCACTTACACAACTTTTCCATGTTAGGAGTTTGTCCAAGGTGGGCAGGGAGCAGCTCACCCCTCAAATCCTAGATTAATGTTGATAAGCTTACCGGTTTGATCTTCACTTGCTCCGTGATCACAATGAGCTGATAAAGAGAGAGAAGAGGAGGAAGAATGAAGAGAGAAGGAGATAGAGAGGAATCCTCTTAGACTCACATCGGATTAGACTTATTTCACTACTGAAGAAGAGGAGCTTCATCACTATATTTTACACTATTTACTCCTGGATTATGACTGTAACATGCTTATTATTAGCTTAAATCAAGAGAGAGGGATAAGAACTTTTCAGAGTAGTAGTTCCTCATTTTAACTTTAGATTTAGAGAAGCAAAATGATGAAGTGTTGACTTAAAGCATGTTTTTGTTGTATTAAAATCTTAACCCTGCAGGAGGTCAGTAATTAATGAGCACTGTTAGGGAGCAGGAAACACCTGAATGATATCACCAACACAGCTTGGAGATGGCTTTACTGAGAAATAATCTTTATGAAGAGGTTTTCTTTAAAGTGTTTTCCTGTAAACAAGCTATTTTAGAAATCTGTAGTTTCAGTTTCACTGAGGTCTGAAATATGTGTCGAGTGCACTACATTTCTCTGGTAAAATTTGCAAAACTGGTTCTTTGAAAAGTTTGAGATCTTTGTAGAAGTATTCATGAAGGAATTTACCCTGCAGCAATATAAAGCGTCACATCTGTGCAACCACCTGTGTGTTTAAAATATGAATGAGTCTTTGGATTTATTAATAAGACATGGATAGAGAGTAACCAGAGGTCGGACAGTACACCAGACAAACACCAGACTTTCTAATCATCTCTTCTTTATCTATTCTTCATCTAGCTAAGGGGACGCTGAGAGAAGACACGCTGAGGGTTTTCCTGCAGCAGATCGCTGCCGCCATGCGCATCCTCAACAGCAAAGGAATCATCCACCGAGACCTGAAACCACAGAACATCCTGCTGTCGTACGCAGGCCGCAAGAAGTCCAACATCAGCGGCATCCGCATCAAAATAGGTGAGGGGATTAAAGCTCCTGTGAGGAACTTTCTGTTTGTGTTGAAATGATTTCCGTCTTCTTGACTCTTAGGCAAGAAGCATCTCTCCCGTTTCAAACTCAAAACACCAGATTTTGGCGTCGATTATCAGAGTCAGTGATTTTGTGATGTTTTGTGTCTCAGCTCTGTTTTCAGCGCTGCTTGTGTTTTTTTGCCCCCAGTGTTTTGCCTTGCAGGCGTCCTGCAGAGTCCAGCCTTGGTGGTTAATGTTACCAGTAAAAATAACTTGTGTGTTTATTGACCCGCTCTTCCTCTTTCCTGCAGCTGACTTTGGCTTTGCACGTTACCTCCAGAGCAACATGATGGCAGCCACGCTGTGCGGCTCACCCATGTACATGGTCAGTGTGTGTGTGTGTGTGTGTGTGTGTGTGTGTGTGTGTGTCTGCAGCTGAGCTCTGTGGTTTCTAAAACGAGCAGTCAGCTTTCTCAGCAGTTTGTTGCATAACTCTGCCTGCCTGCTCTGGATCTTTACTCCTGACCTTTGACCTCCACAGGCTCCAGAGGTCATCATGTCACAGAACTACGATGCCAAGGCTGACCTGTGGAGCATCGGCACCGTGATCTACCAGTGTCTGGTTGGCAAGCCGCCGTTCCAGGTTACTTCTGAGCACAACACACCACTAACAAATTATTAACAGATATGTGTTTGTAGATCTAACTTCTGTGTTATTTCACTTTCAGGCGAACAGTCCCCAAGACCTGAGGATGTTCTATGAGAAGAACAAGAATCTACAGCCCATGTAAGCCTCTTTACTTCAAGAGAAAAGCTAGATTTGTGGTTGGACTTTGGTTGGTTACTGATTGAGGTGACAAGTTAACACACGACAGGTCAGAACTGTGGTTTGTCTAATATTTAGATTGGCAATGAGTAATTTTAGAGCAATAAAAAATAGACTTCCAAATCACATTAAGTGTGTCACACCGAAATACAAAAAAGCAACCATTGGCCACCTGGAGCAGACCAAATATTTAAATTCCCTGAGCCCAGCTTCAGTACACTTGCAGATGCATTTGTTACACATTATGGATGCAAACCACTCAGAGAGCTTTACGTTTGCAGAGTTGCAGCAAGGTGTTGCCACAGAACCCGAGCACATCATTCTGGATTAAAGCTGCATGTGAATTATAGACAACTAATGGGGAAGCGAAAGAGCTGGGGCCTTGTTTGGTGTTTCGATGAGGGGTTGTGACCTCAAGGGTTTATGGTTATGTGGTATTAAGACAGATGCTCATAACAGGAATGAGTTAATAATGTAGATGTTTTGACTGGTTTGTGGTCTAAATATACTCAAGTCTGCAGTGTGAATCTTATCTTTCACCAGTAACCTGCAGAATGACTCAGAAGCATTGATTTGCTTTCTGTTTGTATCCAGAGCTCTGGACTGACTTTCTCTGCTCTGAGGTTTTATTTTATTTCTATCAGTTCATATTTTTTAACAGCTAATAAAGATAAAACAGACCTCATGTCAAGAAGCATATTTCAGTCATAGTTATAATTTGCACTAAAACAATTATTATAGCATCACATGTTTTTCCTTTAGCGTCGACCTTTTTAATGGCTTTGTTCTGACTTTTTATAGTATAGATCAGTCTTGGCTTGGGACGGGTACCTTTCACATTTGAAACAATACGGTACCAATGCCCGGTACCTGGCAATCGGTACCCAACATCGGTACTCAACAGTTCCAATTTTCGGTACTTTGTTGTGTTCATGTGGTAAGAAATATCATTTTTTTTAAATAACAGAATATAAAAGTTTTTCAATTCAACATATTTATTCTTCAATATATATAACCTTGTAATGCTGTGTTCATGCCCAGCATGGAAAGTTACCTACTCTTCCACTACCTCACAGCCCAAGGATGCATGTAGGTTTAGGTACCTAAACATGGTACCTTTTGGTTTTACATGAATCGGTACCAGGTACTTTTGACAGAATTCAGTCAGTACCTGTAAAAGTACCCAATTCAGTACCCATCCCTCGTCTTGGCTTGTGTTTACTAATAGTTTATCACCACAGTAAACATGGCCACCAGGGCAAACATCAACCCTTCTAAAAATCAAGGTTTGGTAATCAGAATCAGAATCAGAATCAGAATACTTAATTGATCCCTGAGGGGAAATTTCATTTCAGTTACATCCCTTTCAAGACATAAAAAAAAAAAAAAAACATGGGAAAAGACAGAATGAGATGAACCTAGGAGTTGCCAGGTACCCAGCGCCCCTTGCAATAGATAAGAAATGACAACAATGGGAAAGGAGAGGGGAAAAAAAGGTCAATTTCAGGCTATGTCCCAGAGAATGATAATGAGAGTGGTAGCATCATGTTTGTGTTAGCTCATGGCTCAGTTGTGTCAAAGTAGATCTCACAGAGTCTCCAGCTTCACTGAGCTCACTGCAAAAGAGCAACCAAAAACACAAGATAGAAACACTAAATTTGATGAGAGAATGTCTTACACTAGGGAAATGATCTGCGCATGGAGTTAATTTTACTTAACAGGAACTCTCAAACTAAGAATGTTAAATCTACAAATGAAAGGGCCTTAGGGTGTTAAAACAAGAAAAAAATGCTAATTTTTGAAAGTCATACACTGAATATGAGCAAGAAAAGAACGATATCATTCTTTCTGCTTACTTAATTTTTAAGAAATGAACACCTAAAATGCCACCAAAGAAAGTGTGTTTGTGTCAGTAATATAAAGTTGTGACATATGATTAGGCATAAAATGAGCCTTGAGATGCATGACTGTATCATGAGTTGTGGTTTGGATCTCTTCTTTGTTGTTTTAACGTGTTTTTTGTGCAAATCTGAGCCATTCAGTATGATAGAAATGTGCTTTCAACGGATGTGTTGGTCTTAAATCATTCAACTTAAGGGTGTTACCGATACTTGAAAAGTTTTATATATTGATGAGACATTTGGTGAGAGTACCAAATCAGCTTATTTTTTCAGTTTTTTTTAAATCAAATTTAAGATCTTTTAATGTACTGAAACAAAAAAAACCTGACGCTTAATTTAGGATCATACCGTAAACACAAAGATAAAAACAAGTAAAAGAACTTTTCAAAGATGGTTAAATATCCAATGTCTGAATCTAAGAATAAAGATAGTGAAAGTGAAGAATAACTGAGCGCTGTTGGCACTTTCTTAGTAGCATCCATGTGTTACATTTCAAAAGGAATCTCCCTCTCCTCATCTGGCATGACTCGAAAACTGATGTCGTACTTTCTGACGCACATAGTAACCAAGAATTTATGAGATCACACACAGTGAACTCACCGTAAAGTCACTGTAAACACTGTTGTTAATGTTCCCATGCTCTCATTACCCAGCATCCCGAGGGAGACGTCTCAGCAACTCGGTGACCTCCTGCTTGGGCTGCTGCAGAGGAACCAGAAAGACAGGATGGACTTTGGTGAGCAGTAACATGAAATAAATGTCTTCATATTCTTCATCCTTTCTTTCTTCTCCATTAAACTCTAACCTCCTCCTCCTTCTTTTCGTTCTCTACAGACGCATTTTTCAGCCATCCTTTCTTAGAGCCGACATCCACCATCAAGAAATGTAAGTTCAACACACCGACAGAAAAAGATGACTCACTGCAGCTTGAAAGCATGATTAATTGTGTGTTTTCTCCTCTCAGCGTGTCCAGTGCCGGTCCCCAGCGCCTCCAACGCCGTGACGGACAGCTCCTGTGGCAGCTCCCCGTGCATCCGCTACAACTCTCCTCCTGTGAGTTTGATTTACTTTATTAATCCTCATTCAGGAGGGATTACACTCACTTCAACAAAGGGATTAAAACATTAACCAAGACTCCCTGTTGTGCTCATATTTGTCCTTCTTCTCTGAACACAAACAGAGCTCAAAAATAAAACAAGAGCTCCTCTCAAACCTGAAAATAACTCCCAAAAATACTCCACCGTTTATGTGAACGTTTTCTCAACCTGTTTTTCTGCAAGAAGTGAGAATGAGGCAATACATGAAGTAATAAGTCCGCAGCTAGTTAAGATGATTTCTGGCACAGTGGCAGGTCTCGTCTCGCGGCAGTAGTGGGAATGAAGGGCAAGTCTATTTCCCAGGATGTCAGAGTTCTCTGTAACAATGTGATTACATTACTTTGACAGTCAGCTCTGCCCTGCCTGGAAGCTTTAATTGCATCACTCAGGAGGCACACCACAATTTAATCCTGTTTTCCTCTCCTCCCTCTCTCCCTCTCTGTTTCTTTGTCTGCATGTCTGTGAACACTCAGTCCCTACCGGACATGCAGACACTCGCAGAAGACGGTCTGTCGTCCCCTCCACTGGGCCCGCCCAACTTCCTGCAGCTTTCTAAAGAGTCTGCAGGAAGCACAAGTAGTAAGAACTCGTCCTGTGACACTGATGACTTTGTCCTGGTGCCCAACATCTCTACAGACAGCTGTGAGTTCCAACACACATCTTACACGAGTAAAAAAACGTTTTGATAATTCTGGATATCTTTGTAACATCTGTATGCATTTCTTGAATGAAAGGTCTGATGCACACCTGACATCTGCACAATACCACAATGTAAAGTTTACGATTTACAGTTTACAGTTTCATTTAGCAGACGCTTTTGTCCAAAGCGACATACAACACAAGCAAGAATTTAGACGAAAGGAAAACCTAGTTAGTGCGACAAGAGTGGGACAAGTTATTCAGCTGCAGGTGCTGCCATTAAGTGCATTTTTTTGTTTGTTTGTTTGTTTCTTTTCTTTTTTTTTTTTTTTTTTTTGGGGGGGGGTACAATAATCAACAAGCCAACAAACCACAGTTAATTGCTGCAGCAGTATACCTCAATCTTCAGCAAAATTCAGTAAAAGTGCTAAAAAGTCATAAGAGCTGAGTCTTTGACCTTCTGACTCATTCTACCCCTGAGGGCAAAGAGGAGAAGGGTCAGATTAAGTGCACAAGTGTTCCCTGAACAGATAAGTTTTTAGACATCTCTTAAAAGTAGAAAGGGACTCTGTGGATTGTATAGAGTTAGGTAATTCGTTCCACTATTTGGGCACAACAGAGGAGAAGAGTCTGGCTAGTGATTTGGAGCTACGCTGGGCTAGGAGCACCAGGCGTCTTTCACAAGCAGAGCGTAGTTGGCGAGAGGGAGTGTAGACCTGGATGAGGGACCCCAGGTAGGCAGGAGCCATTCTTGTCAATGTTTTGTAAGCCAGAAGTTTATCTCCACATCTGCTGGTTTTAATGGGTCTTTCCATGGTAGAGGAATGGGCAGATGATCTGCAACAGCCTGAACTTTCTTTATTGTATAAATCTAGCTGCAAATGCATTGCCAGTGCAGAAACACCTGCTAAACCTTAACACAAATGCTGCTGTGGTTGGTATATAAACGGGATGCAAAAGTGAAACATGTTAGCAGCAAACTAGCTGTAGATGCACAAACCACGCAAAGCCAAAGAGGCAATAAAACCACCAAACTACTGCAAGCGCTGCAAACCCAGACTTCACAAGGGAAGCGCACAACA
This sequence comes from Halichoeres trimaculatus, assembly GCF_033239565.1. Lineage (NCBI taxonomy): Eukaryota > Metazoa > Chordata > Actinopteri > Labriformes > Labridae > Halichoeres > Halichoeres trimaculatus. The sequence continues at coordinate 11,031,010 of NW_027437188.1, forward strand.
ACATCACAGAGAAAAGTAAAGAATAAAACTAATACATCACCCCACATGACATAGATTTGTGCATTTTGTTAAAAGAAAACAGCTGATGGAATAAAAGACAGTATTGGTTCATGCTGAACCTGAGGAAACTGAATCTTCACCCTGATGGAAGCATATAAAACCCTGTGTGTGAGGGTCCAAAACAACAGCCTCCATTTCTCACATAAACAAAAAATAGAATGTTTTATGTTTCTCAGTCATTTTAAAGTCAGCTACAAACATACAGTTAAAATTACAGTCGTTTTGGCCTAAATCTGTTTGTCCAGCTTCATTAGAAGTATGTATTTCCTGTTACTGGATTGGTTCCTGGAATGCTGTAAAATAACTGTAGCCAATAACTTATTGGCTAGAGGTGATAAGAACTGAAGACTAATTACTTTTTATTTTTGTAGCTACATTTCCAGGCTGTCCTTTATTTAGAAAGGACAACACCATCTACTTCTATTTTTGAAAACAATCATCTAAAGTAAGTTCCTGCCCTGGTTATAAAAAAAATATTACCAAAGGTCCCAGCTGTGCAGTGTTTTCTATTAGCAGGATATTTGTTTTTTTCTAATTCTCTTGATAAAGAAAATTTTCTGCTGCAGCCTGTTTATGTTGTTTCTCATTATAACTCAAAGACTTTATTATGAGTGAATGTGACTCAGAAGTAATTATACCAAAGTATGAAAGCACAAAATCATCAGGTGTTTTGAAAACAGAACAACAACAGAGCAGCTGTGCAAACAAGAGTGATACGAATATCAGCAAAATATGTCAAAACATAAACATACCCAGCTCTTAACTCAGCTCATTACATGCAGCACGTTCATAGACAGGCGGCTTATACTCAGACTGTCTGGAAACAGTTATGTAATTCAATAAATGAAGAACCCAAAGCAGGCAGAAGTTCCTGTTGTTTTCATTCAGAGGGAAATGCTTCCCTGAGCTTCTCAGGCTCAGTTTATACCAAACGGTTAAAAATATCCCGCAGAGGATATCTCATATCTAGCAGAAAAGAAAAACAGTTTAAAAAAGAATATATTTGCTGTTTGTACAAATATAAAACACGTGACCTGAGCGCACGCAGGAGTAAACATGTGGACATCTGTTCTTCATCAGCGTGCAGATATCATAAATCGCTCTTATTAATAGACTCTGAGGGGCTACAGGACACATGAAGGGAGGTCACATTTACTACCTGCTCATGATCCCTGCTCTACACACACACACACATACACACACACACACACTGAGCACATGTCACAAGATCCACAGACAGTAAGTGAGACAGCTGCTCTCCATTTCATGCTGTAATTGTAGACATCAGTCCACAAACTGGAGACACTCACACTTACCCTATTGATAGGTGAAACAAACCCTCCTGGCCTGCACCTGCTGCACCACACACACACACTCACACTAACACACACACACCTGCTCGTCCTTCAGTTTAACAATGAACAGAAAGCAGAGCAATGGAAGTGTCAGCTGGCCTTTTGAGTGCTGTTTAGTCTCCTTGTTACTGCAGATTAATTCATCAGCTTTTTGTAGCTCCATCATTTTTTTCCCTCCTCCTTCTCTTCTTCAGATGATCAGCCAATGGGAGTGGCCCGCCGTCCGTCCAGCGAGTTCCTCATGTGTGGCGGGTAAGTACGACTTCAAAGACTGGAGACCTACATTCTGCATATTTTGCTGTTTTTATCGTTTGAAATGGGTCTGTGGAAGTTTTTATATGATCATAAAAACTTGAGTCCTCTGACACTCAGAAATACTCTTCATGGGAATTTCAGGTATTTTAATGTCAGAATCTAGTGTTTCTCTGAATAATGCAGCACTTTTAGCAAGAAGGTAGCTCTGTTCTCTAACTTTTTTTTGTGTATGTTCACAAACATCTTTTCTTTTACCCCCCCCCACACATACACGCACACACACAGCTTTTTTCTTTTTCTACTCATGATAAAAATCAGCTGTATGTGTCAAAAAGACACCTGAATAACAGCCCTTACTTTGAAATGTTTCACTTGATATTCCATCATCTCAGCAGCTGATCTGTGTATGGCGAGGCTGTTAATAATGTTGCATTTCACAACCATCTAAACCCAAGATTGTGCAGAATGGCATCAGAAGTAATGAGCTGCATTTAACTTTTAAAACTTCAACCAGGACATCATCGCCTGCACCAGAGCATGTGTCAGGAGCTACAGATGATCTCACTCTTTAGACGCAGGAAGTGACTGAAGCTGACAGACTTCAGGGGGAGCATTGAGACTTTAAGCGTCCATACACCGCTTCTCTAGATATTCAAAGATGCTTGACAAAGTGTACAACACTGAGTTCAAGTCTTGTAGGCTTTATTATAAAAAGGTAGGTTTTGAGTTGATTTTTAAATGAGTGAAGTGAGTTAGGTGGTGTAAGGAAAGGTCAAGGTTAGCATCTTGTGCTGTAAGGTGGTGAAATGGGGCTTTTGAGAGCATGAAGTGGATGCGCTGCGGTACGGGGAGTGAGTCCAAGAGCTGAAGGATGGGTGTGATGTGAACACTGGAGCAGCTGAGTTTTGCACATGTTGTAGTTTTTGGAGGTCAGTAGAGGAAAGGATGCTGGAAAGGATGTGATTGCAGTCTAGTCTGGAGGTTATGAAGGCGTGGATGAGTGTTTCTGCAGCAGATGAGCAGAGGGTGGGTCTGCAGAGGTGGAAGAAGGATGATTTGGTTATGCTTTGTCTGGTTCAGTGTTGTCAGAATTAGATCAAACTAAAAAAGCACTCAGAGAGCGCATTGCGATTCTCACACAACACTTGGACCTACTTTAATGTTATACTCCCTCTCAGCAGACTGTCTGCTACAATTTGGTGTTAGCTGCAGGTTTGTACGATAATTTGTTTCCTGACAGTGTTGAAAATTATTTTGACCCAGTACATATTTCATATTCAGGATCTTACTATCCAGAATATTTCCAGGATCTGGATCATACTTTTACATCTGTCAGAAATTATGGTGACCTTGTCTTGTATTGTTTTGCAAAGCAATCTGACCATTTACTGTGGAGTTTACATACATATATGGTAAAAACAGCCCTATCTCAGAACGATAAAGAACCCTTAAAAAAAACTCCTGGATCCAGCCGGTTACCAAAATCACCTCCAAAATTTAATCACTTCCTCCTTTTCCCATTTTGAACATTTCCTGAAAATTTTATCAAGATCTATTTGTAACTTTTTGAGTTATGTTGTTCACAGACAAACAAACTCCCCCAAAAAAGACCTCCTTGGCAGAGGTGATAAAATGATGATAATTCACCAGCTGTTGGATACTCAGTACATGTGACTTTGCAAACATAAGAATATTGTGTTCTTATTCAGTGGTAATAAAATTAAAGCTGATATCTTTTGACAGCAGCACATCCATTTTTTTCTGAGGGTTCAGGGGGCTTCAAGGGAAAAGGTCTAGTCCTTTCCCAGGTGGTGATTTTATATGGATCTTGTTTGAGAAATGTGGAGATGGTCTTGAATATTCTTGGGCAGCCTGCCCAGGTATTATTTATGTGTGGGAAACACTGAAAAACCCTGTTATAAATATTTTGGAATCTGAAACAGGCACCTTGTCTCTTTTTTTAAAGCACTTCCGCCAGCAGACACACGAAGAGCTGCAGATGATAAGCTCTCTTTAATGCCCCCAGACTCCACTGACAGAAACACTCAATTTAAGCTTACAGTTCGAATAAAGCAGGACAATAGCTGCCTTATTGAGTGTGTTTTGGTATTTTAACTTTATCCTGGATTCCAGCGCAGTTTGTCCAACCTACAGTTACACAAAGAAGCAAGCAGCTGAAATAGCAGGAGTCCTGAAACCCTGTTTTCTGGATGTGAAATCACTGTTTTTGTCTTCAGAGTCTGGTGTTTTTGAGGTTTTAAGGAAATATTTAACTATCATGTTCTGGGAAAGAATACAAAACTGTCTGAGAGACCATCTCTGTGCACCACAAAGTGTTGGAAGCTATAATTACTTATGCAATACATGAAACAGTTGAACATAGTAGACATAGACATAGTTGGATTTTTCTGCTTTCTTGATAAGTATATGAGGAGAAATATGTTGTTGTTCTTTTTTTGTTCTAAAACAGTCAGATGAAACCATAATACGTCTCCACATGCTGTTTTGAGAAGCTGTGCAGAGTTCATGAAGTCTAAAGTGGATGTTGACGACCGTAGGAGCAGAAAATAGCCTGACTTTGCACTTGTAGTGTGACACGATGCTGTGACTCAGATTCCTTTTCACACACTCAGCCTGGAGTTCACGTGTGTGTGTGGGCATAAGGTCATGTCATCTCTTCTTCATGTGTTTTAACCTCAACAAGGCTTCAGTTGTTTTTGTCTCTCTGACCACAAACAAAGCGCTCTCATCTCATGGCAGATATCACACCTAGTCACCGTCCGTTTGTCACGAGTCAATCCTTCCACCCAGCTTTAAATCTGCACAATTAGACACATATGATTCAGACGAGGACTCAAACAACAAGGTGGAGCTGTGCTAAATTAAGCTCCTGACCCACCGAGCGCTGCAGGATAAGAATAGACTCTTTACAAACACGCGCTCTAAAGCTGGCCAGCAATAACAAAGTGTGAGTGTTATTAGTGAGCCTCAGCTGTGTTTTAAGAGATCTGATGCTCACGTGAGCTGCTGCAAACTTCAACATGGCAGCGTTTACTGACCTCTTTCTCTGGAGCTTTGATCTTGTATTTAATGCATAGTTAAACTTTAGTCTCTGCAGCTTCATAAGCACAAATTCAGAGCCAGCAGGGAAAACAGTCTGTATGGGGAGCAAAAGCAGGAGGAACACAATCCAGTGACAACCCTGCTCCAACTATTATCTGAGCATTTATTTCTCTCTTTAAACAGATGTCTGCCTGAAGAACAGCAAATAGTCTCTCCTACATTAACAGAAACTCAGAACTTATACTGTTTGACTGTTTTTGTCTAATTCCTTGTAAAAAACAAAAAACAAAAAAAAAAAAAAAGATCTTACTAGACATATTATCTATCACATTTTCCCTACAAGTCCAGAGAAAGGCCAAATTCAAAGATATGAGGTGCCAAATTAAGGTCTGGATACATTATAAAAGCAAAAAAAAATCTGCCAATGGAATATAAAAAAATGACATGTTAAGTGTTTTTTGAAACAAGGAAATGATCCCAATTCAAGCAAGTTTTTACTCATTACAGGCAATTCAGGCTTGAGTCACGAAAGACAATCAGTGTTCAGATTTCCTGACTTTCTGATTGCATCAGAAATGATGGATCCACCTCCATTCAACAAACACATCACATTTAAGCAACCAAAAATACAGTCAGTAACTACTTTCAGACATTGATGGAAAAACAAGTCCCCCTGTTGCTTATAGGACTGTAAAGATCACAGTAAATAGAAAAGGAAGTCTTGGTTTAAAGTCTTTTATTGCTACTGTCAGGGTGCACTGGGTACCCTAAAAGTTTGTGTCTGTTCCCAGAGGTCTCAGACTGTTGTCTAAGTGATTCAAAATTGATTTTCCAGTTTCTCTCTTGATTCAGTGTCACAGTCATGATTTTGAAGGTTTACAACCCAAGTCTACTCCTGTATTCACTACTCCTGACACACAAAATTACCTGAAACTCTACCTGCAATTTCCCCATTTAGTAAAGCTCCTGCATGTAGTCCGATGAGCTGATGTGCAGAAAACAATTCAGCATAATTCTCTGTTAGTATGAGTGGGAGTGGGTGGGAGCATGATTTGTATCATGTAACTGGAGAGAAACCAGAGGAGCAACACGTGAGTGGATGTTTAGAATCCTCTCAGGTTGAAGATGAGAGCAGTGAGGTTTCCTGCACAAATCTCTGTGTCTACGCGTAGCTTTGATAGAAATGTAAAGTCATCGTCGCGTAGGCCTCTCTTGCTTCCTCTTGCCTTCCTGCTGTAAACATCACATCACTGAGCCCACCTCCACCTTCCTCTGACAGTAAAAACGCCACGCTATGAGGGATGTATAGAATAATTCAGGGTTGTGAAAGAGGCTTACTACGGCCCACTGGGAAAGCCTTGCATTTTTAATTCTCTTTAGTATCTCACTCCCGCTGTCAGGCCAACATCCGTGGGAAACATTACGATCAGCATCCTTCACTCAGCAGTGGTTCAAACGCCAGAGAGTAGGTGGAAGCTGTGTTATTAACTGGCTAAACAAACCTAAAACAAGCGAAACAATGAAAACAAGAGAGGATTTGACCAAAAAAAGACAGAAAGTGGATGCACCCAAGAGGAAACAGGGAGATGCATTATGGGTTATTTTTCCACGGTGTCGGTTGAGAAACAATTCCCCTTCACTCTCAGACAGCTTTATAGTCAAACTGAAGCCTCGACAGTCTTTGTTCTTCCTCGCTTCTCTTTGTAGAAAACCTGCAGCCAGACATCGCTTTACTCTCTTGCTTCAGTGTTTGCACGCTGCCTCGAGCAAAACTGTTTCCCTTTTCCGTGACACTCGCTCTGTTTGGCCTTTTGTTGCTATTCTGTCTCGTCCTCGTCTAACCGCTCAGGCTGCCGGCTTCACTCCCTCCCTCTGCAGCAATAACTCTTTACTGTGCACATAAATTAGTTAACAATTGACACAGGAGCAACTGCTTTTTTATTCATTACAAGAGGCATCCCTCTGCAATCTAGGAGCTCTGCTCTGAGCTCCTAAATCAAAGCCTTGTTTGTCCTCAGCGCCCTGTGTGTCCTCAGTTTATTGCAGTTGAGGGAGAACGTAGATAAAATGAAGGAGGAAGAGGAAGGTAGCGTGGGCTGGTGGAGATGAAGAGAGAGGAATGAAGTGATAGAGAAATGAGAAGTAATGAGGCTGGTGAGGTTTGATCCCATCCCCCTCTCCTGGTCTAAATCAGGTCAGTGTTGAGGCGACTGACTTGCAGATCTCTCTCTTTACGCTCTTACCAAGCAGCTGACCTACAAACTCTCTTTAGCACAAAGAGAAACAGCAGAAGACGCCATGCTCCTCCTGAAAGCTTGCATCATTGACGCTTATCGAAGAGGCTGAATCATGTGTTCCTGTATCTGTATTTTCTTGGAGAATATGAGCATGTGCTTTTTAATCTCTGGATCCAACAAAGAAGCAGCTGTCTTTGTCTGTTCTTGTCTCAGCCTCACGTGTCTCTCACTCTCTCCCCTGTAGACCCTCCCAGGCTTCACATCATTACATAATAGTGGTTTCCAACTGGTGCTGCTCTAAACTGCCGTTTCTTTCACTCCTCCTCTTTTCCTCTCTATATTTAAGCAGAAGCCCACTGTGGGTGACTCGGTCATGACTCGAGAACATTTTGTCTCCTCTGAAATCACAAACGGATGCAAATGAGCTGTGTCTCTCAGCTCTTCCCCTTCTGTGTCTGTGTCAGCACAGGAGAACATGCCTCACACGTGTCATTGGCTAAACACGCCTCTTTTCCCGCCCACTTCTCAGAGCTGTGATCTGATTGGTGCTGCTTTTGTGTTTACATTAAAGCCTGGCCCCCTTTTTTTCTTGCCTACTGACTCTGCTCTCATGAGCAGGAAAGTTAAGTCTCTCAATCTGCCTCCACAGCGAAGTAAACAAAGAAGTGGAGGCTGTAGAAACAAAGGGAACATTTTAGAGTATATTTGATTTATTACACGACCCTTTAAGAGAGTGAACTCAGAGGTATGGGTGTTGATACTCCTGAAGAAGTCCTTCGCGTTTGGAAACAGCAGCAGCCGCCTCGAGCAGACCTGATAACCCCCCTCGTCTCCCCGTTTTTCTCCTCCAGTCAGCCACAGCCCACCTCAGGACAGACCCCCATGGTGTCCCCGAGAGCTGAGACCACCCCGATCCCTGTCCCAACGCAGATCCGCAACTACCAGCGCATAAAGCAGAACCTCTCCAGCAGCCCGACCACCACCCTGTACAGCTCGCCAAGGTAAGAGCTTTATAATGTGGATCTGAGAGTGAAAGCAGAGCTTGTCGTAAATCATCGTGAACTCCTGAAATAAGCACTAAAATCCACTTCTGACTAATGTTTAAGTCACCATTTCCTACTGAAGGCTGGTTTTGTAAGTCAGACTGCTGTTTCATCAGCCTTAAAGTTTCACCAAAGTTACATCAGCTGGAGTTTGGGACCTGCTGCACAGTTTTAGGGAGTGTTAATTTGCGGTTTTATGAAAGACAAAGCAGAAGGGAGGAAATAAGGAAGGGTGGCACCTTGTTTTGCAGGAAGAATGTCTCTGCTGTTTCACATTCAGACTATTAACTCAGGCTTTATTGTGTTGCTAATGTGTTTATTCCTCCTTGTGCGGGCTTGTATTCATCATGAAATCCTCCTGTGGTGATTCTCTGACAGGAGGAGGAAAGGTACAGGTCTTTGTTCAGCTGTCCTACTTTCAGTGGCCCTGTCTTATCAGTCTGTACAGGCTGGATTAAAGCCTGGACACCCTGTCCCTTTGACCCTTTTTATCCCAGCTCCTCTTAAATAACGTCTCAGTAACTTCATGAAGTCTCTCAAAACCCTGCTTTGCATTTTAAATTATTTGTGAGGAATCTGCACTGTGAATGCTCCACACTTGAAACTGTGTCAGGACTTGCAGCAGTAATAATCGTCTGCAGCTGAAGAAGTGTTTACAACAACTCTTAAAACTGTCTGAAATTAGACAGAGGGAGGCAGCAGTTAGAGCTGCCATGAGCTGTTTTTAAACAGTTATGAAACAGTCTCAATGTTCTGCTGCTGACTCTTTACAAACTACAAAAGTAAACCATCCGTCAGCTGTGAGACTGTCTTTATCCCAAGTGTTTTTAATGCTGCGCTGAATTCAAACAGCAAGATAAACAACAGGCAAACTTGAAGCTTCTTTATTTACATTCCTCCCTGCGAACTTTCACTGTGAGTAAGAGGTTAACACAGGTGAAATGAAGCAGGACGAGATTCTTTGCAGGTGAAACCAACACATGGATGTGAAGAACGATCAGTGAAGAGATAAATAGCAGCACTTTGTCCTCACACTGCAAAAACTGAAATCTGCAGTGTTGAATTATGCATCTGGATTATTTACAATGCTCACAAAGCATAGCTTGATAGCTTTTAAAAAACATGAACTGATGATGATGAGATGATGTGAAACTCAGAGGAGAAAGACAGACCAGAGCTCTTGTTTCAAGAAGCAGAAAGCAAACAAACGTGTTGGCTGTGATGTGGAGATATAAAACTTTTAGGGATGCACGATATTGGATTTTTCCGATATCCGATATGCCGGTATATCGAAACCCCTTTTGACCGATACCGATAATCACAAGTTTTTTTGTTTTTTTCACTGTAAAGAAAGCTAAGTCTATCCTGTACTGGAATTTATATGTTACTCTTATTGTGACAGTCTTATTTGTTTAAGAAACACACATAAAACAAGACAAAAACATTTGATTTTACCATAAATAAGAAATGTATTATTTTTTCAAACTGAAGACTTTCAGTATTCAAATACAGAAAAATAATTTCTTTAGATCACATGAACTTTAAATGTACAATGCATTTTTAGACATAACCAAGTTGCATTTGATTATTTTAGAGCTACTGTAACAACCTGGTGACAGACACAGAGCTCTGCAGTGCAAATAAATGAAGCGCTACATTTTATTCAAGGAGCTTATTTTCCAGATGGAAAATAATAATAATCCTAACTAAATAGCACCTTATTGGCTGTGACTATCGGCAGAAATTTGCATATCTGCCGATACCGATAAACGTGTTTTTGAGCTTTTATCAGCCAATACCGATATTGTGCCGATAATATCGTGCATCCCTAAAAACTTTGTTTGATCATGGAGCTTAATGCTTTAAATAGCTCTGCAAACCCGTGAAACATAAGCTGCACGCTGAAAATTGGAGCTTTTCTACTGTGAAAACTGACAGAAATTCACGTTACGAAGTCAAAGATTTTTCTTAATGAAACGCCTGTCCCTCTACATTTGCATACACTGCGAAAACTGAAATCTGAGCAATTATTTATGTCTTTTTGGGATTTAATAGACAAAATTGATGCCGGAATTGGTTGTAAATTGCAAAAAAGAAAAAAATATTTTCTTGTAATTATAAGACATTTTTCAAGATTTGTCAGGTGGATGTTGCTCATATTAAGTCTAATGAGATATTTTCATATTTTTCAAGACATAAAAGTTTTGATCCTATGTTTTTGCTACCATAAATCATCACAATTGGCTGAAAATCTGTAAAATAAATCCAGCATCATGAAGAGCCGTCTTTAAAATATATTTTTTGGAGCCTGAGGACAAACTGGTACATCTTATCTCCTGACCTGTCCTGAACCTTTTGTCTCAAAGTCTAGTCCTGTAAAAACTTTCCACTGTACATGTCGGTGTGTAATCCTGTAGAGGAAAAAGCAAACAACGTCTCTTCCAGACTGTTAATCTGTGAGTCTGAGTCTTACCTAGCGACTGGCACCATAACAGCTTTATAAAATGAAGACTTCCTGCTGGTCTGGTTTGCTTTCAGAGGTCAGAAAGAGGAACATTATTTAATTTAGTATTTTGTTTATAAGCGTCATAAGCTTCTTGTTGCATTTTTAGAAACAAGGAGGGACAGAAAATTGAGGGAAAAATAGTGGAAGAAGCATTTTTGCTGAGACAGTTCAGCTTTTTATGTCAGTGTTGGGTGAAAACTTCTGATTTAAGGTCTTTTGGTGCAATGAACAAGATGCATCACTGCACCTGTGTTCTGCAAAATTATCTTCAAGTGCTGGACTTTACAATCTCAATGAATTTGTGCAGCTGAAAAGACGTACAGGTGGTCTGATCTTCAGATGGAGGGATTTCCTTGGCACTCCTCTTCAGTCCATTTTTATCATTTGTATTCACTCTGGTCTCTTTGTCTTGCAAGGAAAGCACTGTCAGCACCCCCTCTGCTTTCTTCCTGTGTCTCTTGTGTTTACTCTTTGCTCACTAAGAGGTTTGTTTATGTTTTCCAGATCCGGCACGGTCAGACGCTCGAACACCAGTCCAATGGGGTTCCCTAAAGTCAGCTCTGGCTCCCCCAGCTCCGCAGACGTCCCCCAGACGGTTGGTCGCCGTCTGTCCACCGGCAGCTCCCGGCCCTACTCTCCCTCTCCTCTGGGTGAGAACATGTCTGGACATGTCTGAGGTTTTTGATAGCGCTGCCCAGACATGACTGGAAATAACTTTTGTTTGTGTCACAGTCGGGACGATCCCCGAGCAGCTGGGCCACTGCTGCTGCCACCTGCAGAGCCACGAGCCTCGCAGCCGCAGCTCCTCAGGAGGTCAGTTCACACAAAAGGAGGTTAACCCACATCTTCCTGAGCCAACTAGTTCACCCAACGTTAAACTCATAACTCTGGCATCTTGAGAGAGAAGAGGAGTCTTTGTTTTGATCCACGCCTGTGTGTCATAACTGTGTTATTGACAGAGTCCATGAGTCACCACAAGCCAAGGCCCTTTTTAAATGTTGTGACGCTGTCATTACATGAACTCTGCAGACGTCTGACAGCTCCTTCTGTTTGTGTGGAGAGGTTTGCTGTCATGGTGACCGTCTCAAAAGAGGGAGGCTACAGAGCACACAGTGTCTGAACTGAAGCCTCAGACAGACAGACAGACAGACGGACAGACAGACAGACGGACGGACAGGGAACAGCTCTCACAGTTCCACACAAACAAGCAGATTTCATGACCAATCCAGAGAAGTCGCAGGATATGTTATGAAAGTGACACAAGAAGCTTCACTCCCCGCTGCTTTTCACTGCTCCCGGGCAAATGAGTCACGGAGTTACGTCTCTCCTGACATAACAGAGATGATGTAAAGAGTTCATTATCAATCTTTATTTAACACATCATGAGCTGCTTAGGAAATCCCCCTAAAAAAAACGTCTATTTTGACATATTTCAGAGTCTAGGGGAACAAAAACAGGAAAGGCTAAGGTTAAGTTCATCTGCTCACAGATTTGGCTGCTTCATTATCTGTTAGGGCCAAAACACTTTATCATAGGACAGCCAGGGCACTTATTTCAGACTCCAACATGACCAAGTTTTTAATAAATCAGCTCTTATGAAGACAGGAAGATTATACAACCCATTTTCTTCTCACATGGATGGGGCTGCTTTAAAACATATAAGATGCATATTGTGTCCTCTGGGCTCAAGTTCTGATTCACAGTCTTTTTTACTTGTGACATTTAATCATTTCCATGCTTTAAGTTTTGAACTGGTGTGACAAAACGAAATAGTCTGAGGGTTTTGATGCACATTTGTCTAACTGTTTCCTCTAACATCTCCAGGTTCCCCCGTCCCGTCCTCTCAGCTCCTTGGAGCACGGCTGCAAAGCGCCCCCACGCTGACTGACGTCTACCAGACCCGACAGAAGCTCCACAAGCAGTTATCAGACCCTCTGCAGCCCTCCTCCTCTTCCTCCTCCTGCAGTCATTCTCCACAGCTCGGCCGACCGGCCAACCTCGGCTCATCCCCCACCAAGCTCCTGGGCTCCTCCCCACGTACATCTGACTGGCTGCAGAAGTCCCCACTGCCCACCATCATTGGCTCCCCAACAAAGGTAAGCACATGTATAAATCAACATCTCCAGGTGTTTTTTATACAACCATCCATAAAAATGGTTCTTTAGTTTCCCTGTTTTCACTTCCAGACCATTTCTGCACCATTCAAGATCCCTAAGACGCAGGCGTCATGTAACTTGATGGCGCTGGCTGACAGCCCTGTGCCCACCAAGACGCTGGCAGATGCACGAGATATCTGCGCTCACCACTGCAGCCCTTACTACAGCGGACGCCCGGCTGCACCTGAAGGCAGTCGGACTTTTGGCAGGTAGGTCCACGGGTTTCCTCTCCTGCCCTGAGCTGGGCTGCACTTAGAAACCTTAGACACAACACTGTTGACTAAAAGTTTCTGCTGCAAGATCCTGATTATTAGCCCTACTGGTGTCACCTTGCGTGGCAAAAACTGTTGTAATGAGAGTAAGGACACGTGCACACACCTCTACATGCCAGTGTCCATAGGAAGGGGCACTAGCCTGTCCTGAGTGTGTGGAAATGTTACTGAGAACCTGAAGGCTGTAAAAATTACGTAATGGAGTGAAAAGTCAAGGTCCAGCGTCTGTCTCCCGGCTGTGTGATGTCATCTTTAACACTGTTTGACTCGACGCTGACGTTATCTGATGTTCTCTGCAGGTCAGTCAGTACAGGTCGTCTGTCTGAGCAGCCAATCAGAATCAACCTGGGTGGACAGGCCTATCAAGGCAGTACTGACAGCTTGAACACCGAGCGGCCCATGGACACAGGTACGCCCACAGGTGGCCTCAGTTTGATCGTTGTGTCGTGCATGAACAATAAACACAAGTAGGCTTAAAAAGCCTCAGAGAAACTTAAGTGATTTTTAAAAATATGAAATAAAGAGCTAAGTGTCCTCCTCTCACAGCCCCAGCAGGTGGCAGTGGAATGGTTCAGGGAGGGTCTGCGAGTCCTCGTACCGTACTCTTCACTGTGGGTTCACCGCCAAACAGCAGCACGCCTCCCACCTGCAGCCATCTGGGCGCACGACCACGCACCACCTCAGGTAACAACACCACTTTGAATAAGCTGGAAAACATGAAGGCTTTTACAATTTAAGTCCCAGATAGTTCTTCTTCTGTGGTTTTGAGAAGAGCAAATTAATAAAATTTCTTCTTATGCTTTTCAAAGCCACATTCAGCTGAAAAGTCCCAAAATGTCTTATTTTAAGATATTTGTGTTAAGAATAAAGGCAAGGTACAATAATTTTTTTTTACACCACTGGTATATCTTTTGAGCAATTTAATCATTTTTTACCTTTAATATCCTAAAATAAGACATGTTTCTGGACTTGTCAGCTGAATGTGGCTCATATTAAGTCTATTATGACAATTTTTACTGAAAAATAAGACAATCAGTTGCTCAGAGTCAAGGTTTTTGCAGTGTGTTGTTACTGAAACTAGGAAAGAAAATGATTATATCAGTAACATAACATCCTGTCCCTGTGGGAAGTCCATCCATGATTTGTCAGACACTCAGAGAAAACTGTCTCCCTCTATTTGTGATAGAAACCATCACTTTGCAGAGCAGACAAAAAATGATCATGTTGAAGCTGTTTTTGCCCTTTTCACAGCTGCTAACTGAATCTTCTGTTTTTCAGTTATTTATTACCTAAAATATGTGAAATAGAGCTCAGGTTAAGGTTGTCTTTGGACATGTTGGGGCACTGGGTGTGCAGAGTTTTCCTCAGCTCTGTCTTACTCTCTCCTCTCTCCACAGTGGGCTCCAACAGCTCCGCTGGCTCCCTGTGCTCCACAAGTGGTCGTGTCTACGTCGGCTCTCCTCCGGGCATGGCCTTGGGCTCGTCTCCTCCAGGAGGGTTTGTTGGTGGGCAGATCATCACCGGGGCAGAGGGTGCCCCCAGCAGCCTGCGCTACGTCCCCTACGGGACCTCCCCTCCCAGCCTGGAGGGATTCATCACGTTTGAAGCTCCTGAGCTTCCTGAGGAGACGCTCATGGAGGTAAGCGGCTATTTGATGTCTCATCTTTATCTCTGACAGGAGAGGAAGCATCAAAGGTGACTCGTTGTTATTTTTCAGCGTGAGCACACGGACACCCTGATGTACCTGCGGATGATGCTTTCGTTCACTGACTGCGTCATGGAGATGGCGGCACTGCGAGCTGGAGGGACAGAGCTCGGTGTGTCGGCTGCCTCTATTTACACCCCACAGGACAGCGTGGTCGTGGACCAGATCAGCCAGCTCAGCAAGGAGTGGGGGTAAGGAATGACTTCATGTGGACTTTACATAATGGACCCAACTTCTGTTGTATCAATATCTAGTAACGTCCTCTAAGTGCTCCTGTGTGTCTAATATTTCAGCTTTCTTTTCTGTTAATGTGATCCTTTAGTTGTACATTTCTCTTTTTTATCTTTTAAATAACTTTGTAGAAGGTGTTTTTAACTTAATTCCCGAAGCAGTTGAGCTAAAGAAACGTTCACGATGGTGGACATAAGGAAGCACTCTGTAAGAATTGAAGCAGCACTAGCCTTAGCGCTCCTCCTCCGGCCCCTGGGTCTGGAGTCGTGAAGTTAAAGGGAACCTATGAAATCCTCCCACCTCGTGGTGTCTGCCGTCTCTTTGTTCTGCTGCTGCAGTGTCTGAACTCCTCCGTTGGTCTCATATACTGTTCATGTGCTGCCCCCTACAGGCAGGTGGAGCAGCTGGTGCTCTACATGAAGGCTGCTCAGCTCCTGGCCTCCTCCCTCCATCTGGCTAAAGCTCAGATCAAATCAGCCAAACTCAATCCCTCCACTGCAGTCAAACAAGGTAAGACCAGTTCAGCCATCGTCTGCATTTCAACAACTGAGAACAAGTCAGGGAGAGAAAACCTGTTTCTTTTACCTTTACCTGAAAGAGGAAGCCTTCACGTGGGTTCTCTCTGGGTTCTCCGGCTTCCTCCCACAGTCCAAAAACATGCTCACCAGGTTAATTGATCACTTTAAAAGTGTGAGTGTGTGCGTGAATGGTTGTCTGTCTGTGTCAGCCCTGTGATTGGCTGACGACCAGTCCAGGGTGTACCCCGCCTCTCGCCCAGTGACAGCTGGGACAGGCTCCTTACACCCGCGACCCTGAACAGGATAAGCAGTTAAGAAATGGATGGATGAAAGGAAGCCTTCAGTCTCTGTCACACACACTCCCAAAGATTTCAACAAAATTTTAAGCTCTTTATCCCCAAAACTTTCCAAAGTTTCCCGTTGAGACACGTCTCTTTGAGTGTAAAATGTTCTGTGGGAGAGCAGAGATGAGTCTCTGCACATTTCCTCCTCTTCACATCAGCTTACCCCAACTTGTTCCAGAGATTTAATCTAGGGCTGCCATCAAAATGTTGCTGTTTTTTCAGCAGCATAGTAACTCAGACCTCCCTCTTCACGTTCCCTCAGTGGTGAAGAGTCTGAACGACCGATACAAAAGCTGCATCTCCCTCTGGCGACAGCTGTCCGACAAACTGAACCACTTCTTCTCCGATAAGCAGCGATTTGTGGACGAGATCAACTGTGTGACGGCGGAGAAACTTATCTACAATCACGCTGTGGAGATGGTGAGTCTTAAACTATAATCGTGACATGGAGACTTTTATCAGGCTAAAACATGCTGTTAGACCAATCTGCAGTCTCGATATTTAATGTATGTACTGAAGAAAACCTATGACTCGCTGAATCAACTGATACACACCTGAAAAACTGCCTTATCTAAATATGGGGATTCGAAAAGATGGTTTACCCTTAAAACCTGCACCTTCCATTATTGCATCTTCACTAACTCTTGGGAAAGACGCACGTTGCGCACGTTTTTGTCGAGTGCAGTTTTAATCCCAGCTGATGATCCCAACGTGATACTATGTTTTCCTGTGTGTGTCAGGTTCAATCAGCAGCTCTGGATGAGATGTTCAAGCAGACTGAAGACATCGCCTACCGCTACAGCAAGGCCGCCATGCTGCTAGACGGTCTGTCCAAGGTCTTGCAGGACCCCACAGACATCGAGAACGTGGTCAAGTGTGAGTACAGAAACCTCCTGCTGTTGGGCTGTGTGTTAGTGTGTGTAAAGGGGTTTAGAAAGGTTTAGATGGTTCATTTCATGGTACAGCAGGCGTTTGCCATGATATTTTTGTTTGGCAGTGTCTTCTCCAACTCGTCCTGATTCCTTCTTCTTCCCGTGTTTCTCTGCAGACAAGGCGAGTGTGGACCGCAGGATCTCCGCCCTCTGCTACTGCACCGTCACACTGTACGAGTAGCAGCGCTCACACACAACCCACACAGAGGGACCACAACCTGAGGCCGCCTCCGTCCATCCACACAGAGTGGCCGGTCCCTCCTGTAGCAGTCCAAGCACTTTTTCTTCATCTGTATTTATCATCTGTTAGTTTCTTTCTTTCACCGCAGACTGACTGAAGCGCAAACTTCCAACCAAAGACAACGAACAGATCCAGAAACTGAAGGCTGAAACTGGGCCTGGACTTAATGCAGTTTTCTTTCTTACACTTTATCAGTGGATCTGATTAAAACACGGAAAAGAAACTCCATCATTCAGGATATCTTTTTTTTCCCCTTTTTTACAAGAAAAGAGACGATTGATGCGACTTTGAGACATTTTGTGACTTTAGGAGTCTGAAGCTCCTCATGAAGCAGTTCATCTTTTTTTAAACTCCTGTTCTCTCTGTGATATCAGTGGTTATTTACTCTGTGTTTAAGTTTTTATTGTTCTTATTTATTGGTTCAGAAGAACACAGATGGTTTAGCCTCCTGCCTGTCTTGAAAACCTGGAGTATCAGAGTAGAAGGAAACAGAAGAGGCTGGAGGTGGATCGATGTAACAGACCTCAGACAATTTGAACTCTCAAAACAGAAACTGCTGTTACAGATAGCAGGCTGCCGTCTGAGCAGACGATTGTGTAGATTTGTACCTACTTTGTTTTTATTTTTATGTTGTCAGCCGAAGCACTTTATCACTGTTTGTGGAGGAGAGTCTGTAACACCCTCTGGAGGCAGAAATGTGAAGGTGGAGGGGGGAAGAGTTTCCAGATCACTCCTCTCCCACCCTCAAACTAACCTGCTCTGTGTGCATGATCAACAGGTAATCAGAATGCAACATTTCCCATAATGCCGAGCAACCAGAGGGACTTAGACAGCCCTGCTCAACTTGACAAATTACCTGAATAATAGCTTGATTTCACTAAATACTACAGCTGTTTTTGTTCTGTCAGTATCTGTAGCTACTTTTTTTAACCAGACTTGATGTTTGCAGACTTGTATATATTTATAAATACGTTGTGCATGTGATGAGTCCCTCCTCCTTCTTTTGGGAGGAGTGTGTGTGCGTGTGTGTGTGAGAGAGAGAGATCAGAGTTTTTTTCGGGGTGCTGATGAAGCTGTCAGCCTGTCAGTCAAAGAGCACAAATCTTTATATGTACAGAAATGAATTTGATACGTTTTATTCACGTCTGCCAAGGGGCTTTGATAAGGATGAAACCTTTTTTGGCACAACAGGAGTGTGCTGAAATAAAACACAACTCATGGCAGCTTCAAAACTTTCCAGAAAACCTTTCTACCAGGACTGTTGAGATCAATACACACTTCTTCGTTCAGTGAGTCTTGTTAAATTTCCTGAAACGTGCGTGGCGTTTCATCAAATTTATAAAGACTACAAATGTCAAATCTGCACTGCCTATCGTCCACTTGTCCCTCTGCCTCCCCTCAGTCGTCTGCTGTGCTCCTAACAGTGTGTGTACTGTATTTATGTATGTATGGGTGTGTATTTATGTAGAAAATATACACATGAGCACTTGCCAGGTGTGCATTAAGGCCAGTAGTAGAGACAAGGTTGGAAAAAGGAGGTGCCTTCTTGTCATGAGAGCAGACGGGGCCTACTCCTCTGTACAGGTGTGAATAAATTCTTTTTCAGTGTATAGAACATGTATAAATGCATTCACGGGCACCCAGTGGCCTGTTTCTCTCTCATGTACTGTCCTTTTTCCTACACATATCTGAGTTTTTAAGTTCCTCTCATCCTCGTCATGAGCACTCTGAACCACACAAAGCCTTTTACTGCACACAGAGTGAAGAGGGAAGAAGAAGTCTGATGGAAACCTCACCTGAGTCCTCGCTCATGTCCATGGACTGTTTTAATAAAGCATGGGTACCAACTGAGTCTGCATCTTACCCTGTAGAACCTCTAGATTATTGAATGTATGTACCCTGTTGTTTCATGCTTCTCCAGCTTGTTCTGAATGCATTTGAAGAAAGACCCCGCTGTCAGTCTCGAGCCTGAAAATGCAACACTTTCCAAGCACTGATGTTTCAAAGAGAAATGTCAATGTTGTGTCTGTCACAAAGGGGTGTCTCTCTCTTTCTTTGTTCTTTATGGAACACAAACACAGTCTTTGTTATTAAAAGAGAAAAAATACAGATGTCTCGCTGTGTGTTTCTTCATTTATCAGGGACATGCAAACACTACAAATGAGATAAATTAGCCATAAATAAAGTATTGTTAGTTGGTTTCTTAAGTCCAAACTCAGTTCTAGGTTTTTATTTATTTATTTTTTCAATATTTTTCAGACAACCGAGTTTTATTGTTTGTTTGTTTTTCATTCTTTATTTATTTATTTATTTATTTATTTATTTATTTTATTTTTTTAATTTATCTATTTGATAATTTTACTATTCAAAATTTGTTTTTACCAGTGAGATTAACTTTGGTGGACGGATGATGGTTGCCCCACCAGCCTCAGTCTGCATCTAAAATATAAATAAAGCTTGGGGAAAAATCACTAATTCCATGCTGTTTCATGTGTGACAGAGACTGTAA
This sequence comes from Halichoeres trimaculatus, assembly GCF_033239565.1. Taxonomy (NCBI): domain Eukaryota; kingdom Metazoa; phylum Chordata; class Actinopteri; order Labriformes; family Labridae; genus Halichoeres; species Halichoeres trimaculatus. The sequence goes on from NW_027437188.1 coordinate 11,050,437, forward strand.
AATAATCAAAGTGATTTTACCTCCTTTAAAGTCTAAGGATTTCTTGGTTAAGGACTTTAAATTCCTGAAATACCGAGGCGACCTGAAACAAACGGTCCTTGCGGCCATTGTTTTCTGCTTTATTAAATCAGAGGGGAGGAGCTTTTTCCGTTTCTGCTGCTGATTGGGTATCAATTTGATTGACTCATCAACAGCCCAATTGCTGACGCTGTAAATGACCCCTGTTCACAGACGTTAGAAGAAAATCGGAGAAATTAGCTCCCAAAATTTACCACGTGAAACGCTATCTAATCAGGAAAGAAACAATAAATTAGATAAAATACTTCTTTAACATCGAATTAGGGTGTTATTTTAGATTTACAAAAAGTTCAATATATCAGTTCTGAGAAAATGTTACTCCAATCCAAAGCCAACGTCTCATTTATAGTATAGTTCACGTTGTTTTGCACTGATTTCTAAGAAAACAGGCCTTCCAAGGAGCACCTGAACGCAGCACTGCTCCTTACCGCTAGCTTCCAGCGATCATAGGCAAAAGCCACCCAGCAGCTCTAAAAGGTAAAACTTTGCTCTGTTTAAGGTTGTTTTCAGTTTCTCATTTAATGCATAGTTTGTATTTGCTCCTCTTTTTGCTTTATCGTGCAATGTGCGATTACAGTTGTCAACGGTAGCAGCCATATCAGGCTAAAGTAAAGGATGATTTTAGGATATCAGTGAGCTAACTGTAAACCAAACTTCAACTTGGATTAACTTCTTATTACTAGATAATAGCTAATTTATATTTTTTTCCCCTAAAAGTTCTCATACTGTTTGCTGAGAAAAGGCTCCGTTAGTCATATAATAAAAACTTACCTGTGACTACATTTAGTGTTGGATATTTATGATGATGTTAGGTGATACGAGGGGGCGTACCCAGGGTTAGCAGAATAATCTGAGTCCTCCTTCAGTCTATGCACTTTTATTGTAGCTTAACTGCTTGTGTTTTAACTGTTTTGTATGTTTTTAATAAAGTGCACAAGAGGGTAACATCAAAGGAGACTCAAAAATTATCTTCCCTTCTAAAACAGAGATATGTTTACATGACCTTTCACTATTTCAGATGTCGCGAGAAGAGCTGGTCGTGCAGAGGGCCAGGAAGTCCTTCCAGACTGGGAAGACCAAACCTCTGGAGTTCAGGATCCACCAGCTGAAGAGTCTGAAGCGCTTAATCACAGAGAGAAGAGGAGACATCGCAGAGTCTGTCAAAAAAGACCTCGGAAAGGTAAAAAGCAATGTTTCATCTGTAGGGAACAGACATGGAATTTGCAAACTGTGTCACACTATATTTGAACAAATATTCAAACTAAACCAGTATCATCTGAAAACAACAGCGTAGACACAATCCTCATACTGCAAGTGTTTACAGCATGGGGTCAGTGATCCATGTGTTGACATGCCATCACAAGAATTTCCTTGAGTCATGTCTGAAATAAAATCCAACCTCTTAGTTTAGAGTCTATAATAGCAGAGAGTAGAAGCCTCTGAGATGTTTTCTGCTTGCATGCCGAAGGCTAAAGTTACTTTTTAATTTAAGAAGGTAAATATTTGCAGTTTAAAACACAAGATAACACATTTTGATTGTCAAACACATTTAAAAAAACACCACATTTTGCAACTTTGTTATGAAGCTGTGTTGAGCTAAAGTATAGAGATGTATCCCATCCACTCAAGAAACAATGATTTCCTCTGTTTTGTCTCTGCATTAAGATAATTATCTAATCATAACCGACACCGATCAAACTTGGTGTGTATTCTTTTGAAACAAACACAAAAAAATGTATGATGTGGATTTCCTCAGAGTGAAAAGGGGACAGAGCTGTTTGAGACTCTGGGGCTGGAGGGAGAGATCGAGCTAGCGGTGGAGAAACTTGCAGAATGGGCGGCTCCTCGGCCTGTGGAGAAGAACTTCATGACCATCACAGACGAGGTTTATTTGCAGCCAGAGCCACTCGGTGTCGCGCTCATCATTGGGACCTGGAACTATCCCTGGGCCGTCACGCTGCAGCCGCTGGTCGGAGCCATTGCTGCTGGTATGAAATAAACCAGAGCTGATCGCAGCTTGAATTTCTCACTCATACATTTTAATTCTGCCCTACAGAGTTAAAGCTCTGTCAGCATCACACTCCAATCCTGACACGCCCTCTTGTTGTATGATTTGAGTTTTGTGCATAAAACTGGAGGACCTGGTTTAATCTGAGCAACAAGGATGTGGATCTGGAATCCAGTTCTTTCTATCAGGTTTGGGTATTCTGGCACACATGTTGAAGGATTTACAAAGAATATCCACATCAGATCAACCTCATATGGAATCTCTTTGAGTGAGACAGACTTTGACCATAAGGGGGTGCCACAATCCACAGCAAAAGTTCTTTAATTTTTGTGACGTTTTTATAGCGTCTTTATCTGCTCTGTCATTGTTAGGACGAAAAGCAAAACGCTAGAAACATTTCTAAAATACACATTTTGTATTAATCCTGCTCCAAAGTTTGAATTAGATCAGAAACAGGACTTGGTCTCTGGATTTATCTGATCATGTGCAGCCACTCTCTCTTTAGAGCAGGGGGCTCCCATTTGATCAAATTAACTAAACCTGTGTAATTCCTCTTGTGCAGGAGCGTTCGTATAGACAATAAACCAACTCAGTCAAAAATTAAGAGCACATCTGTCCCTCAAAAGACACCCAGAGGCACATGTTAGTATTTTATTTGTGACAGACCAATAAGTATTAATCATCTCTCAGATATTCACTGTGATAGATAGATAGATAGATAGATAGATAGATAGATAGATAGATAGATAGATAGATAGATAGATAGATAGATAGATAGATAGATACTTTATTGCCATACTCGACAGTCCATAAACACAACAACAAATACAATAAAAAGACATTAATAGACACAAAATAGACATTAATTATAAAAGACATCTGTACCAGTGTCTCCACCAGGGAGACTGGTATCGAATGGAGCTAAGCTGGGGATTAGTCAGCAGCCCCAATATAGAGTTCTGGGAGTCTGTCAATCTACACATAAATTTATACATCAGATTTCTCAACAGAGCATTAAAAGAGTAAAGCCCAGCATTACAAAAAAGTTCACTTGCGCTAGTTCGCCTTGGTTTCTTCAATAAAATCCTAAGTGCATCATTGTAAGCTACGTTTAGCCTCTGAATGCTAGCCTTTTTATATCTCATCTACAGAGGGGCAGTATAAAGAGGAGTACAATACGTCCTAAAGAGATTTACCTTCACACTATCAGAGCACTGAGAGAATCGGCGCACCAAAGTGTTAGCCTGAGCATAAAGCATACGGCACTGTCGCTATAGGTCACACATATTGTCAGTAATAAAATGCCCAAGATATTTTATTTTGTTCTTAATACTAATCTTTTGCCCTGACAACAAAAAAATTTGGGAAATTGAGGTCCCTGTCTCCTTTACATCTAAAAATAAGTCCAGTACTTTTTTGGGCATTATAAAGCACATCATGTTGAACCCCATATTCTGAACAAATATTAAGTAGCTGCTGAAACCCAGCACTGCTGACTCTGACATGTGTGTCTCTTCCTTCAGGTAATGCAGCGGTAATAAAGCCTTCAGAGGTCAGCTCTCACACTTCTAAGGTTATGGGAGAACTTCTCCCTCTGTATCTCGACAAGGTGACCCTCGTTCTTTTCCTTTAACCCCTCTTTTTGATCTTCACCTCCTGCAAATGTTCAGGAAGTTTTCATGTCTTCGTGTTGTCTTTCTGTAGGATCTCTACCCGGTGGTGACCGGAGGAGTAGCAGAGACTCAGGAGCTGCTCAAACAGAGGTTCGATCACATCTTCTACACAGGAAACACTACCGTGGGAAAACTGGTGATGGAGGCTGCAGCTCGACATCTGACCCCGGTCACCCTGGAGCTTGGAGGGAAGAGCCCCTGCTTCATCGACAAGAGCTGTGACATCACTGTGGCGTGCCGGTCAGTCAGATAAATAAATGAATAAATAAATGTGTGTCAGTTGTACAAATGCAGGATATCTGACAGTGTAGGGGACATGCGTATATGGCCATACAGTTTATTTTATAATATCATTTCAAGCCTCATTTATTGTTCTGTCGTGTTTTGTTTGAACTGTGTGCAGTCGCATCACATGGGGGAAGTTTGTAAACTGCGGTCAGACCTGCATCGCTCCAGACTACATCTTGTGTGAGCCGTGCATCCAGGAACGGGTCGTGGAGGAGATCAAGAAGTGCATCAAGGTGAATCCAGAGACATGATTTTTAAGTGTCTCATCGCTTTAAGCTCCACATAAAACAGCAAAGGCGAGACCACACCACGTCTTGTGTTCCATTGCAGGAGTTTTACACTGAAAATCCAAAAACTTTTGAGGACTACGGACGCATCATCAACCAGCGGCACTTTAAGAGAGTCATGGCTCTGATGGAGGGGAGCACGGTGGCATTGGGTGGAGAAAATGATGAGTCTGAGCGCTACATCGGTGCGAGGAGCATTCGTTTGTAAAATCCTGTGACTCGTATGTTCTTAAATTTTAGTCCTAATGTCTTCTTCTTGTCTTCGTAGCTCCCACCGTGCTGAAAGATGTGACAGCAGACTCCAAAGTGATGAGGGAGGAGATCTTTGGTCCGTTACTTCCCATCATCTTAGTGAGCGGTGTGGACGAGGCCATCCAGTTCATCAATGAGCGAGAAAAACCCCTGGTGGTTTACATCTTCTCTCACGACAAGAAGGTAAACAACACAGCCTGTGAAGATCTTTTCTGGGTTTGAAGAAGTTTTGTTTCTTTTCCACTTAACTGATTTAAAACCTCTGTGCTCATACCATCAAAAAAAAACCAAAGTACTGGTGATGTCACAATTTGAGCAAATCTTGTCTTGTTCTCGCTAAATACATGTGTCAAATCATGCGTTCAATTTTGGACCTATTTTGTTTTAGCATCCAACACTTAAACCTGAAACTTGTTTCTAGATTATGATGCCTGATTGACACTGATGAAAAATATAACAATTCTGAAATTGACTGAAGTTTGTCACAGCAACAGAGAACTTAAATCCTTGCTCTATGTTTCTGCCTCCAAACTGATCAAAATCACCTCAAATTCAATTAGTGGGGCCAGTTCTTCTCACCTCAGCTCTCTGAAATTATTCAATGCCAGAAATAGTTTTTCCCAGGTTTTGCCAAGTCCAAGAGATGGGAAGTTTCATCAGTGAACACCAAATTATTTAATGACAGGCTGATAGTTGCCCTGGATACAGGTGATATATTGGTGAATCCCTATCAGGCCTGGAGAAAAATAATAAACATGAAACTACTGATACTTAACTAAAAATAAGAATACTGCAATACTGTGTAACTGAATGGTTTCTTGTAGGGGGCAGTAGAGTTTTTTAAGCATAATCCCACCTGCAGGAAAACATACAACAGACAAAGAAAAAGCAGCAGCAGGAGGAGAATCAGACTAATGATTCAGCTATGACCTTTACTGTAGTGTGTGGTTCCTATTGCAGCACAGATCAAGTCAGCTTAGATGACTGATGAAAGCAAGCTTTTCTAGCTGCATCCAGAACAAGTCTCATCATCAGTTCAGGCAGCGGGACAGGAGACTGTGGACAATCTAATCAGTGAAGAATGAGAGCTAGAGCTGGGAAATAGCTGTTACACTTCACCAGAGGTTTCTACGGGGCACTAAAGCTCAGATGTTTAAACCTAAAGGCTGAAAGGCTAAGAGAGAGCTCAGGCCGAAGACAGAATCAGTGATTTAGAGCATGAAGGGGACTTAATGGAGTTGGCATGTAGGAGATAGTATGAAAGAGATATTATTGATGACAATTCTGTAAAGACTAGGGACACATTTGAGGTCTCTGAGCTCTGAGACTCTTCTAAAACCAGGAGGAAACACTTCTCTGATAATCACCTGGCTGTTTTAAACACCTGATTCTGACTGGTCGAAGCCTCAAAACTAGTGCTGCACGATTTGGGGAAAAGGTGCGATTTGCGATTAGGTGGACAATATTGCGATTGCGATTGTGCTTGCGATTTAATAAAAAAAAAGTTGTGTCATGAGTCTACAGACTTGCTTGGTTATCATGGAGAAAAATCAAGACAAAAGTAGAGATGGATTACTGAGGATTTTAATTGTGAAATAATTCTCAAAATATCCAAACTTACTGTATACAAACAACAATGTACAGCACAACAGTACTGTTTTGTTTGTATTCAAAATAGCACATTTATGCCACGTTTATGTTTATGCTCAGTGAGAAAAATACTGTTATTCTTATTCATGCAGTTACTAACTGTTGACTTTAGCCTTAGTGGTTTCGATGGTTACAACTTCTAGGGAGTGAATCTTCCTGAATCCATTCTGGTGTCGTGTTTTGTGTAAGCGGCAACCTCCGGTCTTAATATGAGATAATGTGGATAGCGTAGCTCCACCATTTACCATTGTATGGTTTTGAAGCCAAAGTACCCTCGTCACTGGCGCAGCCATTGGTAGCCGTTGTGCAGCCAGAGTCTGCAGTACAGTACAGTAGAGGCTACGAGGGACTCTGGGAGAATGTGAGTGGAGCCAAGTGACAAAAGTGATTTTTTTTTCTTTCCAGTGTCTAATCTTTTCTTGACTCTACCTTTCTACATATATTTTACAATCCCCCCAGAAATACACAAGAAAGGCAGCTTCATTCGTCAGTCATCATTAAACATAATGTTAAACCTTATTTAAACCTCTTATAAGCAATGAAAACAAATTTATTTATTCATTTTTTCTTCGCAATAAACATCTTCTATTGTATCTTAAGCTATCTATGTTTGGGTTAATTTTTTTTACTGGAGTAACCATCTTCTATTGTTTCTATCTCAATTTGTCAACTCTGTATTTCAGCCAATCAAACCAACAAACGAAGGCAACATGCTAGTCAATTAAGGACAGAGGTGAACCGTGAGCAGGATACTCAGTGGTACTGAGCTACAAGCTACTTTAAACAGTCTACAGTCCATGGTTATACACTTTTAAGGTTGTATTTGCAGTCATAAGTGAACATGGGTATAAGGAAGTATTTCTAGTGATACACAGAACCAAGGAGAAAAAGTGAAGGTAGATGGGAGCAAGCAGGAGGCACCGCCTTACAGCTTCAAAGCTGTGAGGAAGCTACAGCAGCTAAGGAGCACTGTGAAATTTAATTTTCTACTCTTAAAAATGTCTTCACGGAGCATCGTCAAACTATGCTTCATCAACGCAAGGCCAATCTAATGCAATTGGCATTTGAGAAGGACTTGACTCAGATATTTAAAAATGAGTTAAAGGACAGAGAGGGTTTCAAACAATCCATAAACGCAGCCTGCCACTTTGCCTAAAAGTGTTCATTTAACTTTTACTCACGTTTCTTCCGTGTAAATGCGTTACACTGCTTTGTTCTGCTCCTCGTGCTCCCTTGCTGCTGAAGCTACCTCTTATTGCATAAATGTTTCAACCAGTATGCAGATGACTTCTGTGCTTGTGTTTCTAATAGAAGTGAAGTTGTGTGTAGTTGCTCAGTGCAAGCCCTGTTGCTGTTCTTTATGGCAAAAAAAATGTAATGGGAGCACTACACTTTTGTTTTATGCTTGTTTTTATTTTCAATTTTGCGATGAACTGCCCTTTTTAGTGAGAGAAAAATGATTCCTCAGCACTGTAGGAGCGTCCACAATGCCACTGTTCAGCCTGAAGCAAATAAAGGCCCCGTTTACACGACAACGTTTCATCTGAAAACGCTGTGAATAAAATCTCCGTTTTTACGAAAACGCTGATGGACCGAAAACGCTGCAGTAAGCATGCCAGGCCTGTAGGTGGTGCTATAACTGTCTTGTCCAGAAGCCGCTTTTGGGAGATTTCCACCGAAGTAGAGTTGAGACAATCATCTGGTGTAAAGGGGAATACTAAGTTAAAAAGTGGAGCAAAAGATGGACTTTTTGTATGAAGACAGTCAGCGGACACAGCAGATTGAGCAGCACAAGCATAACACGGTATTTCGCGACGATCGTAACAACAGTACTGTTGTTCTGTTGTATGCGCGCGCGAGGCAGAGTGTGACGTCAGCGTTTCCACTGAAAATGCCGGCTCACTGCTTACATGGCAACGGTGTCGGCAGCGTTTCAGAAAAATCTGGAGGCCGTTTTCACGCAACAAAACCTTTGCGTTTCACCCTAAATCCGTTGTCGTGTAAACGGCCCCAAAATTAGGTTGAGAAGGTGAACAGTGAAGGTTGAAAATTTAATAATGGGTCTGGTCATTTGTAATAATTGTGAATACATTTTTACAAATTTCTCTGTTTTATATCAAACTTTGGGGTCTAAACAAGTAGTTTTAAGGTTTTGTATTCTCTGTTCTCTTCCTGTCCAATGAGCAGCTGATAAAAAGAGTGATAGCTGAGACGTCCAGTGGAGCTCTGCTGGCCAATGACTGTTTGGTTCACTTCACCATCAGCGCTCTGCCCTTCGGAGGAGTCGGTGAGTGTTCGACTTCTCAAGTCAACCCGTAAGACTTCATCCCTCTTTAACTTTGATGGAATAAGTCTGCTGACCTCTCCTCTTCCTCCTGCACTGCTCAGGTAACAGCGGTATGGGCTGTTACCACGGCCGACACAGCTTCGACCAGCTGAGCCACCTGCGCAGCTGTCTGATCAAGCAGCTGAAGATGGAGGGCGTGAACAGCATGCGTTACCCACCTCACACCGCCAAGAAGCTGGGCTGGGCTCGGTTCTTCCTCCTGAAGAGGTTGAACCTGGGCAGGCTGCGGGGCATGGTCCTGCTCGTGGTGTTGGCTGGCTTGGCAGCGTTTGTGGTTCAGGTAACAGAACTAAATCCACAGCTTTCACAGACTCATTCATCTCACTCTGATTTCTGCTGTAAATTCTGTCCTATCTCCATCCTGAACAACACCAAACGATGTTGTTACAGCTTGATTTCGTAGAGATGTCTTTTTTGCGCAACAGTATCATGTTTATGTGAAGGATGTTTACAGATGTTTAAATTAAGTCAAAAACATTTTTCCCAAGAAACCCAGATCTGAGTCCCCCACATACCCACAGTCCCACAGTCCTACAGGCCTGACCCTTTACACAACAATAGCTTTGTCTGCTGCACACAATGTGAGCTGTTGTCCAGGACATCTAGCCTCTTCACACCCCCTCATCTACCCTCCCTTTAATTACCCAGCATGCTTCACTCCTCCCTGCTAAATGGTTCCTTTTGTTTCGGTCCACCCCACCACCTTTGTTGACGTGCAGCTCTTGTTGTGCTCCTGTGAACACTTTAACTGTGTTTCTCTCTGCTGACGTTAACTCTCTGTGATTCTTTCAGAGGTTTCTCAGATGAGGAAGAGGAGGAGGAGATGAAGGCCTCGGGTGCTACCTGTGCAGGTGCAGGTGGTCACCTGTAGTGAAAGAAATACATCCTGCCTGATGTGATCCAACCGTCCATATCATTTCTAACTCATTTCTGTCTTATTAATGTTTTTAAAAAAACGTCCACATTTCATTTATTCTAAGAAACATTAAGCTCTTATAGTTCTTATTATTTAACGCTAATTTTAAGGCAATATAATCTTGAATATTTCAATTTAACTAAATGTACAGATGATTTTAGATTGTAAAATAAGGAAGCATGCCTCCTATGCTGTTTAAGTACGCTGTTTTTAAATTAAATATTCACTTTACAGGCTTGACATAAAAACACAAACTCTGCAATCTTTAAAAAACTATTTCATGGTGAGTTTACTGTAAAGTTTCAGTCCATCATATTTCAGTGCAATTTAACTTTCTGCATTAAACTACTATAGGAAAGAGCTTTTTGTCCACTGTTTTCTCTGTTTGACAGACGAGCACGCACAAGTGAAAAACAACAAAAAAAATCAAAATTATAAAGTGGGAACTTTTAACCAATATAAAAGAACAAAGAGAATCTTTCTGTCTTTCCATCCTACATTTTTTTCTTATGTTTTCTGTTTCTCTTTAATTTTCCTTGTTTGTTTTATTTTTAATTTCACCTTCTTCCTTTTTTCCTTATTTGATATTTTCTTTTTGTTTCTTCTTCTTTCTTGATTGTACTCCTATGTCATTCCTGCTGTCGCGTTTTATTCTTTTGTGTATTTTCTCTGCTTTTGATTTTGACGTTCTTTTCCCTTGACTTTTTTATTTTCCTTTCCATCTATTCCATCAATTCTTTTCTTTCTCATTCTTGTTATGTTTCTAGCCTCTATTTTTTAACGTCTTACTGCTTTTTTTATTCTCTGCTTTCTTCTCTGTCTTTTTTTCTTTCACCTCTTTAATTTAACAACTTCCCTTTTACTGACTTGTGTGCCTGACTATTTTCTCGCTTGATTACTAAAAAACTATTTAACCAACATTTTTTCACGAGTCTCAACTTTTCAAGTTTCTTTGTTATTTCATATTGTGACACTGGGTAATTTGATCTAAATATTTGAACTTCATCTGCTTATTGTTTTTTTTTTTAAATTGTTATTTTTCTCCAGTTTTTAATTTCAGCTTCATAATTTAAACCTGACTTTTTTGACTGTTTAACTTTACTCTTGGTGTTTTTCTCATAAGCCAACCATTCCCACTCTGCTCCGAATATTATTAATTTAGATAAAGATATCACTGATTAATTAATTAAATATTCTTTTAATTCAAATTTAATTCTTAAGGTTTGGTGTTTTAAATCTTTTCTCATCTTATTCTTTTTTCTTTTTCTTTAATCCAGAAAGTGTCACTCTCTTGTGGACAATTTGGACAATTTGATTCTGAAATTTCCTGTTCTTCAGCATTTCCACTTGAATATCTAGATAATACCATAAATTTATTTCACTTTTTCAGTTTAATTTTCAACATCTTTGAATTACTTTGAAGTTTACGTTTGAATGAAGTAACTTAAATGTGCAGAAAAAGTTACAAAAATGTTGATGTTTTGAGGTTTATTTGTTGTTTTTTTGTTTAACAGTGGCCTGAATGTGCTGTCATACTCCAATGACAACTAATAAGTCAATGCAAACAATAACTGAGGTATGAATCTTTAATTCAAACCTGCTGCTTTGTATTGTTCGTGTGAGTGTGTGTGTTAGTGTGTGTGTGTGGAGGTGGGCTCTGTTGATATCAGTGCTCTCAGTGTTTGAGGCGGTCTGAATGAAGCTGCTGCGCTCAGTGAGTAACCTCCTCTGTAAACTGATCCTGGAGCAGCCTGTGGGCTGAGCTCTGCACAATAAGGTCAGTCAGTCGGTCAGTGAGTCTGCAGCGTGTCGGACATCTGAACCACTCTCTCGTCAGGTCTGAGACCAACTATTTCACCTTTTTATTACACAGATAATCCACTGGATGCTGGTTTACTTAACCTCAGGTGAGTTTACTTTTTAATCCATTTTTGTTTTATATTGATAATTTAAATAGAGCTGTTTTAAAAACACTAAGGAGACTTAAATTGTTTAATAAAAACAGGATATTTCTAGTCTCACATCCATAGATTTAGGTGTTGGAGAATTTTTAAGTGGGTTATGACTCCTGTTGAACTAAAACATCTGTTTAATTATCCATATCCTTTAATCTGCTCAGCTCTGCAACTTGCAATTGAAAATGTTGATGTTTTAGAAGAAATTCATCAAAGTCAGAGAAGAAGGGGTGGTGTAACATACAGGAGGACAGTTTTAAATGTTTGTACCGTTGCTCACAGAGGCCTTAATCATATGCAGGAGCTCCTTTCATGAGGCCCAAAATCTCAGATGGTGCCCAAATCAACAGAGAGGTGAAGATAAGGATGTGAAAATGTAGTTGATATTTCCAAAACATATTTTTCACTCTTATTTATTGCATTCAGTGCAGGGGACTGCAGAGTTAGATGTGAGGTGATTATATTTGGGGTCTTACGGGGTCAGTTTCTGTCATGATAAAAACTGTCATCTTACACTGGATTTCTCCGACAGCAGAATAAATACAGCCCAAACAAACCATAAACATAAAGAATAAATATTTATTTACAGCTATTTTTAAGCCCTAAAATGATTTTTCACACTACAGTTTAAAATGTCAGTATATCCTCATTCTAAGTTTCTAACAGCAAAAAAACTCTTGATAAGAAAGACATTTAACAAAGCAGGATGTCATATCTGTTTAAAACAGCACTAACTCATAAATAGGGAGAAAAAAAATAGCAAGAATAAAAGAGGCACTTCTCAGTAACCAGAGGGCTCAAAACTGGTAAGAGCCTAAACCTACTCGTGTTAGCTTTTTGTACAAGACTTTTACAAACTTAAGACAATTAAAGGTCCCATATTCTGCTCCTTTTCTGCAGTTTAATATGGATCATTGATGTCTTTATGAAATGGTAGTAACATGTTTTGGTCCAGAAAGCCAATAAATCAAGCACAGCAGCATTGTTTCCAGGCTCTCATAGCCCCTCTGTTCAGAACGCTCTGATTTAGTGGGCGTGACCTTCATATGTAAATGAGCCACCGCTGATACAGCCCCGCTCTTCCACATCACTGAGAGCGGCGCCACGAGCTCCGAGTGCAAAATGTTTAGAAAACAGTGAAGCTCGTTTATCGTAACATTACAGGCTAAAACAACAGGCTAACCGCAGCTAATGTTAGCATACTGTAGCTAACACAGAGACAGAGGGAACACTGAGGAAAAAGCTCTTACATCTGCTCCACAGCACACAGCATTTAAAATACTCACATTTCCAGGGTCCGAGGTTTGTTGGCAGATTATTGGTAATGCGCCTGGATTCAGGACCAGTCTATTCGCTAGCCCTCTGTTGTACTGTCCAAAGTTGGAAAAGCAGTCGGCCGTGAAGTGACTAGCACACACATGCACAGTTTTACTGAGTGTAGCTGGCACATTTCCTTGATAAATGAACTCTAGCCACTTAGTCTTGTCTTCTTCCGAGATGGGAAGCTTGTGCATGATGGAACTATGTGGCTCTTTACAGCCAAAAACAAAGCAGTGATGGCAGTGGTGGCAGTGATGGCTGCTAGAGGGGGTTCGGGGGTATCTGCTCTGGTGGACCAATCAGGTCAGACTTACTCCTGGTTGGTCAAAAAATCGCTGACATCAGCAAATCCCCCAAATCCAAACAGCTCGTTTTAGGTCAGGATTTTACATTCACAAGCACTACTAAGTACAGGTTTTGTCATTGAATATCACATTTTCACATTTCACATCATCACATTTCAATTTATTTAGTCTTTTAGTGAAATTTGTGGGCTGGGAGGAAAGCCAAACACCCACAAATTTCTGAGCTAAATAAAGTGATTTTTGCATTATATGGGACCTTTAACCTTTTTTATTGTTTTAGTCCTTCTTTTTTGCAGTGATATGAACTAGAATGCATGAGCAAACCATAAAACATCCGCTCCCTAGCAACAGTGAGCTATCAGTGAATAACAGACCATTGCTCTGTCAAATCGACCAATCAGAATCAAGTTCACAGACATAGTGGGTATTTAAAGGTCCCGTTATATGGGACCTTTAAATAAAGACTTAAAAGGTAAAAGTCACAATAAATGTTTGAAACAACAAAAAAATCTACAATTCTGTAAAGGCTAAGGAAGCTAACACAGTTTAGGATATGGCTGTTTGAGGGCTGATACATAGAGAAACTAGAGGCATCAAACTCGACTCTGCCAGTGATAAGGCAGGAGTCCACCTGGCACCCCACTGAGCCATGCCATACTTGAAATGTTCAGTTTAATGTGAGTTAACACACCTAAGTTGATCAGTTCAGAACAATAAAAAAGATGACTGCCAATTAAGCTATAGGTAGAAGCTACAGAGTTAACTGATGCAGATTAAGCAGAAAAGTGTCATGGACTGTTTTCAGCCGAAGAATTTGAAATCTTATTTCCACAGTTAAATAGGAGATTACAGTGATAGGGTAGCATATTTTCTTTCTGACTCTTTTGGATGATCAACATGGCAGACATCAAATTTTAATTTGACAGTAATACAACGTGATCAAATTGCCCCCCTGGGGATCTATAAAGTATTTCTGATTTTCAGATTTACCCTTTTATTCTGATCCCTCAAGGTGGCACTAACAGCCTTAATTCCCCTCTTTATGTAATAGTTTTTAGTTACAGCTACTACGACTACAACTAATGGCATCAAAATTTTGTGTATGGACCAAAAAACAGACCAGAAATGTTGTTGCTCTTGATTCAGATCTCCGCCTCACTCAGTATAAGCTATAAACCATTAAACAAGCTGCTGAAACCAAACTGTAACATCACTGGTGAACAATTATGGACAACAGCAAAAAAACACATATGTGCATCTGTGTATCATCTGCATAGATTGCTAGTGATGTAAAATGATAGGTTTCAGAGCGATAGCCACATTTTTTTCATCCACAATCTTTGTTCCCTTAGCTCCAGAGACTCGTCCCGCAGCGGTCTGCATGGAGAGACAAGCGGTGAAACGGGCCAGAGAGGCCTTCCTGAGCGGCAGGACTCGACCGGTGGAGTTCAGACTGCAGCAGCTTCACGCTCTGCAGAGGATGATCACCGAGAAGGAGACAGAGATTGCTACTGCCCTAAAACAGGACATCAACAGGGTGAGGGCAGACTCAGTAGACTGCTACAGTAAACATGAAACATACATGTATCATTTCAGTTCAATGCTGTTCATTGTTGATAGGGTTGAATACTTGGGTGCCAAGTTTACAGACAATGATTTTTTGGAGCCTTTTTCTTCCTTAGTGAAGAGAGGTCAGGACAGTAGAAAGAGCAGGACACAGGGTGAGCGACGCGCGGGAAAGGAGGCCGCAGGTGCCAGCATCTGCATAAAATGTGCACTGATGTTTATCAAACTGAAGAGGTTTAAGAATGAAACCTTGTGGAACTCCTGTGCCATGTTAACCACATACTGCCTGATTTAATTAACAGTTAGACAACAGAATTATTTTTGCATTTTCACAGATGGTTAATTGAGTGGAGATTGTCAATTTGAATGTAGCACATACAATATACAGTATTTGAAAACATTATAAAATATATACAATCGTGATAAGTTCACCCTATGGCAAATATATTGTGACAAAGTGCATTTGATACTATTCTTGCTATATTTAGATTATGAATCAAAAGGCATAAGTGGGATACAAAGGTCATTTCAGCTGCATCAAGACCTGATGGGGTATGTTGCTAATTTGCAATATCAAGGGGTTAAAAAATCTCTGAATGAAACCTTTGGAAACTACTATCTGTAAAACCTAATCTCCAACAAATTTAATGATTAATTAATTTAATTAAGTTACTTCTGTCCAATGACAATACTTCAGATCAGGTTGTTATAATTGGCACATTGCCAACAACTGTCTGAGAATTCAAGTGTATCAAGCACAACGAATGCAGTTTTTTGGTGATGCATTGGTCAAAATGTGGAATTTTGCTTTGATGAAAGGTTGCTTTGATATCTTGGTTGGATAAAAATTGGGGCCCAGGTGATATACAGTTTTGAGGCTGATGCAAATTCCAATATTTGGCTGAACAAAAATCCAGACAACATGTTAATCTGCCAATATGATGACTTCTTTTTTGGTCCCTCAGGACTTACAACATCAACAATGATGTTACAAGAATGAATATTTATGTAAATAGTATTTGTATTTTTCAATTCATGTGCCATATTCAGTATTTATAATTTTAAACTGTCCTCATCAATATCATATCAATTTAACTAATTTAATTTAATTTAATTTAATTTAATTTGATTATTTATTCTTTAGTATTTGGGGCAGAACATTTTACTGTTTACTTTATTCAATTTAATCTAATTAAATTTAATTTTATTTTATAATTTATTCTTTAGTATTTTAATAACTTTAAAGCAGAGGAGTTTTCAAGTACAAAAACAAGCAAAAAGGCTTCAGACCAAACAACTCATAGCAATGTTTTTGGAGTTGTTTGGAGCCTTGAGCTTGCCGTAGTTATGATGAAGTCAGCTTTGAGCTTGCATGTAGCGTGTAACCTGTAACATGTAACATGTAACCTGTTTGAACAACATTTGCCAGTGTGTAGTTTTACATTTAGAGTTTTCAGTATTGTTTATAGAGGGTAACTGTGATCTGTTTCTCTGATGAAGGTTGAAATTCTTTTTCAAAACTAAAGTTATATCAATGTATGCTAACCGCTAGCATTTCAGTGCAGTTACACATATATGTTAGTATCAAGATTGTGCTATGTTTTCAATATGGTTTTGGTAAAGGGATGTATAACATGTTGAATGTATTCAATAGGAATTTATATTACATTTATATCTGTGTTTAGTTTTACAGACAGGGAGTAACTTGAGCTTGATTGGCACAACTTTAGCATTACGAAGTCAACGAAAGGCATTACCGACGCAGCACAGCACGCATCACTTCTATGACTCATGGCACAGAAAGTTAAACTGAAACAAGAGACATGTTGAGCCATTGATAATTTCATAACTCTGGCAGATGCTGATTATTTTAAAAAAAGGGCTAAACGGCTGATTGAATTAGCTGGACCCAAATAAAAACTTTGACGCTTCACACTGTGGAAAGCTTTGAAAAGTCTTATAACTGTTTCTTTTTGCAACAATTTCTACAGAAGCTGCATCTGCCTCAGTAAAACTCTGGCATCTCTAGGAACAAGAAATTAAACAGTGAATAATAACCCCTCTTGCTAAAAGCAGCTACTATTTTTTGACAGTTTGGCACCACAGGAGGCTGAGGTTGCTTTTCTTTTTCCCTTAGATGTTGAAAGAATCTGTCATCTGCATTAAATGTTATCTGTGCTGTGTTTTCTCAGAGCCAGTATGACACACCGCTCTTGGAGCTGATCGGCATTGAGAATGAGATCAAGCTGGCGATAGACAAGCTGTCGGATTGGATGGCTCCTCGGCCCGTAGAGAGAAACTTGTTCACCTTAAAAGATGAGGTTTACGTTCAGCCGGAGCCTCTGGGGGTGGTGCTCATCATAGGGGCCTGGAACTACCCCTGGGCTGTCACGCTGCAGCCACTGATCGGAGCCATCGCTGCTGGTAAAGAAAATGAAGCAAGAATCACACTTTGTGTTAAAAATCTTTTTGGATTTGCAGGACATTTGTGCTCTTATGGTAGAAGTTACACCAGGACATTCACCGTCAAGTCTCTGATGACCAAGTGAAACACAGACAATCATCCTGTTGTCGGCTCCGGTTTGACGGAAAAGTCAGCCCTACATTCTCAGCCTCCTACTCGTCGCTCTGCGTCACTCAGTGATCTCACTCCATTCACAGGAACCTGTGTTCTCTCTGTGCAGGGAACGCAGCTGTGGTGAAGCCGTCCGAGCTCAGCGAGTTCTCCTCCCTCCTCCTCCGGGCTCTGCTGCCTCGCTATCTGGACAAGGTCAGAACACCGGAGCTATTGTTGATACAGAGAGAAAGACAGAGAGAGGGCTGGTGCAGTGTCAAAGCATTGCACCAGGGCAGAACAGTGAACCACACACACGTGTCTGACCCAAAGACTAAAAGGATCATGTATTTTATTCAAACCCATGAGTGCGATGAAGCAAGGATGTGTTTAAAGGTGGTGCCATAGACTGATCTTCTTCCTCTAACTGGGACGCTTAAGCTCAGTAAAATATTCAACCACAATAAAAACAACCTCTCTATGTGTTTGTTTTCTTTTTCTTTCAGGGATTAAAAATAGTGTAATACCCCTTTAATGGGTCAGAAACATGCCTCTCAATTTTTGAATGACTATAGGGTAAATAGTCCTTGTTTACTTTCAGGACCTGTACCCTGTAGTGATGGGAGGCGTGTCTGAGACCCAGGACCTGCTGAGGCTCCGCTTCGATCACATCTTCTACACCGGGAACAGCACGGTGGGCAAACAGGTGATGGAGGCTGCAGCTCGACACCTGACCCCGGTCACCCTGGAGCTCGGGGGGAAGAGTCCCTGTTACATCGACAAGGACTGTGACATCAGGGTTGCCTGCCGGTAAAACACCACTCAGAGCAGAAACAAGCCTCACCAAAGGGCATGTCGTACTTTAGAAAGATAAACTGTGAAATGTAGTAACTTTTTTAACACTTTTAATATTTAGTATCTTATCCAGAGAGACAGTAGCTTCAAAGGACTTGATTCTTTGCACATTTCATGGTTTAAATGCATCTGTTGATTACTCCAGCAGCCACAAAATCAAAAAAACAACATCTGAATATGATGGCTTGGACAGTGATCATTGTAAACATGGTGTAGGCCAAAGTGCTGCAATTATAATAAATACTTACTTTAAAGGGGACATACCATGTTGATCCCTGATTTAATACTTACATATAAAATAATAAATATGAAAACAAGACCTTACACCCCCTGAATTTTCAAAAAATTGAGATATTGTATTTTTTCTGATATCCTAGAACGAGATTTGATGCCTCTTAAAATATGTCATTGCCATTTGGCTGCGAGATTTCGACCTTCATGACGACACGAGGATCCTTTCTTTTTATTGGAGTAATGTGATAAAGCAGCTCCTCCTCTGTGATGTCAGTTAGTCACACAACCGCCACCAAGGGATACACCCACCAAGAGCCGAGTATAAACGTATAAACTATACATGTTACAGTACCGCTTTGACTCACCACACTGAAGCGTCCTGAGATGATCTGTGTCGAGGTGGATTTTCTTCCTCCTGAGCTGCAGAACCGTCCGGGTCTGACTCGGGGTCCAATACAAAAGGACGTGTCCTACACTCTGCCATTTTATTAGTGCTATCAATGCCTTACGGTGAAGTTTTGACAAACAGCAAACTCGCTCAGTCTGCCCCATGGCGATTTTTTAAATACTGCCATGCTGCAAAAACCACCCCCTGGCTCTACCCCCTCCGCCCCTCTGATAGAACTGACCAATCAGAGCACAAAGGGCTGTGACGTTGCGAGGTTACTGGAGGTCATTCTCGAAACGGAGCGTTTCAACGAGATCTTCAGAATTGCCTAAAATGAGGATATTGATAACGCTATCGTGGGGCAATGAAGGAACTAAATGACTTGTACTGAGGGCAGAAATGCTTTACAGGCACCCTAGTCTGGTGTAGTGAAAAGGGGAAACAAGCATGATATGTCCCCTTTAACACTCACCTCCAGTCATCTTTTCTGGCTGGACTTGAGAAAAATGAAGAAAGTGTGTAAAACAGTAGATCTGATCTCCTTTGAAGCCTGCAGACTGGAAAAGCAGATCAGTGCTCTGCAGACAGAGGAACATGTATGTGTTAAATACAACAACCACATTGATGCTTCCTCCACGCCTCCAAACACCTCAACATGAGCACTGTATCATGGTATGAGAACTAAAGAGTGAATCAAAAGTCCACACAGTGATTTTGTTTCTGTGTTTTAGTCGCATCACGTGGGGAAAGTTTGTGAACTGTGGGCAGACGTGTATCGCTCCAGACTACATCCTGTGTGAGCCGTGCATCCAGGGTCGGGTGGTGGAGTGTATTCGACAGACTCTGCTGGTACCAGTCTCCTTTGAACCTTTATTTTAATGGAAGCACACTGTTTACAGTTCCACTGACACTTTTCTGATCCGTCACAGGAGTTTTACGGTGCAGACCCCAAATGTTCTCCAGACTACGGACGGATCATCAACCAGCGTCACTTCATCAGGATCCTGGGTCTGATGGAGGGATACACTCCTGTGATTGGAGGACAGAGCGACTCGTCACAGCGGTACATTGGTATGTGGATGTAATTAACAAAAGACTGTTTATTTATCTGGAGACTTTTTAATTTCTCTCCATAAACTGAAACACAAACATCTGAAGTCCTAACATTCCCAGGACGAGCAGAGCAGCAGCATCTGATCCTGGCTTGCAAACAGAAAGAGTACCTTTGCTCTGTTCTAGAGGAAAACAAAAGTCAGAAAGTTGTTTTTCATGTTGTTATTTCACTGTATCCTCCCTGAAGCCCCCACAGTCCTGAAAGACGTGCCCCCCCACTCCAGACTCATGCAGGAGGAGATCTTTGGCCCTCTGCTGCCCATCGTCACTGTGAGTGATATGGACGACGCCATCCGCTTCATCAACGAGAGAGAGAAACCTCTGGCTCTCTACATCTTCTGCAAAGACAAGAAGGTGAGATAACAGCAGCAGCACAGGGATTCAAACGGGTTTTAAAGTTGGAAACTTTAAACTATTTTGCCCTCTCTGTCTCTCTTCAGGCGGGAAAAAGGATGATTGACGAGACAACAAGTGGAGGAGTGACGGTCAATGATGTTCTAATGCATTACACACTGAACTCTCTCCCGTTTGGTGGAGTTGGTAAGAGTCAGTGAGGGTTAATGTTTGTATTCTCTTTAGATTAATGATATGAAAAAAAACAAAATTCAGGCTGTGAAATCATCAGTTCATTGGTTATTTATTCCTTGTCTGTTCAGGTCAGAGTGGTATGGGCCGTTACCATGGCAAACACACCTTTGACCAGCTCAGCCACCAGAGGGCGTGTCTGATCCGCTCCATGGGGATGGAGAGCATCAATCACTCCCGGTACCCACCTCAGGACCGCCAGCGGGCGCGTAGGGTGCGGAGGGTGCTCAGGTCGTCGCTGATCGACATGTCGAAGAGGACGCTCATCTGGGCCGTCACAGCCACTGTCATCGGCTTCGGCCTCTTCGTCACCCTGCTGGTCATCCTCCTCATCGCGGCGGGACTCAACTGCACCTGCTGGTACTGGAGAGGTATCTACAACTACTACTGGTGAAACATCTGAATCATTAAAAACAGTGTTCTCACATCCAAACATGTATGTACTTTACTATTGTTTGTCTACATTAAAGATTTGTTGAAATGTTTTTGTCTTCATCTTTATATTTAACACCACGTTTAACTCAAGAAGAGATAAACTCCAGTATTTCACCCAATGTTACAGCAGCTAAAGAGACAGAAAAAAATATTTAGAATGACAAGTTAATGTAGGTTTCGAGCCGTAATAAACATCTAAAACTATTACATCCTTTCAATTTAAGTTACCCTGGCTGTTAATCAATCTGTGACCACAAGGGGTCACTGTTAGTCTTTATGGTAAGTGTACCTTTAGTCATTTATACAGATCCTTGTGTGACAGTTTTCGTAAACATCGGACAATGAGAGCCTGAAAAATATAAATAACTTATCATCTCCAATGTGTGCAGTATACACAAGGCACGTTTGGAGTTGATCTGAGCAAGACTCTCGGACCAGTTTGTACAAATTCGTAGCGTGTAAATTGTCAAAATCCGATGTCTAAGTTTGTTCAGAATTCTCAATGGTGGTAAGAGACTTTTTTTGTAGGCCTAGGCATGATAGTTATGCACAAAAAAGTTTAGGGCTCTAGCTCAAAGTAACTGGAAGGACTGCAGTTTTAAGCCACTGGGGGGCACTACGGAGTACATTTTTTTGGGCAAATAGTGGAATCAAAAACGTTCATGCCTGACTGAATTTTTTGTCATGTTAAGTTCAGACTTTGAGCACTTTTAAGGCATGAAATTTGGGGCTAAAGATGGGAAAGAAATAAAGAATACTAATGCTAAGGGTTCCAAGAGGGCCTTTACCCAATTTTTCAGGCTCGGGCCCTAATAAAGGATCCAAATGGAAAATGGGAATAAATACTACAAATGTGTTGGAAAATATGATGGGAGGGAGGAAAGAAATCGTGGAATCTTGAGAATATAGAAATAGAGATAACAGAAGCATGAAATGAAGGTAAAAGGTTTTTTTTTTTTTTTTTTAAAAGACATTACATCAGAGAAATAACGTTTAAGAATCAATTTAGTCTGTTAGTGAAATTTGTGGGTCTTTGGCTTTCTTTCCAGCCCACAAAATGTGATATTAGATGACAAAACCTGTTCTTAGTAGTGCTTGTGAAAACAAACTCCTGACCTAAAACGAGCTGTTTGTCAGCGATTCCCTTTTTTGACCAATCAGGAGCAAGTCTGACCTGATTGGTGCACTGTAGCAGATACCCCCTCCCCGCTGTGGCTGTAAACAGTCACATAGTTCCATGCACAAGCTTCTCATCTTGGAAGAAGACAAGACTAAGTGGCTAGAGTTCATTTATCAAGAAAATGTGCCAGCTACACTCAGTAAAACTGTGCATGTGTGTGCTAGTCACTTCACGGCCGACTGCTTTTCCAACTTTGGACAGTACAACAGAGGGCCAGTAAATAGACTGGTCCTGAATCCAGGCACATTACCAACCATCCACCAACAAACCTCAGACCCTGGAAATGTGAGTATTTTAAATGCTGTGTGCTGTGGAGCAGATGTAAGAGCTTTTCCTCAGTGTCCCCCTGTCTCTGTGTTAGCTTCAGGATGCTAAATGTAGCTGTGGTTAGCCTGTTGTTTTAGCCTGTAATGTTACGGTAAACGAGCTTCGCTGTTTTCCAAACATTGTGCACTCGGAGCTCATGATGCCGCTCTCAGTGACGTGGAAGAGTGGGGCGGTATCAGCGGTGGTTCATTTACATATGAAGGTCACGCCCACTAAATCAGAGCGTTCTGAACAGAGGGGCTATGAGAGCCTGGAAACAATGCTGCTGTGCTTGATTTATTGGCTTTCTGGACCAAAACATGTTACTACCATTTCAAAGAGATATCAATGATCCATATTAAAATGCAGAAAAGGAGCAGAATTTAGGACCTTTAAAATGATTTGGAGCTTTGTGATAAAATAAAGAAAACCAATAAAAGAGAGAATGGAATAAAAGCAAAAAATAAATAAACAAGGGATGTTAGACTAAACAAATTGTTGAATTTAGATTTTTAAAACAGTTACGGAAACAAAAAGTGATTTCTTACTTCTAGGGCCACACTGATATAGCTTTTTAATAAGGGATATTCCAATGAATCTATTTCTGAATGTCAATAAAATACAATTGATTTTAAATAAATTCATGGTCCAATGGATTGTACAATCTGCTGTATTTAGTCACAAGGACCAATTTAAACCACAAGATATTTAATGATAAAAAGATCTTACACATGCAGGATTAATGAAATTCTTAAACCAAACCAAAAATGAGTTTTTATTATTCTTCTTTAACTTTAACGTCCATTTTTGTCTTCAAACAGAGTTTATAGTTTAAAAAAAAAAAAAGAATATCAAGGCTCTTAAAGTAATAAATGGATCATATGTGTATGTTGTGCGGGGCTTGCTCAGTCCGTCTAGGTGGGGGTTTAATGTGATGTCATTCTCAGCCCAGAGTTCCTGGTGACCCTTTTACAGGTTAAACGAATTGTACTGTACCTTTGGCAGGCACCAGATGGCAGCAGAGAGCCACAGAAGAGATTTTAGGCCCCCTAATTGCCAACAGACCAAGATATGAAGGAGCCAACTGGAGGACTAAAGTTACTTTACTGTAAATATTTAGATTTTCAAGTGTTTTTTAACACAATCTTGACAAAATGATAAAATTGAACAGTTCTGATTTTTGCTGAAGATCACAGAGAAGGTGTAGAGTTTCACCTGGTTTCAGAAACACAAACCTGTTTGAAAAATAATCTATGTTTAAACAGGATAAAAACACACTCTGAGCCTCCAAAAGAAACAGAAATAACTTCTGACATTTTAACAAAGCTGCAGCCTGTCCCAAAGTGCACTTAAGCCTCTCTGAGTCCTGTTAGCAAGCACCCCATTAGCATCAGGCTCTTCCTGCTCCTCTGAGATGCCGCTGAGCTGCAAACAGACATTTTTATCACTTAATAGTTCTGTGCATATCAGGATTCAGCTTGTAAAGAAGCAGCAGCAGGAAGCAGCTGATATCCAGAACACTGTTTGTCTCTGCTCTAACAGGCTGCTATCAGTTTCCTCTCAGAGCTCCTGGAGGCCTGAGGATCTGCAGAGACAGTCAGAGTGTTGACCAGAGGTTCACTCCTAGTTTGTGCTTGTTTTACATGTGTAGCTTCTTCTTTGGTGGGAGATCCAAAGGTCTGACCTGTAGTGATATGTTTTAAGTGTCTGGTGCCTTTAAAAGATGGAGATAAAATGGCAGGGGTTTGACGATCATGACCTGAACTAATGACAAGGGGAGCAGACCAGCACTGCTGCACCACAGAGCACCTTTTCCTGCCCTGTGTTAGCATGTTTCTGGGGGTCCAAAAGACTAATATGTTAGTCAGTTGGTTAATCATCGGCTCAGTTTCAGCGTTTCTCGCTGTAATGAACTTGCGGTGTCGATTCTACCTTATTTGTGTCACTGATGTTGTCCATCAATCAGAGCAGATTGGTGCCGTCAGTGCTGCTGCAGCCCCTAAAGGTTAACCGAGCATCAGGAAAAGGTCACAGATCACTGACTGACTCAGGAACTGTCTGTACTCTCAGATCAGTTTGTGAAACCTTCGGTTAAGGCTGCCAGAAAATGTTTCAGAGATCTTGTCACAGGGTTTGACATTACTGGCAGCTGTAATCTTGTTTTTTGCAGAACACAAACAACGACTGGGTTTTTAGAAAAAATGGAAGCTGTGGACCAAGGGTACTTCCTGAGGAAGTCTTATCTTTTTGTCTGTTTAACCCTAAATAGGCCTGTAGCTAACAAAGTTATCATCCTGCTGTGTTGAAATAGGCTATACATCAGAGACTGAGACCATAAACTCATGAGACAAATATTGTCTGAGGTAATGAATTAGAAGTTTTCAATATTTAGTTTCATACAACACTTCTTTCGCAGACTGAAAAGAAAAAAAAAAATTACTGAATTTTCACCATGATTTCTCCTGGATGTGACAGGATGAATAAAACATCAGAGGTTGAAGAAGGAGATACCTTCAGCTAAATGATAAAGTCATGACCAGGGTGGTAGGGCCCTGGAGAGATGTAGGGTAGCTGCTGTAGACTGTATAATTAATGGACGTAGTCTCCCCAGCATCATCCGTCTGTTTCTGACACAGACTTTTGAAGCAGATCGGCTATCGTGACCATATTGGAAGTGGCAGGAGCTTTGAGTACAGCTATAGGGCGCACAGCGTCAGTCACATGAGATGAGCTGTGCCTCTGATTGGGCGAGCTCACATTCTAAATATTTTCTAAACTGCGGAGTAAGAAAAAAGAGACAAGACAAGAGACTTTTTTTTTTAACCAGGCTGTAAATAGGTTAATTTCTGTTATGGAAACGTCTTTTTATGGCTTCTGCATCGTCTCATTTTGATACTGGAGGTTGCAGCTTGGTAGCTGCACATGACATCACAGAGACATCTGCCGTCGACCCCTGCTGGGGTGGGGAGAAGTAATGCAGGATTAAGTCGTTCCCAAATCTGCTTGACTTTTTATTTCAAGAGGCTGCGTCCTCCAGAGTCCTAAATGATGTTCCTCGTGTTTGTCCATGGATGATGATCCTGAAATCAGATGCTCAGTGTAAAGTGGGATGTTGGTCTAAAAATGGACTTTGGGTATTGAGTTAAACTCTATCAAAGTGAAATGATTTGACGCCACAGATTTTTAGATGAATAAAAAAAGACTTTGCTGTCACATGACTCCTCTGATGGTTTTGACATTCCTCCCTCTCTCTGACCTCCTGTTTTTGATTCCTTCCCTGCCGTCAAGTGACTCACGCGCTGCAGGAGAGTCCTCTGCAGGATTTCAAAGTTTACTTCTGCAGATATCTGCCCTCATTTGTCCTCTCTGCAGAAAACACACACTGCCAAAGAGCCGTCAATGCAGCAGCTGGTTGACTGAATTCTGCTGGCAGCCAGCCTCACACACACACAGTGTCACACACTCTCTCACACACTACTGCCGCAAAAAGAAAGATATCCATGCACACACACGCATATTTTACTGCTCGAGTTTCATGTGAATTTTAATATTTCTCACTTCTTTCGTTTTTATTCTGACGTCCCATGAATGATGCATCAGTCTTATTTTGAAAATAGAGGTTAACTTTTGCTGGAATTAAAGTGTGAAGGTGAACACAAGCCTCCTGATGTTACTTTGGTAAATACTGAAGCTAACTTTGGTAAGAGGGTGGTTTATTTCCATATGAAAGCTTAAAAACAGATTGGATCTGATTCAGATGCAGCTCTTTGCACATCAAAGAAGGGGTTTTGTAATTTTCATGTTGTCCCATTGGTGTCCCTGAGGTATCTTTACATGATTTACAGCTAAAAAAAAAAACTATTTTTCTCTCAATGGTGTTTTAGAAAACCTCTCTTTCAGCCTCTGTCTCAATGTTTTATTTTGCTGCTGGCTCTTTAAGGCTTCCCGTTCCACAAACCCCCTTCCCTCTGATTGGTCAGCCCTCTAGAGGCCTGTTGCAGGTGGAGCTCTGTGGAGAGATCTCTGAGTTTGTCTGTAACAGCTCTCAAAACAGATCATGAGCTCTTCATGAGACTCACTGAAATGACGAGGCCACGTGGATCTCCTAAATGGTTCATGACACATTAGAGGGTCAGGGCTTCAAACACCAAGGTCTGCTCATAGCTCCGCCCCTGACGGGCCAACAGAGGGCTGGCCAATCAGAAGGAAGGGGGTTTGTGGAGCGAGGAGCCTCAAAGAGACAGCAGCTAAAACAAAGTGTTTCAGACAGAGGAAGTTTTCTAAAACACCAGAGAGAGAAAATGGAGACTTTTATGAGCTGTAAATCATGTTTAGGTACTACAGGTGTATCAACATATGCATTCTTTAATGAAAACAAAGTGAGGTTTGGTCTTTAAATTCATGGCCTCTAACAGTGAGCAGAAAAATGATGAATTCGCTGAAAGAGAAGAATTTAAATCGATCATGAGACATTTCTTCCTTTGAATGAGCCGTCTGCACACTGAAAGGCCTGTTTCATCCGTCAGCTGCTGTTTCTATGGTTTCGCTCAGACCTTGAGATGTGCGTTTGAAGAGATGAATGAGGGAAACAAAAGAGCGACCTTTGAGCTAAATGTGGGCACAGTTTGAACAGGGACACGGCGCTCGAGAGAGGACGTTCAAGGTCAAAAACATCCACGGTGAAGCAAGATACGTCACTGCAAATGATTACTAACATGAAAACAACATCCCTGCATGCTGCTGCAGAGAAATAAGAGTCTGCGTGTGTGGAGCTCCTGATGAGTGTCACAGAGCAATCAGTGAGGGAGGAGCAGGTAAGAGGTTCACACCTGTGGAGGAGCTGTAGGTAATGAAGCTGAGGGAGGAGTCGTCTCTTTGTTTGGAGAAAGCTGCAGAAAGCGGTCTGTGAGAAGATGTGGCTGCTGCAGCTCTTTGTGTCCAGCTGTGTGCTCACCTGTTTCAGGCTGAGTGACGCTCGATTCCTCGGTGTGGGGAGTCAATCACAGTGGGGGGTCGAGGAGGCCGTGCTGGATGCAGAACCTGAGAGAGGGAACTCCAGGCAGTCTGCACGAGGAGCTGACGGGGTCTACAGGAGGAGGAGGGTTGAGCCACTCTTTCTGGACTTCCCGGAGGATCTGGAGGAGCCTGAGAAGGAGCTTCGTGAGAACAAGCTTCCTGAGAAGGAGCTTTCTGAGAAGGAGAGACCTCAGCTGCTGAAGAAGAAGAAGAAGAAAGAGCGAGTAGCTGTGAGATGTGGCGACAGCAGGATCCAGGTGGAGGTGAGCCAGGACCTGCTGGGTCTGGGCAGGAGGATCAAACCAGAGGATCTCACGCTGGGTGGTTGTTCAGCCACAGAGATTGACGACTCTGCTCATGTGCTGGCGTTTGAGAGTGAGCTGCATGGCTGTGGAAGCAGACTGGTGGTAAGAAGTTTATATTCATTTCACACTTTGAGTCAGCTGATGTGGCTCAGATCATAAAGGAGATCTTCTTTCTAATCAGATGATGGAGAACTCCTTCATTTATGCCTTCACGCTGGTCTATGAACCCAGAGAGTCAGGCAGAGGAGGCATCACACGCAGTCAGAGCGCTGTTATCCGGGTGGAGTGTCACTACCCGAGATGAACCAGGACCTGGACGCCTGTGGGACACCGAGAAGACGAACAGATTAATGTGTTTATATTCAGTCTGAATAAAAGATTGTTTGTCTCACCTCAAAGACAAACTGTCACCATCTGTAATTCAAAGACAGATTCAGAATTCTGCAAAATTTTCAGTCCTGCAGCTTTAATATTTACAAGCTGGTGTCTGGTTTCCCATCATGCTCTGCAATCACTCTCACATTACTGTGCACAAAAACAAAGATAGAGATGAAATGCTCACAAGAAACTCATTGAGAAAGTAAGAGTTACTCCATCTGCAGATTTTCTTAGTCCTCATTACTACTATCTGTAATTTCCTAAAGCTAAATTAATATCTGGACTCGCCATGTCGCTGTGAGATATTCAAATAAAACAAATACTTTGGTTAAGATTTGTGTTTATACTGTGTGTTGAATCACAACCTGAGATGTGTCTGATAAATAAAACCGATGTTAAAACCTGCTGATTCAAAACCTCTAATAATTTTTAAAAGTAGCTGTAGATGATTTAGTACTTTGTATTCTTACAGTTTTTGAGTTTGGTTTAAAAACACTGCTACCACGGTATCTGTGCTTCTGTGTGGGCATCAGTGGTGGTAGCTCTCCTGTGGTTTAGATCCTACCTGTCTGATAGGAGTTTCTCTGTCAGCCTTGGAGTCTCCTTTTCCTCCCATGCACCTCTCTCATGTGGAGTCCCTCAAGGTTTCAATCTTGGGCCTATTCTCTTTTCGCTCTGTCTGCCCCTATTAGGTGCTATCTCAATTCACTTCTATGCAGATGACTCAGAAATATACCTCCCACTGGAACAAAATATCCCCAACTCTCTTGACCCACTGTTGAAGTGTCTGGATGGCATCAAAGTTTGGATGGCTTTGAACTTTTTACATTTTAATGGCCAAAAAACAGAAGTCATTGTTTTTTTTTAACAAGCCTCGGCTCTGTAGATTCTTATGTCAAACCCACAGAAACCAATCTGGGGGTAAAAAATGGACAATGATTGGTTAAACAGACTACAGTAAAGTTGCGCTTCTTCCAGCTGAAGCAGCTTTTCAAGGTGAAGCCTAATGTTTCTGGCCTCCCTTCATTGTCTTCTTGTCAATTTCAGGATCAATTTAAAAATTTTATTGGTCTCTTACAAAGCATTGAAGTGCATCACCATGCACTTCTGGTTGCACCTAATGTTAGGCTGATGAACAGGGACGACTGTGACTTTGCCACTGTAGCCCCTAAACTCAGTAGCCAGGTGCCCCCACAGGTTAGTCTGGCTCCCACACTGGCCTTGTTGAAATCTCACCTTTAAACTCACCTGTATGCATCAACATCCCTATGGAGTTTGTTTCTAGTATTTTATTGTTTGTTGTTTAAGCTGAGTGTTATTATTATTTTTTCCCCTTTCGACCTTGCTACTGTAAAGCACTTTGTTTTCCTCTGTAGTTTCTAAATATGTTCTGGGAATAAAGTTGGATTGGTGACAATTGTAACCAGATAAAAACTAGATTAAAAATAAAAAAAAATAGGTTCAGATTTTCTTGGAAGTCTGGCATCAGTATTTATTGAAGTGAGAAATTTGTTAGAAAGTCAGAATTCAGAGAAATTGCACAGTATCCTCAGAATTTGATCTTTAAATGGACTTATTTAATTTTATATTCTGCTTAAAAAGAGAGAATCGCAAAAACAATGTCAAAACATTTTTTAAATGATTATTTTTTTACCAACCTAATCTTTCCCAGATTTTATTTTATTTTTTTTAACTGAGGCCCCATTGTTGTCCATTGAAGCAGAGAATGCAGCGTATGCTAGTGGTGTATAAAGACTAGAACGCTTCAAAGCTTTCTACGTAGTTCATCCTACTTGTCTAGAGAGGAGCTGCAGTAGCTTCATGTTTGTTATCTGAGGCTGTTTCTTTATATCCTCCCTTCTTTGAATGGTAGAGGGTGAGAAATTATCTAATTAACCAGTATAGGGTCCAACAGGTGATATTTCCTTGTTTTTCATCCCTGAATCACTCCAATGATCAGGGTTAGAGTCCTGGTTTAGTGAGCAGGCATCACATCTTTAATTTCCCCAGGGACAGGAGTAAGGTGGGTCTACATGGGGGCCTTATTTGTCTAACTGAAGTCTGTGATTTCTGCCACACTGTGTAAGAACAGAACAATGCTGACAGTGACCTCTTTTCTCTTCCTCACCATCTCACACTGAAGCTTGTCCAGACATGCCGTTGACTCATCGTAGGGTAAGAAAACTCAAAACACTCCCAGTCCGACTTCAGAACCAGCGGAAATCCTCCTGCGAGCTGCTGAGGACAGTAAATACTCTGATCCGGCAGAAATGAACCATAACAGTCCTGGTTTTAGATCTCAATGGGCCGAGCTTTGACTGCTCCCATCCTCCCGGTGCTTGAGCGCTGCTGGAGTTTATATCTTATCAAATCATCTCAGGATTTCTGCTAAATCTCACTCATGCTGGAGCTGGAGCCCGCAATGTTGACAAAATGAGTCAGGACGAGATATTTTTATGCTGTGTTTGTGTTTCATCAGAGCTTTTCTTGGAAACACTTCACTGTAATTCACCCAGCAGCTGTTTTTTTTACATCCTGCCAGATCTGAATCAGAGAATATCTTCTGCATTTGAGGAATGATTATCAGGATTTGTCCTCTGGAGCTGCAGCTTGCTCCTCTCTAACATGTTAATTCACTTAAATTTCTGCTTTGAAATACAAATGACAAGCTTGATTTACATTTTTCATCTCAGTGTTTATGCAACAGCATCTGTTCAGAGTGTGATCTGTCTTTCATCCTCCTCTTCCTCCTCCTCCTCACAGCTGGAGAGGATTGTTTGCAGCACATGTGGTTCAGAACCTGCTGTGATACCACAGAGTCTGCATGCTTTTTATAGATGTACAGATATTAAGAGAGAAAAACCACCTCCTCAGCCTGTAGCACACACTTAGTTTAGCCATTTAGCTTAGCATCTCTGTGCTTTTCACGGGTTAAAGTGGGCCGAATCTCTCCTTTACAAAAATCATTTGATTCAAGGACGATTCATTAGATATGAAGCAATCCAGTACACTCCATTTGGTTCAATACAGATTTTAATTTGAATTTTTTTCTTTCGTATGTTTGCAAAGCCAAGCGAGTCCTGAGTTTTAAAAAAACCATTGGCCTTCAGTAAAATCCAGAATATACTCATTGGCACCAGGATATGAAACATGGAAAGTTCTGTCTAAGGGGGTCACTGGTTTAAACT
Organism: Halichoeres trimaculatus; assembly: GCF_033239565.1. Lineage (NCBI taxonomy): Eukaryota > Metazoa > Chordata > Actinopteri > Labriformes > Labridae > Halichoeres > Halichoeres trimaculatus. The sequence continues at coordinate 11,081,619 of NW_027437188.1, forward strand.
GTCTTCCTGAGTGAAATTTATTTCTTTCTTTCTACTCAAATGTCTGAAATATTATACACAACAAAGTCCACAACCTGCAGTTACTGTGCAACTCTGAAGCTCTACCATCTGCCTTTGTTGTCAGCTGTATGGTGGTGCTGTGGTTTGAGCTGTTGTTTCACAGCAAGAAAGGTCACCGGGTCAAATCTCAGTTCATTTAAGTTGGGTAGGTGAGTGTGTGAGTGAATGGTTGTCTGTCTATATGTCAGCCCTGTGATTGACTGGAGACCAGTCCAGGGTGTACCCCGCCTCTCGTCCTGAGAGCTGGGATAGGCTCCTGCTACCTTCAGTTGAAGATGAAGTATTAGCTAGCTTGCTGCCTATATTTGTTTAGTAGTTGAGGCCTGTAAAGGTAGTATTTGTAGTTATAAGGATGAATACATTTGCTTTTTTTTCGTTGCTAGGCGCTACCCAAGTAGCTGCCTGTTGCAGCAGCTCTCTCGTCTTTGTCCCTTTCTTGTAATTTTTTTGTCTCTTTTTCGTAATCTTTGTATTTGGAGTGGATCATCACTTTTTATGGTTCATTGTCGGTCACGGACACCAAACTTTTTGTGGCTTCAGCGATATTTTTTTACTACTTTTCTCCTGTGTTTGTCTGGAGATCCTACATGTAACCATGGCTGCATTGTTTACATGCAAAATTAGCTGTTAGCAGCCTGTAGCATGTCAATGCTAACTAGTGTAGGGCTTGATGATTTCCCTCGAGCTGAGGAGGAGGAGATGAGGACGACGTGCTGGTTCTCGGATGTGAGCTGGGAGGTGACGACGTGGACCTGTCCTTCCATCCATCGTTGTTGGGAACGTGGGATCCAGCCCCGGGGGATGGACGAGCTAGCTGTGCTAACCCAGCGGCATCGTGCTGTTCACGGACGTGGCTGACGGAGCTGACATCGGACGCCGGCGACACATTGGAGGAGCTTCGCCTGTTGTGAGCAGACAGGATCCAGGAGACAGAGACTGAACAGACTTCTGGGGAGGCTCAGTCCTGGACCCTGTGGAGGTGGAGACTGGCTGGGCTGGAGAGTGGTGGACGAGTGGTGGACGGGATGTCGTCATCTAATTTCTTATGGACTTTTTTTGCACTTTCTATACTCTTTCTTACTTTTGTTTTCTTAAATGCTGCGGTGACTCCTGAATTTCCCCTCGGGGATAAATAAAGTATTTTCTATTCTATTCTTTTCTATTCTATTTAGCTAAGTGGCAGACACCATTGTGAGCTCTAAAGATTAGTATACTCCAGCTGTCTATGCTAGTCCAGAGGTGTTCCTAGAGTCCTTTGGGGCCCTTGACAAATATTTATAGGGGGCCCCTTGGCTGTCCACCAGCCAAATATAAAAAATAATGTCACAAAAAATGTGACAGGAAAATACATTTTTAACAGTGCACATTTGTATCATTTCAACAAAATATATATATATATTGTACATTATATTACATAAGATAAGATAAGATAAGATAAGTCATACTTTATTAATCCCCGGAGGGAAATTCAAGTTGTTTGGGCACTCTTCCAAGCAAAGAATTGTACACTCTGATGGCTGCAGGGAGGAATGATCTTCGGAACCTCTCGGTCCTGCAGCGCACAGAGGTAAGGCGTCCCCTGCTGCTGATCCTCTGGACTATGATGTTGTGAAGTGGGTGATCAGAGTGACGGATGATGGCCTCCACTTTCTTCTGTGTATACCTTTCCACCACAGCCTCCAGTGAGTCCAAACTGGATCCAACCACAGAGCTAGCTCTCTTCACCAGTTTTTCCAGTCGCCTCTTGTCCTTCTGCTTTAAACTATTTCCCCAGCAGACTGCACCATAAAACAAAGCACTGGCTACCACGGACTGATAAAACATCTGCAGCAGCTTTCCACAGACATCAATTGATCTGAGCTTCCTTAAGAAAAAGAGACGGCTCTGCCCCTTCTTAAAGAGTGCATCTGTATTAAGGGACCAGTCCAACTTGTTGTCCAGATGTACACCAAGATATTTGTAGGTTGGCACCACCTCCACGTACACCCCATGGATGTTAACTGGCTGATGGCAGAGCCCAGACTTTCGGAAATCCACAATCATTTCCTTTGTTTTTGAGGTGTTCAGTAGGAGACAATTTCTATGACTCCAGTCACAGAAAGCTTTTATCAGATCCCTGTATTCAGATTCCTGTCCATTTTGGATACACGCCACAATAGCAGTGTCATCGGAGTATTTTTGGATGTGGCAGGACTCAGAGTTGTATTTGAAGTCTGCAGTATAAAGTGTGAATAGGAATGGAGCCAGAACAGTTCCTTGTGGAGCCCCCGTGCTGCTCATGACCGTCCCAGAGACGCAGTTTCCCAACCTGACAAACTGTGGCCTCTCTGTGAGATAGTCTGTGATCCAGGAGACAAAGGATGGGTTCACTCCTATGTCTTTGAGCTTATCTCTCAGTATCATGGGCTGGATGGTGTTAAATGCACTTGAAAAATCAAAGAACATAATTCTTACATAGGTGCCAGGTTCTTCTAGATAGCACAGGGCACGGTGGAGCATGTATGTAACTGCATCATCCACTCCAATATGATTTCTATATGCAAACTGCAGAGGTTCTAGTGTGTCTTTGACCTCAAGTCTCAACAGACGTAAAAGCAGCCTCTCAAAGGTTTTCATAACATGTGAGGTGAGGGCAACTGGTCTGTAGTCGTTGAGTTCAGCTGGGCATTTGAGTTTTGGTACCGGCACAATACAAGATGTTTTCCACAGAGCCGGGACCTGACCCAACTGTAGACTCAGGTTGAAGATCCTCTGAAGGGGTTCACACAATTGGGCAGCACAGTCCTTAAGCAGTCTTGGACACACACCATCTGGACCAGCAGCCTTCCCTGAGCACAGTCTTCCTAACTCTAACCTCACTCCTAAAGCTGTGACAGACGGTGACGGTGGAAGAGGCACAGGTGTAAGAGGGGATGTAGCAGGAGTGGTGGAGAGACACAGATGTGTAGAAGGAGCAGCAGTAGAAGAGGAAGTGGTCGCTGTGTCAAACTTGTTGAAGAACTGGTTGAATTCATTAGCACGTACAACATCACCCACAATTGGCTGCCTTGTCTTTGTGTTATATCCAGAGATGTTGTTGATTCCTCTCCACACCTCCCGCATGTTATTATTTTGTAGTTGTCTCTCAATTTTCTTTTTATATTTCACCTTAGCCTCCCTTAATCTCCTCTTCAGCACTTTTTGCACCAGTTTGAGCCGTTCTTTGTCGCCATCTCTAAAGGCTTCCTTTTTCTGATTGAGGATATCCTTGATGTCACTTGTGATCCAGGGTTTGTTATTGGGGAAACGGAGTACAGTCTTTGATGGTATGATATTGTCTTTACAGAAGTTGATGTATTCAGTAAAACAGTCAACCTGTTTATCAATATCTATACTATTTTCATCTGTTTCTAACAATACATTCCAGTCTGTGCACTCAAAGCAGTCTCTCAGAGCCTCACTGGCCTCAGGTGTCCATTTTCTAATTGTTACAGTAGTTGCATGCTGCCTCAATACGCAGGGTCTGTAACAAGACTGAAGTAAAACCAGATTGTGATCCGACCTGCCCAGTGGTGGTAATGCAGTGGCACTGTATGCATCTTTGACGTTGGCATATAGAAGATCAAGTGTTCTGTTCACTCTGGTTGGGCAATTAACAAACTGTTTAAATCCAGTGAGATGAGAGGAGAGGCTAACATGGTTAAAGTCTCCAGATATTATTATGAGAGCCTCAGGATGTTGAGTCTGTAGCCTGGCAACAGTTTCTTGGATAACATCACATGGAACTTCAGCAGTTGCTTTGGGTGGAATGTACACGAGGATTGTTATTATATGACTGAATTCTCTGGGAAGGTAATATGGCCTCATCCCAACTGCCAACAGTTCAATGTCCGGAGAACACATCTTCACCTTGACTGTAGTATGATCAGGATTACACCATCTCTGATTGATGTATAAAACCAGTCCTCCACCTTTTGACTTGCCACTAGCTTTGGTGTCTCTGTCCAGACGTATCAGCGTGAAGCCAGGGATATCCACACAGGAATCAGAGATGTTTTGATTCAACCAGGTCTCAGTAAAGCACATGAGGCTGCACTCACGGTATACATTTTGTGTCTTCACCAGTATCTCTAGTTCATCCTTTTTGTTGGGCAGAGAGTTGACATTCCCCATGATGACTGAAGGAAGAAAAGGCTTGTATCTCCATCTCCTGGCCTTTAACTTTGCACCAGCACGACATCCTCGGAAAGGCTTCTTTATCTCAGCAGGAATAGGGTGATGTCCTCCAGATTTGCTCCATCGTAATGCAAGAAGCTCCTCTCTTGAATAAACTCTCCTTCCAGCAGACATATCCATGAGTTGTTGTCAAAAAAGTCCAGTATTGAGCAAAAATTAGCAAAAGAAACAATTAAAGATAAAAATATAGCTAAAAAAGCAGAGTAATAACAGAGAGCTGCCAAACTTTGCTGCTACCGCTAGAAGCGCATCATTCGAAAGCCACACATTAGAAGTGTGTAATCTAAAATCTCAACTCCTAAGAAAAATAAGAGGAATAACATAAACCAGGAGGCTGCACGATAGCAAAGGGGTTAGCACTGCAGCCTCACATGAATAAGGTCATCGGTCCGATTCCCAGCTCAGCCGGTGGGTCTTTCTGTGTGGAGTTTGCATGTTGTCTCCAGGTACTGTGGCTTCCTCCCACAGTCCAAAAACATCATCAGCTTAATTGATCACTCTAAATTGTCCCTAAGTGTGAGTGTGTGTGTGAATGGTTGTCTGTCTCTGTGTCAGCCCTGGAATTAGCTGGCAGCCAGTCCAGGGTGTACCCCACCTCTCGCCCAATGACAGCTGGAATAGGCCACCCGCGACCCTGAACAGGATAAGCGGCGCAGAAAATGAATGAATGAATATAAACCAGGTCCCTAGTCAAACATGAGCAACATTTCTAGCCTACAAATTTTATAACTTGGCATTCTTAGCTTGACAACAACGTTTAGCTTGACAAAGATTTCATTTATTAGCTAAAGAGAAAGCATTCTAACTTTTGCTGTTTTTATTTTCAGCCTGCTGGCTCAACTGACAAGTTGATTGCAGATGTCCTTAACTGCAAGACTCAGCAGCAGCAGGACAGACTGAGGTGTTTCAAACTGCATTAGCTTCTATAAGCTATTGTCTGTCCTGCTTACCGCTTTCTTGATTTCTTTTTTGCTCGTCTTATTACTCCTTTTTATATTATTAATTGTATTAATTTTGGAAGGCTCCCTCACTTGTTTGAGCAAGAGTTGGGGATGGTAGGGGGGCTTCTGCACAGAGCCGACGCAGTCGTTGCAAACGTTCCTGCTCTGCGTATGAGCATGCGAGGCCTCTATGCTTGCCATACTTTTTTCTTGCTTGTGCACAGGCCTCTCCAGACACATTATGTTGAGTTGGAGCTGATAAATGTTGCTGTTTATAGTTTAGAAGGTATTAAATAGAAGGAAAGGCAGGAGACGTCCGAGGCGATGTGATGTTTGGCTGATGAACAAGGATTCAGTACATGATAGAACAGGGCTGTACAAACCTGTAGGGCAGGCTCCAAAATTCAACACAGAGGTATATGGTTGCTAGGTGCTGCCCTGTTGGCTATGGCTGCCTGTAGCAGCAGCTCTCTCTTCTTTGTCTGTTTCTTGTAATTTTTTTTCGTCTCTTTTTCGTCATCTTTGTATTTGGAGTGGATCATTACTTTGTTTGGCTCATTTTTTGGTCATGGACACCAAACTTTTTGTGGCTTCAACAATATTTTTTACTACTTTTCTCCTGTGTGTGTCTGGAGATCCTACATGTAACCATGGCTGCATTGTTTACATGTGAACTCACCTCTTAGCACGCTGTAGCATGTCAATGCTAACAGTGGCAAGGCCTGATGTCTTCCCACAAGGTGAGGAGAAGGAAGAGAGGACGATGTGCTGATTCTCAGATGTGAGCTAAGAAGTGACGACATGAACCTGTCCTTCCATCCATTGTTATTGGGAAAGTAAGATCTATCTCCTATAAGATGGACAAGCTAGCTGAGCTAACCCATCAACAGAGGTAATACCAGAGGGCAGAGTAGCATCATGCTATTCTTGATTACTGCTGTGACTTCAATTTCGTTGTACTTGTTACAATGTCAATAAAGTTCTATTCTATTTCAATCAATCCAAGACTCAATAATGTTCATTGACAAAATAGTAAATCTACAATTTTTTTGACATGCATATTTCTGTGTTAATGAGGGAAAAGTTAGTAATCTGATCTGTTTTGCTGGGCTTGATTTTCTCACAGTGATATTCTGCACAATTAGGCAGCAAAGAGAACGTTTGTTTCTTTGAGCACCCTATCTACCAGGTCACAAAATGAAACACATTAAAATAGATGTGTCAACCACAGAGCTCAGAGACGAGTAGAAGAAGTATTTGAGTGGTTCTTTTACACTGAATGTTAGTATTAGTGTTGTTTGAGTTTTAATTGATAAAAGGATCTGCCTGATGGTCACAGAAACAACCTTCGTGATCATTTGTTTTTATTGTAAAGATCTGGATAAAATGTGTTCCACAGTTGAAATAAAAGGGAGATAAGTTTGTTTATCTAGACACATGTACAAGAAATCAACAAAAAGATAAGAGGTCCTGGTTTGACCACAGGGGGTGCCAATTTTAACCCATACTCAACATTATTTATTAGAGCTTTGATACTAAAAATTGTTTTCTTACTTCCTGATATTTCTGTCCATCACACGTGAGATTCACATTTAGTCTTTGGTTATTTTTGCTACTTGCTCTTCCTGTGATAGTTCTAACCCCATAGACGCATCTGACGCATCCTTTCACCAGTAAGTTCACCAGTCTTTATTCTGTTTATGCTGCAGATACTTTCCCTGAAATCAACCCTGAGACAGTGCTCCGCCTTCATGATCCATTAGGTATCATCTCCTATCTCTGTCAGTGTTTGTGCTTGTATGTTAGGATGTTTATCTCTGTTTGCTGAGAGTTTGTCAATATGAAAATGTTCCACGTGTGTACTGGAGATGCATTTGGGCCCGGGGTATCGATCAGTTTGAAAGTTGGTGTTTGTGCTCCATCCGTCAGAACTGTAAGTCATTATCAGAGCGTGCGCGCAGACGGAGCCTCTGTCAGTCATCTGTTCTCATTAGGGCATCGACTCGCTGAGATTACAGTTGTGCAAACAGAAAAGGATCTGTGATTTCCTGAGGAGGGGATTTTCTGTTTCCATTAGCTGCTCTGATGTCAGGGACAGTGTAAATACATCGGCCCCTTTGTGTTTACTCAGATATATTTACAACACACAGGAGGACTCAGCCGGCTCGGTTTAAATCAGGAAGAGGAGAATAAAAACTACCTTCACTAAGACTCAGCTGTTCATGATTTTAAGAAAAAACTCTGCATGGCCTAAAGACCGAGACCAGGGACACCAGACTTAAAATCTGGAGTGTTTTTTTTAAGCAGACAGACTGGGTTTGTATAGTGAGCAGGTGGTTTGATGTTGGCTCTGTATCATCAGTGAACAACAGTCCACTCACCCTGACCTGTCCTCCGTCAGTGGAGGTGACTTGTGTTGTGAAGCAGAAAACTTCTTCAGACTCTTCCTGTTTGTCTGTATTTACGTGGCGGTTTGAAGGGTTATTTTTGTGACTGAAGCTGTTTTCATCTGCGATCACTGCACGCCAACCGGCAGTGACTCACAGGCACATCACACGCTTCATTTATTTCTTTGTTTCCAGCATTCGAGACATTTCTGGGTGTACAGACGTTTGATTTTTGAGTCTGCTGGTCCACACTGAATCATCGTTTTGCTGTCATATTTCTGCGGCTCTGTGTCTGTTCTTTTCGCCTCACTTCTCTTCTGGAGGGAAGCTGTTGTGACAGTTTATAAAGCTGCTGCACCGTCTGCTAATCCCTGGGCTGTTTCTCTTTTTCAACGCCAGTGCAGTCCCAGTTTAGATGAGTATAGATTAAATTCTGTTCCAAGATATCATGCTTTAACCATTCTGTATACATTCTGTATGTATCCATATCTTATCTGATTACAGTTTGTTACTTACCAAATCTAGATCTCTGAATTTGTCTGTAAACTTATCGATACACTCTGTTCTTAAAAAAAAAAAAAGAAACCAGACCTTCTCAACCTTCTCAAGATCACAAGCCCCAACAGGCTTCCAATGAGCTAGCCAATCAGATGAAACTCCAGTGGCTGCTCTTTGCAGCAGCTCCCTCTCTCTTGTCCTTTTTTCTACTTTTTTACTTCTCATCTAAGTCATCTTTGCATTTGAAGTCTATAGTTACTTTTTATGGCTCGATGGTTGGTCGTAGACACCAAACTGGTTATGTTTGCAGTGGTGCTTTGACTATATTTGTTTTTGTGTGTAACCATGGTTGCTTTGTTTACACACAAGACCAGCTAGCAGCCTGTAGCATGTCAGTGCTAACCAGTGCTAGGCCTGATATTCTCCTCGAGCTTGGGAAAAGGAGACAAGGACGATGTGCTGACGCTGCGGTGTGAGCTGAGAAGAGATATCACTGACCTGTCCTTCCAAAATATAGTTTTTTGGGAATACTAAGATATGTCAGGAAGGAGAGCCAAGAAAGGATTATACTTGCAAAAGAAAAAATATATATATATTTTTTTAGTATCCACCTTCACTCAGATTCTCTACTGTACAAACTCTGGCTCCTGTGCATTGTATAAACAGTCTATGGTCCCATCCCTTTCAAAAGACTATTTCTCTTTATGTTAAGTTCTTACTATACTTTACTATTTGGTATATTCTTTTGGTAATGTTTTTTGTATTTTTTTTTTTACCTTCTTGTTTGCTGCTGTAACTCTGTAAATGTTCCTGTTGTGGAATTAATAAAGTCGTATTGTACCGTTTCGTATCATATTTAGGGTCCTCGGCCTGAGCCAGGGCACCTTCTAGCAGGAGCTAGAAGGTGCCCTCGGCCGAAGGCCGAGGGCACTATTGTTTTCCGTCCGTTTCTTTTTTCTTATTATTCCGCCCCGTCAACGAATGCTAATTTGACCCCCTAAACATGCTCAAAAACTCACCAAAATTGGCACGCACATCAGGATCGCGGAAAAATTCGAGAAAATACCAAACATGACCCCCTACATCCCATAATAAGCTCAACAGCGCCACCTAGGCACACGCTAAGGGCCCTAGCTCGGGCTAGGAATGTCGTAGAGAGATGAAACCAACACCAAAACGCTCGTGTCATCGAGACGCAAAAATCATACGCTGCTACCCTGGACCTATCTCCAACAGGAAGCCGGCTATTTGCCTCACAAAATTAAAAAAAATTTTTTTTAACCCTTTCTGCAAAAATTAAACCCACTGAAACAAAAAATGGTACATGCTTGAAAATACCATCACATGACAGGTTAGACCCTGCTCTCCAAAAGTTGTTCAGGAAGTTGTTGTTTCGGGCCCGGTTTTCGAATGGCGAGCCCTCAAAGCCGCCGACCGCTTTTGGCCGATTCAGGATTTCTCCATGTTAGCAGATGAGGAGAACCGATTTCAGGTCAAAACACACATTCTACTAGTGTCGCATTTGGGCCTCTAGACAAAAAACTAAAAGTCATAGAGCTTTAATAATTACATGGTTGGATTCCTGACAAAATCCTCTACAATAACATGCTATTTTTACACAGATTAAGCCAACATTGTGGCCTACAGGACAAGTAGTTTGGCCATGTCTCTAAAATAAAAAAATCCATTTTCAGCTTTCTTCCATCTGTTTTGTGACGCATTTGGGCTTCTAGAGAAAAAAGTATAACTCGTACAGCTTTAAAAATGCCGAAAATGGATTCCTCACAAGCTCTACTATTAAATATGATATTTTTGACACAGATTGGGGTAAAATTGTGGACTCTGTGAGGATTTCTTTACATTAGATGGCTGATCAACTCTCAGTCTCCACTCTGTTTGGGGTTCTGTCACGCTAATTAGAGTTCCAAGAATGCAGCAGGTGATGTCATTCAGCACAGCAGAGGATACGTTGCCATGGTATCAACTGACTCCCTGACATCCCATAATATTCTCTCAGAGCCATTAGGCTCACTTTCACCCTATGCACACCAAAACAGCCCTAACTGGGGCTAGGAATGTCGTAGAGAGATGAAACCAACGCCGAAATGTTCGTCTTATTTTGATGGACACATTGGAGGGAAAACCGGCAGGAGCCCGAGGACCCGTCTAACGCTGCTTGCAGCTTTAATTTTTCTTGTCTTCTCTTATCACATCACACCGGGTGCTGACAGAGACAGATTTTTGCTGTGGCCAAGTGACTGGCAGGTGGGAATGCTGAAGCTGTTTTCCATTAGATCTGAGGTTTACCACCTTTTGCAAGATTTAACACATTTAAGGCTGAGTTATCATTTCCAATACTAGGACCACCATCATTAGTCTTTATAAAGCTGCTCCACAAGTCGATGAGTGACGTCTCTGACACCCTGTGCATGTTTTATTCAGTCCGTGGTGAGCTCCACAGACTCAGCTTCTGCAGGGGGATTCATGCTCACACTTGCTCTGATCGTGGTTATTGTTGCAGATCCTCCAGCAGTTGATCGTCTCACTGGCTTGCATACGTTGCACAACGTATTGACATGCTGTCTCTTGTGTGTGAACCTGATATGCTTCACTGCAGGGCATACTGATGGAAATGTTCACAGTTGACTCAGTAAAGGCTGTGTCTTAATTTCTGACTCACGTTTCAACGGTAGGGTGTCGTGTAGTTTTGGTTCCTGTTTCAGATTTTTTCACAGTTTAAATCAGGACTTCAGAGGAGGAAGAAAACAGTTATCTGAGTCTGCAGCAGATTTATGAACATACATTCACAAGAGGTTCAGAGGAACTAATTAAAGACAATAAAAACAGTATGGAGTTTCTGATTTTGCAATCCTCTACTGCTGAAAAGGACAGCCAAAGCACAGCTGCAATAAACTACAGTTCTCAGTATCCACTTGAAGCTGGCTGCATAGGCCAAGAAATGCCTATGGGGTCACATGTGTTGAGCCCAAATACAACCTGAAATCATTACTGGATGTGCAGAACAATTATTAAAATGTGCACAATATAGACGGGGTTTTTTTGTTTGTTTTTTTTCTCCAGAGCATCTGTTGAAAAGACAAATCAGTTCGAGATGATTGCCAGCTAATTTACATAATTCTGGGTGTGGCTGGGTTGACTGACAGGTGGTTGAGTAACTGATAGGGATTTGTCACATTGGGTATAAAAAGAAAGAATTGGCTACAAAAAATAGATATTTTACATAAAACAGGGCCTTTAGTGATAAGGCTTCTCTTTGAAACCATTTACTGGTTGAGGTCAGGGGGCAGACACTGTCTCTACTTACAGGAGTAGACTTAAACCTTTCCTTTTTGATAAAGCTTATGGTTGGAGCTGGATGTGTGTGAACCAGCTACGAATTCACTTTTTGACTCTACCTCCTGACATATTTTACAATCCTTGAAAAAAATACATGAGAACGGCAGCTGTCAATCATTTGGAAACGTGATGTTTAACCTTGTTTTTAACCTCTTACAACTAATGAAAACAAAACTCTTCAGAAAAAAGAGGACTTGAATACAAGGCTGCTCAACAGTATCTTCAAATCACCACAACAATCGGAGAAACATTTCTACGAGGAGTATTAATTTTTTTAAAGTTTGACCACAGCCCATCTGGAATGACTGGAGAACTGGAATTTTTTTACCTCTACTGCAGCCAGCCACCAGGGGGAGCAGTTTTTGTGGTGACCTCACTTCAAGCCGAGCAAGATGACGACCATTTTTTTTACAGTCTATGGTTACAACTGATATTACCATATTTTTTTTTATACTTTTAGGCCTGTCGTCCATATGAAACTGTAATTTTATGTCACTAAAGGCAATATCTTCTGAAACAACAGGCAAGGTGAAAATTTTGGAAAACTCATTCTGATGCCTAGCGCAGGTTTCACTTCTGAAAAACACTGTTATACAACATGGGTTTGGCATGCTTTGAGCTACACTTATCACCAGATTTGCCTGGTGCATGTGGAGGAAAGTATTTTTAAAAATGAATTTGTTGGCTACTTGTGTACAAGGCCTGTATCTTTGTCTGCCCCCCCCCAACGCCAACAGTTTAAGCAGATGTCTGTCTAACATGATCCTGGTTCTGCTTGAGGTTTCTGTTTGATAAAGGAAGTTTCTCTCTGTTGTAACTTACTTAATGCTGCAAAAGTCTTTACTCATGGTGCTTTAAGTTAAGGTCAGACTTCTTATCTTGCCCATATGTGGTTGTGCCTGTTAATAATCACACATTAGCAGGTGCAGACCTGTTACTGTTTTTTTAATTGTTTTGAGACAATGTTTGTTGTGTTTCAGCATAATAACAAAGATTTATTGATCAACTAAATACAATCTTAATATGAACAAGCAACAGGTGAGACAAGGAGGCACAGGTGGTGACAATGAGGGCAGGACATAATCATAGGAAGGGAAAATACGGGAAGTAAAATAAGAGTTTAGTGCACAGGTTATACACTCAGAGAATATCCTACAAAATAAAATAGGAAACTGAAAAAGAATCAGCAGCGGGGATCACACAGAGAGTACAGAGACCATAACAAATGGACGTAGTCTCAAAATTACGAGCAACAAGCCGATTCAAGTATCACACTGGTTGTCTGAAGGCCTTAACACAGGGCAGAGGTTCAGTCTGGACAAACAGATCAAAGTATGAGAGAGGAAGAAGTCTGATGAGCTGTAAAATCAGCCTCCGTCTCTCCCTGCATATCAGTTACTGCAGCGTCATCTGAAGATGTGATTAGCGGTGGCCCTGTCAAACTAAATGAGCGCGTCAGGACGACATATTCGACTTTCTCCCCCACTCAGGGAGCCGACTTTAAGGAGGAATCTCTGACATGGCACAATCAGGAGGTCCTTATTGGAGGAGTCTATAGTCTTGATTGAGCTCAAGTTTCGCCAATGAGGCACCAGCCGGGGCGGGAGCTCCCAGGGGAATTAGCAAAGTGGTCAGAAAATACAATAAAGTGTCAGAGCCAATTAAACTGTGAATGCATTAAGTCCAGCTCGCCCGCTGCTGGCTCGTGTGCAGGTAGAGGGAAGTTGCTGCCGCCCTCTTTTTGCATAATGTGAAGCTGCTGTAACATGCAGGACATAAATCCTGGAGTGTCAGACTCCACCCTGACCATTACAGCCATTAATCCAGCTCTCTGTACAAGCTCCAGACACTGGGAAGATGACTGATGGTTTAATGGGAGCAAACTGAGATCTCTGAAACGCTCACTGCCATCAGCCATCACTGAAACATTGTTAATTTAACTCCAAATAAAACATAAAAGACAGATCGTAAATATGATTCTTATATGAGGATGCATCAATGATTGGCTCGTGTGTTTGCAGACTGGGCGCTGACATTGTTGGAGGTCTGTTGGTGTGGCAGCAACAGGATGTGAGAGCAAACTTCCTGATGTCGTAAAAGGTTGCAAAATGTTCCTGTTACACCAATACTTTCATGCAAAACTTTACTGCCAAAAAGAAGAGGAGCTCGGCCTACGATGGCACATTATCCAAGTCAGAGCATTGAAATCAAACTGCAGCAACAAAGCTGGAACTGGAGATCTATCAAGACAGGCTAAATCAAGAGAGCTTTAAGTCTACTGTGTCCTGCAATATCAGGCCCATGCAGCCAATACTGCTGGTTTTAAGGAGGATCCTGATCCAGGATGGTGCAAAGGTCTTCAAACTGATGCACAGTCTCCACTTCCTGTTCATTTATGTCTACTGATGCAGGGACACGGTGCAGAAACTTAAATCCAAATGCTAAGGACTTGTTTTTAGTATATACTGTCTTATTAGTCTTTAAGGGGCTGTGATGGGTTTGAAAGTGATCTTGAAAAAGTCTCCCTTCTAGATTTATGCCTGATCATTACCCACATTCTAAAATGAGATTATCAGCGCCACTATACGTTATTTCTAAATGCTCCTTCTCAGCTTTGACCAGGACTGGTTTAATCATTGGCACGCCAATGTCTAAATAGCCATGGTTACATGAGGAGTTTTCCGTCTTTCCGAATGGAATCTTTCCGAATGACTTTTCCGAAAACAATAGTTTACATGGAAAGGAATATTCCAATCTCTGGTCTACATGCGCCGCTGTAATCAAACAGGATAGTCAATGGGGCATGCGCAGAAAAATGTAAACATCACGTGATTTATCGAAGCTGGAAGACGACAGTTTGTTTATCACAGTGTTGCAATACTCCGTATTGCAAGTGTCCGTCCAGTCTTGAAATTATGTTCATTTTTTTCAAAGTTCGGATCAAATACAAACTCTCCGCAGCAGTCCAGTGCTGATGGCTTAGCGCCAATTTTAAAGTTAAGGAACGTCTGTAGTTGCGTCTTACGTCATATCCGAGCATGCGCTGAAAGAATGCACCCTGACAACTTTCCGTCTGAGTGGATACATGATACCTCAATCAGTTTGGGGAAAGGAATATTCCACCCCTGTGAAACCGATTAAATGTCCATTCAGATTGGCACTTTTCTTTCAGAATGAGGTGTAAACAACGGTTAAATTCTTTCTGTTTGAGCGAATAAACCGAATGCAAGCAGAATATTTGGGTCCATGTTTATGTGGCTAGTGACAACACCACGCCAGCTGATGAAGTTTAGTGGAGAGATCTGTGATTAATTTTGTAGTGATGGTGGACACAGGAGGCTATCATAAAACATGAGCTAAAGGCAAACACGGATTAAGTTGTTTGTGATAGTGTTCACTCCAACCCACAGTCAGCAGTTATTCTGCAGTAGTCTGTTCAAACTTGAGAGTCTATCAATAAAATGAAGAGTGAGGTTACGTTAGCTCTGCTTGGTAGATGACTGGCAGGACATAACCAGGATTCATTAACATTACATGTTACCAACACGTCTCACAGCTGTCTGTAGCGCTTCATATGGACGGCTACTAAACTACTGTATGAACTGAAAGTTTGCTTGATGTCACATTAGCCTACAGATACATCTTAGCAATGGGCTGCTAGTAGCATTACATATAGCCGGCTATGACTACACATATGTTACAAACTTAGAATGTTTGCTTGTTGTCACGTTTCCAAAAACAGGGCTACGTAACTGTACTGATCATTATCTTACCTCGTTATGTTGTATGTGGTAAAAAGTTGACTTTAACAAAGAAAATTTATTCCAAAACAAACACACTCCTGGTTAAAAGTCACATCTTTATGACAGTGTTCAGAGACTCTGGGCAAGATGGTGGCGGGGCAGTCCAATTAAAACAGATCCTCCTCATAGCATCTTTGATATGAGCCACATTCAGCTTACAGGTCCAGAAAAATCATTTCAAGATACAGAAAGTGAAAAATGAAATCAGAATTGCTTGAACTGAGATTTCAAAACCAACGACACAAAATGAATCAAAAGAAATCATAAATATTCTTACAAGATAATTTTATTAAAAACAAGTTAAAAACACATGATTGAATTTTAGTTTCTTAATGTCACAGTGGTATTTTATCTGAAATCTACTATCTCCTTAGTTTGTGAGATGCCCGTGTCCAAAGAAATAAAAAAAAAAAGACTTACTTACTACTTTGATTATTCAACAAATAAAAGAGCAGAGCAGACACAGCTCTTTGGTTGTTAAGGAGAAAAAAGAATTGGAATCTGATTAGTGAAAAAAAAACAAATACCCACATTATTTGATTTACTTCCAATAAAATCTGTCAGCCAGTGTTGGGGATGCCTTGTGCATCTTCTCATGTAGAAGCTGGAGGCAAATCATTAAGGAGTTATCTTGCAAAAGTTTCTGCAACCTCAAGCTGTGTTACAATCATTTCAAGAGTAGAGCATTTACATCCTCACCCTCTCTTATGCAAACTGAAGCAGGAGTGGTGTTTGATGAAGTTCAGACTCTGGTAAAAAAAAAAAAAAAAAAAAGAAATCTGGTTCAAGATTAGGCAGCTGAAATCTGGATAGGATGGAAGGAAAGAGCGTACTTATGGTTAAAAAAGGCAACGATAATTGTTGGTCTGAAAGCTGGACCAGCGCTCCACACCCATCCACCATCACAGCATCCAAAGCCTCTCTCTGTAACAAGAGAACAACTCCCAGAATGCTTCATATTGTACAAACAAGAGCAGCATTTAAAAAGAGTATTTTCATTACATAACAACACCCTCAGTCTTTAAACTGCTCTGACCTTAAAGTCTGATCTTATGGGAAAGTTTGCTGAAGTTATACGTGATTTTATTTGGAGACATAGAAACTAGGAAGCTGTGTAACCTTCCACAAACCCAAAGAGCAGCTGTGTGAGGTTATATCTGTGTTTTATTACACCAATAAACAGAGTGGATTAAAAGAGCTCGGCTCTATATTAAGAAGGATGCGAGGGCAAAAACGATGGACACTGCAGCCGATGACCCGATGATTGTGAAATAGGTTTGATGATAAATGTTTGATGGAAAGTTCAATTTTTTCCACAGGGATCAAGAAACTTTTCTTTTTTTAAAAAAAAAAATCCAACTTTATCTCTTCACCGTAACTTCACCGTCTGTCTGTGTCAGTACTCATTTTGTCCTGCTGCAGTTTTCGAGAAGCTCACACCCAGATGTTGCAGTTTGTCCGAGTAATGTGGGGGAGTAATGTGAAGCCAATAGTTCAAGTCAAATAGACAAATCACAAAGAAGAAGAACGTTTGGGAAAGTATCAGAACTTTTTTTAGAAGTTATGAGAAACTATGAACACATGGTGAAACCTCCCCTCCCCTTATTCATTCAGTCTTGGGTGTTTCCAGTCCCTTGATATTTTTTAAATCATTGTGTAAACTGCATCAGAATAAAGTAGAATAAGAGCGTGGCCTACATCTGCATCTGCAGGGTTGGGTGAAGCTTAATGTGTTTTGTTCTGCAGGCCATTTGACAAGTTTAAAAGCTCTCTAAAAGCTCACAAACACTCCCTGCCCAAACTGGGAGAGCTTTTGGTGTGACGTGGGGTTAATGTGTGATAGATGCATTAGAGAGAAATGCGCTCTTATCACAGTTATGGAGAAGAGTATCAGCGCCGTGGACTGACAGCCTAATTAGGAGAAGCATTAGCGAGCTTTCTGCAGGAGGCTAAAAAATCCCTCCTCACATCAGCAGCCTAACAAGCAGAGGAGGACAGAAGCAGACTGTTTCCCTGTGCACAGTTCACTGCAGGATGAGCCACTCAGTTTGTGGACTAGCATGAACTCTATAAAGTGATTGTAATTGACCTGCATGGCGGTTATGAGAGAGCGTCCATCAGATGTGACAGAGCAGTTCAGACCGGCTTTGAAGGTTCAGAGGATGGTGCTGTTGTGAGGCCGTGCGTCAGCCCGGGCTGGTTATATAACTCTGCTCATTAATAATGCATCATCAGGGGCTGCTCGACACATATTTCAAAGTAGACACGTCAGACTCCAAACACGGAACAATCAGGCTTTTGACAGTGATGTGAGTGGTGGTCTGAGCCAGAGGAAGAGAGGGATCATTAATGGAAGAGATCATCTCTTCGACTTTACTGAGATCATAAACATTTGGTTTGTTTACAGACTACTCTTTGAAGAAAAGTTGCACATCATGTAGATCATCCCTGACTCTTGTTTTGGTTCATTTCTGTTCATTTTTACACTTTGTTTTCCCAAATACTGCGACTGATTTCTTCATTTCTTTCTTTACTTATCATACACCTAAATGATGCTTTGCTGGCTCTTGCTGGGAATCTTAAACCTCAAATGTAACAGACCAAAACTGATGATGATGCAACTTTACAACATAGAAAAGCAAGATCCATCAACACTAGAGTTGCTGATGTTAAATAATTGTTTATAAGAAGGCCTTCATGACTTCTCCCTTTGTTTCCACAGCAAAATGTGAAAAGAGTTGGATTATTTATGAAGCAGATTCTGATTTTTGATTAAAAATGACTTAAATATGTACAAAGCAGAATCAGCAAAAAGATGTAATGTGCTACTTTATCCAGAGGGGGCGCCAAGGGTGAAACAAAATAAAAAATGCACATTCAGCACCAACTGGGCATGTGATTAATGAATGGTTGTGTGTGACAATGAAAGTGATGGACTGGGTTCCTAATCCATCATGATGGGTAACCCCCAGATTTTTCCGTCATTGCTCCAAAAATCCATCAAAGATGGAGGCCAATCAGTTAACATGACCTCTGAACCAGACACAGCCTATTATACAACTTCATCTCCATTTACAGGATCAACAAACTGACAAACCACACCACACCACAACAGGATATCTGACTTCTGTGACTGTTTACATCCAGGTAGTAGAGTGTTGTTGCTGTAATCGGAGCTGCAGCCCTGGCTTTTTGAGGGTGACTCTGCTGCAGCTCAGGAACCGCATAAGACCACCTTTTCCATTAATGTTTTATTTAACTGGTGAGTAATTCTAGTGATGAGGGAAAAAATGTATGCTGCAGTCAGAACACCAGGAAAGTTTCCTGTAGGAAAACATGAAATTACTTTGACCACCTAAATATTCCCTCGATGGTGATGGTAGGAAGCCTGCTCATGGTATTATAGCAGCAGGTTATCAGAGCAAATACTGCACCAAACACATAGAGAAGTCTAAAGACTGTGATATTTATTCTTTAACTACAGTTTTTAATTAAGTTTTCAAATTGTTTATTTCCTTTTTTTTCTTTTGAACATGCAGTCAGTGTTTCTGAAAAATGGGTTCAACTGAATCACTCTTCTTCATACTAAGTTTGATGTATGGATTTAATAACCGGGGTACTGTCTGCTTAGATGTAATACAATAACACTTAACCATAGTTAATCTATGTTTTTAATGGGGTCCCACATTCCCACAGCACCCCTCCCCCACTTCACCATCTGCCCAGAGAACAGGCAGACCCCTGACTGTCGGCTTACTGCGGGATAAAACCTGACCAGACTCACAAGCTTCTCTGTGAACCCACCAGGACAGCCCACTAATTCACAGTCTGTGTGTGGATTTGTCTCTGTATACTTGTGAGGACCAACTCCTGAAAAACAACCTTTCTTTAGGGGACATTTTGTTAATTTGTCACAAATAACATGCTTGTATGAACTCTTCTGATCTGACTTAATGTTTCAGATTCTGAAGTAAATCTGAACCAGTTTCTCATGGTAGTTCAATTTTACAGACCATTAAGCTGCTCTTGAAGTGAGGTCCCCACTAATAACTCACTGAACTTTGGTCTGGCATTAAATCCATATAAGTCAATGTCAGGCTTCACTCTTACAGGCTGTAATTGATAAAGTTAAGTGAAAGGTTTTGTTTTCAGGAGGCTCTTCAGGACTTTAGGGTAATTTGCAGTTTCTTTGACAGTTCTCTGCCAGGATAGATAGGAATAGCCTACTTATCTTTTTAAACTCAGCGAGTAAATATGAAAAATCAGATGGGAGTACTCGGAGTCAGGCCGTCACGCTAAGTATTTCAGTCCCTCTTGGTTGTTCTTTTTTTTTTGTTTTACTTCTAAGGGTTAAAAATTAAATTAACAATAATGAAGATAGATCGTTTTTTATGTGTTTTTTGCATTCTTATAGATGTTAAATTAAGTGGAGATTGTAAATTTGAGTGTAGTACACATATAGACATGAGAAGTTCATCGCCTGATGAATATATTGAGGCATAGGGGATCTGTTACAATATGTGGTATGTGTAGAATATGAATCAATAGGTAATAATGAGACAAAAAGGTCATTTCAGCTGCATCGTGGTCATTTCCGTTGCTAGGCGCTGCCCAAGCTGCCTGTTGCAGCAGCTCTCTCGTCTTTGTCTGTTTCTTGTAATTTTTTCGTCTCTTTTTCGTAATCTTTGTATTTGGAGTGGATCATCACGTTGTATGGCTCATTGTTGGTCATGGACACCAAACTTTTTGTGGCTTCAATGATATTTTTTACTACTTTTCTCCTGTGTTTGTCTGGAGATCCTACATGTAACCATGGCTGCATTGTTTTCATGTGAAATTAGCTGTTAGCAGCCTGTAGCATGTCAATGCTAACTAGTGTAGGGCTTGATGATTTCCCTCGAGCTGAGGAGGAGGAGGTGAGGACGACGTGCTGGTTCTCGGATGTGAGCTGGGAGGTGACGACGTGGACCTGTCCTTCCATCCATCGTTGTTGGGAACGTGGGATCTAGCCCCGGGGGATGGACGAGCTAGCTGTGCTAACCCAGCGGCATCGTGCTGTTCACGGACGTGGCTGACGGAGCTGACATTGGACGCTGGCGCCACATTGGAGGAGCTTCGCCTGTTGTGAGCAGACAGGATCCAGGAGACAGAGACTGAACAGACTTCTGGGGAGGCTCAGTCCTGGACCCTGTGGAGGTGGAGACTGGCTGGGCTGGAGAGTGGTGGACGAGTGGTGGACGGGATGTCGTCATCTAATTTCTTATGGACTTTTTTTGCACTTTCTATACTCTTTCTTACTTTTGTTTTCTTAAATGCTGCGGTGACTCCTGAATTCCCCCCCCCTATTCTATTCTATTCTATTCTATTCTATCAAGACCTGACAGGGTAAGTCGCAAATTTGCGACAACAGGCATCAAGGGGTTAATTGTCCTACTTGTGCCCTTGTAGTAGCTTTACATAATTTATAACTCAAAAAAATACTTTTTTTTTCTCACTGGTGTATTAGAAAGCCCTCTGTCTGAAATACTTTGTCTTAGCTGCTGTCTCTCCACAAACCCCCTTTCTTCTAATTGGCCAGCCCTCCAGAGGCCTGTGGGTAGGCGGTGCTATGTGCAGACCTTGATTTTTGAAGCCCTGCCCCTCCAACGTGTTACAAACAATGTGATGATTTCATCACTTCAGAGGTCGTTTAAATCGAAGCATTTTGATCAGTTTACAGACAGATTCAAGGATTTATACGTCATGAATTTGTTTACTGTCTCCATGTTTCGTAAGGCTGATATTGGTTTTCTCATCTCATCCTCCACGGACTGGTATCCTGGTCTTGCTTCAAACAAAACAGCAGTACTATGGGCACTTCAGGAAAGTGTTTTTTTTCCGGTTGTCTATCAAACTGGAGATCATACCAGCAGCTTGTACTGGCCCAGACTAGCACCCACCTGGCCCTAAACCAGTGTTTTTGTCTTCCAGCTGAATGAGAGAGGAAGTGGTGCAGATTGAATCTTTTTGTCCTCCTCCTTTGTCCCATAGAAGGGTGACAGATTTTGTCTTTGTATTTTATGCATGCCACTTCACCTTGTTAGGACTCTGAATAGTCGGGTATCTAGGCCAAGAGCTCCTTCTCCCGTTTTTTGGCTTCCTTTGCTGGCAGGGGTTGAAAAGCTGTTGACTAATCAGCACAGATGCAGAGCCGCTAATTGGGACAGAAAAACCTCAGGGGCTCCAGAGGAAGGATACACAACTTTAGACATGCAACTCTGGTCAGACAGCTCAGACAGTGCCTGGCCTCTCCTTCTTTCTCTTCACTTTACTTGATTCATTCATATCAGGTCTGGTTAATTTCAGGATGCTGCAGTGTCAGTGTGAAGGCGAAGGCTGAGGATGTAACACAGACATTGAAAAACTCAGAATTCAAGGGAAGTGAACCCACCATGCATCTGTTGGGCTTTCTGAGTGATAAAGACAAATTAGCATCAGTCAAACAAACAGAAGCAGGACGCTGTTTTGTGGTCTTGCTTGGATGAACAGATGTGCAATTGCTCAAGCTGGGTTGTGGAAAGTATTCTGAAGAAGTGAAGTTTGTGCTCACACACATTTGCTTCCTACCTTTTTGGAGAATAAAATAACATTGTTGCACTTTCCTCTCATGTCTGATCTGCAGTCTGCTTTCAGGTGGTCAAATTTTCTTGTGCTATCCCTCCTGCCCCAACAACCATTGGGAAGACTTCAGATTTAAACGTTTACACGACGTTTCATCTGAAAATGCTAAAATGCTCTAAAAATACAGAAAAAAATTGCAATTATGTGGAAGGCTGAGGGACTGAAAATGCTGTAGTAAGCATGCCAGGCCTTTAGTTGTCGCTATAACTGTCTTGTCCAGCTTTAGGAAGATTTCCACCAAAGTATAGTTGAGCAGATCATCTGGTGTATTGGTGAATACTAAGTGCAGAGTTGGAGCAACAGATGCACATTTTGTTGAAAGACAGTCAGCAGATTGAGCAGCACAAGCACAACAAGGTAGTCCATGACGATGGTAACAATAGTTGTCCTGCTGTATGCGCTTGAGCAAAGCGGAGTGTGACGTCATCGTTTCCACTGAAAACGCCGGCTTACTGTTTACACAGCAACTGTGTCGGGAGCGTTTAAGAAAAATCCCACTCTGGAGGCTGTTTTCAAAAGTTTGCGTTTTAGGTCGGCTGAAACACTGTTTCCTGTGTAATGCAAAGCCAAAACGCAGCATTACTTTTGCATTTCACCCTAAAACTGTTGTTGTGTAAACGGCCCTTAGGTCTCTTCCAAATTGACAACATATTTTAGACTAGAGACTACATCATTAACTTCACCACAGTCTGAGTGTGTAGCTGTGTTTCCATTACACTTTTTCGCAAAATAAAAGTGATATTTCTGAAGTTTCAGTAAAGAACAATTTTACCTCGCTAGTGTCTCCATTATGACTAGAATTGTGCACAACTTGAGTAAAGTAAAATGTAACGTCTGCACTGATGATGATAATAATACCAATTCATGGACATCAGTGTTTTTATTCACAGATCAAACTGTCGGCTGTGAGCACGCCAACTCAAAACAACAGGAACAAAACACTGAATGAAAATCACCATCTCCAGCTCAACTACTTCACTCAGACCTCCGCCCCTCCCTCCTGCTGCTCTCTGACTCTGACCGGCTCACAGCCGTCCTGATGCCTTCACTACTGACACTCAAAAACACAAACATAAGCACTGAACACAGAAATTTCAGCAGAGCTGTAAAATATGAACGCCAGAGTCCATATGTGTGGCAGTGGACACATGAGGAGGTGAGGGAGGTGCGTTGTTATGACAACGTGACATGTTTTTGCAAAAAAAGATGTTTCTATTGCACTTTCGTGAGAAACTTCAATATCGAAGCTTTTGAAAAACTTTTTATCAAAATTTAAGAGGCTTTTTGAAAATGTGGTGTTTCTGTTACCATTTCTTTACCGTGATATTTATGTTTTGCGCAATTCTAGGTGTAATGGAAACGCAGCTAATGTTGGAGTCTCACTGCTTGACTTTTTCTATTGTTGCTCATGCCAAAGATGCACAAAGGTTCCATCAGTTTTTGGAAGATTCAGCTGCAGGATCCATTACTTCATCAGCCAATCCCACAGTTTTCTTGGTAATTGTGATGTTTTCACGATCATTTAGCTTCTAAATATGACTAAACATCTGAAAACACACAGGGAACATTTAGTGCATCAAGGATGAGTCAGATGAGGTAGTTATTTTGGATCCCCTCGTCAGCCGTAACTCCTCTTGGGACGGTGAGATCTTGGCGGTTGTCTCACTCAGAGCTCGTGCTGTCAGAGCTGGCTCTGTATATCTTATGTCTAAAATTATGTCTCAGCCTTGGTTCAGTTGGAAGTGTTCAGTGTTCTGCCAGGAGGACATGTGGAGGAAGATGATTGTACTGATACCTCATAAATCTTCGGATCAAAGGCTTTGTCCACGTGCCCCGGTTCAGACTGTTTTGTTTTCTGACGACCACTTCTCTACACCTAACCCTGAAAACCCTAACCCAAAAAACCTTAACCCTTACCTGAGTAACCCTACCCCAAACTCTAACCTAACTAACCCCAACCCTAACTACCCCTGTGCTCTGATAAAAAATGAGAAACACAGGTTATAGGACTGGCAGCCTGTTTATCATGTTTAGGGTTGTATTGGCATCATACTTTCGTTCTGTTTATTTCACAGTCTCTCTTCCAGCACTTTTTTTTAATCTCAGAACTCCTTTTGGTTTGTGTAGACTTTGATGCCCCTGTAGACAAAGCATGATTTCTTTTCTTTCTTTTTTTTTTTTTTTTTTTTTTTTTGCGTGTGTGGGTAATATTATAATAGTTCATTTTACATGTTAAATATGGCGATCAATCTTTGCTGTGGACTTCTTTTTTAAGTTACTTTAGCCGTGGATTGTTCATATCAGAGCTTTACAAACTGTATCAGTAGAGTTATTTTGGTAAAGCAGATCAGTCCAGAAGAACAACATGAGGATTCTGTTATGGAGAACTGCATCTGCACGTCTGAAAACCTGGCTGCAGTCAGTTTGCGTCAGCGATGTGGTGTTGTAGTCCAACAAAGTCTGTGCTCACGGCAGTAAACTTTGCAAGACAGAAAAACGTTATTAAGATGTGCAGCAGTGCGTGCTTCTTCTTTAGGATCTCTGCCAAGTAAAATCTGCAAAAGAAAAGAACCAACACTGACACAGATTCACTCAGGGAGAGGCTGATAAATTAATCTGTCAGTCAAGAGTAAATTGTTTTTGGAAACAGGATGATGCTGCTCTGAGGTTGGTAAGCTCTGAAAATAAAGAGCGACTAAGAACTTTTGTTTGTTTTTTTAAATACCTGCTAAATCAAAAATGTATAAATGAAAAAGTAATACTGTGAACATTATGTCAAGTTGTGTGTCATTATGCTGTGTCACGTGACAGTTTGTGCCGTTACATCGTGCCCCAAGAAAGAATAATTGTTACGTTAAATCTCACCACAATGCCTCATTACTTTGTCTCGTTACATTGTGTCTCATTACGTGGTGTTTCATATGTTGTTGTAACACTCCAAAAAAGAACCCAAAATGCAGGACTTCAGAGACAGGCAGAGAGTTTGAAATATATCCAAAATGCTAGGCAGAGACAAGGTCTAAAAGACAGGCAAAGATCAAAAAAACACATCAAGAACAACACAAGGGAAAAATGCTGGATCGCTGACAACGAGGACAAGAAGAACTGACACAGAAGGGAGGTTAGACTGGTTGAAAATACATACAGCAAGAGAGGTTAACGAGACTTAGGTGGGACACATGAAGGTAATCAGGGGCATGGCGACACAGAAGGGCAGGAAGTCAAAGGACCTGAAACAAGACAGGAGAGTGAGTACAAAGCAGTAAACAAGACAAGATACATAAGGGAGAAATTAAAACACTTGAGCCGTAGATGTGGAATAGAATAGAATAGAATAGAATAGAAAAGAATAGAATAGAATAGAAAACGATAGAATAGAATAGAACTTTATTGTGATTGTAACAAGTACAACAAAATTGAAGTCACAGCAGCAATCAAGAAAACAAAAGTAAGAAAGTGTATAGCAAGTGCAAAAAGCTCCATAAGAAACTAGATGATGACAGCTTGTCCATCATTGTCCAGTTCAGCAAGACTCCACCTCCATAGGGTCCAGGACTGAGCTTCTTCAGCATTCTGTTTAGTCTCTGTCTCCTGTATCCTGTCTGCTCACAGCAGGTGAAGCTCTTCCAATGTGGCGTTGGGGTCTGATGTTAGCTCTGTTAGCCATGTCTGTGAAAAGCATGATGCTACTCTACTCTCTGGTATTCCCTCTGTTGCTGGGTTAGCATGGCTAGCTCGTCCATCTTATTGGAGATAGATCTTATGTTCCAAATAACAATGGATGGAAGGACAGGTCCATGTCGTCACTTCTTAGCTCACACCTGAGAACCAGCACGTCGTCCTCACCTCCTTCTCCTCACCTTGTGGGAAGACATCAGGCCTTACACCAGTTAGCATTGACATGCTACAGGCTGCTAACAGCTGAGTTCACATGTAAACAATGCAGCCATGGTTACATGTAGGATCTCCGAAAAAACCAAGTAGAAAAAGTAGTAAAAATATCACTGAAGCCATAAAAAGTTTGGTGTCCATGACCAACAATGAACCATACAAAGTAATGATCAACTCCAAATACAAAGATTACGAAAAAGAGACGAAAAAATTACAAGAAAACGGACAAAGAAGAGAGAGCTACTGCAACAGGCAGCCATAGGCAACAGGGCAGCGCCTAGCACTCATTTATCTGTCACACGTGACAGTTGTGTCTCGTTACGTTGTGTCACGTTACGTTGTGTCACGTTACGTTGTGTCACGTTACGTTGTGTCACGTTACGTTGTGTCACGTTACGTTGTGTCACGTTACGTTGTGTCACGTTACGTTGTGTCACTTTAAATTGTGCCACGTTACGTTGTGTCTCGTTACGTTGTGTCAAGTTACGTTGTGTCACGTTACGTTGTGTCTCATTACATTGTGTCTCATTACATTGTGTCCACTTACTTTGTGTCTCATTATATTGTGTCCACTTACTTTGTGTCTTGTTATGTTGTCTCACTGTGTTGTGTCTTCTTGAGTTGTCAGTACATTGTCACATATTCTGTTACATTGTATTCCTTGTGGGATTTATTTTTCAATCAATCAATCATCAGTCTTTTTTTGTATAGAGCCAAATCATAACTAACATTATCTCAAGACTCTTTACAAAAACATTAACAAGTCTAGACATGTAACCCGTTAATGTTAACAAAATTATATTAACAGAAACCCAAATCAAGACAAGATAAGGAGTCTTATCAGTTTTTGTTTTGTATTCCATTATGTTGTATTCTGTTACACTGTATTTTGTTAAGTTGTGTCCCATTATGCCGGTCCTGTTACGTTGTCTTATAGGTTGCATCTTGTTACGATGTGGACTGTTATGTTCCGTCTTTCAGTTGTGTCTCTTTTCATTACATTGCTTCTGGTTATGTTACATCTTGTAATGTTACAAGTCATTACTTTGTGCCTTGCTAAGTTTTGTTTTGACATGTATGACTGAGCTGCTTTAAGTTGTTTCTTGTCACACGGTGTTGTGCTACATTGTGTCTGAGTCTTTCACACTCTGTGTGTCACTGAGTTAAGCTTTTATGTCATCTCATAACTTTGTGTCTAATGACATATCACATTGTGCAATGTCCATGAATCTATGTCCCCTTTTATTAGTTTAGTAGTGAATTTCACAGTGTGTTGTGTTGTGTTGCCTTACAGCAGATTATTTTATGTCAGGTTACTCTGATGGTAACCCTGAGAAATATTCTGTGACCAAAACTGAACAGAAGTCCACTTTGATCTTTTATCTGACACAGAAATGAATCTCTGTGTGTCCTCTGTTTCCCTGACCTCTCAACCCCTTAACCTTAACCCAGGTCCTTCAAGTGTACACTATGTCACCTGTCTTTGTTAAGGTTTTATTTTCCACCAAAGGAAAAATTCTGATTTACTTCTTATTGGGTATTTTAACGATGCATCAACACTGTTTAAATTTCATTTCTTACATTTTTTAAAGCTACAGTGTGTAGAAACAGGAAGAGATTTTAGATTAAAATGTTTCTTTCCTCACTCCTGTTGGTGACCTGATGGTGGCCTCTGATGACAAGATGCCACTCTAATGAATCATCAATATGATCCTTCATTTGTCAAGTTTTCACAATAAAAGAGTCAATAGATAACTTTTTTTTTTCTGTGCACAACAACCCTTCTTGTCCTCTTTTTTTGCCTTCCACCTGTTGCCTTTTGCACAGCCTTTCACTGAATATAATAATGAGTCTAATTATTTTGTCCATTCTGTTCCGTTAGTTATTTTTTATACCTCATCACCTTGACCTTTGCACCTCCTCCCGGAGAATAAGGACATTGTTGGAGACACTTCCTCCTTCTTTCATGACAACCATCCGTTCTCACACTCTTGCTCTCCCGCTGAGTAGGGCAGGGCATTGTAACAGAAGCTATTTTTGCTGTCATAGACAGTCCTTTAATTCATCATGAGGTGCCCCCCTTTAGATACAGGGATTGTCATATTCAGAAGCAGAAACCAGCATGACAAAGGTCTGAGGTCAGCACTTATTTCCTCCCTGTGCATTGTTTCTGCTCTGCTGTTTATGAGCCTCATGGGAAATATGAGAGGTGACAAAACAATGCCATCATATCAAACCACAAAATGTTGTTGTAATCAACACTTAATGATACTCATTGTCTCATTTAGAGACCTGAAGGTGTCAACTGTTCATTGACTGTCTTGATATTGAGTCAGGATGAATCAATATGTGTTTAAATATTAAACTCACTATCCAATATCTAGTAATCTGATATGAATGAGGTTCCTGTGTAGCTGCAAGACCCTGAGTGTTTTTATATGCTGCAATTTTTGGTTTTAATTGCAAGATGCTCCCCAGAAATAAAAAGACAAAAAAAAAAATGTGTGTGAAAATTTAAATGATATGAGGAGGACCTGTTTTAATTGGACTGCCTCGTCACCCTCTGGTGTGTCTGTAATGTGTAACGTTCGTAAATCTAGGTTATGCCCTGCCAGTCATCTACCAAGCAGAGCTAATGTAACCTCACTCTTCATTTTATTGATTGACTCTCAAGTTTGAACAGACCACTGCAGAATAACTGCTGACTGTGGGTTGGAATGGACATTATCACAAACAGCTTAGCCCCTGTTTTAGCCTTTAGCTCGTGCTCTATCACTCTCCTGTTTATCTTTCTTCTGCTCTCCTGCCCTTTTTCCTGTCTGACAGTTAGGCTCCTGTGTCCATCATCACTACAAAATTAATCACAGAAATCGTTTTCAGCAGAGAAAAACACAGATGTATCTTCTCACTTCTAAACTTCGCCAGCTGACGTGGTGTTGTCATAGAGACTTCAATGATCCATAAATCCATCTGGTCTTGCTTGACTTGATTTGGAAGCTACAAAGTAGTATTTTGAAATAACCTGTAACCTGTAATATTGGCGCTGATAATCTAATTTTAAAGTGTGGATTACAATCGGGCATAAATCTTGAAGGGAGACTTTGTCAACATCAACAACAAATTTCTCACAGCCCCTTTAAGATAATCAGTATGTCAAAATGTATAATAAATCTAATTTTATTGATAAAAACTTTTCATATTAATTAAAAAACAATATACTAAAGGAATACATAATAAAGACATAATATGAGATTTTATGCAGATGCATAAACGCACATGGCATTGTGAATTTCTGCAAATATATTGAATCTAAAATCTTCTCCATCCATAGGGCTTCTGTTGTCACTCCGTTTCCTCCATCTGCTCCTATCAGTTATCAGCACTTTTGAACTCTGCAGGAGATGCTGAGTGCTCGCCTCTGCTGACCGTTCACTGTGACTGAAACCAGAGCGGCCACCATAATGGCATCATTGATCACTGGCAATTTTTTTCCCCCCTTCAAAGCTTTCACGACCATGAGAAGTCTTTCCGCAGCAGAAAAAAAGGCAGTCTTTATCTCAGTGAGAGGATGGACCTGCCCTGAATTTAACCCCTGAGGCCTAATGTGCCTCTGGAGTTTTCCTTAGACCTCCAGAAGAAATATATGGTGTGTTTTTCTGCCTGAAAGGGTTGTTTCTTCGAAAAGCTGCAAAAGCTTCTTCTCATAGTAAAGAGGACAATTTTATTATCAATATGTTTTTTTTTATATCCAAGAGATTATAAATTTGGTCAAAACAAATTTGAATCAAATAAAAATGCGTCAGTGAAGCACTTTTGACATATTTTGTAATAATAATTCATTCTTCGAACAATAACAAACCTCTATTGTGACCCCAAAGCTTCCAGCTGCATGTTGGCTCGGGAGGCATCTTGGATCTGTTTTTCAGTAACACACTCAAACTCCTCTGTGAAGCTCTTAAAACTAGCTGTAGTAAGATTTCTTTGATTTTTAGCACTTTAAAACATAATTTTTTAGACACCATCACACGCCATGACTCCATAGATTAGCACAGTAGCAGCTGTTAAATCTCTGTTGATGACCAGGCTCTTACAAACGGCATCATACTGCATCAGCTGTTGGGTAGCTCCACCTTCTTTTGAGGACTGTGGACCGTCACTGTGTCTCTCCATCTTTCATCCTCCTGCTGTTGTGGTAGTGAGTGGTGCCCATAGTGGCCAGGTCTACTGTTACAAATGAATACTTGCATTTAAAGGTCTACTGAACTGGTTCGTGTTTGCTACTTTTTTTAACATTTACGGCTGTACATCAGCCACACTGCAGAATGACATGGACACGTTGACTCAGGAGTATGAACCAGGCCGGAAGCCATAACACCCCAGCGGATTGTTTGTTCAGACGGACTTAAAAGGTATGAAAACACATCACATTCAAGTTAACATGTGTCTCAGTGATCTGCTGAACACGTTTCTGTACTTGCTTTAAGCTT
Organism: Halichoeres trimaculatus; assembly: GCF_033239565.1. NCBI lineage: Eukaryota > Metazoa > Chordata > Actinopteri > Labriformes > Labridae > Halichoeres > Halichoeres trimaculatus. Next base: position 11,111,918 of record NW_027437188.1, read on the forward strand.
TTTTTTTTTTTTTTTTTTAAATAGCCAGCAAAAAATGTGTTTTTCCGAAAGTTGGACCCAAAACCAGGTTCTGAGAAAACCCACTGAGGAACGCTCCTAGGGACCTCACGGATGCGCCCTAGAAGTTACTGAGCCCTCTGGCTAGGTTTGGTGGAGTTATGGCCCATTTGGTGAAAGGCTAAAAACAGGCCTAATTACACAAAACGAAAATGCTCTGTATAAAAGGAATTTTTGCTCTGCAAACATGCTATTTGTTTGTAAAATCAACATGTATGAAATCTGGTAAATAACTGGTAAATAAAGGCCTGTTTTGATTGTTTTTCCTCAGGATAGAGATGGCACATCTGGAGCTGTTCAGTGACAAAGTTGTGCATTTTATAAAAAAGACATTCATTTTTAAAAAGAAAGTATATTGCGTTGTAGGTTTTATTCCTCTTTTGATGACTTTAATTTAAAGGAAATAGCTCAAAATTGTCACTTGTTTTTTTTTTAAGACGAAAAAGGCTAAACTGGAAAACAGGATTAATAACAAAACACAAAGAGTTAAAAGGGACATCAGTTGCATCATGCTTCTACGTTAAATGCATAATTCAGTACTTAGATTCATTACTCATATAAAATATCTAAAAATCGATATGTTTCAAAATGATTTATTGAGTTTAGACGATCTCTGCCTTCTCGCTGGTGCTCATAAAAGTCTACATTAATGTACTGTGCATTTAAATCTACAGTAGACCGCCCTCCTCTGAATGAACCAATCATCTGCTCCGTCACTAATTTTTCTACCAATCAGAGCGGGTCTTTCATCCACAGCAGAGCAGTGCAGTTACTTGTAGCAGTCTGGTTGAAATCTGCTCCAGTCGAGCAGGGCAGCGAGCGGGTTCAACGTGTGACTGACGCGGTGTGTGTAGACGGAAAATGCCCGAGAAGTGACACCAGAGGCCGGCAGCACTGTCCGGATATTCACACTGGATTCTTTGGAGATACTTTGACCACGAAACCGGAGTCTCCTGCGTCGTATCCGCAGCGTTAGGTATGTTTTTGACGTCGAAATGTCCCTCTCTTCTCCCCTTTCCTTAAGCTCAGGAGCTGCGACAATTAAACGCACATTTTAGAAACGGGGTTCTGAATTACCGAAACGGGTCTTTTTATTAGCCTTATAACGGATACCAGTGCTGTTATAATGTGTGTTACATAAGAACCAGTGTGTTGTCAGTGCTGGAAAGTCACATTTAAATCGATATAAATCCAAAATAGATTATCAAAATTAGCCGGAGGTGTGTGTTGACAGACAGCGCCGTTACGTGCCTCACCGGACTGCACACAAATCTGCCACGATTGTCGATAAACACACTCAGATTACACACCTTGAATATTAACGAAGACAGATTTTAAGAAGGGGTTTTTCTCTTGGATATTCGGCTGGATTTCCAATCATATACAACTTTAACACATCCTGTGTCACTGCTTTTCTGCTCTCATGTCTACGCACAGGCTTTTCTATTCAAAACAGACCCTGCTGGGTGCGCAGGGGCGGATCCAGCCCTCCTTAACTCGGGCTCTGACTCATGCAGGGGGGGCATGGAATATGTGTACACACTAAAATAAATAGTCGTTACTTATCTGTCTTCACTTATTAAAACTAAGTTTAAGGTGCTGTGCAGAATATCTGTTTAGTGTCGATTACACCTGTGGACAGAATTGATACTGTTTGTACAGGATGGAGACACCTTTTCTCATGTGATTGGGACTCCTGCTCCTGTACATTTGTTTTGGAAGCATTTTTTAACACTAGTATTCCTTGTTTTTGTCCTTGCTTATTTAATACAACTTTTTTGCTGGACGTAAAGTGACAAGGTAATCTGTAGTTCCATAGCTCTAGTGATGCCCACAGATGTGTCTGTAATATGTAACATCAGGGAGTCCTGGTTACGCTTTAAGCTTTAATAAGCAACGCAACAGAATAGCAACATAAAAACCTTTACAGATTAAATATCTCAAAGAAAATGTTTGTCCAAAGTCACTATTTTGGTTCCTGGAACTGCATTCATTCTTCTTGCACAGTCTTGAGCTGTCAATAATATACAGGTTCCATGGACAGGATGCAGGATCAGACCCTTTTCTCTTGCAACTGTCTCATGCAGATATGCAAAGTATCTTTTCTAAACTAAACAGGTAATAACTAAACCTATTAATTTTCAAGTCCAAATAAAATCAGCAGCAGCATGTTGCAGCACAGCCTAAATCTCAGCCTATAGGGCAAATAGCCTGTCATGGCTTAGGATTTAGGTTTTGCACCCTGAGGTAGCCAACCAGAACTCAAGAGAGTGCCATGCCGTCCCTCTTTGGATGGCAAGCATTACGTTTTATGGGCTAAGTGGTTTGTGTAAAATGTCAAATAAATCACTTTAAGGAACCCCAAATTGACTTTGTGTGAATTATAACTATAAAGAAAGATCTTTTAATTGCAGTATTTTAAACAGAGGTCTGGTTTGAGGTTATGCATTAGATAATGGAGTTTGTGGGGGTTGTGTTTGCTTACTTAGCGTTGTCTCTTCACCATATATTTATACAACATCTCTGTTATACAGCGTCAATAGTCAGTAGCTTTGCTCAAAGTATATTGAATACTGTTGTTTTTATTCTGTGAACTCTTGGCACGTGGCCTCTAAGGACCGCAGAAACTGATTAGTGATGTCAAACTCCAACAGACAGTGGTGTGTTTGTTCCTGCTGACACCAGCCATCACTTTGTTTTCCATTGATCAGCTGATAATTTTCTGGATTGGTTAAAGAAGTCTGTGAACAAGTTTCTCACAGTCTAAGCTAATCTTTATAAATGTCAGCCTCTGTGATCAGTTCACAGTTTGATCAACTGTTTGTGAGTGAAGATGGTGATGAAGTTTAAAGCACAGTGACAGGCATGCTGGATGTTTGCCCAGCAGGCCTGTCACTACAGGCACAGTTAGGGACCGCTGTAAAAAATGCAGTACGTCTCTTTTTATTATTTAAACACCCACATACACACACATACATGTTGTCATTGCATTTTGAAGTCCAAGAACAGCTAAAGTTTCCAAAGAAGAATGAGTTTCTGAATCTGGAGTAAGAGTCATCTCTCTATCTGTGTGTAATGAGCCTTCTTCACCACAGTAGAGCAGCACGGTCAGCATAGCAGCATTGCTTCGCGGATAAGTCTTGTCTAAATTTTCCATCTATGGCAAGAAATCCATACATTTAAGAATAGTGAATATTTAAAGTACTGTGTCCAGTGTATATATGAGTGTGTGGTTGTTTGTGGGTCATGGGTGTGTGTTCGTACCAGTGTGGTAAGGAACATGTGTTTGCAGATTTGTGTGTTTGCACAGGGTGTATGTACAGGGGTGTGTGGTTAGATGTGTGATTTAAAAAAGTTCATGTTTTTCATGCGTGAGTACACCCATAAATTTATGTATTAAATACGTAGAGGTTGGAAAATCTGAAGGTTTAGTCTCAAGATCCAGTACCGTAATATTTATGTTTTCAATATAGGAAAGCAGAATACCTCCTCTTTAAACTTTGGAGGGTAAACAATGACTAAGGGCGTATTCAGACCTGGACTGTTTGGTCCACTTTAAACGGACCAGGGTTCGTTTCCCACGCTGGTGCAGACTTTTCATGCAGGTGTGAACAGACACAAACGAACCCTGGTGCGGACCAAACAACCGGACCCAGACCCACTTTTTGAGGTGGTCTCGGTCCGCTTCCAAACGAACTCTGGTGCGGTTCGTGGTTCTCCAGTGCAGGTCTGAATACAAACCAAGGTCCATCCGAACTAACTACAGGATACATGCGCCTTTTGGGCCTATAGAGCCACTGTAACCTGACCGTCTTTGGTTCATACCTGACCCTCCGTCTTCTGTTTAGCCATGCTGTTGCTGGCATGTTGTGGGTCAGGACACGCAGAGCATAGCCTCTCCTTGCTGCGCGCATTCGTCTTCGCTTTTCCAAAATTGTAAACAGTTTTGTTAAGCCTACTTTGAAGGAGCTGCTCTTCAAACTGAAAATGATTTTGCAGCTTTAATAAGAGCACACACCTCCATTTCCGGGTCTGTATTCTGTGTGCCGCCCTTTGTCAGTGCTGTCCAATGAGAGCACTGATCGTCACACACGTGGATGTGTTTACAGAATATAGTCCACTTGCAAAAACTACAATCTGAATATGAACTGCACCAAACGAAAAAAATAAAGTCCGCTTTTGGTCCGGACCAAACAAGTGGACCAAAGGACTTTTCTGGTCTGAATACACCCTAAAACTGCTGAATCTTTTCGTTTAAAGACAAACCTTCGACAGAGCCTGGCTGTAATGTTGTGTATGTGCAGTAAATGGTGCAGACAGCATTTCAAGTCAGTCTTAGTAATTTTATCTGTTTCTTATGTTCTGGATATGTTTAGATGCATGTGGAAACACATGTTGTTGTAAAAATAAATAATGTGTAAAAATGAATAATCAAATATTTCTAGATAAGCAGCTTTACTTATTGATCTGTAAGCTAGTGTTGCATTTTTAGCAGCCGTCCTCCATCATAGCTCAGGCTTCTGAGTAAAAAGCTTATTGGCAGCTTCCCATTTTCTCCTGTAACGCGGCTGAGGATGCCAGAAAATAGAGAAAATACAGGAAATACTTTTCTGTCGTAGTATTTGTTCAGTGGATTTATTAACCAATAATTGTTGCCTGCAGGCTCACTGTGATGAATGTTTGTGGAAATATATTAGAGCAGATTTAGAAAGCTGAAAAAACAGTTTGTGGAGGCCTTCAGGGGGCATAGACTACCAGTGTCTGTGCAGCAGGGAGCACATCTGCTGTGTGCAGGTGGTCCAAGGGGAAAATAGACCAGAGTCCAGTTGAATTGAGAGTTTTTCTCTGAGCTGGCTGCTCTCTGCAGCTCGGCCTCCACAGCTGCAGACCGGGATCAGTTGGACTCCAGTTCACTTATACTCTTCATTTCCTCGTCTGAAAGGGACACCCACTGCTGCATCACAATTATTACATTCAGCAGAGCAGCTGTCTGATCACTGAGCCCTGAAAGCTGCACACAGGCCTCATACTTATTACTTCTCTCCAAAATAAGAGCGGTCTGCTGCAGGGCGTTGGAGCATGTATTCATCAAACCACTCAGAATAGATGTGCTGCAGGCCAGAGATGTCAGTCCATGTCCTCAGCTTGGCCTTGCTGAGAAGCTCCTGATTGATGGGTCGCTGTTTGTTTGCTGATAGTGAGGACAGACTGGAGTTTTACAGCTGACACAACAGAGATTTGGGGGGAATTTCTCACTTGCCTTTGCAATAATTAGTACTTTGAAGAGTAATTTTGTTTATAGATGAAGGATTGCTCCTGTAGATTGCTTCATCTTTCAGGAAACAACATTTTTCAATGCATAATCCATGTGAACACATGCATCTGATATGTTGAAAGTTCTTTGTTTTGCCCCCGAGAGCTTCAGATTATCTGATCCAGGTAAGCTGATAAGCAGAGATATTACTGTCTAGGCCAAACTCAGTTTATACACTGGAGTAAGACAGTAAAATACCACACAAGGTTTATTGTTCCTTACCAAAGAAGGGAGTTGCCGGAATATCGCTGCCTCAATCAGTGAGTCTTTATGCGCTGCATAAATATTGTGTTGAGCCTGAACTAAGTTTAAACCCTTGAGTCACTCAGCAACAATCAAACTAACAATCAAGGCAGTGATGGACAAGCAACTTCCATGCACTTGGTGGTAAAAATCTGTTTTTATCTGTAACTTTGAGCAGAATGAAAGCAGTTTCCACCCAGAAAAAGTATTGTGTAGTTTGCAGACAAAGGTCTTTAGCTGAAGATAGTTTATAAAGTTTCAGAGACTGAGAATTAAGCTGCGTTTCCACCAAGCAGTACGGGTCGGTTCAGTACGGTTTGGGACGGTTTGGGACAGTTAAGTCTGATCCCGTTTGCGTTTCCACCGCAAACTGTGCCCTCTCGTGGTGGGCGGCGTGTAAGCCGCATGCCGGAAGCCACAGCTGGTAAACAATAGCGCGACGCCGTAGCAGCTTATCCCGCGATTAAATCCAACAAAGAAGAAAACGCAACACAGTAAACAAAGAGCACGGATGGAAGACATGCAGCATTTCGTCCTCTCTGTGATTTTCATGTAACTCTCTGTTACAAAGTGCAATCGAGCTTCGTTTCAGAGAAGTCTGTGAGCCGCAAGGAGAAATGCAGCCGCTGTCGGGGTGAGTGACGATTCTTTTGACCAATCAATCGTCTGCAGTGTGTTGCTCCACCTCCCGAGAGCGGATCGGTTCAGTCTGGCACCCATACGAAAGGGTCCCAAAAAAGTGGGACGGCTCGTCTCGGTTTTTAGGGATCCGTCCCGGGATGAGTCTGTGGAAACGCCGCTAAAAGCGCACCGTACCGAGACGAACCGACCCGGACTGCTTGGTGGAAACGCGGCTTTACAGTCCGAGCTGAATGGTGACAATAAAGCAGCTATAGCATCCTGTGACAATTACTTACTCATACTTAGGCCTGTCACGATAACAAATTTTGCTAGACGATAATTTTCTAAAATATTATTGCCGATAAACGATATTATTGTCAATATTATTTTGATTTTTTTCCCCATTTTTTCATTGATGTAATTATGATAAATGGGATAATAAAGTGAGTACACCATATCAAAAGCAAGAAACTTTAATTTCTTAAGAGTATTTAACTGTAATTAAAAGGTCAGGATCTTTTAAATAAAATAAATTAAACAAAAAATATAATAAATTTAACAAACAAGAAAGAGGAAAAAAATACAATGAAAATGAAATGGACTCTCTTTTAGAAAAAAATACATGTCAATGAAAATAATTAATACTAATCAAAAACAATGAAACATATACCCTGTCTTTAAGGAAAAACAGAACTCCAAAAACAAAACAAAACAAAACAACAATAAAAACTATTGTTTTTGAAAGGGAGTTTATACAGTTCCTGAATTGTTTGTAACATGTACTTTTTCCCAGTCAATCCGTACTGTCTGTCAAACATTTTGAGCATTTCTGGTTTTCAACCGTATTGAAGGGCTGCATTTCTTTGGCAATGTAGCTGTCTTTGAGCGCCCACCATTTAGCACTTTTATTTCTATTTACTTTGCCGACCAGTAAGAGCGGATTGTCAAAGAACAAGGCTCCGCTGCACCTCCCCTTCTTCTTCGTCGCCACTATTTTCAAACAAATGCGACATATCAGCTCGTTGGTGTTCATGAGCTCACACTTTGTTCATTCTGATAAAAAACAAAATATTCCCACACTGGGACTGTGGCAGGCGGCTTAAGAACCGTATCTTTTGTGCCATCACTCATATTAGCGTGTTTCCTCCTTACCCCTCAGGACGCTAGCTTCAGCTCTCTCTCAACTCTCCGTGTGTACGCGCGAGCAGCCCCGTCTTCACCCCAAAGATCACATTTTTGACAGATGCTCACTCCGCTATAAATCCGCTATAGTACCTATGCACCCCGATGTTAGGAAAGATAGACGTAGTGAGCCATCTTCTCATTCAGCCTCTTTGGTCGAAAGAGAGGAGGAAAACAAACATGCATGCACGTGTCAGTTTATCTAGGCTGGCAAACTTACCAAGGAAGTTTTTATTTATCGTTCGGTTTATCGATTTATTGATTATTGTGACAGGCCTACTCATACTTAAAGAGATAGTCTTGTTTGCCTCTTTGGCAGCTGCTGGTGAAGCTGTTACCTCGCTATTTTGACTCAAAATAGAAGAAGTTCCCAGGTTTAGAAATACAACATTTTACATGAAGTAGTTTTTAAATCATCACAAAGTAGTTTGTTTGCACACGACAAGTGTTGAGTTAGGCTTCAGCTCTGGGCCCACACATTTGGTGACCACCCACACGGTGGTCAGGCTCCCCGGTGACACTCCAGCTCTGTGGGGAATGAATGGGCACAGTCTGTGTTCCTTGTGGTGTAGATGTAATAAAACTGCACACAGCGGAGCACAAAGCTGAAGATTGTCTCGTGGTTGCGGACTAGATTTGAACACAAAACTTTGAACATAAAAGCAAAAAATGCTCTGTGAGCCTGTTTCTGAAGATAGTTTGAAAATACATAAAGGGATTAAAATGACCTCTGTCATTCATTCATTCATTCATTTTCTTAACCACTTATCCTGTTCAGGGTTGCGGTGGCTGGATGGTGTTTGAGCCCTGAAAGAAGCTGCAGACTCCAGCCTGAACCTGTCGCAGACTGAGGAGGGAGTGAAGCTGAAGCGTGTCGATCGTGCACAATTACGCACGGGTAGACCGGAGTTTTATGATTATTCATACTACGAGACGAGCACATAGGTTGTGATCTCATGTAAATGAACGTCTTCTGTTAAAAACTAGTCACTTTTTCACACGCAGGTCACATTTATATGATAATATTATGAGGAGTAAAAAAATCATCTTCACAGTAAATCCTGTAATCAATACAGCTTCCGAAAAAAACACCCCGCGCTAAAAGTTTGTTCCAGCATCACCTGAATGTTCTCTGCAGAGACTTGATCATGGACATGGGAGTGTACCAAAAAGTGATTATTGCCTCTTTATTTATATTTTTTTATTGTAGTAAACCAATAGAGGAAACACATTTTTTAGGGGGAGAAATCAGCTTGCGCTGCTCTTTCAGAGCAAAGTATTTCACAGATTAGTGGAAGAAGAGTGAAATGTTAGAAACATTCTTGTTGTCTTATCTAATTTAAGGATCTAAATATTAATCTAAGAACATCAATTTTAATTTCTGAAAATGTTTTGTGCTCATATGATCTAATAATTCTCCTCCACAGACGGATTTCCCTCGCTGCACCGGGCTGCCTACAGACATGAAACTTGCGTACTCGAACTCAGACCTGGCGTGGGATTTGAGCGTACCCGACGCCCACGTTCAGATTGATAAATGCCGATCTGTGTGTGGAAAGGAGCGTACACCCATTTTTCAGGCGTACGCACGTTTGATAAATGAGGGCCCTGGTGAGGCTGGAGTACCCGGAGAGAACCCACGTATGCACTGGGAGAACATGCAAACTCTACACAGACAGGCCCACCGGCCGAGGGGGGGATTTGAACTAGTGACACCATGCAGCTTCTGACCACTGTCAATAATATTAAAATAATCCAGACAGGACAGGCAGTAAATTGTGTTGTGAGGTATCGTGCGGTTCTGGGAGATGCCTGCCCTTCCATGTGTCTATGTGGAATGCCAGAGCCTAAAGTGGGCTTTCCTGATTTATTGTGTGATATAAACAAAAGAATAAAGAGAATATTAAATATGACCTTCAGGTTAAAAAACGGTGCTCTTCATCTCCATTCTGACACACACAGAACCACTCAGTGGCCCTCATTTATCAAACGTGCGTACGCCTGAAAAATGGGTGTATGCTTCTTTCCACAGATCGGTATTTATCAATCTGAACGTGGGCGTCGGGTACGCTCAAATCCCACGCTAGGTCTGAGTTTGTGGACGCAAGTTTCATGTCAGTTGGGAGAGCAGTCTAGCGAGGGAAATCCGTCTGTGGAGGAGAATTATTAGATCATGTGAGCGCAAAACATTTTCAGAAACAAAAACTGATGTCCTTAGATTAATATTTAGATTCTTGAATTATATAAGACAACAAGAATGTTTGTAACATTTCACTGTTCTGCTAATTTGTAAAATACCTTGCTTACGAAAGAGCAGTACAAGCTGTCAGCTGATTTCTCCGTATAAAAATATGTTTTCTCTCTCAATTTACTTCACAAAAATAGGGAGAATCTGTTTTCAGTTTCTAATACACTCCCATGTCCATAACAAAGTCTCTGCAGAGGACATTCAGACATCACTGAATCAAACTTGAAGCCTTGATTATTTTAAGGAAGCCGTATTGATCATAGGATTTAATACGAACATGATTATTTCACTACTAACATTATTAGAATATAAACGTGAACTTCATGCGGAAGAAAGACGTTCATTTGGATGGGATCACAAACAATTGTCACGTCTCGTGGATAAATAAATAATAAAAAAATAATCATAAAACTCCAGTCTACCCGTGCGTAATTGCGCATGATCGACACACATCTTGGCCAGGCACCAAAACGGCCCCAAATGTAGTTAATGAGATCAGTTTTTAGGTGAACTCTTTTGCAGGTTGGTCTGTCCCTTCATCACCTCTGTCTGAAACTAACTCCACTCCCTCTTCAGTCTGTGACAGGTTCAGGCTGGAGTCTGCAGCTTTTATCAGAGCTCAAACACATCTTTGAAAGCAAACTTTCCACGTTTCTGGACCTGAATGGAAACAGTTATTAATACTGTGTCTTCCAATCGTTATATATCAGGGATTAAACGATCAAGGTTTAAACAAAGGATGTGTGAATGAAATGTTTAAAACTCTGTTTTAGTGTAGTAAGTCACATCCACGCTACTGACGGCTGCAGTGATGTCCTTCCAGATAAGCCTTTTCTGACTTGCATCATTTCATTTTGCCCTACCTTGGTTGCTATGGTGTTGTTGACCTCCAGCACAGAGAAGTCTCTTTTGTTTTGTAATGCGTCCCTCCATATTGTAAATCCTATAGGTTTGGCCCGCTGGGCCTTGAATATTTAGGGGCCTGTTATTTAAATTACCATTGTTTCCAGCCACCACATTTATCAGCAGGTGATCAGGTGTACACGGTGATTGGACCTGGTATGTACATTTCATAAACCACATGTCAGTGTTGCTGTAAGCTCATTCTTACACCCAGATTTGCACCAGTTCTTATGCAAGACTGATAAATGAGGGCCACTGTTTGTTTTCTAGTCTGGTGCAAATGTGAAAATGCTGCCAATTGCCCCACAATTTAATCTAATTTAAAGCTTAAAAATCTTCAATGAGCTAAAGTTGCACGTAAGAAAATATTGATTCTAAGTCCATGCTAGCTGTGCTGTATATTGGGCTCAAGCATGACTGCTTTCTGAGTGTTTTCTCACCTTCACAGTGGTCTGAATTTAAGTTTCCATCTACTCCACAGAGCAATGAGTCAAAGAGGAACATCCCTGGTTTTACAGTATTTGTTATCTGTGTTTGGTCACTCCCCGCACTGTGCTGACCTCTAATTCCTCGTCCTGTGTTTGCAAATCAATGCAATACATGTGAACATCCAGCCCAGTCAAAAATTTGTTACTGACCTCAAACTGGTGCTAACACCCGGCTGAGTTGGCTCATGTCAGAGGAGGCCATCACTCCCACACTGCAGAGCCCACTCACTGTCAATAGTTTCACATCAGAGCAGAATACACACACACACACACACACACACACACACACACACACACACACACACACACACACACACACACACACACACACACACACACACACACACTCACTCACACACACACACACACAGCTTACACAGAAAGCAAACACACTTTTAACCACAGCTGTCCTGAGAGTGCGTGTGTGGCCCAGTGCATTTAGTACAATCAATCTCAGTGACCTCTGTCAAAGTAAAGCAACACTCAGGTTAATCAGCGTCACCTCCACAGAGGAGCAGATGCACACAGAGCTGGGTTATACACACTGGCTGACACCTTAGTAATCAGGGAAGTGACAGCCTGAGGAACTGGGGGGAGGAGATGTGACGACGCAGTGTGTGAGGGTTTTATTGAAGGGGGAGGGGCTTAAAGTGAGCTGGCTTCCTTTAGTAAAACGTCTCAATACAAATTGTGGAGCAATAAACAACCTGTGCTGTCAGAGCTGTCAGTGTGGGAGGGTTGCTCTGGAGACTGTTGGTTTTCTCAGTCATTCAGGAGAATTCATTTGCATGCTTTCAGCCCTGAGTGCTTACAACAAATCCTGCAAATTTTACAGCTGAAGCTTGTCTCTCTGTGTTGTTTGGAAATCAACTTTTAATCCTCTGTGGACTGGCAAACCCCAGTAGTTGATCAAGAGTAGGCCTGTACATAAATTGTTAATTCACAGGGCTCTACGCTAACTTTTTCACTGGTAGCACTGGTGCGACCAACTTTTCAGCTCGTCCACTACTTCCTCTTCATTTTTTTATTTATTAGTTTAATTGGCAGGGACATTGCAATTGTACATAGACACAAAAAGAAACTATTTGCAGCTGATGCCATGCAAGTAGAGTTTGTAGCCAAGGCTAATTCTCAACTCGTGTCCCTGGTTTGGGCTTTCTAAGTTACATAAAACAAAAAATTACGTCACATAAAACCACAAGAAGTAACAGTGAAACATTAAAAAAATCTATAAAAGAAAAACAACAACAAACAGATTAAAACTTTTAAAAACTAGTACTACTAAAATTAATACTCAAATAGATGAATAAATAGATAAATCCTTCTTCCTGGTGGTGAAGATATTGAACTCAGTGATGGGCTCAGTATCATACTTGCGAATCTTATCATACATTTGAAAGATGGAAATCTTGTACTTAGTGAGTTTTAGTGTTCCCTTGCTTGCCGTTGCCTGAAGTTGGTCATGTGTTGCTTTCAAACTTGCCAGTTCAGCAAGCTCCTTGTCCAGCTCTCTCTGCAGCTTCTCTTTCTCCAGGATAAACTGAGCTTCCTCTAACTTATCCTGCTCCAGCAGTGACAACAAGGCCTTCTCCTCCTCATTGAGCTGGCATGAAAGCTTGGCCCACTCCTTAGTAAGCTCTGCTTTGTTGTTGATGATGCTCTCAAAGTGGTCGGCGAGCTCGTCCACGTCTTTAAACTCTGTCATTGGCAGCAATCGCTCCATGATCTCTGTGTACACACTATATTCCCGTAGGTCAGGCCAGAGTCCTGCACTGGGACGGGTACCCGCAAAAACAACTGATTTGCGGGTGGTTTTTAAAAACCTTTTTTTTTCCCGGGTTCGGATCTGGGTGGAAAAAATAACATGTGGGTCGGGTCGGGTCGCGGGTTTTAGTTTGACACATCAAAATTAATATGAAATAATAATAAATACAATAAAATAAAAACGTAAGTTGTAAGCTGGTTGTAAGGCTGTGACCATATAGACTGTTAAAAAACATGGACCTCATCCGTAAATCCGTAACATGGTGGAAGGCTGAGCCAGTTCTTATAATACATCTATGGTTGTGACATGATCACGGCTCGTACCTGCTGAGTGTCGCTTAAGTCTGGACAAAAAGTAAGTCTACTATTACACATGTAAAGGTCCTTTTAAGAGATTTAAAGTTTAAAAGCATTAAACGTAAAAAACGAGTGATTTTAAGCCGCGTTTCCACCAAGCAGTCCGGGTCGGTTCGTCTCGGTACGGTGCGCTTTTAGCAGCGTTTCCACTGACTCATCCCGGGACGGATCCCTAAAAACTGAGACGAGCCGTCCCACTTTTTTGGGACCCTTTCGTATGGGTGCCAGACTGAACCGATCCGCTCTCGGGAGGTGGAGCAACACACTGCAGACGGTTGATTGGTCGAAAGAATCGTCACTCACCCCGACAGCGGCTGCATTTCTCCTTGCGGCTCACAGACTTCTCTGAGACAAAGCTTGATTGCACTTTGTAACAGAGAGTTTCATGAAAATCACAGAGAGGACGAAATGCTGCATGTCTTCCATCTGTGCTCTTTGTTTACTGTGTCGCGTTTTCTTCTTTGTTGGATTTAATCGCGGGGTAAACTGCTACAGCGTCGCGCTATTGTTTACCAGCTGTAGCTTCCGGCATGCGGCTTACACGCCGCCTACCACGAGAGGGCACAGTTTGCTGTGGAAACGCAAACAGGATGAGACTTAACTGTCCCAAACCGTCCCAAACCGTACTGAACCGACCCGTACTGCTTGGTGGAAACGCAGCTTTACAGTTGTATGTGAGAAGATCACAGAGGGTTGATGATGGAGCTGAAGTCAGGCTTTTTTTGGAAGGGTTTCTTCATTCAGGTGCATTGTTTACTCACTGGCATCTGAACTATAGCGATATACCGTTCAATTTTCAGACAATATGACCCAAAACGATTACTTTAAGGCCTGAACCACATGTATATAGATATTTTTTTGATCGTAAATCTTTGTCCTCGTTTAAAAAAAAAATTTCCATCCACACCACAGAAATATCTCTGTCCGTACGAAGAGGCCAAACTGAAAACGATTGCCTCTGAAGCCTGCAATGCCATCCCTGGCCAGTTAGCAAAACGTGAAAACTATAGAAGAAGAACGTTATGAGCATGCGCAGTCAAACACAGTGACTCGTTGCTAGGTGCTTCACGCCATCGCGTCAACACCAGGTCCGTTAAACACCGCTACAGGGATCCACTCAACCGGATATTCTTTTATTTCTTCACTTTTTTATCTGTTTTTAAAAATCTCTGTTTATGAGGGTGAAATCGCCGTGTTAGTGTGGTTGAGAGGCCCAATCGGACAGAAAAATGTGCGTTTAGGAATATATCCATATACGTGTGGTTCAGGCCTAAATAAGGTTAAGGGTCAGGCTGCCGGTCGTGTTTCAACGGGTCAGCTCGGGTTGCGGTACTAATCGGGCTGATGCGCAGGTTTGCGGTTCGGGTGCGGGTTTGTACGTCCCGGGTCGGATCTTGAAAATTGGACCCGTGCAGGACTCGGGCTCACGCTTCTGCTCCGCTATCTTTTCCATCAGTTGGGCATAATACTCATCCTGCTTCCTCAGGTCCTCATTCAGCTGACGCTCTTCCTCCTTTCGTTTTTTTAATCCCTCAGCACAGGGGTGCACACACTTTTTCAGCATGAGAGCAACTTATGACTTGACCAAATCAAATGATCTACCACCTACTAAAAATGCAAAACATATTATTTATAAATATATTGAGAATTATTTTTATATGTACAGTATATGCTGGTGCACCGTGCATTACTGTACCATCCCATATTGCACAATACAACTCTGTACATTTTTTTGGTCATTACCTTACTCTGATGACTTTCACTGAATGGAATCAGCCAGGGATGCATAGTCCGGACAGTAGCTGCTGACAGCCAGCCTCAAGCAGACGTCCAGATGCTCATCAGTCATGGTGGAACGGTACTTGGACTTAATGATCTTCATGTGGGAAAAGGCTGACTCACATAAATAAGTGGAGCCAAATAATGCAGTCAAGAAGGTAGCACATTTCCTGATGTTGGGGTTCTTGTCCTTTGCGAGTAAGTTCCTGAATTGTCCATGAGCTCTGGCCTTCAGCTGAATGTCGGCTTGAAGTGTCAGAATCTCATCCTCCACTCCAATACAGTTCAGGTGAAACAGTGTTGCAGTTTTTGATGCAAGTGAAGCAACCTCAGCATCTTCCTGGAAAGGGTTGCACATGAATGTAGCGACTGGCTCGAGTAAAGCAAAGTCTTTAAAGCTGCCCACATGACCGCTGTCGTGTCTCCAGCTCGAGGTTCTGGAAGTTTGCTAAATCATGGCGGTGGAGCTTTGAGGAGAGATGTTGCATTATTCGTTTGAAAGCTTTAACTGAGCTGATCATATTGATCACAGCTTCGTCTTTTCCTTGCAGCTCTACATTAAGGTCATTCAACATGTTGGTCAGATCAGTTAAACATGCCAAGTCCAGCAGTCATTGATGGTCATTTAGTTGGTTATAATCTGCATTTTTACTTTCACGGAAAAACTCCTTAATCTCCGGCAAGAGCTCTCGAAATCTTTGCAGGAATTTCCCTTGACTTGGCCATTTTACGTCGGTGTGCAACAACAACTCAGAGTGGTCGCACTCAGCCTTCTCCAGATGTGCACGTAACAGCGTCTTTGAAGAGATCTGGCCCGAATAGAACAGGCGATCTTTGTTGCTACAGCCATTATCTCTTTCATGTGGAGCATTTTTGCACATAATGCTTGTTGGTCAGATGCTCACTCCGCTATAAATCTGCTAAATCCGCTATAGAACCTATGCACCCCGATGTTAGGAAAGATAGACGCAGTGAGCCATCTTCTCATTCAGCCTCTTTGGTCAAAAGAGAGGAGGAAAACAAACATGCATGAATGTGTCAGTTTATTAAGGCTGGCAAACTTACAGAGGACGTTTTTATTTATCGTTCGGTTAATCGATTTATTGATTATCGTGACAGGCCTAATCACACACCTCAAACTCCTCATTAATGTGGCCGAGATGTTAAAGCTGACTGAAAGTCTTACACAGCTGGAATATTTTCCGTCCCTACATGCCACGTGCTTCAGCAAACATTGGAGGGGGCGTGTGTCTCCAGGAGGCGCATTTTGAGAGAGAAAATGTCAGATTGTGTCAGCTTTAATTGGACGCCATCCATTCTTAGCGCGCAGACCAGGACCCTGCAGGTCATAAATGATGCGACAGGTGCATAAGCAGATGAAATCCTCCAAGGTTGACTGAAGGTTTGTGCGTACGATGGAGGGAGAAGGACGGGCATGTTGCACCTCCATGCTCAGTGTATTTTCTCTGCAGGTGAGTGTGCATGTAGCAGCAGCAGAAAAAGAAGAAGAAGAAGACGAAAAAGATTAGCTGTGTGTGTGTATGGGAGCTGGAAGTTGCACAGCTGGGTTAGTTTGCAGATAGTGATCTTTGCTGGGGGAGAGGCTGGAGGTTGATTGTGTTTGCTCTAAGCGTGTGATTTATGGCAGAGCCCGAGGACCAGAGGTTGTGGACAGGCTAATGCTTCCACAGTTTCTGCTGATTGATCCTGCAGGAATGTGAGAGATCCCAGATCTGATCGGAAACTTAATAAAGGCTGAACCATTTGTCAGGAAGAGGATGACAGACGCAGAGCAGGCCCAAGCAAGTGTTAGCGCTGGGATCACTGCTGTGTCTCTGGAAACACAGCTCTCCTCCTCTTTTCTGTCCCTAAGCCCTTCTTTCCTTCTTCCTCATCAACCTACTTTATGTTCCTTCTCTTCTTCATCTCTTGTTTGTCTTCCTAATCTATTCCTTTTTTCTTCTTCTTCTTCATCTTCTTCTTCTTCTTCATTATGTTCTTAATCAACTTCTTCCTCTCTTTCTTGACCTCCTCCTTATCTCCACTCCTCATTTACTTCCTTCTCTTTATCCCCTTCCACTTCTCTTGTGTCCTTTACTGTCTTCTTTCCATCCCTGGTCTTTGTCCTTTTTCTTTTTCTTTTCCTCTCGGTCCTCTTTCTTCTCATCTTCGTATTTCTTCTTCCTCCTCATTCTCTTCCTCTTTTAACCTTGTCTTCTTCTTCTTCTCTCATGTCCCCATCCTCTTACTCATTGATACTGTCCACATCCTCAACCTCTTGTTCTTTTCTCTTGTCCTCATCTTGTTTGAAGTCTGTCCTGCGACTGAAAAACACAGAATCCTGTTCTGAGCAGAGGCAGAGATTTTTTAAACACAGAAACAAGTGGGTCAGTTTTTCCTCATACCTACTGTTGCTGACTACTGTTCTTTGTTTGAATAATATCACTTAATCAAGCCTCTTCTAACATGACAGACATACTACAAAATAAGTAATAAAAGTATGCATGTTTAATGCTGATATCGTATCAGATCAATATCGGTATCGGCCAATACTCAATGCTGCAGTATTGGTATCGTATCGGAAGTGAAAATGTAATATCGGGACATCCCTACTTATCACTTTGCAGATTTGATTTCTTTCATCCTTATCTGACAAATAGTGTACAGGGTTATAAAAATAAAAACTTTAGGTGTTGCCGCGCCCTTTTTCACGTAAATGATAACACTAAAAGAAAGGATCTCCCTGATTTTTTTCCAACTACGTTTGAGCTGACAGGTGCAGCAGGCGAGCGATGGATGAAAACGCACTGAGCTTTGGAGGGAAGCTGCCATAAGAGAAACATTAGCTGTAGTTCCCAAAGATCTAAAAATGTTGTCTTCCGGTAAATTGTTGTCAGTTTTATGAGTTTATTTTCCATCCTGACTTCAGGACCCAGCCTGCAGCAGAGCAGCATGAATGTAAACACATGTAAACACTGTGTTTGTGTGTATGTCACAGACAGATGTTTGGCAGTGTCTTTAGAGGACAGGATATTCATGATTTTCAGAGAAAAACAGTTTCTTTGTGATTTTTTTTTCTCAGCTGGTATACAAAAAGTGTCCACCGTCCCTTTGCTGCCAGGACTGCTGGCATCAGAATCTGAATCATCAAAAAGCGGGGAATGGAAATGAGTCCAGTCTCCGCTGCAGATGGCTGTTTGGTCAGAGCTTGTTTTGAATATCAGAGCACTGTTAATCAGAGCTTTTCATATGCACATCGGACACTGTGAAATAAGATGAGAAGGAAAGGATGTTTTTTTTAATCAAGTACCAAATTTAATACACTCTTTTGAGTTAATTTTTTTTGTAAATAATAATGATTTTGCTGCCATCAGACATCTCACAGCTGAGCTCCTGGACTTCCAGAGTTGTCCCAGTTATTAAGTGTCGATGTGGTTTGGTTTCACTGTTGCTCCACTGAGAGCAGCCTCTGCTTCCCCCTAACAGATCAATGGGAGAAATCTGCTGCCAGGAGGATACGATATCAGTAACAGGAGAGAAGAGCCGCAATTAATTTAACACAAACACATTAAAGCGCCGGTGCAAGGTGTAACTCAACACGGCTCTGAAGCTCAACTGCAGTTTGTTATCAACCGGGCGGTCAGAGCGCTCTAAAAGGACGTTATCTCCAGTCTTTTCTGCTTCTGTCCTGAAATTTCAGTTGTAGAAGCAAAATAAGAAATAAAACAGAAAGCATCATGTGAACCACACTTCAGTCTTTACTGTGCTGTAACAGAGCTGCATGCAGCTTTGAGGATGACACTAGTGACTCATCTCTTGTTGTTTTCTCACCTCCACCTCTTTCTCTCTCACCTCTACCTCTTCCTTTCACACCAACTTTCAATCTGTGTCAGTGCATCCTTTCATTTTCTACACAAAACAATCTCATCCTTTCTGTCAGATTGGTGAAATATCAACTGCAGAGATCTTGCAGTAAGCTTTTCCTTCGAGAGCAGTTTCAGGCCCCTCTTGTTCTCCCTTTAACAGAGTAAAAGTGTTGGTATGCTGCATGCTTCGTAAGCCCCTCTGTCTTCAGTGCACAATCGCTGAGCTGAAGATGAGAGGTTGTGTGTATGTGTGTGTGTGTGAAGAGAAAAGACAAAGCCTGACGACAGGAAGAGAAGGAAACAAACACGATCAGAAGTGTTGCGCACTCTTCACACATTTTCTGCATTCCTCGGTCACACTGCAGAAGAAACACTCTGAGTGTTTATCTGCAGATTAGTCCTGCATGAGCTCCTCTCACAGGGAGCCTAATGTGAGGAATTAGCTGTAATGTTGTGTTGTGAAATGCTCCTCACTTGTGAAACAAGGAGTTAAACCAGAGGAGGATGTTTCCTTATAACATTGACAGTTACATGGTGTATAGAGAAAGGCTGGGGTGTGATCCTTTGCGTCCTTTTGGGCTGAAATGTAACAATTCATCACAGACTAGATGAGTTTTTTCCTTAAGAGCACCTTTGCTAAAAGTTTTTTTTTATTTTAGGAATCATCATCAGCTGAGTACACACACTGACATCCAGTTCGTACTTCCAAAGTTGCTTTAAATCCTTCTATTGCATAAACAGTGTCTTACAGGGTCTTTAAAATAATCTCATCAGCCCCAGTTTGAGACATTTTCAGGCAGTTTGGAGTTAAAGACCATTATTTAAATGAGGAGTGTGAGATAAATACTGATTTTGTGCAGGAGGTGACAGACAGATTAGAGAGGTTTTAACTCTTTTTACTACACGTGAGGACACAAATTGGTTTGAGGATTTTACCATTACTCTTCAAACAACTCCTTAAAAAAGAAAGGACAAGGGGATATCCAGAGTGTTACGCTACTCCATAGG
Source organism: Halichoeres trimaculatus (assembly GCF_033239565.1). Classification (NCBI taxonomy): domain Eukaryota; kingdom Metazoa; phylum Chordata; class Actinopteri; order Labriformes; family Labridae; genus Halichoeres; species Halichoeres trimaculatus. The sequence goes on from NW_027437188.1 coordinate 11,131,748, forward strand.
AATCCATGTGCAACATGTGCTAATCACAGGAAACTACCGATTCAGCCAGTTCTAATTACTTTCTAACTATTGTAACTCTTCAACAATTTAAGAAAGAGAAAAAAATCCTGAAAGAAGAGAAGACGAGCTCTCCGAGTATGATCTCTGACTCTTTTAAAGCCGAAACACCACGATAAAAATGCTTTTGGCCTTTATAATTCTTTGGTGATAAAAGGATAGATTAAAAATCATAAAATAATTCAAGACAAAAGAAAAGGAAGCAATGTTATAGATATATTTGCATCAAGATATTCCGGTACCTGGCAATCGGTATTGTTACCAATTTTTGGTAGCTTTGTGTGTTTGTGTTACAAAATATCAATTTGTTTAATGATAAAATGAAAATAATTTTATAAGTACCACGTTTATTCTTTAATATATAACCTTGTAATGCTGCGTTCATGTTCAGCATGGAAAATCACCTACTCTTCCACTCCCTCACAGTCACAAGGATGCATTTAGGCACCTAAACATGGTACCTTTTGATTTTACGTGAATTGGTACCCGGAACTTTTGACAGAATTTGGTTGGTACCTATAACAACAACAATTACTTAAATGCAACAAAAACTAAAGAGATGGTTTTTGACCCGAGGGGGGTATGCAAACATGACTCAGTGGCAGTGTTATTGATCAGGTTGCCTCTTACAAATATCTTGGTGTTGTCTTAGACAATTTTTTAAAATCATGTTAACTTCCTCTGCAACAAATTATCTCAAAGACTGTATTTCCTTCGCAAGCTAAGACTGTTGATTTTCTGTAATGCCATCTTCAAAAGTCTTCTGAGATATGGATTGACAGCTTGGTTTTGCACATTATCCATCCAGAGTAAATCAAAAATCAGTGGACTGATAAAATCAGCTATGAAGATGATAGGTCAGAAAGACCACCCTTCTCTCCAGTCTGTCTTTGATAGTGTCGTCCTTAACCAGGCATGGAAAATTCTGAACGATCCTTCCCATATTCCTTCTTGGGAATATGAACTTCTGCCTTCAGGGAGACGATACAGAGCAAGCAAACACAAAATGAATCAATACAAGCTCTTGTTTCTCCCAACATCCATCTCTCTGCTTAACAAAAAATCGAATTAATTCTTTCCTTGAATTGATATATAATGCTTGTATTTATATTTTTGTAAGCCTATTTATTGCCACCTGTCACTGACCTGTTATGATTATTCCACTTTATCCATGGTTTTATTTTCTACTTGTTATCTATTTTTTTTAACGTGTTTCTACACATTTTACTTATTATCTGCTTCTACTTGTTCTTAGCTGTTATTATCCAACTTTTACCCATGTTTTGTTCTTATCGTCAAAACTCGTTTTTTAACTTGTTTCTGCATATCTTCACTGCGTATTGTGATGAGCACTGCACTTTAACATCCTTGTGCAATAACTTCTGGCCATGCTTGCCGCCGACCTCTTGCTTATGTGACTGTTTGTATGTTGTCTAGTATTTTGTTATTTATAATACTGCATCCTTGGCCAGTAGTACTGCTGTCTAAGACAAATTTCCTGCAAAGGACAATAAAGTTGATCTAATCTAATCTAATGTAATAGAAGTACCTAATTTGGTACCCATCCCTAGTCATAGTAGGCTGATATTTGTGTGGAAAGCAATACTTTCCTGCATTATCACAACATTTACGTTACAACAGGCAGCATCTATTTTCAAGGGATGCAACAATCCAACTTTTTGAGTCCTGCTACTAACGCTGATACCTGGGCTTTGGTGTCGGGTAGGGTTGCTCAGGAGTGGAAAATTTCCAGTACATTCCGGGAAAGTTTCCTGAGTACCGAAACCGATTGCCAGGTACCGAGCATCAGTTCAAATGTGAAAGGTGCCCATCCCTAGTGTTGTCATTATGGCTGCAGCTTTCGAACATTTTAGTATTCGAGTATTCTACTGAAAATCCCATCGATTAATCGAGTAATCGGATAAAATACATTTTTGTTTAGTTAAAGAGCAGTTATTTTTCAAATGAAAAATGTTCTCTTTAAGAAATAGAATTTTCTGATACAGCATGTCAGTAAGAGCACTTGCTTTGGTAGCTCCAAAATTTGCAAACACACTTTGACACATTTTTTTGTGCCTTGTACATCTCATCAAATGTTGCGGACCCAAATGGCACCCGTTTCGTAGAATGACCCATTAGTCTCCAAACTCCAGAAAAGAAGCTAGATTTGTTGCTAGGTGCTATTTTGTATAAGAGGTAGCTTGAGGGGTCTGACAACTCTCTTAATATGGCCTCAGCTCTATTTGAAATACCACTCTTTGATCTTTTTAAAAATTAAACGATTCCTGGAGGCGGAGAAAATTACTCTAGTATTTTTTGTAATCGAGTACCTCGAATCATTCGAAGAATCGTTTCAGCTCCAGTTGTCATTTAAAGATATTTCATTGGACATGTTTGGTTGCATGTCTGCCTGTAACAAACCAAAATGTTTTATAATTACATAACCAGGTAAATGCGGTTAACAAAGATTTCTACAATATCCCATTAATTCCCTTGGAAAATTTCCAACTTTGAAGGTTCCTGGAATTTTGAAACCCTGGTAATCAGTGATGTTGCCAAACAAGCCAGAATCTTCTTGAAACGACTGAGACACTGTAGTTATCCTCCTTTCTGCTACTTAAGCCATGCCAGTGTGAAAAGGACAGTAGAGCAAAGAACTGAGCTGAATAGATAGTGTCAGTATTTGATCGGTACTGCCTGCAAAAGTTTAAAGTGTTTCAGAAAGACGAGGACTCTCTGACACATGAATTTGTTGTGCCAAAGACAAAGTCAACACACAGTGTGCAGTCAACATAGCAGCCCCAATGACAAGACTACCTGCAGTGTGAAAAGATTGTTTCAGTCGTCTTTGTTAACATCATTAATCAGTCCTCCAGTGAATTCCCAGTTGTGGTTGGCTATAATGTGATCCCTGAAAATGGACGCCTTTCATACGTTTTCCCATTAAGTATGGGGCAGTGTGTAGTGAAGAAGAGGTAATGCAACTTAGAATCCTGACAGGGTGAGCAGGACTTTTTACCAGGAAGGGATTCTTACATTTGCCAGTCCACCTAATGTAACTCTTTTACTGGAGCAAAAGAAGGAATTCTCATAATGTCTGAAACAGAGGGTTATGGATGTGAAGTTTTGCTGTATTTAGAAAAAAAAAATCCAATTTATGTGTTAATGTCGCTATCAAACTGTCACATTATCAAAAATATCTCCCTCTGTTTTAGATATCATCCTTTCTTTTAGATAGTATCCTCTGTCTTTGTGTGTGTGTGTGGCTTTGTCAGCTCTAAGCACAGATGGGAGTTGTTGATTTCTGCCATTGTCAGCAGTTGACGTTGCCAGCGTTTCTAAACATAGCTGTATGTGAAGACCGTGAGATCTCCATGTGGCTTCAGACATTTTAATTCCCTCAGGAGATTAAATGCCAGTCAGCGGTTGTTCAGTTGCTGAAAAAGGAGAAAAAAATGATAATAATTAAAATTCCAGGCAGATGACAGAGCCTTACGCCACTCTAATGGATAAACATGCATCTAAACAGAGCTCAGTTTCCATGAAGCAGGGGGTCGCCTGCTCTGAGGTTATTACTCTGCAGTCCATTAGAGCCCCTCAAAGAAATTTCTAACCATCTTCACATACAGAGACTGTCCCCTCTCGGGGCTGAACAATTAATTGAATTGAAACCAACATTGAAAATAATAGAATGCAATATTCAAATCAGAATCCTCCAGTAGAATGATTGTGGCTGGCAGAGCCATACCCGTAGTTCACTTTATCCAGTGTGGTTTGTTACTCTCAATGGCAACTGGAGGTCAGTAAAATATCAGCGTTCCTTTTTATTTTCAATTAAAAAGTGCAGGAAAAAATTGTTTATAGTATCCTTTGTCGTGTTGGTCATGCTATAGACTGACTTAGTTTTTCTGTTTAGCGAATAATGCGGAAGATAAATGATGTCATTCTGAGCAGGGTGACATTTTCTTTTTCATTAATCATCAATAAAAGATGCAAATAAAACAGTGTACTTGGAATATTCATCTTTGATGGGCAGAATTTTTTGTTTCCTTTACTCACAATTTGCGTGTTCAGCCAAGCAGCAACCTCCGGTCTGGGAATATGAGACAATGCGGAAGTGCTAAAATCTGCTGTCACCCAAGTGTTCGCCTGAGGCTGGCCCAAGAAGTAGCAGAAGTCACAAACACACCAAGCCAAAAAAAGCTGTTTTCAAAGCAGAAATTAACCTATTTACAGCCTGGTTCAAAAAACGTCTCCTGTCTGAGTCGCTAATTTTATTACCAGCACCCACTGTACGGAGGGTTAATTGTTTTTGCTAACTCAGCCGTTTGGAGGATATTAAGATCCCGAGCTCCCCCAATGAGAGGCACAGCTGAGGGTCACGTGACCGACAGGCACCCTGTAGCTGTAGGCGAAGCCTTTGCCACTACCAATATGGCCACTATAGCCAATGTGCTTCATTTTCCGTTTCAGAAACAGACGGGTGACGTCGGAGAAACTACGTCCACGTTTTATACAGTCTGGTTCAGTGCCATCTTTCTTTTACAGCCAGTATCTGATTTCAAGGAAAGACAGAAATTTCCCATCCCATCAGATTATCTGGCCTTCTCGCTCACTTTTGGTAAATTTTCCTCCAATCCAGATAAAAGAACTTCCACCTTACATCATACATCGCAAGTGGATCTCAATTCTGATTGACTGTCCTGGTGTTAGTTTAACTCCCAGGAATAAGTGAATAAAGCTGGTTGCATCTAGGTAGCATTACAAATCTGCACACATTACCCGCTCTTTTTGTACAATTTGCACAGTGCAACTCATTCACTGCACCGGACAAGAACTTGCATCTAATCACGTCTTCACATTCATTATCTCACATGTACTTCACTTGTGAGATTAATTGATTCACGTCTGGTGTTAACACAGCAGAAATTTTGCAGTCTGTCTGAAAGTTGGTCGAACATTGTGTGTTCCATTGTAATATGCAACATCTAAAGTTAAAATAACTGTCAAACAAATTGCATTTTTTCTTTATTTTTTTTTATTGATTAATTTATTTTTTCCCATCATCTTAAATTTTCACATAGTTGATACTTATTTCTGGAGCAGAGAATGTGTTTTCAGCCACCTAACAAGCCATTTCTGCACAAGTAAATGGATAAAAAGCAAGAGTAGTTCACATCTTCTATTGAAAAAAACTTGTGCACTAACAGAGCCTCACACTTGCCCACCGACAATCCTGTACCAGCCTCTGCCCTTTGTGTTACTGGATTCTTCTATCTTATCTGTACTGCATCTGATAGCCAAAGTGCGGTAAGACAACTTTGTCCTGGTATCACCCCTCTGTGAAATACTGAAGCCGAGATGTTACCAGGTCGTAAATATAAAAGTCAATATAGTGAGGTAGGCAGGTTTATGACAGATGTGTTCACAAATAAAGAGTGCATTGACTGTGAGGGGTTCTGTATGTAGTTCCAGGAGTCTAGGCCACCTCATAGGTGGCGATTAGGACTCCTTAGCTGTGTTTATCATTGACGTGTGAGTGCTGAGATAGTATCTATCAGCGCTTCTCATTCTGGTTGCCAAAGGTCAAAGGTAAAAAGGTTGTTAGGTAGTTTTCATTGTGACAGGTGAACTTAATTAGAAACCTTCAGTCGTCTTAATATGTGGTTTGTGAGTGCGCTGACCTGCGTCCTTCCTCTCCCGGCCCAGCAGACAAATAGCAAGTCTGCAACAGAGGAAAGCTGTGAGCCAGACCTCTGTGGTGTGTAGTGATTACAAGACAGGAGTTTGTCTGTGTGTAAGTATGCATTTCTTCAGCTAAACAAGGAGTTTGTATGTTTGCATTTGTTGGGATAAGAAGCTTTGGGCTAAATATTAGCCAAGTCAAATGGATAATTAAAAGAAAGCATTGATCAAATGTAAAGATTTGTTGTTTTCTTGTGTCTGCAAAGGTTTTCTGTCTCGGTTTGATTCTTTTTAAAACGTGAGAGACACTACATATCCTCTCCTCGTGGCACCTCCTCTGTCTTATCTGTGTGTGCAGCCGTGCTGTGTCAGCGCTGTAATTCACGGCTCTCTGCAGAGTTAAAATTGTACGGTGATGCTGGCCTGAGATCTAACAGGCTGTCAGATGAAGAGAAGGTGGTGATCAGTCTTTGTGACAAATGTCTCCTCTGTAGATTGTATTTTTGTTCTCTGATGTGTTTGAAGCGGCTGCGGTGATGATTGTGGAGTCTGACGGCGTTTGACATTCAGCTAGAGTTATTTTAAAAACTGGGACGTGAAGTGTGATGTTTGACGGGCTATAAGTCACAGTTTTCTTCACAATCTGATGTAAGAGTGATATGTCTGATGGTGATATTTATATCACAAAGTGCAAAGGATCAAATTTTTTAAAGCAACAACTGATTGATTCATCTGTTGTCAGAATCTTTGAAAAACATTTTCATAAATGAACTGTTGTGATCAGTTTTCTAGTAAAAGACCCATCTTTTTTTGCCTCTCAAATGTTTGATAATTTGATTGTTGCAGTGTGTCTTTCACATAGTTTGGGGTCAGTGCTTTTTTAGAAGATGAAACAAGATCTCACTTTTCATGAAGCTTGTGGTCCTTGTGTGTCACTGTCACTCACTTTACCCTCTCTGTGTTTCTGCCTCAATGCAGGCCTCATGGAGTCGGGGACTCGACGCCTGCTGTGCACCAGGGAGCTCGACCCATGCCTGGTTCCCAGCAAACAACCATAAAGGGTGGGGACCTAAATCACCCTGCAGTTCCTCTTTCCCGCCCCTTCCCCTGAATTGGCCCCGTGGTGACATCGTCCTCCCCCGCCTGTGGGCTGCATCATGATCGGGAAGTTGAAACAGAACCTGCTGGTGGCCTGTTTGGTCATCAGCTCAGTCACGGTCTTCTACCTGGGCCGCCACGCCATGGAGTGCCACCACCGTATCGAGGAGCGCAGCCAGCCAGGTGGGATCCTGCCTCTGTCTGCACTCGGCGGCAGCATGAGGACCACCTTACGGACAGGCCAGAACCTCAGCACGCCTTTTGTCTACAACAAAGACATGCCGCTCATCTTCATCGGAGGAGTGCCCCGCAGTGGGACCACGCTGATGCGAGCCATGCTGGATGCCCACCCTGAGGTGCGCTGTGGAGAGGAAACCCGTGTCATCCCGCGCATCCTCGCCATGAAGCAGATGTGGAGCCGCTCAGGCCGGGAGAAGATGCGCCTTGATGAGGCGGGAGTTACAGATGAGGTGCTGGACGCCGCCATGCAGGCCTTCTTGCTGGAAATTATCGTCAAACATGGAGAGCCCGCCAACTTCCTCTGCAACAAGGACCCTTTTGCACTGAAGTCACTCGGCTACCTGGCCAAGATCTTTCCTCGTGCCAAGTTTGTGCTCATGATCCGCGATGGCCGGGCTTCGGTCCACTCCATGATCTCACGAAAGGTGACCATCGCGGGGTTCGACCTGGGCAGCTACCGGGACTGCCTGACCAAGTGGAACCGGGCCATAGAGACCATGTACACTCAGTGCCTGGAGGCTGCAGATAAATGTCTGCCTGTGCACTACGAACAGCTGGTCCTCCATCCTGAGAAATGGATGAGGACGCTGCTGAAATTCCTGGAAATTCCTTGGAATGATGCTGTTCTCCACCATGAGGAGCTCATCGGGAAGGCCGGAGGAGTTTCTCTGTCCAAGTGAGTAAAACGGATGCCTCCAGAACATTCCCTTTTCCTTTCCTGAACCCTGAGTACTGGAAAGTTGTTCTTTAGTTTTGCTGTGAGAGTTGCTGTTTGTGTTTTTGAGAAAAAGTTTTAGAGCTAAGGGAGAGATTCATGAGTAACCAAAGTCAAAGTTCATCCAACTTGTTCTGAGGTTACTGCATTGGTGTTTTTTTTAATCCTGTCATGCAGTTCCTTAAGTGTCCACTTGAGGCTGGCTACAGAGGCACCAGCCTGTTAGGCTCTGAAATAAACATTCTTAGTCTTAAAATGCTCACAGACTGTTTTCACAAATCATGACCCACCCATATCAACAAAGTAGGGAATTTTCTCCAGTAGAGTGGGGATGTTCTCGAAAAAACTAATGTCGATTTCTTCACTGTTTCAATTTGAAAATGATCAGAGTAATATTTTTGAAGAGCAGCAGGTTTTACGCCTCAATCAAATCCTTAATAATCTGCAGGTGAACCTAAAAGGCTGCCATCTTCATAATTGTTTCAAAGATCTTAAACTACTGAAAAGTTACAGATAAAAAATAGAGCATTGAAGGAAAGGGGTTTGAATGTTTTCTGATAAGAGGTATGGTTTAAACTTTTTGGGCTGTTGATACAGACCATGAGGAATATGTGTCCGTCAAGGTAGGGCTGGGGGATATATCGAGTATACTCTATGTATCGCGGGTTTTCTGCACGTGAGATGTATAAAACAGCTATATCGCAATCATCAAGTAAAAACAGAAAACTCAATGTTTTTAGCAGTCTGAATGTAAATCTCTTTGGTGATTCGCTCGTTTCACTCTCTGCTGCTCAGCCGGTGCTCCTCTCACAGCGAGCACCATGCTCCCTTACCTACCCAGGAAAATTCTACTGCGCATGTGAGTTTTGATATTAGGAGAGGAGAGAAGAAAAGTTGCTTGCAAGCACGTCTTATCAGTCTTGGGTTGCAGGTTCCCGGACTTGCTTTCTAGAGTGTAGTTGCTTATTTGGATTTGCTTTGCTGCCTGTATGATCCCTGATTCTCCTCCAGCTCCCCACAACGAGAAACATACACGCAATGTTTTTAACTTTCACTTTCGCTTTTCTGCGCTCTCTGCTCTCCCTCCCTGAGTGCCGTTAGGTCGCTACAGTCAGCTGTGCACTGCTCGAAACATGACGGCAGATGAGTTTGATGCTATTTTACCACTGAATACCAAAATACGGCTGGCTGGGATATTATCAGAAAACAAATCCAATACAATTCAACCAGACCCCAGGCTCAAAGACAGAAATCACTAGAGTCCTTTCAGCATGACCAACATTATCCAGGTAGCTGATTTGTGGAAATTAAAGCAATATTATCTCCAACTTTAGTTCATATTTTTAAAGTATAATATAATATAATAAAATATAATATAATATAATAAAATAAAATATAATATAATATAATATAATATAATATAATATGATATAATATAATATAATATAATATAATATAATATAATCAGCCAGTTGAATAAATCTGAATGAATTATTTTACTGGAACTAAAATTATGTAACAATTAGGGTTGTCAAAAGTATCGATACTACCCCGCATCCCAGCAGACAGTGAGAGATCGTCAGTCACTATGTGTGATTTTATATTTCAAGCTGTGTCTTGATAATTCATGAGCACATTTTAAATGAACACAGAGACTTAAAAAAGACGAGTCAACCTTTTGATGAATCAAAATGCAGCATTGTTCATCAGTCCATCTGAGCTGCTGTTTTCACTCACTCACTGTTTTCTAAATGATAAATTCATCCTGAGGTTCCCTGGGTCACATATTGTTCATAATGTGAGCAATCTTTTAAGGATCAAGCTTCAAATACAATCTACTAGTGCAGTGGTTCTCAACCTGTGGCTGGAGGCCCATAAGTGGGTCTCAGGGCTGTTTAGTGGACAGTGCATAAATCAGGCAAAATTTTGTAAAAATGTCTTTATTTTATTTATTTCTTGCACTACCTCAGGCCTAAAACTTTCTTTTTACACAACTGTTTGTTGTGTGTGTGGTACTGTTAATTGTTACATGTTGCAACAGAGATTATATTTGCATTTTTTTGTTAATAAAAATGTTTCTTTTAAATATTGGGTTCTTTTTTTTTATCCTTGTGGTATCGAAATTAGTATCGAGTATCGAATATTTTCCTGAGTATCGGTATCGAGTTGAAAATTTTAGTATCGTGACAACCCTAGTAACAATGTAATGTTTGGTTTGAAATGAAAGGTTTACTGAACTTTACCTGATTGAGATTTCCCCTTTTTGCATTTAAATTCTAAAAATCCAACTCAAAGGTCTGCTTAAATCATTATACTGATGTCATTTTATGCATCAAAGGGTTGGATTTAACATTAATATAGTGATTTAGAGGAGAAATCAGAATATCGAGATATATATCATGTATAGAGATTTAGCCTCCAAATATCGAGATATTGGATTTTGGCCATATCACGCAGCCCTACGTCAAGGTGCCCTCATGTGTTTGGGAGGAGTACTGCAGAGCAGCGTAGACAGATGGATGCATATAGTGATGGCAGTGCTCATCACTGTGTCAGCCTCTACAGCCCTGAGTCCATGCAGAATTATAAACCAGGCTTTAAACATGGGTCTCATTCAGGTTTTCACAGAAGTTTCTTTAATAAGAAGCTTCAGAGTCCAGTACAGCTTAAATTGTCAAAGGGGCCAACAATAGGAGAACTGGCTCAACAACTCTTGTAGTTGTCAGCACAAATTGAGAAACGAATCTAGCAGCTGTCACTTTATCTTTGATCCCTCGTGCTCGCAGCTCCGACAGAAACTTGTCCTTGTAGTTAGTTTTCTGAACTCTCTAATTTCAGAGTAATTACAGCTCAGGCCCTTCTGCAGCCTTTTAAGAATAGATTTTCTCTTTTAGCAGCTGTTGTAAACTCATTTAAAGCCCTCATCGTCATCTTGCTGTTTGTTGTGTGATGCTAGGTGTTGTATTTTGTGAAAGGTGGGGGCAATGACCTCACGTTCGTACCCCTGAGCTGATGTTTGATCTAAGCAAGCGTCCGTTTCAGTTCATCCAGCACTCTGAAGTGGTCACTACCAGTGAGCACAAACTGAATCATGTTCTGTAAAAGTTTAATCCTGTGACTCATTTTCTTTTCTGATTTAATCCAGAGGTTTTTTTGAGTTCCAGGACATGTTAGGGAGCAGTTTTGGAAAGCATTCTGCTATCTCTGAATCTCTGGATGATACAAGCAGTTACTGTGTCTCAGTTTTACAAGATGTTCCTTCCTCTGCAGCTGCAGATTTATGACATTGCTCACTGCTGACATAATGATGGTTACATGAATATTTGCAGTTGTTCAATTTGGGATTTATGCCACATGTTAAAGCTTGTTCAGGAGCCTTTAAACCCAATACTTATCAGTCAGTTATAGCCTAGCGTATCTAAATAGAGTCTGCGAGCATGAATCGAGTGTTTGACAAAGCAGATGCTCGCCCTTTTCTTTGCTCTTTCACATCCTGACCTTGAGGAAAAGTGTGGCTTCAGCCTCAAACTGTTAATTGAAGTGTCTGTCGAAATTCTAAAAAGGATCCATGTGGAGAGAGATTTTGGTTGAAGGGTGAAATGCTTTTTTAACCAGAAACAGCTGCTACACTGCTCCTTTTACAGCCACCAGACTCCGTTTACAAAAGCAGACTTTTTATCTTTGCAGGAAACGTGAGATGTTAGTCCACCTCTGAATCAGACTGTGACTTTAATTGGGTTTGTATGTGACTAATAAGTCTGATTTTACTGATTGCATTATTTGTTCAACATGAAATTCTGCAAAACAAAAAACACAACCAGGCAGTGTGAGGCATGCATCTGCGGCATTCTGCTGGGGAAAAATCTGTTTTTGTTGATGGAGTCTTGCGCCCTTAAAAAACATGCTGTAAAGGCTGTTCTGCAGAGCTGCTTTCTCTTACTTAAATAATTCTGTTTGTGTGCCTTTTAGAGATGCAAATTTAATTTGCCCTAAATCTTAAGTTATCAAAATGAATTCAATTTGGCCTATAAGAAGAGATATATTTTTTAAATATATTTTTTTATATTTTATATATTATTTATTTCAGGTATAGTCCCTGGTGCACTAGTTTGTGGTTTGATTTCCAACCTTAACCCTTGGTGCATGTCCTCTTGCTCTCTACTCTACACATTTTCTGTCCCACTTTATATTTCTGGTCTGATAAAAGAAAAAAATGTCAAACTTTATCTTCAAAAACAAACTCTCCGGAAAACACTCTCAAACAGGGCTGAAGTTTGTGGTTTGAAGCAAGGGCGTAGGTTTGCATAGGGACGGTAGGGACATAACACTACCAACTTTTCAGGAGGCACAAATTGTCCCCACCAACTTTTAAGCAACTTTTTTGCATTAAATAATGAGTTCAGTTAAATAGGGAATTTAGATTGTCTTCCCATATGTTGTAAGGATAGACCTACCATTATTAAGTGAACTATTTTCATAATGTTCAGACTTAAATGTACCCCTTTTCACTCGCTGAATGTGCCGGTCCATTTTTTTTTTCCTCAAACGCACGTTAGATTGGCTAATGACTCCGCCCCCGACACACACGCACACACACACGCACACACACACACACACACACACACACACACACACACACACACACACACACACACACTCGCTCACGCACACTCACTCAGCCCCGACAGAAATAAGTGTCGACAACATGCCGCCTCCTTCGAAGAGGAGGGATATTAGAAGTTTTTTTCGGCCAGCAGCAGCCACTGTAAGTAATGTATAAGACGTCAATGTTGTTGAGGTGAGGAACACACCACTAAATTTGCTACTGAAAGTCCGACCTGCATCAGAGTAAGCATACTGCGCATGCGCAGTATTCTCTGTAGAGCTGACTCCTTTCTTTGAGGGGCAAGCGTAAACATAGCCGCGTTTGCACCAAGCAGTCCGGGTCAGTCCGGGTCGGTTTGTCTCGGTACGGTGCGCTTTTAGCGGCGTTTCCACAAACTCATCCCGGGACAGATCCCTAAAAACCGAGACGAGCCGTCCCACTTTTTCGGGACCCTTTCGTATGGGTGCCAGACTGAACCGATCTGCTCTCGGGAGGTGGAGCAACACACTGCTTCGTCAGTTTAGAGGTCATTACAGCCACATAGCGCTGTCTGGAGTGACACAGACTTCAGCAGATCATCGATATCTAACCAGGAGCGGACTATGATGGTATATTGGTGAAAAACACGAGTTTTTGGACGATTAATGCAGTTTTAGGGGCGGTGCTGTCTATGAGTTTGGCTGTGCTTGTGGACAAAAGCAGTAGTGTTTTACCTGAAGGAAGGCTCCATTTTTATTTATTTTTGTTATTCTCTGACTAAGACGTTTTTTCAGTTCTATTTAATTTATTTATAAGACAGACAATGTTGAGTGGTCTTAAGACAAATGTTTATTTTTTTGCATTCAGTTACGAGATTATTAACAAGTTTGTATTGTGTATGTTAATATAATTTTAAGTTATGTTCAGATATTGCAATTTAAATTTGCTAATAAAATCCAGACATTTATTCTGGAAGTTTTCAAAATGTTTCTTAAGTAGTTTTTGAAAATAAAGGTTTGAATCGAATGGTGTACCAGGTGAACCAATACACATGAAAGTTAGTTTAAGTCAATACAGATTTATTTTGCATTGATCATTTAGCCTATCAATTAATTAGGTTCATATTTGTGAGAAATGTAGCCCTGACCCCCGTTCACCCAATCTTTTCGGTCTTATTAATGTCCCGTCCCCAGCAAAAAGTGTACATGCAGGTTATGCTGTTATATTGTCCCGACCAATGTTGAGACCAAACCTACGCCCTTGGTTTGAAGAGATACTGACATGCTAGCTTTGGGCCATCTCTTTTTTTTTTAATTTTCACTAGTCTGTCATCTTTCTACCCAAAAACATGGTCAAAACTTTTCAACCTCTTAGTCGTTGTCCTGGCTGTTGTTAACTCTTCCACTCCCCAAATAAGCATACCTGGTGTGCAGCCCATGGCAAAGCAGCCCCATAGGTGATGCAACACCTTCAGTCAGCTGGTTTTCCTTCAAACATGCATTCAACTTAAAAACCTTCATGATAGCTGAAGTTCTTGACAACTAATTCATCAATTCATCCAACATATTCTCATCAATACTCAACTGATAGTTGATGTGAATATGTTGGAACCTTTACAGCTCATTTCACGGCTGACATGGATTGTTGGGGAGTCTTTAACTTTATGAACCTATAAGTAATGTAGAATCCAACATAAGTTCAAAGATCCCAGGTTTAAAGTATTCTGTTTCTTTATTCTACGTCTTAGTGCCGTAGAAAGCTGTTTTCTTTCTCTCTCTTTGGAGAGGAAGTGTGGACTGACTGTCAACCCAGAGAAAAATGACATGTCGGTAACCTGAGGTCTCCCTTTCTCCTTAATCTGGGTTCCTGCAGGCCTTGAAAATAATCACATGCCCCTGGCCTTGAAACATTCCCTCCCATGTTTTCACAAGTCGTCTAGATTTTCCATCATTACGTATGGTTGTGAAATCAAACATCCTTCCTCGGCTCAGAGTCAGGAACCTTCTCATTAGAGACGTTAAACACGTTAGATTACATCTGTAGTACAGTACGCAGGGTTTCCTTGCAGCCCGGCTGATCTCAGAGCTGCTGACGTTCTGTGATCTGGGAGGTCGGCCTCTGAAAGGCCTCAAGGAAACTCTGAGGGGTCCGACCCCGTTCCCCCTCCTGCTACCACCCTCTTCCTGCCACGTCGCTTCAGAACACACTCACATCCTCAGGAGACGTTTGAGCCACGTTTTGTTATTGTCTGCACACTCGTGGTTTTTATTAAAGCTATACCTCTTTCTGCTTCTTTATGTTTCTTTCCACCTCCTCTGGTGTTAAAACCGAGGGTAGAACTTAATTCCTCCATCTGTGGTTCCTTATTGACCACATATTTCATTTCTCTTTCCTTCTGTTTGCCTCCTTGGACTCATTAAATTTGAAGTTTCTGACTTTGACGGGAAACAAAAGGGCTGAGGGAGTGATGTAGAAGCAGGAGGAGGTGGGTGATTAAGGTCGTTTTGAGGAAAAATGTTTCCAGAAGTTTTTATTCTGATCAACACAAAATTGTTCTCTTTTGCAAGACTTACAAATGTTTATTGGTTTCAGCTTCTCCAGGTTGAGAAACCGCTGCTTTTTTTTTCATGAAGTAATGCTACTAGATGATTTTAGAATACTCAAATTTAGTTTTTAACAATGTTAAAATGAGCCAAATGGGCCAAATCGAAGGCAAAGAAAGCAACAATCAGCTTGTTGCAGTTAATTTTTTTTTTTTTTTTTTTTTTTTTTACAAAAAGTTTTTAAAACAAAAGGGAAAAACATTTGCATCAACACAACACCTTTTCACAGTATCCATGATGGGGGTAGTCCAGTACTGGATTGATTTACGGCATGTAGACGTCTCCATGACAACACATTGCTGGCCAAAGCTCAGCAGTGTGAAGAGAGATCTGTGCTTTTCTCTGCTGCATTTCATAACTTGAATCTATGCATAAAGTTGCGCTTCATGATTCTGTGACAATTAGTCGACAGTTTTGCGATATAATATGTATTTGCACAGTGTTTTGAGATGTTTTCTGCCTTCATTCAGAGGGGACAGAACAGAGGATAGAGCAGGAGACAGGGTGAGAGTGGGGGTGACGTTGAAATGACATAATGAGATGCACAACCTTTATTTTTTCTTCACCTGCTCAACGTCAGCTGGTCGTGGACAGACATTATCATGTACACAAACTGTCAGAGCAGCTGATGGGCGTAACCAAACAGACTGAACAATCAGAGGAAAAGTTGTAACGTTTACACACACACGTTACCACACAAACACACACATTTGTATACATTGCAAATCACAGCTTTGTTTCTGCTTGTAAAGAGGGATTATTTGTGTTTGTTCAACAACAACGACGGATGTACATGCAAGTTAGGTGCAGAATCACTGTGGAGTATAATGGTTTGTCAACTGACCTGGTGGAGTTAACCTCCAAAAAACACATTTTTAAACAAAATATCATCACTTTTACAGATGCTTAACAGCTCCCAGGTTTGTGAAATAGCGGTGAGTGGGCAGAAGAGATCAGCAAGTGGACGGATATTAGGTGGACAGACGTTTTTACCTGGTGTTTGAGTCTAAAGTGCGACCCTGTTAACTGGTGACTCACGTAGTCTCCTCGGCGTCACCCGTCTGTTTCTGAATTTGAAAATGAAGCACATTGGCTATAGCGGCCATATTGGTAGTGGCAAGGGCTTCGCCTACAGCCATAGGGCGCCTGTCGGTCACGTGACCCTCAGCTGTGCCTCTTATTGTGGAGCTCACGATCTTAATATCCTTCCAACGGCTGCGTTAGAAAAAAATTCAACCCCCGTACAGTGGGTGCTGGTAGTAAAATTAGCGACTCGGACAGGAGACGTTTTTTGAACCAGGCTGTAAATAGGTTAATTTCTGCTTAGAAAAGTCTTTTTTTGGCTTGGTGTGTATGTGACTTCTGGTACTTCTGGAGCCAGCCTCAAGCGAACACTGGAGAAACAGCAGATTTTAGCACTTCTGCATTGTCTCATATTCTTGGACTGGAGGTTGCCGCTTGGTTAATCACCAATATCGTCTGCTGAAAGTCACCAGTTAGCATGGTCACTATTAACTCCAAAACACCAGTTGCTCTCTGACATTCAAAACTTGATAGGTGTTGCCTCTGTTGTATAGTATCGTTTCTAAAAACTGACCACAAACAACCGTACATTATTATGCTGATAACAGGTTGAATTTAGTGTTTAAAAAACGCTAACTCGTCTGAATGAATGGAGCTAAATGCTGCTTCTGCGGTCAAGATGCGTGCACATAATGACGTAGACTGATAATCCCTCTAAACTTGCACATTCCTACTTTATGATTAGATTAATCATGCATCACAAGTAGCAGAAGGTACACTGTTGCTGTATCAGTTTCATTGAGATTAAGCTAAACCAAGTCTGTGTGTCGTCACCCGTCTGTTCCTGAAACTGTCAAATGAAGCTAATCTTTGGAGGCAGCCACATTTGATATGACGCCAGCTGCGAGTTCCCTTTCAAACAGCTACAGGGCGCCCTTCAGTCATGTGACCTGAGCTGTGTCTCTGATTGGTCCTAACAACTTCTAAACGGCTGAGTTAGAAAAAAATCACACACCGTACAGTGTGTGCCAATAGTGAAATCAGTGTTTTAGACCCAAGCTGTTTTTGAACCAGGCTGTAAATGTGTTTTTAACGCTGTAAAAGTCTGTTTTTGTAGCTGGGTGTGTACATAACTTCTGGTCTTTCTGCAGCCAGCCTCAAGCAGATTCTCAATGAACAGCAGCTCTAAGCACTAGGGGTGTAAATCACCAGTTTCATGACGATACGATACGATATCGATTCTTTGGACAACGATATGATATTTGCCGATATCACAAAGTCTGTCACGATACAATACAATACGATACGATTCAGGAGCCTTCGATCGATTTAAGATGATATTATGTCCTCACTGAACACAATCAGCAGCATTTCACCAGAGGCAAGAAAGAAATATAAAACAATTTTGATAGTTTTATTACTGAAATGTGGAACGATGTGCTGACCTTTGGGTATGACAGTTTGTAGAGGATTATAGCCATCTGTATGATCTCATTATGTTTTAAAATTAAAACTGGTTAAATTCAGGTAAGGTGTTACCTTATGGGTCTTACTGTTATACTGTAATGTTTGATTATTATATCAAGTAATGATGCAACACTATAATTAAAAATTACTGATTACACAAACTTTATTATTGACCTCCAACATTTGACCATTTTCTATCAAACCAAAAATTTGAAGCTTTGATTTAAATTAAACCCGAGCATTTCTATTGTTCAAAATTAGAACTATCAACTTAACTAACTTAACATTGATAGGTTTTTTTTGTTCTGTGATGCCTGATAACCACAGTTTGTGTGTCAGTGTGATCAGACTTTGTTTCACTGTGTAATAGTCGATGTGGAGGAGGAATGACACTAAGCTCTCTCCCGTTTTACTTTCTAACTGTATGAAATTTCATGAATCAGTGGCTACAAAATCAAATTATGAGATAACTCACTGCAGTCGTGTGATGATGCACTCCTGTCGTGTGTGCAGCATGCATCCTCTGCAGTCAGGTCGACCGTATCTTATCCGGATACAGGAGAGCTATTTTATGATTGGCCGATATGTCTGGCTCCCCTTTAGCTCTGTGATGCTAACAGCGTCTCGCTACACGTTCGCCTACAGCGGTGTGACACTGGGCGCTAAGCAGTACATTTTACAGCAAGAGAAATATCAGGCGTGGCGTGTCAGAGAGTGAAAAGGTTCAAATGTGTGTCTCATACGCTGAGTGCGTGAGGCTTGAGAGGAAACTTCAGAACGACTCCCGGAACGGACATGCGTGTCCGGTCGGGATTTCAAAATAAAGGTGTACATTAAAGACCACGATGATGATCGATGTTTAGACTTTCCATCGATGTGATTGGATCATTGCTCAACCAATCGATGTATCGATGTATCGATGGATCATTACACCCCTACTAAGCACTTCTGCATAGGCTTCATTTTTCTAAACAGGACGTTGCCCCTCGAGTTAAATAGGTTCATTGAGTCGTATTCCATCTAGAAATGTTCACCCTTATTGTAAACTTTCTTTTCTCCGGGAGGCTGAGTTTGGTCTCAAAGATAATGTTACTGCATTGATGTGAAAGATGCTCAGTTTCAGCAGACTGGATGTCCTCAGATGTGTTGAGGAAACTTTAAAAAGCAACATGGCTAAAGCTAACCTGAACAGAAGAGTTGGAGTTGTGAATAATCCACTCTGGTGGAGGGTTGTTATTTTGTCCTTCTGTAGCGACTTCAGAGTCTCTCCACATTCTGCTGACACACCAGTCTGAACCTCTGCTGTGGTCGATCAATGAAGGGCGACCTCTTCACCCTGAAGTCCACACTTGGAAAACCAGAAACTGTTCATAAATCCAGACGAGAAGGCTTCAGCATATTTAGAGTGACCTTTCACCTGGAAACTGTTACCATGACCTAGTTCTGCAGTCAGAGCTGACGTCATGGGGGGACAGAGAGACTGGATCCAGATCTGCTGCAAAGCTACAACAGACCTGGAAAAACTTGGAAAAACCAGGCACAAAGTTAATCAAACTGAGCATGCTCGGCTGCTCTTACATCATGACTTTATACTCTTTCTTTACGACACACAGGTCTGATTCTTTCTGCTACTGCAGACAGACAGAAAGCTGCTGCTCCATGTTCACAATATCTGGTACCATCCAGAGTGTGCATGAGCTTTCAGGACAAACAAAACTCCTAAAAAATACTTTTCTACATCTAGTTTTAATCATAGACATCTCGAGTGCACATATCTCTTTAAATCCTGTTGAAAAATCTCAAAGACTTGTCTCAAGGAGCTGTCAGGTGTGTTGACGCTTCACGCTCAGGTACCATGAAGACTCTAAAGTGCTCTTCAGCCACATTACAACAACACCAGACCACTGAGGCTCAAACTGAAGGGCTCTGGAGGTCCAGAGAAAGACCACAATGTCCTCTGCTCTCCTCACACTCGTTGTGCTCGAGTGTGTTCAGACCGAGGAGGTTAATCTGTGTGTGTCGTGTTTTTAAACAGGGTGTGTGTTATACACTGTTTGAAACAGAAAAACAAACCTGAAGCCAAAATGTGGGCTCGCACGGAGTGAGTCTGATAGGAACTCCAGATGTAGATGTGTTCATTCAGAGCTCACGTCACCCCTCCACAGATTGATTCTCATTAAAAATGAATGAAGACAGACTTTAACCAGAGCGCTCTGAGCTGGAGACACTCACGGCTTTGTTCTGAAGGTCTAAAATCAGTGTACTGCAAACAGAAAGGAGTTTTAAACCATTGCTTATTTCTAGATGAAACATGCAGCTATTTAAAAAAGACACCTTTTCTTATTTTCCAACAGATGTGAAGTTGGGAGAAGTCTATAGATCAGCATAGAGTTAGAAACTGGCTTTTAGTTTTAGAGCCTGATATCCTGACCAGAGGTTTAATTTGAAGCTGATTATTGTTGTCTAGTTTCTCACCTGTCTTCCTCTTTTTGTTGAACTGCAAAAGGGTTGTATCTTAGAAATATTGTAGATTAATGCATCAACAAAGTAGTGCACCTTTTGGCAGGTCAGACTTTTAATTCTGAAGCTCACAAGCTGAGGTTTTACCACGTATGTGTCCCTGCATGAGGTGTGTGATGGTCATTGTCAAAGGTGATATCTTCATGCTTCATGTGTAAATTAGGGGTAATGCTGATAAAGGGTTCGGACATTTGGCTCAACCACACGTCCGTCGAAGAGGCAAAATATCCGCTGATAATAACGAAGCTTTCGCGTCCTCCTCATGTATCTTCATAGCCTGGTTGTATTCGTCCATGTGTTTCAGCTTTAGGTGGTGGAACATGTTTGTGGTGTTGCCACACTTTGCAGTAATAGTTCTCTTGCACATTTTGCATTTAACGTGTTTTGTTGCGTGTCTGATCTTTGGTCAGCCAAACCACCTCCACATCACTGGGGTAGCTCCTCTTTTAGGCTCTAAATCCTCATGCGAGGACAAAGTTGATGCTGCCGTACCACTTTCGCCCTTGGCCATTGTTGTTTTATACACAGCAGGGAGCATCATACATCCACATTTCTGCACTCTAAATATCGCTAAATGAAAAATTGATGTCAATAAAATTATACTGGTATTATCGTGGATGATATGGCACACCCCTACTCTGCAGAATTCAACAGTCATTCTTGTTTACCTCAAAGGGAAATGTCTGTTTAAATGCTCAGTATTTTGCAAATGAAATCCAGTACACCTTCATTGGAAACTTACTAAGGTCATCTCAGTCTTTTACTTGAATCAAGCAGATTTTGGATGATAATTAAAAGCAGTTTTTTCCTCAACTCTTGTTCATTATTGCACACCCCTACGACCACGAACACCGAAGACCATCTTGGCGGTGATCTTCTTACACTTCAGTGACAACACAGGGCCACAGTCGAGTCTGCAGACTCAGGGTGTCACAGCAGGTCTGTGCATGAAATTTTAATCACTGGATGAGATTGTTGAGGCTTGACATGCTTTTTGTTTATCCCCCAGTGGGTCAGTGCTCCTGTTTTTGATACCTCATGGACACACACTGCTGACACGTCAGTGTTTGTGTCTCTTTGTGAATGAAATTTACAGATTGCGCATGCTACTCTGGGATCTTCGTCTCTGTGCAAAACAAACAACTTCCCATGTGTTGAAAACTTCAGGGACATATGGCTGCAGAGACACAGTCTGTCTCCTGTTCCAGTCTTTGCCCCAGCGCCACACCTCTCCCTAAATGGTTCCTGATACAATTTGAAGTAAGAGGACTACAGCCACAAGTAGCCTTCAGGGCAGCATGACTACCTCTTACCATCATAAACATGGTGCCCCACCTCCTCTCAACTACTCTACCCACAGTGCATTAAAGTCAACCCCCCTGACACCCTGCAGAGATCACCTCCTACCCTCTGAAACCACCAGCACTCTCCTCCCTCCACCACCCTGCAGCCTCAGGTCTCTATCTTCATGAAAATCTCAATCAGCGGGCAGCCAGGCCCCCGAGCGAGACCTCGCCTCAGCATTAACATCAATTACCCGTCCTTGATTTAGTGGAGCTCTGCCTCGCCGGGCCGCCCGCTCCATTACTCCTCCCCGAGCAGGGAGCCACTCCTTCCCTCCTCCCTGACTGGACTCTCCAGGCTTTTTGTGATGCTGAAGTCTCTATCTGATTCTGTGTTATCAGCCGCCGGTGATACAGAACACCACCTTGGGTAAAGGAGGCTTCGCCATGAATAATTGAGGAGCTGGAGGCCATTAAGAGCATCAGCCTGAAAGGAAGTGGTCATGTGACAGACCAAAAGGGTTTTTGTCACATTGCATTTGGAGCTGGCAAAAAGAGAGTGTGTGTGCGCCCGTGTGTGTGTTTCAGTCATTTAGCTCTTTGGGTGAAATAATTTTGGGCCAATGATGAAAGATAAACAGATGTAAAGTTTTTATCTGTGGTTTGTTGTTTATGATTTTATTGCTTTGGTTCTAAGATGTGTCTAAATTTAACTCTTAGTGCTGCTGGAAACACACTCTCTTCTTTGATTAGAGTTAGAATGGAGCACTGAAGCAGTCACTCCAAAAATCTATGAGAAAGATAAAGATAAAGAAGATTAAGAAAACTATAACATCTTTGAAAAGTTTTAAATCACACATTACGCCCTGTCTTATTCTCAGCTGATGTGTGCAGGCCTGGGTTTAATGACTATGCTCTGGAGGCACTTGAAGGTGAAGTGTTACCTGTTCTCAGATCATCTGGTGCAATTTCAGGTTTAAAAAATGCTTCTGGGTTTATTTTTGCTGATTCAGGAGCAGAGGTGTGCACAGTTTTCCAAAATTTAAGTCGGTTACCAGTTATTTCAACTTCAGTAACAGTAAACTGACTCTTTGCTTGCTCCTTCTGCAACAGAAATTGTCTCTAAGATCTGAGGAAATTTATCTTTTTTTCACTAACCTGGATCTTTTGGATCAGCTCAGCAAGAACCAACTCCTTCAGCTCCAAAAAGACTGTTTATAAACTCTTTGTTTTTACTATTGTTTTAACCTGTTCCTTTCTTAAACTATGATTCATTCTTTTATGAAATGCAAAAATCCTCACAAAGTAATCTCAAGACCCCTTGAAGAGCAGGTTTAGGTCATACTATACTATTGATAACAAAAACTCAGAACAAGATAAGGAGTCTGATCCTTTAACTTCCTTTTACAGGCAGAAGCCTGGAGCAGAACTAGACTCATGTTAGACAAGTACCTGCTGACACCTTGTTGGGGTTGATGCACTACAGATAATGAGGGTGGACATATTTGCAGAGTCGATTGTAGAGGTGTGCCATATCATACTGTCTACGATAATACCAGTATAATTTTTTCGAGGATATAAATTTGTCATTTCGCTATATTTACAGTGCAGATGCGCAATGACGTATGATGCTCCCTGCTATGGTCAAAACAAAAATGAGCGAAAGCAAAAGTAGCACGGCAGCATCAACTTTGTCCTCGCATGAGGATTTAGTGCTTTAAAGAGGAGCTACCTCAGTGCAGGAGAACTATTACCGCAAAGTGTTGCAACACCACAAACATGTTCCACCACCTAAAGCTGAAACACACGAACAAATACACGCAGGCTATGAAGGTACATGAGAAGGACGTGGAAGCTACGTTATTATCGGTGTAGTTTTTTGCCTCTACGACAAACGTGTGGTCCAGCATTACCCCTAATTCACACATAAAGTATGAGCACCACGCAGCGCAGTTCCGCAGATTTTGGGCGCATGCCAATTCATACTGGATGTGTTTCTGGCACGCCGCACAGGGCAGCTCCTATAGCAGCTGGATACTCGAGATCACGAGATCACAGGAGAACCACATGTTCCTGCAGGAATCCCACCCATGACAACAAACTTTCATGGTAATTAATTAGTATGTTAAGCTCATCTGTCCCTCCATAAACTTCAGCACCTTCATTACATGCCTTCTCCTTTCTGTTGGTGTCCTTATAGAAAGAATGTGTTGTGTCGTATAGAATTATGAAGTTTTCCTCCAAGATTAACTTTTCCTCCTCCAAAATGTCAGATTTCCTCTGGAACTGACCTACTTACCATGTTTAAGTTTTAGGCCACGTCCACACATAGCCGGGTATTTACAAAAACGACCCCCCCGGTTCTTTTTTAAAAATACTTCTGTCCACACGCAGCGGGTAAATCAGCCAGGGAGTGCGGCTCGAGGCATGTCAAACCCATGATGGGCAGTATTTTCCAGAAGTAAAACCTGGGTCAGCCAACAAGAATGAGTCCCCGTCATTCGGCTGTGACGTTTAAGAAGTGAAAACTCAGTTTTCCGGCGTCTACATGAAACCACTAGAGCTTTCCAAAATCTTCACTTTGGCTGGAGTTTTTAGAAAACATTGTTTTCGGTGACGTAAAACTGCGGTTTCGTGTGGACAACAGGCATAAATGTATAAAAATATTTGCGTTTTTCTAAATACCCGGCTACGTGTGGACATGGCCTTAAGCTAGTAGTAAATGATCGGAAAAGAGGCTGCACACCATACTGTGTGTGTAAAAAAATGCTGTTTTTCAGAAGCAGCAACCACTGATAATAAGTCCCCCCCCCATACTGTCATAAATATCCTTACCGCAAATTCTCAATTCTCTCGCAAATTCAAATAACACTGCTCACATTTTGAAGTGCTTGACTTGGAATCCTGTGATCAGTGTAAGGATGAGGCTAGTAGATTGTGCAACTCTTCATAACGTACATCTAACAGAGTGCAAAATGACATCAACATTCAAATTTAGACACTTCACACCTAGACTGAGTGCACATTGATAGAGATGTACCGATGGAGCAGCTCAAAGTGCTAGATTGTTTAAATCATTAATGGTGAACTTGTATGGATAACAAAAGAAGAAGTAAAAAGGTTGGCATGATACATAGACGAGAAAGGAGCCCAGTTAATGTGAAATGTTCTTAAATAAAAGAAAATGTAAGTTTCATAAACAGTTGAGATTTCTAAGAACTCTAACTTCACGTTAGTTTTTTCATTTATGCTCTTTCTGTTGAGTAAAATAAATCTTCTTCCTCTGCTTGAATCTGACATGACCGAAGAGCCGCGCTGCGTTCACTACACCCAGTCTTTGTCTTTATCAGTTTATGTTCTACGTCAACACTTAGCAGCCTCTTGGGCCTCCATGGAGTTACCTAAAGTGATTCCCTGCCCATTTGTTGTAGAGTGGATGTTTGGATCTGGGCCCACCTCCATCAGAGAGCATCTCCAGCGTCCTCCTGAGAAGACGAAACCAGCTCACGCTATTAATCATGCAAGAGACTATACCCGGACAGTGTAAAGACTCAATTGCAAAGTAAATGGATTAGAGGAAAGTGAATTGCTATATTGAGGTATAGAGTCAGACAGGAAACATACAGGATGGAGGAGCTGGACGTAAACAGATCATAGCCCGTGTAGAGAGAGGGGGACCTGGAGGTTTACGACACAAGGATCCAAAGGTTTTATTTTTTAGTGCAGCGGGGCAGGCTTTTATTGTGATGGAACAGAAACATTTCTCATAATTCCTGTGTTTCTGACACACTGCCTCAAAACAAGGGTCCAGTTTTTTTGAAGTAATCTGATGGACAAAATCTTTTTTGTTGAATCAAATCTGTAACAGGTTTTTCAAATATAAAATAAATCATTAGGAAATGAGAGTGGACCAAGATGTTTGATAATCTAGCTTTCAATCCAGGAAAAACCTCCATGTTCGTGTTATTCAAAACATTTGTATAGAATCAGGAGAATTTGATAGAAAAAAACACCAGGAAATAAATGTGATAAAACTTTAAGATTGTTCATGGAAAACAGTTTTCTAGTGAGGATACTTAAAAAAAGTTTTTTTGTTTTGTTTTATTTTTCTTAACATTTTGGTCTTTTGGTCTTCGGTGTGTTGCATCTGTGCCATAGAAGATCTTTAATTTTGAAGCTTTTAGGACTTAAGCTGCAAATATTTCACCAATAAATAAGAGTATCAAACATAAAATATTTGAATTAACACAGATGAAAGAAACTTTTGAGGCTCATACCACAAATTTCTCTGTTTTGATACTTTCTTCTCTCACTCTGCTCCCTGCAAATCGTGTCTCTCTTCAGTCATGGTATCAAACAAATGCCCAAATCCCTAAAAAGTGTCATTTTAATTCCATAAAAAGCTAGATAATTAATGCTTGATAATATTAAATTCATACACTGACATTTTTAGAAACTTGCCTTAAACACGTGCACCTCTGAAAAAGAGATTTTCTCTGTTTCTATCACTTAAACTTGAATACTGTGGTTTATTACATCAGTCTTATTTGAAGAAGCCTGCCGAGCCCCACTGGCAGATTTTTTACACTTTACAAGCAAGTGCTGGTTGGAAAAGTCTAGTCAATGACCTGTGGACCTGTTGGGATTTAATTGTTGGTGTTAATTTCTCTAAAACATGTAGAAGGAAGTTTCTGCCATACAAAAACAACAGTAAGCAACACAACATAAATGACCACGATAAGCAGAAAGGAATATGAAGTAATGAAATGTGGTCATCCAAAGTGTCTGTGCCCAATCTCCCTGACTTTTACTAGCTACTTTCACACATCGACTCGTCCTGACTTGCTGGATTTCATGATGGAGCTTGCTGGAAAAAGTCTGGACACATTTAGGCTGCCTCCTGTGGACAAAGTCTGAAGTGTGTTACAGATAAAGTATATGTTTGTGACTTTCTGCTGATCAAATGTTTTTTTTTGGTCCCATCAGGGTGGAGCGGTCCACAGACCAGGTCATCAAACCTGTCAATGTGGAGGCCTTGTCCAAGTGGGTGGGGAAGATGCCAGCTGACGTGGTGAGGGACATGGCTGTCATTGCCCCCATGCTGTCCAGACTGGGCTACGACCCCCACGCCAACCCCCCAAACTACGGCCGCCCGGACCCCAAAGTCCTAGACAACACCAGGCGGGTGAGTGCAGACCAGAATGTGAACCTGACAGTTTTATCACAGGTTGATGTGTAAATCTCACTTGAAGGATCTCCTCTGACCCTGGGAGAAAGGGAACCTTTCTGATAGCCGTAGCGGCTCTGCCTGTTACATAAACTTTGCGCTTGAACAGACTCTTTCAGACGTCAAATCCTTCTCATATCCCATGGAAGAATCCTCTATTTTCGGAGCAGGATATGTTTTATTTAATCATTTTCCTCCAGCTGACCTATCAGGTGATTTCCTTGCAGCTTGTCTCTGACTGTCACATCGGGTCTGTCTCTGCTAAAGGACACGATTCACTGGTTTAACTCATACCTCTTAGGGTCTTTTCAGGCCGAGGTTCCTGCTGTTTGTGTTCCTGATTTTTTCATTGTGTTAAATTAGGCAGTGGAGCAGGTTTTAGCATCAATAAGTTAAGATGACGTGCAGTCAGAGGCATTCATAAATGGCCGTTAATCATGGAGACCTCTGAGACGAGATGATTCATGCTGCTCACTGTCTCTGGAGATGTTCGCAGAGGATCGAGGAAAAGAGCAGCTGTGCTTTCCATTAGCTTGAAATTCCTTCTTGTGATGACGTTTAATCTTTCCAGACGTGGTGAACTCAAACGTTACCATGCTGTGCTCAGCAGTAACAGAAAGAAAGTTTGAAAGATGGTGTACAAGTTTTTTTACAGTTTGAGAGTCGGTGCGTTTTCTCACTGTGACCTCTCCCTCGTTTGAGCCTCTTCAAACTTCTCCGTCTGATTCGTCGCTCCCAAACACAAACCCTGAAACTCTCTCCAGGTATCTGAACATTTTCCTAAAACATGCCGTCTGCTCTGCCGTCCAGTCTGAGCTAAAAAGACCCAGAGTACTTATGGTTCCAGAAACCTTAGCCATACATGCAATAAAAGTGTCGCAGAGAGAGCTGGCGTATTTTTCCTATTATCAAACATCAGATCTCGACCTCCCTGTTGCCAGATTCAACATCTGGTGGGAAGGCTGAAACCAAACATGGAGCTTGTCTCTCAGCAGATGGAGACCTAAACAAAACTTCATTGTAATGTTTAGTTTTTCACATACTTTTAAACTCGTTGGGTTGACTGCTGAATCTGGATACAAAGACTGATGGCTCACAGCTGGCTGCTTCATTCATTTAAATCCTTTTTTTGACATGGATCAGGGTTAAATAAAGCTAAGTTCACATGAGAACACAGCATTGGGGCAGGAACCAAAATATGAAAAGACATGACACATTACTGTACAATACAAAATAATCAAAAAAGGCCACGATATGACACGATACGACAGGATGTGACAAGACAATGAAAAAATGTAATAGGACACAATAAGACATGGCACCACACAGTATGATACGATGGATATGACAAGGCATTAAACAACGAGGCACAGCACAATGTGATATGAAACAACAAGCTCCAACATAGTACAGCACATCATAGGGCTGGGCGATTATGGTAAAAATAAGAATCACGATTATTTTAAGTGATATTGAAATCACAATTAATATACACAATTATTCATTTATTCAAAAACTTCAGTACTGATTTAAACACAACTTTAAAGAACCAGCAAGTGGCACATACAGTATTATTGATACACATAAGTCACACACACTCGCTGTGGCTGCACAAGGAACACAGAAGAGCTATGAAGCACAGGAACTTGCATACATCTACACTGTTATATTGTTTTTATGATTGTCAGATGGCAAAATTGAAATCACGATTAAAATCCAATTAATTGTCCAGCCCTAGCACATCACGATGCAGCACGTCATGCAGAATAATAGGGGTTGTCATAATATGATGCCATACTAACAGCAACTTAAGACATAATAAAATACAACAACATGCTACAACACAGCACAACACAATATGACATGTTACATTACATTGCAATATGACAACACAGCAAAAATGACACAAAACAATAAGACAAGATACAGCACAATACAAGTCATCACTTAAAATGGCAAGACACAATAGGAAATAGTACTACATGGCACAAAATAACATGACACAACCTGTGACTACATGACATGGCATGATACGACACAGTACAGCAAAATTTAAACAAGGCATGATCAACACAGAAAAGTTCAACATTACACAAGACACAATACAGAACGATACGATATGACAAGACACAACACAACACAGCAGGTCATGATATGGCACGCCACAATGCAGTATGACACAATACAAAGGCGCAATGTGATACAATACTACACAGCAATAAATAACATGATATTATATGACAGAACACAACAGTACACTATGTCATGATATAGTAGGTCATGACAAGGCTATCACAACAAGGCAAGGCTCTATATGATGCAATACTAAATTTAAAAAATGACAGGATATGATAAGAGAAGATATAACACAACGATACAATACAGCACATGATATGGCATGTCCTGATACATCACAATACACCAAGGCATATCACAATATGGCGATATGACAAAATGACAACACAGCATGGAATGACACGATACGATAAGACAGGATACAGCACAGTGCAGCATGAAAGAGCGTGTCGCCATACGGCTCAATACGACAGAGCACAAAATGACAAAACAAAACGTGTAACAGTGCTATATGGCACAAAATGGTGCGTCATGATACATCTGGGGATGGGTACTGAGTTAGGTACTTTTATAGGTACCGATCGAATTCGGTCAAAAGTATCGAGTATCGATTCATGTAACATCAAAAGGTACCATGTTTAGGTACCTGAATGCATCCTTGTGACTGTGAGGCAGTGGAAGAGTTGGTTATTTTCCATGCTGGTCATAAACACAGCAATGCAGAACAGATATTTCACATTGAAAAAAAAATCTGTACGTTATTATTTAACAAATTGATGTTTTTTACCACATAAACACAAAAAAAGTACAGAAAATTGGTACCGTTGAGTACCAGTACCGATAGCCAGGTACCGGACATCAGTACCGTGTCGTTTCTAATGTGAAAGGTACCCATCCCTAGATACATCACAGTATTGCATGATGCGATACAATATGTTACAAGATGACTGGATGGTTTTCCTTTGATAGTGATATCATGACACAGCAATTCTACAATAAGCAGTATTTGGGAAAACGGCTAAAAATATTTATATCAGGGATTAATAAAGTATTCCTGATTCTGATTCTGAAAATATTTAATCGCCTTATTTATTTAACTAACAGAAAAGACTAATTTTTTATTCACAATGCTGGTTTTGTTTCACTTACAGGAAACAAGGTTCAAGTTTCTGATCGGTTACTGTGCAAAGAACTTTACAGCTTTCTGACTTGAGGCTTGGTGATTTGTGTATTTGTTGTTTATTTGTATGTATTTTCAAAGCCTCCTCAGGGAAAAGCATCTCATTGTAGCATAGGCTATAAATGTTGTGGTACATTAAAGCTAGAAAGGCCGTTGTAAATGTTTGTCCCCATGTTACAATGTCTGCTTTAATTACACACACCCAAACAGACTTTATGATGGAGAAAACAGAGCACGGCTCCTCTAATGAGTGGGTCTGTGCTCGTTTTAGAGGTGCTATTACTCAGTCCTTGCTGAGCTGCGTTGGTGTCCTGGTGTTAGTGGCTATAAATGACGCCAGTTATCTCATCAGTGTGTTTACTAGCCTGTAGTTTGTCATGCTGCAGTGAATGCATCAATACTGTTTCCAGCAGGAAGTGTCTCTCCGGTCTCAAAAAAGCAGTGACATGTACACTACATCAGCACAAGCGTACAACACCCAAGGGCAAGAAACTGCAGAGTCGGTGAAATTGAAATATTAGAGATAGGCTGCTTACAGCGAAGCAAGGAGAATACAGCAAATATACTGAAGGCTGTTTGGAGAGCACCAGTTAACCAGCCAATAGTTGTGTTTTTTTTTATTATGGGAGGTATAAACAATAGATGAAAAGATAAAGATAAGATCTAGCCATGAATTAATAAAAATATGAGGAGTCTCAAAAATTACATTGATCTATTTTGGAATCAGATGTGTTAAACACTATTTTAAACTCATACATTTCACTATGGTGCCAAATGAGGCTTCACTCAACTCTTGACCTAGCCCCAAGTGGTTGTTAAAGGAACTGCAGTTCACGTCACATCTGTGTTAACTTCTTTTTTTTCCCTGTCCTGGAGCTTCCTGCGGGGTTTTCTTCCACTCCCAATTTCTTTTGTGAGTGGATAATGTGAGTCTGAGTGTGTGAGGTCCTCACAGTGATGGTTTTACACCAGATGTTGCTCAGTGGGTTGTGTGGTTTGTGGAAAAGTTGAGATTCAGGCCTTGGTGGGTTTGTAGCTTCACACTGAAGCTTCTCCGTTTGTTTCAGGAGAGACTGGAGAGGGGGGCTAAAGACGCAGAGAAAGAGTTAGTTTGGAGTAATTTGTCATGTCAGGTCTGTTGTGAGTCAAATGGAAAACATTTGGGGTGTTGGAGAGAGAGGAAACTGTGTTTTTTTTCTGGTTTGGTTGTTCATCAGAAAAATGTGTCTGACCATAAACAGAGATGGAAACTACAGACAAAGAGGCTGAGTTGCAAAATTCTTCTGTACAGTAATTTTAACCCTTTAACGGGGAGTTACTCGTGCTTATAAAGGGATTTAGTTTGGTTTAAGGAAATTAATTTCAATGATCGTAACTCTGAGCATAAGGATGAAATTATTGTACTGAGCTTATAAATAGACCAGCCTTAAAACAAAGTCACAAAGTCTTAAGTTATGAGCTGACTTTGGTGTTGAATATTATCATGTCTTTGCTATGGCATCATTTTTAAAAGCTAAAATGTCATTGTCACGCCCCCTTCAATCCCCTCTGTCCAGTTGGTGGCAGTAATATACCTTCAGGCTGCAACTGTCAATAAGACCTAACCGAAAGAGCAGCAAATGCAGATGCATCAGTTTTAGTAACATTCAAAATGTTCTCTCTGCTCTGTATTCATTTAATTAAAGTGTTAAAATGGTTTTTTAACCATCAAAATCTGTTCTTATTAACATGGTAAAAAAAATGTCCTGATGTTGAGGAAAGCTAGGGCTGACCAAGGCACAGACAAAACAACGAGACTTTGTGTTTGAAGATAAATAAGCTAGGGGCCTTGGATTTGGAGAACTCCAATGAAATAGACACCTAAGCAGCCAGTCCCCATCTCCGCCAGGATCTCAGACCTCTGACAAAAGGGGGCAGGAGGCCAGCCAGGTAATCAAGCTGACTAACCTGCCCCTGGTTGAGGCATGAAGAAGGCCACCAGGAGAATCAACACCAGACTCCTGAAAAAAAAGTGGGGGAATGCTCAGCCAGGAAATTAGATGGAGATATTAAACCCCTCACCAAAAGGGGGCAGGAAGCCAACCCGGGAAATCAAGCCCACTAATCTGCCCCTTACCAAAGGCAGGTAGGAGGCCACCATGAGAACCACCACCAGGCGTCTGGTCAGAGAGGGGAAATGCCCTGCTGGGACAAAGTACTATCTCCAGGCTCATGGATAAAAGGAAGAAGGAGGTGCCAGGACCAATAAAAACCAGGCCCACAACAATCCAGGGCCTTAGAGACCCCTCCCCAGGGGCATGTGGAGGTTAGTTTAAACAGCCGCATCAAAGAGGTGATCACTCTTCTTCAAGAGGAGAAAGAGATTAGGAAGATGATGCAGCTCAAACTGGACCCTAAAATCACCCAATCCATTGAGCTGCAAGAAAGGGTAAAGGTGGGAAAATGTGGCCAGAAAAGAGTTCAAGGGAGTCATTGGGACTCAAAATCTCAAGCTCATTGAGACGGCCTCAAATGAAAGAGAGGTGAATGACCAGAACTCCTGTCCTAACCTGCAAGAGCTTCAACAACTGGTTTCATCCTTGTAAAACCAGCTGCAGGCGACCAGAAACAGAAACAAACAATCTGAATATGATGAGACCACCGGACATCTTGAAAGATTAATAGCTTTAGAGGTAGAGACCAATGCACACCGTCAACCAGCCAATGGTTGTAATTAAACAAAGAAGGAGAAGAGTTTAAAAAATGTCAAGTTAAAGCATCTGTGTTTTCTGCACCCCACAGTACTTTTGGAAAGAGTCTAGAGAGGATGTGCTGAATGGTCTGAAGTCAGAGGTTTCAGATGCATGAAGCAAAACAAAAACATGAACTCAGAACTTTTTTTGTTTGTGTGTTCAGAGATTGATTTGCCGATCCCTACGGTGAGGAACTACATGTAACAAATGGCTCAAATCCAGAAAGCAGAGTCATCTCACACAGCTGTTGTTGATCAGTTTGCTTCTAGCATAATGTGACGAGCTCTCAGAAACATATTCCCCAGTGCTGGAGTGTTACTGTAAATTCACAAACCGTGTGTGAGCAGTCTCCCTCTGACCTGCTCTTTGTCAGAAATCAGATCCTCGTCCAGCCCCGTCCGTGTTAGCAGCAGATTGTTCACGTTAATGACTTTCACATGTGTCTGAGGTCCTGTTGACAGGTTTTGGATGCTGTATGCTGCTTCTTTCTCCGTCTTCTCTCTGAGGTAGATATCGCTCTCCTCACTGAACTGGGCTTGCGTGTCTTGATGACAACATGTGCGTGTTTTTTAGCTAATTAGCTATGATGTCAGCTGAACGCATCTGCAGGTGATTAGTGGGATTCCCCTTCATTGAACCCGGCTGTAGGGTTGTGTTATTGTTTTTTGGACTCCCCCCCTTCCTCCTACCGGGTCCAAGTGAAAAAAAAAAAAGTCTCTCACGTGTCCGTTTGCTCAGTCATGTTGGAAACTGTTATTTCAGACCTATGAGGTAATTCATCTGCAGGCTGACGAACCAATCCCCTGCTGCTTTTAAGTCATGGTGTTTTAAAAGATGAGTCATTTTATCAGACATTCATGAAAACCTTCTTTAGTAGAAGTTTGCAGTCTGCATGAATAACTTTACCCACCAAAACACCAGGGAAAAGGCGCATAAATCATGAATAAAACTCAAAGAAGGATTAGTTCAGTATAGGGATGCACAATATTATCGGCACAATATCGGTATCGGCTGGTAAAAGCTTATAAACACGTTTATCGGTATCGGCAGATATGAAAATTTCTGCCGACAGGCACAGCCGATAAGGTGCTATTCAGTTAGGATTATTATTAATTTCCATCTGAAAAATAAGCTCCTTAAATAAAACGTAGCACTTCATTTATTTGCACTGCAGAGCTCTGTGTCTGTCACCAGGTTGTTACAGTAGCTCTAAAATAATCAAATGCAACTTGGTTATGTTTAAAAATGCATTGTACATTTAAAGTTCATGTGATCTAAAGAAATTATTTTTCTGTATTTCAATACTGAATGTCTTGAGTTTGAAAAAATAATACATTTCTTATTTATGGTAAAATCAAATGTTTTTGTCTTGTTTTATGTGTGTTTCTTAAACAAATAAGACCGTCACAATAAGAGTAACATATAAATTCCAGTACAGGATAGACTTAGCTTTCTTTACAGTGAAAAAACAAACAAACTTGTGATTATCGGTATCAGCCAAAAGGGGTTTCGATATATCGGCATATCGGATATCGGCAAAAATCCAATATCGTGCATCCCTAGTTCAGTATATGCTGGCTTACAAAGGCGTTGGGGGAAGCTTTAGGGTTAATTTATCAACTTTGCATGAAAATACGTGGAGCGGCTGAGCTGCAAAACCAAAGTTTAACTCTGATCTAGAAACCGTACAAAAAAAATTATTTTCAGTCATAGAAATACATGGGGCTGTTTTTTAAATGTACTAATTTATTCACATTTTCTTTTGGTATTAATGCCGTCATTTAAACTTCTGTGTGTGTTAGGTATTATAAGGAAACAAGTAGGGAGGATAAAAAAAAGTGTGGACTTTGCCTTTCTCTCATTGAAATACAGCTTTAGTTGATTTTGATGTGTCAGCAGATTTTTCTTTGAGAATTTTTTCTTTTCTAAGAATTTTTTCAGATGAAAAACAGAAAACAACAGTCCAGCCTCTGTGTATGTGTGTATATTTTTGTTTGTGTGTGTTTTGAGTTGTGGAGAAGATAATGTGTGTCGTAAAAGTCACAACAGCATTGTTTCAATTAATTGAATAGTACACCATCCAACAAAGAGCAAACAGGAAGTTATTTCTACTCTTAAGTCCTTCAAATGTTGAAGCTGTTGTGATTTTTTTCATGAATAGGGGGAGTTTCCTCTCTCCACATTCACGGCCGTTACTCTCTCTCTGTGAGGATCTTTCCTCCCAGCCCCCACCCACCCACCCACCCACCACCCAAATATTCAGCTGTGTTGCGTAACACATCTGGCATGCAGCCCTGAACTGAACTGTGTGATGAACCACATGTGGAAATGCTCTCTCTGCTGTCTTGAATTTTTCACCCAACCCCATCCAAATATTTACCCTGCGCCTCGTCTCTTCTTCAGCGTGGATTTCACCACAGAGCATGGAGCAGGTTTGGAAACGTTCGCTGAACAGTGTGTTTGTGTGGATGATGAAAGAAGCAGAGCAGCTTTGTCTCTCTCTGCTGCTGTTGTGGTGGGTTTTTTTTACTGTGAGTGACGACCCATCTAATAGAAAACTCTCTGTGTGTCTGCCTCCTGGTCACACAGAGCAAGAGCAGATCTTCAAACCTCTGTGATTCTGTTGATCCAACCCAGGAGGGTCCAGGAAGTCATTCAGCTTCAGCTGTAACACAACAAGTTTTCTGCTCATGTCAGTCTGTACCTGCATATGGTGACCTTGATACAATCTGTGGTCACGATGAAGAGTTCCTGTTTCGAAGTTTTTGTAATTTATTGGGCTGAAAAAATGTGATTTTATCAACAAGAACCACTAACACGTGTCTTTATGTAAAATCAGATGAAATAATTGTCCTAATTTGAATACAGACGGTTAACAGGCATCTATTTTTATATCTAGTGCTGATTCAGACCTCTAAGGTAAATAAAAACTGATCAAAAAGAATTCACATTAACTATTTGAGTCTCGTTGAGGGTGGCTTCTCTAGTGTATTATGACAGTTTTGAAAAAGAAACCAGTTTATCAAAATAACTTTGCTGTTTGGCAAAATACACCTGATATATCTCCGGTTCAGCCCAGCGCCATGCATACTTGATCAGATAGGTGTCTGTAAACATCAATGTGCCAACTCACACTGGGTCTGCTCTGTGGCGATCTGGATCAACCCAGCTCCAGCAAGTCAGAGCATCTGATTCATAAGGGTCCTATTTTTGCCAGATGATGGAACAGTGATCAATTTACGAAATGCAGATCAAGTGGGACAGGAAGTGGTGTGGAAACTATCTAAAAACACTCAGTGACTCTCAGAAACCAAACTGTGTCAAAACAACAACAAACCAATATAATGAGGCCAGGTCAACAGGTTTGAGGTTTCACAGACCAAAATTAACCAGGAGAGGATCATCATTGGGGTGGGACTCCTCTGTCTGTGACCAAGGTTATAATAGTTAACTAAAATGAAACTAAAAATGAAAACGAAAATTTGAAATACATTGCAGTTAACTCAAACTAATAAAAACTAAAAAAGAAAACAAAAACGATAAGTAAACTAAAACTGTGTCTTGTGTTCATAAACTAACTGAAACTAACCAAAATTATAGACATCATTTCCTTAGTTATCATTTCTGACAATATTAATGACCTTCAGGATTTAAATTAATCCGACACATTTTCCCAACCAGTTTTATGACAGTTTTCGGCAGTTGTCAGTGCCGTACAGCACCATCATAGCGACGTACTGGGATGTGCTTGTTTACTGCACTGACTGGCTGTGAGCTGTGCTGCGACAAAACGTAGTGGAGCAATGAATTGGAGCATCTGTAATAGTTAAATTGTTACAGAGTCCAAGTTTTTATTTATTGAAGCTCATATTGTATTGTTTTTTATAATTTATGTTAATATTATTTTTATGTAATTAATGTCAACATTATTTTATATAATTGATGCTCATATTTTTTTACACTAAGTTTATATTATTTTTCTTGTGATGAAGGCAGCAGTCAACAGTTCAGTATCAGCATTGACTGAGCAGTGAGCTCTATGTTGGACTGGAAAATAAACATTATGACAAAATATTTACTCTGACCTTTTTGAATCCTGCACCTGGCTAATAAGGTATGAAAAAACTAAAACTAAACTAAAACTAAGCCTTGTTGCAAAAATCAAAACTAAATAAAAACTAGAATGCCTGCTCTAAATCTAATTAAAACTAAACTGTAATGGAAAATAAAATGTCAAAACTAACTAAAACTAAACTATAATGACAAATCCAAAACTATTGTAACCTTGTCTGTGACTCCAGCTGTCTGGAGGTCCTGATATTTTCTGGACTGAATAACCAACCAGTGTCAGTTGAGGATGATTTGCTTTGACAATGTAATCAAACATTTTTCATGCCAATAACGCTTTTTTGAATTGAACTGAATTGGATGACACAGTCTGAAAAATCCTAAACCAGGATGAGTTCTTGGGTCAGAGTCTATAAAGATGGGCAAAACTATGAATTGAATTGGCCCCGTCTGCAGAAAACTGGAGTGTAACTTATGTGTGTGTGTTCTCTGGTGGATAAAATGATGATAAGGTACTTCAGTGACTTTCTTACAAGATCATAAATTTGTTTCACAAAATCTAGGAGATGACATCAAATGGGGTGCTTTTTCTGCCGGTTAGACCCTATCGTGATGTCTTCATATCTTAAAAGAGGTGATGAAGCTGAGCTCTGGAGACCAGAAAGTCTTTGTGGTGAAGGAAGGATGCAGGATGTGATGAAGGGTGTAACTAAGGACACTGATGAGGAGGTTTGGTGGTGATTTGGATGGAAGAGGGTCATAATGACCCATGCTGAAACAGCAAACTGAGCAGGGAGAACAGATTTAAAGTCTGGCAGCTGCAAGATGATTGGAAAGACTAAGAAAGACTAAACTGTCATGATCAGGTGAGGAGGGAATAATCTGCTTAAGTTTTCCTAAACTGGATAGTTTTAATCATGTTTTCAAGGTCCAACTTATTTTTTGACACCATTTATTTAGAAATGTCTCCGTTCTTCATCTGCAGAGAGAAAGCTTCTGGTGTTGATAGAGGATGATAGAAGGATGATATTAGGAGGTATAACCTTTACCTGGGTTGAGTTAAGTTGTAAAATAAGTCGATGTGAGCCAGTTTCTGTGAAAGACATGAAGCTGTTCTCAGTTTTTGAGCTCCAGCCAGAAATGGACCAAAGAAAACTGATGGTTTGTTCCTGACATCTTTACTCCTGACCATGAAACTGACCACACCTGCTGCTCCTCCAGGCTTCACCTCTGACTGCTGGTCAGCAGAGGTTTCTGCAGCCCGCTGTAAATGAGGCTCATCGAGCCCCTGAAGCCGCAATCGATGGCTTTTAAGTGGCTTTGCAGTTGTTCTGATCCCTAGTGAGAAATGGATATTAGGATCAATAAGTTCTCAGTTTCTGCAGCGTAACAATAATAAGATGAGTTAGAGGAGAGATGAGAAACCAACGCCTGCAGGTCTTCTTCCTCTGAATCTTTCTCATACTCGACTCTGACAAGACTTAATGATGAGCAGACTAATCAGAAGACATCGATCCGGAGCTGTCGTTGTTACTCGGCCATCGTGGCGCTCTTTGACTCTCAGCAGAGACTCGTATTCATAAAGAACTACGAGCTGCATGGAAAGAAAAAAGATGTATTAATGAAGACCATGCATGAAGAGTTTATTGATCTGAGCTGAGATGAACTCAGTTTGTTGAGATGTTTTATCGAAAACTTTTGTGGTTTGATGATCCTGCTGAGCTTTTCTGTCACATTACCTCAGAGTTATCTGGGGTCAGATCAATCTTCTGTTGTTGCACATTAGAGCTTGAGGCTCTATTTGGAGCATCCAGGAGCTGGAAGAAATAAGCTTTGGGCAGTCTTTACAACTTTAAATTCCCAGAAAAGTTTTTAAGTTCAGCTTTAAGAAGTATGTGATGTGGTTTTAACGTCTAATAAGGAGCATGAAGTGCTGTCAGTATGAGGTTTTCATGGAAAGGAGATCCAGGGAAAACCAAGAACCCGCCAGCAGGATTTTGAACCTCATCTGCCCGAGAAATGACCAGGGGTCCCCTTTAAGGAGCTGGAAACTTTGCTTTGGAAAGGAAAATCTGGAACAGCTTTCTCAGCGTGCCGCTACAATGTCCCTGACCTCAGACGAACGGGAGGGAAAACAGAGGGATGGATTTACTGAAACACTCAAGGCTCCCCTTTTTTATTCTTTAAATGACACTTTCAGCCCTTTGCAGTAAAAATAATGTGTTCATTTTGATTAATTCATCTCAGGAAGAAGGAGAAAACCTCTGAGATTGTTTTACCTCAGCTTCGTTTTCTAAGCTGAAGGATTATTTTTGCATCTTTTTCAGTCAAATGTGAAGGATTTAATTTTTCAACGAGGAGCCGTAGAATCAAAAAGTACACAAAGACCCAGAGACAGAAATGAACCCAGAGTTCAGGTGGTTTCAGTGTTTTTAAACCTTCAGGCAGTCCTGTCTGTGGTTTTAAGGAAATGGAAATCATTGTTCTTCACCGGGGAAAATCCTAACACGTCAGAAACTCTGTGACTTCCTGCGAGTTTGGTTTTGTAGTCAGAGTCCAACCCCCTGAAGAGTGTTAGTGTGCGGTTTAGATGAAGCATTCAGTTTGAGGTAACAGAATCCCTGGAAAGTTTCCCTCAGACTCCCCCCTCCCCTCAGACACCGGCAGCTTTTCAGACTCACTGGGCTGTTTCACTGAACCCCCCAGGGACCGGAGGCTTAGTCACAGAGTGCTGCAGCCATAGTACTGAGTCTGAACCTCTGCAGGGTTTACTTTGGCTCTGCTGCTCTGGACTGACCTGCTGCTTGTTCCAGCAGGAACCTTGGCTGACCCGGTCGGGCTGCTCCCTCCTCTGTCAGGGCTCGGCTGCAGGTTTTCAGGGTCTGTGCATCAGGGGATTCTCTTTCTGATCCCTGATAAGATTCTGAGTTAGTGTTTGAATCAAATTGTGTAGTCTCATTTTGACCTATGCAGGGCCAGACCAGCACATGGATCTCGAAGCAAGTCTACCTCAGACTCACAGAACTTTTCTTGGGTCAAAACTTAAATGTCACCCTGTGTTAGGCCACTTGTTGAAACCAACAAAGACAGATTTGCACATTGTTGAATCCAAATGCTGTAGATCTTCAAACAGATTTGGATATGCTGTGGTAGTTTGTTCCAGTTGGCGGCCATGAAACAGTTCTGCAGCAGAATATTTACAAGTGAATACACCAATCTAAGCCCTTGTGTTTGCAACTTAAAAGATCAAACTAATATTTCAAATTTCCAAAGTGTTATTTTTTAATGCATACCAGACTTCATTGATAAAAACAGGGATCACACTCTGCACATCACTAGAGTTTGTACTCAGTCTTTGTTTGCAAGACTTTGGTTTTTCTTAATAGTTTGCATGAGCTGTTACAACAGACAATAGCACAAATTAAATAAAAGCTTGAGGCTACGGGTAACTGTGGTCCATGTGGTTAAAGTTCTGATTTTGTCAATGGAGTCTGGTGTCTGTGAGAAGAGAAAAGAAGCAGCTGCTTCTGGTTAAAGACAAAGATGTTTTTCTGTAATACAAAGGTGAATTTATAAAGGTTTCCCAAAGGAGTGTTAAGGCATAGGCATTGGTAGAGGGGGAAAAAGTATTGTGAGGATTAAGTCGCACATTTAGTTTGTAATGAGTTTTTTGAAGGGGAATCAGAAAAGCCGGCTACAATAAAACGAGGAATGTGCAGCAGCTCCTTGTTTGAAGCGTAAATTTACGACTGTTTTCGCACTTTTTTTTTTTAATTACTAGTATTGACCTGATTCCCTGTCTAATCCTTACTGTTATGCTGTCTGAATTTCTAACATCAGTTTTATTCTGTCTTCAAGCTTTAATGAGAACTTCATCTCTACACTTTGACAGGCTGCCACTGCCCTTACAGCCTGTTTCATGGCTGCCGTCTGAGATTCTCTGTGGTTGTTCTAGTAAATTCTCACAAACACACACATTTACCCTCTAAATATTCTTTTTCAACCTCAGGAACTTGTCCCAGGAACTAGGGAACTTTCAAATGAACTCTATAACCGCGTTTCCACCAAGCAGAGCGGTTCGGTTCGTCTCGGTACAGCGCGCTTTTTGCAGCGTTTCCACTGACTCATCCCGGGACAGATCCCTTATAACCGAGACGAGCCGACCTACTTTTTTGGGACCCTTTCGTATGGGTGCCAGACTGAACAGATCCGCTCTCAGGAGGTGGAGCAACACACTGCAGACTGTTGATTGGTCAAAAGAATCGTCATTTACCCCGACAGCAGCTGCATTTCTCCTGGTGGCACACAGACTTCTCTGAAACCAAGCTTGATTGCACTTTGTAACAAAGAGCTACATGACAATCATAGACAGAACGAAATGCTGCATGTCTTCCATCTGTGCTCTTTGTTTACTGTGTCATGTTTTTCTTCTTTGTTGGATTTAATAGCCGGGTAAGCTGCTATGGCGTCGCGCTATGGTTAAACAGCTGCAGCTTCCGGCATCCGGCTTACACACCACCCACCACGAGAGGGCCCAGTTTGCCGTGGAAATGCAAACAGGATCAGGCTTAACTGTACCAAACCGTCCCAAACCGTACTGAACCAACCTGAACTGCTTGGTGGAAACGCAGCTTAAATTATTTTAACCAAAGTAACCAGAGTCTTATCCAGTTCCTGGGAAGTTGATCAATGTTTTTTGACAGCAGGAACTTTCTTCAGGAACTAGGGACCTTTAGAGGATCTGTCTGTCTTTACAGCAGGAATTAGGGTCTAAATTTAGTTCCTGGGTAGGAAATGGGTGTATTCAATGGCACCACAAACTTTTTGAGGAACTCTGTGTTTCTACAGCAGGAACTGAGCTCTGATTGCAGTTCCTCTGTAATTAATCTCCCTCTTGAAAAGTCCTTGGGAATAATCTTTTCAAAAGTTAAGGAGCTTATCGGGTGGAGCCAACATTGATGAATGATTCTGATTGGTGGAGCAACTACAGTGTTTTTCTTCCACCCTCCATCCTCTGGAATACATCAAATCTCAAATCTCATCAGATGAGTAAAGATGATCTAAAGATCTCAAGATATCTGAAAGGGATGAAAGTCTGGTCAAGTTTACAGGGTTCTGGTTCTCTGCTGTGGCTGAATTTTTCTCTACATCCTGTTTCGTGCAATGTGTTGATTCAATGAATCAATTTAGAGTAAAGCTCAATGAAAACAAGCACAGGCTAACTCTCCACCATGCTTACAGGCTGACTGTAGCATGAGTTGACCAATCCAGACTGTCTGTCTCTAGAGGTGTGTTGTAACTACTCATGTTTTTTCCCTATATGTACCTGACGTAGGTAGAAAATAGAAAATTTGAATTTCTGGTTGAAAAGAACATTACGATGATGTTTTTTTGCTGTGACAGCCAGTTTTCTGTTTTGTCCATCTATGAAAGGAAATTAGTTTAGCAACAAGATAGAATCTTAAAACATGCAGAAACGAAGGAACATATGTACAGTTACAAAAGACATCAACGTACAGGAACAAGATGCAGAATTTGCACAACCATCACGGTGAGTCACCGAGTCGTTTGATGACTTGAAGGATCAGAGATTGTTTTCACTTTGTTAGACTTTGTCAGTAGGAATCTGTGTATGGATAAAGAGAGGATGTTGAGGAAGCTGTGAGATACAAAAAGAAGCTTGATGCCAGTGATTCTACTGGCAACGTTGATAATTTATCACACCCACCATGCCTCCATCTCTGGTTGAGAGTATGACAAACCTGAGGAAAACATGTCAGGATTGTCTGTTGAGACTCCCCAAGTTACTGAACAAAGAAATGCAAACCCTGAAAAACTGCATCAGTGTTGTCACCGAATGTGAGCCTTCTAGTTATTTAGACCCAAAAGACTATAAAAAAGACGGCCCAGGAATAATGTGACCAGGGGTTCTCTTGGTATCGTTTCTGACAGTCGGCTGATTGGGGACACAGCTCTGAGTTGGCGGACAGAGACCTTTTTTATCTTCCTGCTTGTTTTATCAGGCTCAGAGGCTGTAAATCTTCAACGTTATGAATATTCCTCCTTTCACGAGCATTTTAACAGATCCTTCAGAGGTAATGGACCTTGAGGTCAATGTCTGTTGGACACGAGTGGTCTGGTGTCATGTTACCCCACTGATCCCGTCATGCAGACGTGCAGTCTCCGCCCTGCAGGACGGATTGATCTGCAGCATGCACACCAGCCTCTTCTTCACTAATCATTCACCTCCTGCTCTGTTCCTCTCTTTCTTTGTGAGCAGAGGTTTGGACTAGCTCGGAGCAGTCTGGCCTGCTGCCTCGGTTCCCCGAGAAGGACTTTAAAATGGCACCCCAGAGGAAATCAGAAGCATGCACTCGCCTCCCTCTGGTGTTGAAATAATTTATTATGGCCTCAAACACGCAGGAATGCATAAAGGCAAACAGAGGATTAAAGAATGAGTCTGTGTTTCAGGAAGTTTTAATCAGTGGAGCAGAGGAAGAGGCAGAGGACTCCGACCCACTCCTGCCTCGCTGTGAGCATCCAGAAATTAAGATGCTTTCTCTCCATCTGCTAACTCTAACTCAA
The DNA here is from genome assembly GCF_033239565.1 of Halichoeres trimaculatus. NCBI lineage: Eukaryota > Metazoa > Chordata > Actinopteri > Labriformes > Labridae > Halichoeres > Halichoeres trimaculatus. Next base: position 11,174,892 of record NW_027437188.1, read on the forward strand.
ACTGACAGGTTAAGTCTGTTAGCTAGATTAAAAAAATCTGTTACTATTGAAAAGAGCGGAATTGAAGCTGGATTAAAATTCTGCCTGCACACTCTCTGTATTCTCAGGTGATCTCTGTCCTGATGTTCTGCTCTGGTCCTCTGTTTATCTGTGGTTGTTTTTGATGTCAGGGGTGTTTTGGTGCAGCTGTGGTTTGTGGTGAAGGAGAGGAGAAGTCTGAGCAGTGAACCAGCAGTGAGAAACCACTTAACTAAGAAAACACAGCATGCAAAGCTGAACAGGCTTTATGTTGAATATGTATAATTTTGGCTTGTTCGCATGTGCTCCTGTAATAATACTTACAAATTCTGGAGACAAGTGTTGTTTAATCTGAGGCAGCAGCACCATGCAGATGTAGATGTTTAGTTAGCTCAGTAGAAAGCTCAATCAGTAAATCACCCGGCCCTTGATAAGCAGGAAATGTCTGTTTTTTAGCGGTCTAACACCATGCTTCTTTTTGCTGTGCTACCATAAGAAGTTTATAGGGGAAAAAGCCCAAGAGACAGCACTAACTGGTAAATTATGTTTGTTCTGTGACCAAAACAAAGGTGACCAAAGGAGCTTCATGTAGGCACAATAACAAGGCACATGTGCATCAAATAAAACAATTTATAAGCACCACTGATAATGTACACGACACAGTAAAGACTGTGTTGAATAAATCATATGCTGTACTTTGCATGGTCTATAATGTATTTTTGTATATTAAAAATGTAAAAAAAAAGGTCAATAATATAAAATGCACGGTAGATAGACATACCTGAAACTGTATATTGCACTGCAGATAATGAATATTTAACAGCAAATAATGTTAGCTTCTGTATAATATACCAAAGAAAATGTACATTGCCGTACAAAAAAACATATTTTGCGACTTGGATAATGCACATTGCAACACTGATAATGTACACTGTGCTACACATAATGTATTTCACAGCCAGCAGGGAGCAGCCACTGCATTTGAAGGGGACATATCAGGCTGATCAGTGAATTAATACTCACATATAAAATAATAAAGTTGAAAACAAGACCTTTCACTCCCTGAATTTTCAAAAAATGAGATATTCCATTTTTTCTGATATCCTAGAACAAGATTTGATGCCTCTTAAAATAGGTCATTGACATTTGGCTTCGAGATTTCGACCTTCATGACGACACGAGGATCCTTTCTTTTTATTGGAGTAACCTGATAAAGCAGCTCCTCCTCTGTGATGTCAGTTAGTCACACAACCGCCACCGAGGGATACACCCACCAAGAGCCGACTGACTCAGTGCTGGATGCAGGGACTCTGCTCTGCTGAGCAGCTCGGCTTTACATGGTGAATTAGCAGTTAAAACACTGTAGTTTTAGCAGACGTCGTAATACATGTGAGACTGTGATATTTGCATGCTTGTTCTGACATGCACTGTGAACCTGGACCACAATAATGCTGTGGTAATAACATAGTGACGAACTGACGGTAGAGGCGATCTTTAGACTACACTTTCAGCATGATGGATAAAACAGACAGAGAAAAGTGAAGGAGCAGGATGGAGCCCTGTTATAGAAATAGTTTATTGGTGAAGTCTGCCTATATTTCCACTTATAAACTATACATGTTACAGTACCGGTTTGACTCACCACACTGAAGCGTCCTGAGATGATCTGTGTCGAGGTGGATTTACTTCCTCCTGAGCTGCAGAACCATCCAGGTCTGACTCAGGGTCCAATACAAAAGGACGTATCCTACACTCTGCCATTTTATTACTGCTATCAATGCCGTACGGTAAAGTTTTGGCAAACAGCAAACTCGCTCGGTCTGCTCCATTCAATGTGACGATTTTGTAAATACTGCCATGCTGCAGAAACCGCCCCCAGCTGTGACACGTTTCCTGCTGTTTTAGAATATGAGTTAAACATGACGAGGTGCTCATGCTTTAGGAAAGGACGGGTGTTCAGTGAGAAACCATCTACAGCTTTTTGATCATTGTTAGATTAGCTTGGATTTCAAACAGTGATCATCTATTATGGTTTCTTTTTTAACTCACAGATCTCGCATTAAATCTACTCCTTGGTATTCTCGCTGATCATTCCTCCGATTTGATGACCACTAAACCTGGTCCTTTGTTTTTCCAGGTGTTTAAAGGTGAATTTCAGCTCCCAGATTTCCTAAAAGAACAATCACAGGTACAGTAACATCCCTGCCTGTTGCTGAGCTTTTTCCTCTTTTGGTTTCTAAATTCCTTTGATTTAAATCATCTTCAGCTCAGTGAACGATCTCAGCTCTCATCTCTTGTTTTTAACTTGAGTTTCTCGCCATGTCACGCCGCCTTTTGTTGTTTTCTGGTCTCAGCTTCATGTTCTTTTGGTCTTTAGTTGGTTTTTGTTCAGTAGTCTCTTTGTTTTGTCCTGTTGTGTCTTGGTTTGAGGGCCTGATGTTGGCTGAAGAACACGTCTGCCCCCTTCTGGTAGCTAGACCGTTCTACATGTTGCTTCCTCAATGTTTTTGATCCACATCTTTTGCTTTTGATTTGCTCATTTAACCTCTTTTTCAGCACAATCAGCCTCTTTTTGATGGTTTGGGGGAATATTTTTGGGTTTCTAAATGTTTTTAATTTGATTTAAAGTTGCTGGTGCCCTGTCATGCTTTGCTCAGGTTGTATATCTGATCCTCTTTTTGTTTCTTGCAGATTCAGAAGTCTGCAGAGGGACCAAACCCCAGTTAGGAGCAGAGAGAGTGCCACCACCAGAACACACAGGTACACACAGAAAAATGTTTTTTATTTTTATTTTTTTATTTTCTAGCTGATTTCATTCTGACAGTTCACCACATCCTTCAACAATGCATCAATTCTGCTGAAAAAGTTTGAATGATGTCTGCAAAAGGTGTCAAAAACTGTTAAAAGTAAACATTTAAAAAAATTGACATTTATTTGAAGGTGTGAATTAAATGTTTGAATCACATCACATTAAAATCTGCTTCTGTCACACGTTCTACTACTTATAATAATACTTCTTGATTCATAATGAATACTGAAGCTGCTTGGCTCAGTTATTGAGCTTGAAAAACAGCAGAAGAGACGTGTGCATCAACAGGTGCAGAGACTGTTGGTTTTGGGATATGGATAAATGTTTCAATGAACCGTATAACTGAAAACATTTAGGGGGTGACAGACAGGATTAACGACACGTGGACATGGATGGGACAGATGGTTTTGGGAAAGAGGAAGATGACTAAAGCCTGCTAATGGGTCAGGAATGTGTCTAAAGGAAGTAGGTAAAGGAATAGTTCAACAAGTCTAAAATAAAGGGATTTGTGTTTCTTAGACACAATTCTTTTTTTTTTTTTAACATGTTTGAAGAAGAAAGATCCAGATCCAGATCCAGATCCTGTCAAAGGCAGTGATGTTTATTCTCCTGAAAAATGATCCATGAAAAATCCCTGGACATAATTATTGTTTTCACAAGTATAAATTAAGAAATGTTATTTTGCACATGGGTAATCATGCTTATTGTTGAGAAGGTTACCAAACTGAGTCCTTAAAAACTTTTTTGAAATGGACCAGAAAATATCTAATTTATTTCATTTTATTCCTGCATTTCCAGCAACTTGCAAAATATTTTCAGTGCACATTAAAAAAAATTAATTTATCTTTCAAAGAGATTTTTTGTAATGCAGAACCTGGAGTTGCAGTTTTATGAGTAATTTCTAAGAGCTTTTTATTTTTAGTATTTTTTTTAATTTAAATGATTTTTTTTTTTGTTGGCAGCAGTGCCACCTACTGGACAACTATAGAATGGCAACCAAGGCTCTAACCCTACCAGATAATGTCTTAAAATATGTTTTGTTTTGTTTTTTAATAGACTCAAATATATAATCAGGCAGTTTTAAGGACTATTAAACCAAAAATCTCACTTATTACAACAGTTTTAAAGTTTAATAGAACTAAAGTTAAAATAAATTAAAAAAAAAAAAAACAGTTCAAAGGCTCTTAGACGTATTCCAACAACAGCTTTTGGGATAACTAAAACCAAATTCTCTCTTCTCAATCTATGCCTGATCGTAATCCACACTTTGAAAGGAGATTATCAGCACCAATATTACAGGTTACTGGTTATTTCAAATTGCTACTTCTTAGCTTCCTGATTGGGTCGAGCTTGACCAGTTTGATTTACGCCACGTCTGGGTCTCCATGACAACACCACGCCGGCTGACAAAGTTTAGTCGTGAGAAGAGGGATCTACCTTTTTCTCTGCCCAAAATGATGTCTTAGATTAATTTTGTACTGATGTTGGACACTGGAGCCTAACTGTCAGACAGATTGTCCATTCCAACCCACAGTCAGCAGTTATTCTGCAGTGGTCTGTTCAAACTTGAGAGTCTATCAATAAAATGAAGAGTGAGGTTACATTAGCTCTGATTGGTAGATGACTGGCAGGACATAGCCAGGACTTATTAACGTTACACAATACAGACATGTCTTAGAGCACCGAGCTGCCAGCTGTGCTGAAAATAGACCGCTTCCAAACCACTTATCAAATGACAGCATTTACTTGTTATCACGTTAGCCTGCAGATACCTCGGCGCACTGGGCTGCCGATAGCACTACATATAGCTGCTACAACGTTTGCTTGGTGTCACGTTTCAAACTGTAATACTACGTAACTGTCCTGCTAAATACCTTACCTTGGCACGTTGTAACCAGTAAAAAGTTTTGATTGTTTTGATCTGATCTCCATTAAATTCCAAAACAAACACACGCCTCACTAAGAGTAATTTACAACAGTGTGCAAAGACCCCGGGCCACAAGGTGGCGAGGGAGTGCAATTAAAACAGATCCTCTCCATAGCATCTTTAAAAAAAACTTTTTATTAGTAACTATTTTAAAAAAATGTGTAAAGATTTTGAAATATGTTTTTCTTGTATAAGTTGTGGGGCTGTGGGTTCTCTCCGGGTACTCTGGCTTCCTCCTACTGTCCAAAATCATGCTCATCAGGTTAATCTGGAGGATGCTGAAGGTGGTTCGTGTTGTTTCTGTCTTATGCTAAGCTAAGCTAAGCTCATAAATTGAGCTTTATATTTGGCTGACAGCTAAGTTACCCTGCTCTCATTTTGACATGTCATTTCTCATGTTTCAGAAAAAGAATTTGTGCAGTGGACACAGGATATGAAGATCATCTCACCGTCAGCGTCAAGCGTCGGCACCTTTCGGAGGTCACATGACCATAGTAGGGCAGTGACCTCTCCATCAGCACCTCCACCTGCGGGCAGCTGCCCCTCCTCTCATTCAGAGGACTCTTGGCCTTGGATGTTGTACTGTACAGAAAACAATACTAATATTCTCACACCCACAGAATGTCTGCTGATTGTTATTTTTCTGTCACATCACGCTCATCCTTGTTTTTGTTTTTTAAATGATTTCTGGCTTTTTAGAGATGAGAAAACAAACTCTGTGATTCTGTTGTAAGAAACTGCAGTGAAACGAAATCGCAAAGAAGTATTTATGAATGGAAATTTAGCTTTTGGAAGATGCAATACCTATTTTAATGTTAATTTTTTCATGCCTTTGTATCGTGCAATGTCATGGGTACTGATCAGTTTGAAGTATCGACCGTGATAAACAGAGCTTTTTCTAAAAATGTCTTTTGTCTCTTTCCTTCTTATTACAAACCAATGATCATAGAGGGACAGAAAGAAACCACACAGGTTTCTTCAGGGTGTGGATTCTGCACCAAGAAAAAGTGTGGACAGTTTTTTTTTTATAGACAACCCTGATTTCAACAGATTAAAGAAAGAGCCACTGTCTGTTGAACAAACTGTTATTTAATAATACATTACATTCAAGGCAAATGATACATCCTCACCGATACATGTTCAGCAATGCAATCAATCAATCTGCTCTTTAAATAAATAGAAATTTGAAGTCAGTGCACAACATTGAGAAAGAACACTTAACAGTCAACGTGTAACAACGTCTGCACACATTCTGCATCTCCAACTAGTGCTGCTAAACCTAACATAAAAAATAGATCTCAAAATAAGTTATATTTATTATATTTATGTTCCCACTGTCCTCATAGAAATATTGGGCTTTCCCTTTTCTATTTACAGCAATATAGACTTTAGTGGATCTTCTCAAACGACAAATTGCACAGTAGATAAGAATCACAAGTTTCAAAAATAGTTTACACACATCGTAAACAGTCAGTCTTCAAGATGCAGTATGAAATTGCACATAGTCGTCATGCCACAGAGGGGGCTGTTTCAAGGCTTTGGTACACAATGTCCTGATTGGAAGAAGAAGAAGAAGCTCGGCTATCAGAGTCGGTTTCCTCCGACACGTTGGCAGCAGGACGGAGAAGAAAAGAGGCCGAAGAGAGATACATCCACACAAACGCCCACTCCTGGGATCAAACTTATGGAGAGCCAGATCACTACAGTACGCTTCAGGATTGGGGAAGACTCTTGGCACTTGGATCACAGGTGCAGGTCCGTGCTGGATGAACAATCAGATGCAGCCGTTTGGGACATTTTTAAGGAGGTGAGGAGATAAAGGGTCACACTGATGAGCGGGGTTGGAAGCAGTATAAAAATGTTCCTCCAGATACAAACGTGAATGAACTCTGTGCTGTAACTGTGAAGCCCAAACTCACTGAATACTGAAGAGTCTGGCAACAAAAGTAGCTCCTCCTTTTTAAAACCCAGGACCTAAAAACCTGGTCCAGGTGCTTCTATTTCCAGAGGCTGGACTTCAGGCAAGATTGTCACCACTTTCCCCATCGATACAGCTGAAATCTTTCAGATTGGTGAGCGTGTTTGACTCCAGCTCCTCACAGACAGCAGGGATTGGATGTGTCTCTATTTCTTTAATTCTCAGTGCATCTCTGCACAGGAGTGATATTAATCCATCAATTAATATAATGTGCAGCTCCACAAAGGTGAAAGCAAAAACTTTTCATGTTAAATTGTGATTATATGTGTGAAGACAAACCAGGGCTGCACCTGGAAAAATACTGTCAGTCCAAACAGTTTGTACTCCAAGCCCCTGAAGTCCTGCAGCAGTGATACTTCTTATTTTTTACACACAAGAAAATAAACCTGCATACACATTGTAATAACACATGCACACAATTTATTATCTGGTGCACATTTTTTTTATGCACAAGTTGTCCTCTGCCTATAAATAAATGATCTTGTATTAATGTTTTTCCTATGCATGTACAAAATAATAAATTGTGCAAATCACTGGAAAAAAACTGAAATCTTATCAAGTGTTTTTGTCTTATTTTCAGTAGATAATGTCTTTTAAGACTTAACATGAGCCACATTCACCTGACCAGTCCAGAAAAATGTCTTGGTTAAAGTTATTTAAAGACAAAAACGAGGTCTGAATTGTTTTTTAACAAGTAAAAAAAAACTGCCAATGGAACAAGAGAGAAGTTTCTTGTTTTAAGACATTATTCCAGTTTTAAGCAAATTGTCTGGCAATTTTTTCTTACTCATTGATTTTGTTTATTTGTTACAAGCAGTTCAGACCTCATTTTAATTTTTGAATGACTTGATGCAAGACATTTTTCTAGACTGATAAGTTGGATGTGGCCTTTATCAAGTGTAATGAGACAATAAAAGACAAAAACACTTGATAAGATCCCACTTTTTTTTAGGTGTATACAGGTTATTATCTTGAGAGAGAAAGTCATCTTGTGCACAAAGAACTATCTTGTTTGCACAATTCTAGTACCTGCATTCAAGTTCTCACTTTGTGTATTCAATGTAATAACTTTTTTAAAATACAGTAGCATGTGCGCACAAGATAAAAATGATGACCTTGTGTGACCTCAGGGCTTTGTATACTTGGATATTTAAAAGGTTTAAAAAGGAACGTCTGATTACACTTTCCTTATTTTGTCTCTCATCAAACCAAACTATGTTTTTTAAGTTGTAGTTTGTCTTTTTAATCCTAACATTTTGAGTTAAATTTTGTTCTTTAACTTCAAAAACATCCTCTGAAAAGGCACGTATTAGAGCTGTTTAAATATGTCTGAGTGTTTGAACTCAATTTTAAAATGCTGTAAGAAAAAAAAAAGTTTTTTTTTTTTTTTTTTTTCAGTGAAACAATCATGGTATTGCACACTTATACTACAGGGCTCTATCCTTTAAAACAATGCATGTGCGCAGTTCGTCTCACTTTCTACAGAACAGTGTTTTCTTAACTCAGGAGAGAAAATCTAAATTTTCTGAAACAACACAACATTATTATCTCAAAATCCCATCAGAAGATCTCTTTTATTTCATCTTTCATCTCCGAAGAAGCTGATCCTGCAGAAACTCACCCCATCTGCTACTTAAAGACTGTATCAAATGTTTCACACCCAAACCAAAATAAAACTGGACCAAACTCTATCAAATAAAAAAAAGCTCCTGTTGGGATTATGAGGTAGGAGGTATCTTATATGTTCAAAGACATTTGTCTCACAGGATCTTTTTGGAGAATTTAACTTTATAATCTTGTTTTTCTCTCATGTCAATTCGACCCATCTTCATGCTTTTTGCTTAAAACATCTCCAGAAATATCCCTTAAGACCTAACCTCACTAAAAGCTACAGCCCTGAATTAAAATAGTGTACTTTAAAAACTTTTTTTTTCTTTTTAAAGGTTATGTGAACGGCCTGTGTGCTTTTATTTCTTTGTTTGTGCTCTGCAGCTTTTTTACTCTGGTACAGGAACGGGGGTCAAACACAAACTCGGGAAAGTTGGCTGCAATCCTCTCTCAGTTCAGCCTCTCATGGCGCCTCCAAACTACACAGACTCTGAGGTTTTTCACTGGCACCACGAAGGAAACCCGTCCCAAAAAGTGCAACTCAGTACGCTGGGCTTTCACTGATAAAGGCAACATTAGTGTGAAGATGAACACTCGAACAGAAAGAAAGAGGAGGGTTAAAAACACACATGCTTGTTGTAGAAAACACTCATGAAAAGGTAGTTGGCACAGTCCATTTGGTCACTAATGAAAACTTTTCGTGGCTTAGTCTTCTGCTCCTTTGTGTGTAAATCCTGCACTCTAGTGGCCTCTGCTGGTACTGCACGGAGGAACACTGACGACACTTCCTGACAGGCATCCACCATGTTCTGCTTCAGAGTCAGGAGAAGGGAGACACTTTAAGAAACTGCAGTGTTGTTAGAGCCAATGCTGTGTGTGTGTGTGTGTGTGTGTGTGTGTGTGTGTGTGTGTGTGTGTGTGTGTGTGTGTGTGTGTGTGTGTGTGTGTGTGTGTGTGTTCATGCACGCACACAAGCTCTTGTAGACCGGGGAGACTAGAGAATGCTTCACAGTGTGATCAAACTCACAAGCATGCAGACAAATCCACATGTCTGACGGACACCAGGGCATTCCATGTGAAGGTTAAATGTAAACAGATCGAGCTCCGGAGCCGGGCCCCTCAGCAGCACTCCTGCCCCCACTCACAGGGCCTCCACCTGGGCAGGGAGGGGACCCGGACTCCCTGGACCAGCTCTGGAGAGATGGAGGCAGGAAACACTGAGTCTCTGAGGGATGAGAGGAAGAGGAGAGTCCTGGAGATGCTCTCTTCCTCTGCATCCTCACCTCCCTCCTCCTCTTCCTCCATCATCTCCTTCACTTATTGTCCATCAGAGACTGGACTCTGTGCACCAGCTCTCGCGCCACCTTCAAGATATGCTGGACATCATGACGCTCAGCCATCTCTGTGAATCAGACGCACAGATACATCTTCAACATACAATCCTGCATCACCTGCATCACAAAGCCGCCTTTTTGTGTTCGTCTCTTACCGTTAAAGAACTTGATAATGTCTGTAAAGTCCATGTTGTTGTCAATGATGATCTCACGGTAAACTGTGACCAGGGCCAAGGCCAGAAAGAGGACAAAGTGCTTGGAGGAAATCCTGGGAGCCACCCAGATCACCTCCCAGACCGCAAACACGTCCTCGTACAGGAGCTCTGCACACAGACAGAAAACAACAGCTCTAAGTCAAAGTTTATTCCTCAGAAACTTTCAGTTTCCCCTCAGAATTAAACTTAAGAGCCGCTTCAACTTCAGCAGATCTTCACCTCTCTTAAAGTCCAGCAGGAACCAGCGGTAACAGAAGTAGAAGTGAGTGTAGTCTCCGTTCTGCTGCATCAGCTCGAACAGCTCAGAGTCCAGGATCTGACGTCAGAGAGAGGAAGAACCAGTGAAACACACTTACACACACTTACACACACACACACACACACACACACACACACACACACACACACACACACACACACACACACACACACACACACACAGCAGGAAGTAAGAGTCATTCGTCACCTGAATTAGTGACCTCATGTTGGCAAAGTGCGTGTCCATGGCTCCACCATTAGGGAAGTTCTGACTCATCCTCTTCATTAGCTGAGTGAAACAGCTGTATGCCAGGCACTCTGAGACACACACACACACACACACACACACACACACACACACACACACACACACACACACACACACACACACACATGAAAGACACAGTGAGTAATGAAGTGACAAGCTGCAGTCACTTTGTCTTTGTTGTTTCCAACCATCATTTCTGTATGCTGAAACAATTTTAAATCATGTAATTTGATTTGGAAATTAAAAATCCTCAACCTGATTGCTTTATGCTGAATTCAGAGGTTTTAATCCTTAAACATGTTTTGGGGGCTCATGAGGCTTTTTTGTCTTAGATTTGAAAGGGCCTGTGTCCACTGAAAGCATCACTCAGCATCCAAAGCGCCCTGAGGGCCGGCTATTATTGGTATGGCATTCTTACTTGAAACGAATTTCACTTCTGGAACATCACCTTTCCCTCAATGTCCAAAAGCAAGAAGGAATGGGGCTTCTGGTTATTTCTTTGTCAACAACAGTGAGAAAGGGCACACTACAGCAGGGGTGGCCAACCAGTCAGAGACCAAGAACCACAAAAATCACTGTGGTACTACAAAGAGCCAAATCACGCACCTGGTCTTACAAACACACTTCCTCTCACAAATATATGAAATTACATAAAATCCAATTCGTTTCCAATTTTCAAAGCAAGATTTATTGTGTTTGTAAGTGTGTTTATATCCATATTTGGAGCCGTGTCAAAGACAAATGTCTGTTTTACTGCAGAAGAGACAAAGTTCCATCCATCTATCTATCTATCTATCTATCTATCTATCTATCTATCTATCTATCTATGTATTTATCTATCTATCTATCTATCTATCTATCTATCTATCTATCTATGTATTTATCTATCTATCTATTTATCTATCTATCTATCTATCTATCTATGTATTTATCTATCTATCTATCTATCTATCTATCTATCTATCTATCTATCTATCTATCTATCTATCTATGTATTTATCTATCTATCTATCTATCTATCTATCTATCTATCTATCTATCTATCTATCTATCTATCTATCTATCTATCTGTAGATAGATAGATAGATGAGGTCATGAGAGGAGCACATGTAGAGAAGCGAAACTGAAACCTCAGTATCAATCTCATTACCCAAGTATTAATTAAAACTGATGCCAACTTTGGCACCAGTATATCAATACTTTAGATTGATCGGCACACCGTTACTCATAACTATATAGTGGATAGAAGAGCTGCACACAGAAAGGCAAAGAGCCACATGTGGCTCACGAGCCACCTCTGAACTACAGTCTCATACTTTCGCACAAAACAATATCAGTACACTTCATCTTTAATGGTTTCCATTGTAAGGGCGCAGATGGCAGGTAGCTGGCAGCCCGGGTTCTAGTCCAGCCCGTTTTCTGTGAGTCATTCTCCACTCCCACCCTGTTCCCAACTCTATTCACTATCCTATCATCTCCGATTAAAGGCATAAAACCCCCCAAAATAACTCAAAAATAGACATAAAATAGTTTCCTTTGTTAAATGTCCTCCTCTAAAATAGGAACACAGAGCAATCTATGACAGACTCAAAGGTTTTGTAACCTGTAAAACTGAGTGCATGAAAGAAGCAGTCAGTGGACACAGGCCCTAAACTTGGTTATTACATGAAATCTTCCTTTAAAAAGACACACTGACTTCAGACTGGGCTTCTTCGAGGTTTTCTAAATAATAAAAATCTGTATTTTTTTGTAGTAATTTTTTTTCTCACCATCATCCAGGATGACCATGAGAGGAGCAAGAAGATCACACATGCCCTGAACGTAGCCGACTTCTAAATGCTCCCACACGTAACTGAAGGAGAGAGAAGAAGAAACACACAAGAGTGACTAAATTACATCCAGCAGGATCCAGAATATGAGTTTGAATGCTTTCATTAGCAGACTTTCTCAAAACAGAGTTACTTGATGTAGAAAAGATGTTTTACAGCTTTGTCTCACCACATGGGGGCAGCACTAACAAACTGTAAACACAGCACTGACATGCCATCATGTTGTGAGATAAATGATCTAAAAAAAGGTCCAAAAAAGTGATTTATTTCCTAGAGACAAGAAACACTGGCATCTATTTAGAATGATGTTTCTGACCACTTGTGATTATCTGCTGCGTGCTCTGCAGACAATGCTCAGAGATTTGTGCATTCACTGTTCTGAAATCCCCCCAAACATCAGTTCTGCTCTGGTGTGTTCATAAAAACAAAGCAGATATTTACACATCTCTGCGAGTTTCAAAAGACTGTAGGTTTGTAAGCTGAATACAGAGTGTAGCAGAGTGAAGTTCAGCGGAAAGCTTTGTTTTCATACCTGCACATGATGTTTCGTAGCTTCTCCAGGTTGGCAGTGGTGAAGTAATAGTAGTTACGGTCGCAGCGCTGCACGTCTTTGTCTATTCTGTGGAGATTCAGGGCTACAGTGTCCAGCAGCTCGATCTGCAGAGAGGGAACAGGGTTACTGATAAAAGCTTGTGGGGAAAAGGCTTTAATTCATGTTTGATTTGATGCAGAGGGGCTCTCACCGTATATGAGGAGAGTGAAGGTAAGATCCCCTCTGCAGCAGCTCCATTGGTCACCAGTTTGTCCAGCTGACTGCACAGTTTGTCCTCAGTCAGAGACTCCTGTCGCCCCCCCAGCACACCTGGAGTCCTGCCCTCTTCCCCGCCCCCCCCTTCCTCCTCCGTACTCTGCCCGTCGTCTATGCTGGACAGGATCTGGGAATGAGCAGAGGTCACTGAGTAGTTTCTGGAGGAAGGGAGCCCCGAGTCGGGGGAGTCAAACTCCACCAGAGGGCGCTCCTCTTGGGGCAGGGCTGCAGGGGGAACCAGGGTGGTCATGGTGGGGGTACTGTCCTCTCCACTGGGGGTCTCCTGGCTCCCCGGGTCTGGCTCATCCACCGACATAAACACCTGAAGAAGGACGCAACTTGAAACTGATTTTCTGCACAAAGAGTTTAAAGCTCTGTCTCACTTTCCTCTCAGTTGTTGGGTCATTGTTCATGTACTGTGATAATAACACAGCACTAGAAAAAATGCATTCAACTACAGATATGAGAGTGACAAACAACTAACTACATGCTGATATTTGCATGTAGTTGAGATCAGGTAAGGATGGTTGTTAGACATGGAAAATATGGAGACGATCAAATATTGTTTTAAAAACATCACATTTTGATCCCCTGCTGCAGCCAGGCCCTTTGACAAAAAAAGTAAAGCTATTCCTGAACTTTAATCTGCAAGGTGTGAATGATGTGCTGACGAAATTTGCAGCTCAACAGAGGAAGTCACCATTTCAAAACGAGTGACTTTCTTTTGGATTCATGTCACGATAACAAGCTTTTTTGTGAGCTGGGCTTGATACATAAGTCTGCAACTTTTTATCATGTACATGAAATCCCTTTAAGGGGCTGAATTTCTGAATAAAACAATGCTGTGAAGTGAAGTTCCTTTACATGTGATTTATCTGCAAATTCTGACAAGATCTGGGACTTCTTTAAGCTGCTTAACATTACACATGGGATATATCTGTGCAAAGAATCAATAATTATTGCAATTCCAACTGGATCAGTGAATGTGACCTGGAATTACATGTTTGAGGAACACTGGATTTGTTTTTGTGGGTTAAAGCTGTGGTTGTTTTTATACACCCACTAGCCACTTTATTTAGTACACCTTGCTAGTACCAGGTTGGACCCCCTTTTGCCTTCAGAGCTGCCTTAATTCTTTGTGGTATAGATTCAACAAGGTACTGGAAACATCCCTGAGAGAGTTTGGTCCATATTGACATGATAGCATCACACAGTTGCTGCAGATTTGTCGGCTGAACATCCATGATGAGAATCTCCCGTTCCACCACATCCCAAAGGTGCTCTATTGGATTGAGATCTGGGGGCTGTGGAGGTCATTTGAGTACAGGGAACTCATTGTCATGTTGAAGAAACCAGTCTGAGATGATTCCAGCTTTATGACATGGAGCGTTATCCTGCTGGAAGTAGCCATAAGAAGATGGGTACACTGTGCTCATAAAGGGATGGACATGGTCTGCAACAATACTCAGGTAGGCTGTGGACTTTAAACCATGCTCAGTTGGTACTAAGGGGCCCAAAGTGAGACAAGAAAATATCCCCCACACCATTACACCAGCAACAGCCTGAACCGTTGATACAAGGCAGGATGGATCCATGCTTTCATGTTGTTGACGCCAAATTCTGACCCCACCATCTGAACGTGGAGCAGAAATTCAGACTCATCAGACCAGACAACATTTTTCCAATCTTCTATTGTCCAGTTTTGGTGTTGCTGTGTGAATTGTAGCCTCAGTTTCCTGTTCTTAGCTGACAGGAGGGTCACCCGGTGTGGTCTTCTGCTGCTGTAGCCCATCTGCCTCAAGGTTGGACGTGTCGTGTGTTCAGAGATGCTCTTCTGCAGACCTCGGTTGTAACCAGTGGTTATTTGAGTTACTGTTGCCTCTCTATCAGCTCCAACCAGTCTGTCCATTCTCCTCTGACCTCTGGCATCAACAAGGCATTTGTCCCAAAGAACTGCCGCTCACTGGATATTTTCTCTTTTTGGGACCTTTCTCTGTAAACCCTAGAGATGGTTGTTGGTTAAAATCCCAGTAGATCATCAGTTTCTAAAATACTCAGACCAGCCCGTCTGGCACCAACAGCCATGCCACTTTCAAAGTCCCTTAAATCACCTTTCTTCCCCATTCTGATGCTCAGTTTGACCATGTCTTCATGCCTAAATGCATTTAGATGCTGCCATGTGATTGGCTGATTAGAAATTTGTGTTAATGAGCGGTTGAACAGATGTGCCTAATTAAGTGGCCACTGAGCGTATGTATTAATGCCTGCTTGATGTCTGTTACTTTTTTGCTTTGTTTTAAGAAGAAGAGGGTTATAATAGTCATTTAAAATATAAATCATGAAAAGAAAAGCTGCATCTGTTTTTTCAACATAAATGGAGGAGTACATGTGCAGCTTTTCTTGAATACTTTGGTGAAGAGTTAATTGCTCTGCAGTTGTTCCACTACCTGACCAGCAAAAACAATTTAAAATGTCCATGAACGGATGAAAATATCAGAGCGTTCATATCAAGTAAAAGCCTGTGTTTTAGAAAATGGTGTGATGATGACATTTTTCTGTTATTGGTAAAAGAATAACTCACCCTCTCATTGCAGATGGAGTTGAAATGTAAAACAAAGTGTTGCAGGAAACATGTCACAGACATGTTCTTTGAAATGCAGAAATGATATCACCATCATGCACAGTTTAGTAATGTTGTAATCAACCAGTGGCAGGACAGCATTCAGAAACATATGTTGTCTGTGTTGATGCATCGAAGAAAGGATGAGATATTTGAGGAGTAACATGATTTCGGGCGTCTTCACCTCATTGCTGAGCGTGGAGTCTCTGTGGACGAGCCGCAGGACGTGGCTGTCGATGCTGCTGCCCGAGGAGAGCTTGGCAAAGATGGCCGACTGCATCTCCTTCTCCCGCTGCTTAACGATCACCTCACAGGCCTTCCATTCCCGCATCACCTGCTGGTAGCGCTCGCTGATCTTCACATCAATCTGGATTAGGGTAGTTAGCAAAGAAGTCTTAAAGGGGGTATCTAAACCAGTCACATGTCTGCCCATTTTAGGCTCTGAATTACATCAAGGTGCTAAACAAAGGAATTTTTCCAATCCCAACCCAAGATCCCTACAAAGCAGCACACTGCAAAAAACTGAAATCTTATCACATGTTTTTGTCTTTTTTTTAAGTAAAAATTGTCTTAGTATACTCGATATGAGCCACTTATCACTTATCACTCCAGTAAAATGTCTTGTTTCAAGTTATCAGAGTACAAAAATGAGGTTTGAATCGCTTGTAACCAGTAAAAAAATCTGCCAATGGAACAAGAAAAAATTGCTTGAAAATTTCCTTGAGACTATAACAATGTCTTAATACAAGTAACTTTTCTCTTGTTCCATTGGCAGATTTTTTTACTGGTTACGAGCAATTCAGACCTCATTTTTGTCTTTAAATAACTTTAAACATGACATTTTTCTGGATTGGTCATGTGAATTTGGCTCATATTGAGTCTAAAAAGGACATTTCTACTGAAAATAAGACAAAAACACTTGATAAGATTTCAGTTTTTGCAGTGCAACAATTTCAATAAATCTCACCAAACTCCACTGATAAAAACAATCACTGCCTCTCAGAGCACACAAGTTCTTGGTCTACTTGATCCCACAGTCTATGATATTTGTGCTGTTTTGGAAGTCTATGTTTTAAATGTTTTGAATCTGGATCAAACTCAGTATTTGGTTGACAAAATATCCCACAAGAAGCTCACCTCTACAGCTGAAGTCAGAAGCCGCTCCTGCTTGACGTCAGTAAACTTTCTGTTTTTGTTTTTGGCAACTGGCATAAAAAGTTCTTACACAGCATAAACACTAAAGAAATACATTTGTCTGATCTCTGGTTCAAATATTCCATTATGCTTCAAATAGCTCACAGAAAACCAATACGTTGACGTTATTCTGAATAAGTACTTCTTCTCTTTTTAAGAAACTGTTTTCTTGCTGCACTGGCAGTGATTTTCACTCATTAACATCAATGAAGTCCTCCTTTTTGACTAGTGAAATTTTTAAACAAGACTTAATTAAAGACGTGTCAGGTTAGAGTGACTTAAATTGAGAGTAATGAGATATCTTGATGAGGAGTGGGACAACACCACCCTGTAAAGTGTGAGTTTTTGCACCATGGATCCTGTTTCTTACACAAGAAACATGAATTGAATAATAACATGGATGAAATATAATTTTCAAGAGGAAACATGCAGCAGAACTCTCTCCATAGTCAGCAAACTAAACTGATAAAAACGCCACTATAACATGAAGGAGTTGCTGCTCTACTGATGATTGAAATGGTCAAGGTTCTTTTTTGTCATTGCGAGGCTTTGGTGTGTTCAACATTCAGATCCAACTTTTGATATGAGTGACACACAATAACAAAAGAGCTCACCAGTAGATGTAAAGGTAACCAAGCAACTCCCCTGTTATATTGTGCATAGTTACTGTTTGTTGATGGGGTCTCACAGCTGTTTGAGCTTGAAGGAAAAGGACTATCTTTCAACACCTGAGACCGCTGAAACAGAACACTATTTTAAAAATGAGAAACACAGGAGTTGCTGTTATATCACTCACTACAGTGTGAGGCTGGGAGGACAAGCTTTTCTCTGAATTCCAGTCTTTGTCGATTTTAGGGGCACTGATTCGATTTAAACTGCGATTCTTTAAATTTTCAGATTTTTGCGATTTATAGTTTGCTATTTTTAACCCCACACCAAGTGAAAAAGTTGAATGATGTTGATGATGTCTACAGACTATAACAGGAGCCATATTTCCCAGAAAAAATGCACATTACAAGTGTTTCAGTTTATAAGATTACTTCAGTGGATCTGACATCTCGACATTTTTCCAATTCAGCTTATAAACAAAGAAAACAAAGGACTTTGAAAAAAAAAAATTTGAACAAAAAGATCCCAATTTAAAGTCGTTAAACGAAAGATACCAATACTACGATACATTGATTTTTTTCTTCCACCACAACTAAAGTGGTTAGTTTTTGCTGATAGGGGTCTTTGGCATTTTAAGCAGTAGGTTAAAATCCGTCAAGTGCAAACAAAGATGAAAAATAAGAAAAAAAAATAATTTGTGTCACCTCTGATAGGTAACTAAGGGTTTCACAACATTAGTGAAAAGAAACGTGTATAGATGGACCCTGACTTCTGGAGTTGCTGCTCTACTGCTGTCTTAAACAGCCACAGTTATTGTGACAGTGTGGCTGTGGTTTGTTAAATGTTTGGTTAAACTGAGTGACACACAGTGAAGGTACACAAGCAACTCTTCTGTTCTGTTTTAAAAAAGAAAAGTCTGCCTTGTTAGAGCCCGAAACGTAACAATGACCTGAAATGTAACAACGACCCATAACTCAATAAAAAATATTTTTTTAAACCCAAAATGCTGAACCTGACTCAACATGTAAAAAAAAGTGCTGAACCTAAAATGTAATAACTTTTTGCCCAAACTGTAACAACTTTTTAAATTAAGGGTCAGTTACCACTTTTTGGGTTTTATTACTTTTTTAAAATATATATGGGGCTCAGCACTTTTATACTGACCAGTCATTACATTTCAGGCCTAATTACATTTTTTTAATTACATGTTGGGTCATTGTTACATTTTGGGCTCTAACATACCTCGTTGCATTCTTCAAATCCACCCAGACTTCTTTGATGTAGATCAGTATTTCTGACACGATGAATACAGGAGCTGCTGTTCTACCACTCACTGAATTGGTTAGTTTGTGTTGATGTGGACGGCTGTGGTGTTGAATGGTTGGCACAGATCCAACATTGGATTTTAGCATCACACAATAACACAAGAACCAAACAGAAGATGTTAGGGTGAACAAGCAACTGTTTTTTTTTTTGTATGTTTGTTTCTTAACAAGATACAGCTGCTAAATCACTCACAGAATCCAGCAGACTCCTTTGATGTAAAACATTTGGTTAGATGACAACACATGGTCTGAAAAATATATCCAGGGGTAGACAATCAACTCCCCTGTGTCTGATTGTAAGACACACAGAATATCTGTCCTGATCTGCCTTTAGCCCCAAAAACAGTCTAGAGAATGCACAATAACACTCATTGCTGTATTTGTGTTTATATGTCAGTTACGGTACCTGGCTCATGTCCTTCTTGCCCATTCCGAACTTGTAGTGTCCCAGCAGGAAGGGCCAGACCTCCTTTCTGATTTCATGCTGCACCCCGCCATAATACACCAGCCGCAGCAGCTCTAGCTCTTTGTAGTTCTACACACGCATGCAGAGAAAAACACAATTTCAGCAGGAAAAACCAAGAGAAGGAGAACAGAGCTGACAGGTAAGGAGACGCCTGCTGGTTGAGGCGGGCAAGCATCAATAATGGAGGAAGAGAAAGAGTGACTGTGATCAGATCAGAGGAAGACATGGACAGGTGAAAGTGATGATGAAGAACACAGAGATGAAGAGCGTGTGAATTGGTAATGATGACTTCATGGGAAGATGAATGATCACAGGGGACACTTTGATAGCCGTGATGGTTTCATACAGCTCCCTGTAATGAGACCTCATCCCAGAGAAGCTCATTAAACTTTCATTAGAGTGAAGACCAGAGCGCAGAGGCTGGAGACCAGTACATGTTTCAGGACTGAGATCAAATAGACGCCCACAGAGAGGGAGGGAGGGAGGGAGTGAACGAGGGGAGGATAACAGAGAAGATTCTGACTCCAGGATAAAGTTTAAGAAACTTTTTTAAACTTGAACACTAAAGAAAGGTGAAGAACTCCGGGAGGAAAGTTAAAGTCTGTAGCTATTTTTATTTCACGCTCCAAAGTTTTGAAACCCTGCAACTGAAAGGAGAGGAGATATCTCACCGCTTTCCCTCTGCAGAACACTCAACAATAACCTTAAAGCTTTAAGGAAAAGTTTTTTTTTTTCTAAGACTAATTTTTAGAAAAGACTTTTTGAGGCTAAATCTGTTCTTTCTTATTTCATAAAGAAAACAGTTTTACTAGAAATATGAATCAAAAAGACACAAACAATAGAGTTAGGAGACTTCTTTCCTGTCTTTCTGCTCTGAAACTAAGAAAAAAAAAAATAGCCTTAAACCTTTTGGTGCTGCAAGAGAAGAAAATGAACCAAAACCACGAGGAAAACAAGAAAACGGCAAAAGGAAAAAAAGAAAGAAAGAAAAAAAACACTCAGTTCCAAAGAAAAATGAGTTAAAAATGTATTATGAATAAAATTTTTCTCTTAACGTTTGAATTTTCTTTCTTTTATGTTGTTTATCATGTCCTGCTCATTCTTTGTGTTCCTTTTTTTTTGTTACTCTGGTGTTGATTGTATTCATCATGCTGTATACTTCAGCTGCTTTTTCCTGTGTAACCTCAGTAAAATTTTATTCCATGTGTGTGCGTGGCTGTTTAAGGAATCTGCCTATAGTAAACTCACAGTAAGAACTGATTTGGCCAAAATGTAGCGTGTAATAAATGGAAAAGGGCAAAATCTGCAATTTGAGAAACTTCCCAGATGTCCAACTGATTCAGGAGAATTTCTCAGTCTACAACGGCCAGTGTGCCTCACATACTGTTTCCTACAATGCACGGCGCAAATGTTGTTTGTCTTACTTTTGTGTTTATGGCGGTGGGCACTCAGGTTTAGAAGCATTACTGCCACCTGCTGGGGCATGTTGGCATTACAACAACAATACCACAGCACTAATGATGAACGGCTTGTTAGACAACAGAGATGTGAAAAGAACACCAGTGATTCACATCTCGTCACGTTAAGTGGTTGCAAAACATCTAACAGGTAACTGTTTAAACCTATAAAGAATTGTTAAAGTTTGTGTAAACCACTTAATATATTATTACAAAAGCACTTGTGATATTAGCTCTACTTCTGCTTTTCAAAACTGAAAACAAGTTTTGAAAACAGCTGATTGACTTTCAGTCTCCAGTGTTTCCTATTCTATTTTGGAGTACTTGCTTCCTGTGTACCTGGGTTAGTTTTACTTCCTGCCTTGTGCCCTTCCTTCCTGTTTGATGACTCTCAAGAGTTTCACCTGCCTCTTGTGTCACGCCTGTACTGGTTTATCTACCCTTCTTTTGTTTTGTCACTGACTGTTACTTATGTGGGTTTTGTTATATTTACAGTTAGACTTTGTTATAAGTTATTTTTTGTTCCTCTCAATGCTTCTGTTTATTGAAACCTTTCTATATTGGAGGCATTTGGATCCAAATCTCGACAAAAGTTCTTTGTGTTTTTTCGCAACCTGTAAGTTTTTTCCACTGCTTGAAATGTTTCAGCAATTTATCCGAAAATACAGAAGTCTACAGACTCAGATTGATCGTAGCCTGTTCATTTATTTTGACAAAATTTTGATTTTTTTTCTCATTTTGTTCCAGTAATCCTATCTTAATCCAGCCCTCTGCTGGGATCAGATTATTTGGATCAGCATCATCTTAAAAGTAATTATCAACACAAACTGACAGTTTTTACTGGATTACAATCGAGCTGGTAACCCGATCTGACAAGACTTCCTAACACTGTTAGACATAATTTTAACAACTTGTTCAGGAGACTCAATCTGATCTAATCCCTTTAATATAATCAGATTAGTTTTGAACTGTTAGTCCCCAAAAACATTTTGAAGACTAGATGTCCTGATGAAGCTTAACAATGACATGTTGTGTAATGTCTCCTCACAGGCTGCGTCAGCTCAATTCATAAAGTATAACTATAGTAAAACCTGCACAGCCTTAAAACCAGCATAAATAACCCAGGTTTATCTCTGGCTCAATCAATACCGACAATGACTCAGTGATGACTTTGTAGCCTGCTGTGTTTTCTTGCTTTCTAATTCATTGGCCGGCTCCTGTATTCTTAATTTCACGCTTTGGTCTTTCTACTTTCCACCCACCTTACAGTCTTTCTGGTACTTGCTCCACACCTCCTTGCTGAGGCCTCCGGATGCCTCGCAGGGTCTGTCAGGAGGGACGATGTTGTGATTGACCAGAGCTGACAGGTGAGTCCTCACAGTGGACAGATGTCTGCAGTACGCCAGCCCTGATGGACAGGTGAGACAGGGACAGAGACATACAGGTGACACCAACATCAGTGACATCGAGTCAGGTCAGACGTGTCTTTACAGGTCTAAAATCATGTACGACTTCAGAGACGATGGGAGAGGTACACACTGATTTAATCCCCTCAGGTGACTCCATGTTTAAAAGTCAAGGATCTTATGTTGTTTTTATTCTTACAATGTAATAATAAAGCTCCTCTGGGGAGATTTTAAGGTTTAAAATGAATAAATCATGACTTCATTAAAGGTCTCTTCTCTCTTCCTGACTGAAAACCGACTGTTCATCATTACTTCTGTCCCTCACAGGTAGACTGTTCACCTGGAGGAAACACATGAGACATCCTGTTCTCTATCAGATTAAAGTGACTGAGCGCTGAGCAAGTGAACACGGTGTACTTACAGCCATAAAAGGCTCTGGACACTATCTGCCTCTTCATGTTCTGACAGAGCATCTTCAGAGGAACGCTGTGGGAGAGACAGAATCAGACATCACACCACGCCAAGCAAGACAACGTAAGCCTTTACATGTCTGGTTTTAAGAAGGAATCAACGACACGAGTGGGGGTCAAAGAAAAAGTGTCCGTATGAGGATCAGCAACTGTGGTGTTTGAGACGAATATCAGAACAGACATCAGAGCTTAGCTTAGAAATAAATAAATGGAACAAAGACACTTTAAAAAATATGAACTTATAAACACAAGTGTTTCCTCTAATTTCCTTATACTCCATGTTAATGACTAATGCAGTCTCAAAACTACTCAACCACTTCATGACGAGCATCTGAAGTGCTTCGTAGAGACCTTTTTGCAGCAAACGTGATACAAAGATAGACCCTTGTTGAGGATGGCCCCCACACTACAAAAAACTGGAATCTTATCTGTAGTTTTTATCTTATTTCAAGTAAAATTGTCTTGTTATACTTAAAGGTTATGCAAAAATCACTTTATTAAGTCTATCACAAAACATGATATTTAATGACAAAACCTGTACTTAGAAGTGCTTGTGAATGTAAAATCCTGACCTAAAACAAGCTGTTTGGAATTTCCGGGGTTTGCCGACGTCAGCGATTCCCTACTTTGACCAATCAGGAGCAAGTCTGACCTAATTGGTCCACTGGAGCAAATACCCCCGAACCCCCTCCCCACCCACTCCCCTTCCCGCATCTGGAGAGAAATCTCTCCAGCAACGGGGAGAGGAGTGTAGCTGTTTTTGGCTGTAAACAGCCACATAGTTCCATGCACAAGCTTCCCATCTCGGAAGAAGACAAGACTAAGTGGCTAGAGTTCATTTATGAGGGAAATGTGCCAGCTACACTCAGTAAAACTGTGCATGTGTGTGCTAGTCACTTCACGGCCGATTGCTTTTCCAACTCTGGACAGTACAACAGAGGGCTAGCGAATAGACTGGTCCTGAATCCAGGCGCATTACCAACCATCTACCAACAAACCTCAGACCCTGGAAATGTGAGGATTTTAAATAGTGTGTGCTGTGGAGCAGATGTAAGAGCTTCTCCTCAGTGTCTCCCCTATCTCTGTGTTAGCTTCAGGATGCTAACTTTAGCTGCGGTCAGCCTGTTGTTTTAGCCTGTAATGTTACGGTAAACGAGCTTCGCTGTTTTTTCTAAACATTGTGTACTTTGAGCTTGTGGCGCTGCTCTCAGTGAAAGTGTGGAAGAGCGGGGCGGTATCAGTGGTGGCTCATTTACATATGAAGGTCACGCCCACTAAATCAGAGCGTTCTGAACAGAGGGGCTATGAGAGCCTGGAAACAATGCTGCTGTGCTTGATTTATTGGCTTTCTGGACCAAAACATGTTACTACCATTTCATGAAGACATCAATGATCCATATTAAACTGCAGAAAAGGAGCAAATTTTGGGACCTTTAATAAGCGCCATATTCAACTAATCAGTCCATAAAAATGTGTTGTTCTAAGTTATTTAAAGATAAAAATGAAGTCTGAATTGCTTGGAAAAAGTTTTTAAAAAACCTGCCAATGGGATAAGAAAAATGTGCTAAAAAATTTGCTTAAAATTAGGAAAATGTCTTAATACAAGTAACTTTTCTATTGTTCCATTGGCAGATTTTTTTTTTTAAATTTAGGCCTTGTTTTTGTCTTTAAATAACTTGAAATTAGACATTTTTTCTGCATTGGTCAGGTGACTGTGGCATAAATTAAGTCTAAAAAGAATTTTTCTACTGAAAGTAAGACAAAAGCACTTGATAAGATTTCACTTTTTTCCAGTGCACTTCTTGAGTTGGCACAGATTCTCTCTGGGTTTCAACTCAGGTGACTGTGACGGCCACTCTGGGATATTCCAGGACTTCTTCTGACACCAAGGCTTGATGGAGGTCTGCTTTTGATCCTTTTCCTGTTGGTAGGTAAAAGCTTCAGCTTCCTCACAGATTTCTTTGGACTTATTGCGCCTTACTGATCACACTGAAACTTTTGTGTCAGCTGATACCAAGCTCTGCTTCATGTCTTTTGCAGTCTTTGGCAACACACAGCCTGTGCTTGAGATAACCCCTGATTTTTAAACAGGTCCTCTTGTGCTTGATTCTATTCAGAAAGTTAAATAAATAAAAATAAGTTAAATAAAGTTGTAATTGACGTATTTCATCTCTTTTACAGAGTTTTAAGACTTTCATTTAGGAGTGATGCATTTTCTGTAGTCCTGAAATTATTTTGCTCCTGAATATTTTGCTTCATGCACTGAAACAGCAATAAAAACCTCCTCAAATCTGTGAATCTGTGTATTTATACTCTCAGACACGCTTCAGAGCAGCATCAGAGTTTAAATGAGGACACAGCTTCTCACCCTGAACTTTGTTTCTAAGACAGAGAGAGGACACCTCGGTGACAGGGTGATTCATGAGGACATACGTGTGGATGTCTGACGTCCCGTGTATGCAAGTGCAGCCTGAATGGAGGTCGAACGACAGGTTGCTAGCGGCCGTGGTGCACGACTGACACAGTGGCTCGTGAGCGGTTCCTTCAGCTTGTTGCCAGGACGACGGGCTGCCTCCAAAACCCTGCATCTCCATCATCTCCCCGTGGTCTGAAAGCAGAGAGAAGAGAAGAGAAGACGTGAGAAGACAGAGAGAGTCAACGTGGACACTTCACGCTGTCTGTGTTCTCTGCTCTTACATATTATGACACCGGTCCCTCAGCTCAACCATAAATACATCTTTCCATGTATTCTTCGTCACAACACCAAGAGATGAGGACATGGATGGAAAGTCTGACACTCATGTTACATGTGAGAGCTGGAAAAACAAGCCAGGAAGAGAGGAAACCAAAAGTGGAGAGGAGGGAGGGAGAGGAGACAGGCAGAGAGGATGCTGGGAAGCCATGCTGGTTTTCAGCTCATTCAGAGTGGAGGCAGAGGAGACAGTAGAGCTCAGGGGCGCTCCAGACAAACAGGAGAGGAAGAGGAGGAGGAGGAAGAAGAGAGGGAGTGAAGGAGGAAAAGAAGGAGGCAGGGACGAGGCTGACGCTCGGGCCATGCAGGATGCAAAAAGCCAGAACAAGACACCAAAGGAAAGAATCTCAAACACAGCAGAAATAAATGGACACCAGAGAAAGAACACACAGAAGGAGGGGAGGAGAAATCATAAAACTTCAACATCAAATAAATGCTCTTCACCTTAATTCTTCAGGTTGGAGCTGATGACCTGTCATAAATATGAAGCTGCACTTTGCTCGTTCAAACCCCCCAAAAACAAAATATTAAGAACAAAAAGCAAACAGAAAAATGCTCCTGGAGCGAGACCGACAGGAGGCCTCCCCCTCTTTACTTTAGGACTAGACGGGATCAACAAGTGCTTTAGCCTGCTCACACAAGGACTCCACGTCTCTACTACTGCGGAACCCCACAGGACCGTAATGAGAGGGGGGAGGAGGGGGCGAGGAGACGGGGAGGGGGTGGCAGGGGTTAGTGAAGAATTACAGTGAACAGCATCGCAGCAACAACTGCACAGACGAGGAGAGGAGAAACAACTGAGAGCCAGAGAGAAAGAAAGAGGAGAGAAAGAGAGAAAAGAGCCAAAGGAACAGAGGAGGAGGCTGAGAGAGAGGATTTCCATCACAAATACGCAGAAACACAGAGTCTTTCAAAAACAAAACGACAGGTGCATATTTCCCATGCAAAAACTGTCAAGCATGTTGCAAGTGAGAAATGAAGAGACAGAGAGGAGGAAACAGACTCAGTCAAATTAAAGGAGTGCACAAAACGGAGCAAATTATCAAAGCCATTTACTGCCACCTCAGCGAAAACCCAACAGTGCTGAGTCTGCTACACGAGTCAGCACTGCAAATCCCACAATTCACTGCAGCCCCAGAGGCCCTAACAGAGACACAGAGGCCTGAGGAGGTTCATGAGAAAAACCAGGAGACAGAGGGAGTGGTCACTCTCCTTAAAACAGTTTGCTCATTCATTCAGTCAGTCAGTGTGTGTTTCTGATTCACACATGTGTGTGTACAAAGAGACAGAGAGTGAGGTTGGTGCTGCTGTGGTAATAACTGAGTCTAAAACAAATAGCTACACCATCTCATGAAAACACAATTTTTTTAAAGAGGAGGATTTTTAAACATAATAAAGAAAAACTGATGGTTCCTTTTCTGAGTTAAGTTTATTTTTCCTCCCTTGTTACGGTCTTAAAGCTCCCATAGAGAACTTTTGCTCTGTATGGATTTTGGCGCCCCCTGTGGCCAAAGATATAGTGTTTTTTCTTTCCTGATTTTGATCTTAATTCATCTGAAAAAGTTCCTCCCACAGTCTGGTCATATTAACTGAAAACCATTGTTATAACGCTTTAAAGTGGGAAAAAATGAGCAAGGGCATAACTTTTTATTCTTCAAAGGCAGAAACTACATCTCAGCAGGTAAAAGAAACGCTATCACTCATTCTTGAGATTACAAATTTCTTTACTGCACAGGTGAAAATACTTGGCATTTGGAAATCAGGTTTATGTTTCCAAAAGTGGCTTTCTGACTTTACTGTCATTCTTTGAAATGTTTATATTTATTGATGAATCATGACACATGTCACCTAACTGTGATAACTGCTTGATTCTGATTGGTCATAACTTCAGGTGATGCTAAGGAAAACCAGAGGCCACACCTCACTACCCTGCTGCCTGTTAACGCCCTTGCAAAACATCAATTTCCTTTGTTTTGTGTTTATACCAGACACTGATGAGAATATTCTCACCTGTATTCCTGATGGAAATAGCATAAATTGCATGAGTAGATCAGGTTATGCACACAATTTAAGCAAATTTGTGATTAGTTCAACCTGATTTTTGCTTTACATTTCCTTATCAGGGAGAGTTGCAAAATCTGATCTTCAGCATGCTGTCACAGCCAATCAGCACAGAGATTATCTGCTTATGTTTCACATTAAGGAATGACTAGTGGAGGTTTTTTTAATCTTAAAACTGGACGAAAATGTCGAGAGTGTCTGTTTTTCATCCCTAAACTCTGACTCCACCTGCTTTCATTGGAACAGAAATAAAAAAAAAAGTAGTAAATAAGGAGGAGGATTATCTTGTGAGACGTGACACTTTTGCCTGTCCCTAAATTCTAGATATCGGTTGTACGAGCAACTTAGCATCACTCCAGTTGGCACTGGTACCTGCATACACATGATCAGATGTGCTAATAGAGTTGTTTAAATCGGAGCAGTCGGCAGCAGAGAAACAAGAAAGGAGGAAAATACAGAAACAGAGGGAGGGGAGGTGAAAGGAGACACGAGGAGCTGAGTGAAACAGACTTCCAGGCCAGATTAAAGAAGACAGACATGATAAAGACTTTGAAAGTGTTAAAAGAAGACAGACTTTAGAAAGTTGCAGGACAGGATACTCCAATCAGGCGGTGCTGTTTAAAACACAACAACTCAGACTGCAAACAGAAAAGAGGCTGGGCGCCAAATGTAGAGATGCTACACTTCTCATCCCACAGGTCGGTGATGCACGTCATCCTTTCTTTCCCTTCTCACATTTCCTCCCTTTTTCAGGATGTCAAAATAAAGGCATAAAGTCCTACAAAATAAAACAAAAGGTTACGCTTTACTTTGGTCAAAGTTTTTCTTATTTTTTAAATTACCCCTGAAGTTTCATGAGAATTTAGTGAAAATTGTCACATAACTTGTGTCCAGATTCTGTTTTGCAGTGCTCTTGTACTCACAGTGTCTATCACAATCAGGCAAGGCCAATTTACAACCCCACTCTTGGTGAATATCACATCTGAAGCCTTCAGTTGTATCATGTAAAACATTAAAGGCCTGATCATAAAGGTTTATCATTTTACATGTGATCTCAATAATGCATATCAACAAACTCAGTACTAAAGAAATTTGTGAAATTAAATAACAAAAAGCTAACTATCAACTGCTTATTGGGAAACTGAATTATTCACTGAACATTTCAAAGGTAAATATCAGCGCAATGAACCTAACTTCTGTTTTCAAGAACTAAGCAGCTATTTATCACCTGCTTCTCTGGAAATAGCAGAAACGTTGGGAAACTACTAAAAACATTTTGTGGTGGGTTGTGATTTAATTTCAGATAAATTATTTGCTAATCATCACCTTCTTACCTTGCATTTTGGAGTAAATTTCATAGAAACGGAAAAAAACAGTAAACTACTAATTGTGACTTGTGAAATTAAATCTGGACATTTTTTTAAAGAAGTTATGTGCTAATTTCAAAGAAATAAGAAAAAACTTTGTCCAATTATTACCTAGGTGTGATGAAATTTGCAGACCTCTAAAGTAAAGTGTTACCAAACAAAATACTGCTACTAACTGCTGAATTTGGACAACTCTTATTTTAGCTGTGTAAATTAATCATTCTTGTCATTAAAACTCAAATATTTGCATAAACTTGTTTTTGTTCCTAGTTTGAATTTTGGATAATAATTAAGATAATGTGTAGTGAGGAGGTGGTAACAGCATTAGAGCCCCCACCCCTGCTCGCCATACATCGACCACACCTCCTGCCGAAACAAAGGCTTGAAAGTTATGTTGGAAAATCTGGTCGTCAGGTGGGCACTTCAGCCTCTTGCGGCCAAAATGAGCATTATGTCACTCCAAAACAAACTTCCCCGTGTCCATGAACGCACAGCAAACCCTCCTGCTCCACACTGTTGGGCTTGGCCTCAGGCAGCAAACACACAGGCAGACCAAGCTGGGCAAGGGAGGGAGGGAGGGAGGGAGGGAGGGGGAGGCAGTCAGAGGCTGGAGGGGAGAGGGGTTACAGAGAGGGATGCAGGGGGGCGTCTGAAGCCGGGGTGAGGTCTCAGGACAGGAGTGGGAGGGGTTAGGGTGGGTGTGTTAAGGTGATAAAAACCTTTCATGACATTAGGGTCTGTGAGGTTCCGCGAGCAGATCATTGAGATCATTGCATGGAGCCTATCTTCCTCTTCCTCGTCATCGTCCAGCGACGGAGCGCGGCTGCCCGTGGTGTGGTGGTAGTTTATGGTGACTGCTCGCACCAGGGGGGACGACAGAGAACACAGTTAGAACAGAGCCAGCTGCAGGAGAAGGAGCTACGGGAGAAACAGCGGACTATACCCACAGTTTTTAAACACATCAGGGAAGACAATCCAAGC
The DNA here is from genome assembly GCF_033239565.1 of Halichoeres trimaculatus. Classification (NCBI taxonomy): domain Eukaryota; kingdom Metazoa; phylum Chordata; class Actinopteri; order Labriformes; family Labridae; genus Halichoeres; species Halichoeres trimaculatus. The sequence goes on from NW_027437188.1 coordinate 11,204,652, forward strand.
AGCTTCAGCATCTTCAAAATAAACCATATGAGGTTGGATTTCTTCTGTAGGTGGATAAAATATTAAGTGTGACTCACTGGCGTCATATCGATATCCGGGGTAGACGATACGAAACACGTAGTCCGCCGCCGTTTCCTCCTCACTGTTCCTGTCCTGGTCGATGAGCCGGACGCTGCTGCTCCTCTTCCTCAGTTTAGGGAAGACTTTCCCCTACACACAAAATACAGATTTGATCTCATAGGAAAGACTTTTTCAAACAAAAATAAAGCTCGGATTTAAAAAAAAGAACATAATCCAACAGGATTCGATGCAGTATGATAAAAAATGACATGACAGCGTGTGGTTTGATGAGACTTATTGTGAGACCACTTTGACACACCTTTCCTTTCTGGGACCACAGCGGAGGCTCCAGCTGACCCCGCGGTAGAAGCCCTGTTTCCAAACAGGAGAGGAAGGCCAGGAGGTGACCACCAGGAGGAAAGTGGAGGGGCGGCCTCTGGATCCCATCCTGACTGACCAGAACCAGCGTTCCACCACAGTCAGCTGGGACAGGGTGAGGGAAACATGAGGATCAGGGAATCTAACAGTAATCTCAGATATTTGTCTTTAAATCTGACATTCTGATTCATCATCAGTCTACTCACGCCGTTGGTGACAGTGGATACAGACTATCTGGCGCAGAGGGACCGTCAGAGCGTAGTCCCAGTAGATACTGACAGAGGAGAGAAAGACATGGAGGAAAAGTTATATATGCTTGATATCAATGGCGATTGCTCTAAGACTACAAGGGAAGCTCAGCTTCCCCTAAAATGTCCCCGAAAAAGTGGTGATATGTTCTGCTGTGTGTACATTTCATTGACAAAATATGAGCTAGAATTCCTTCATCTTTTGTTCAGAATCAGCTCCTATCACAGGTAACTGGCTCGACCTCCTTCTCATTCATCTCCGCAGCGTCTCAGCGCTTTAACACAGTCGGTCGCTGAGCGTCTTCTGACTTTGGCGGGGAAGTGTAGAGTGGGTTGTTCCACAGTGGAAACTGGACGGTCATTGGATAAACGCTGGACTTTGTCCCGCCCGTCGGACGCTCAGCGTCTCTGGGGGTCTATGAGGCAGTGGGCTGGCCTGGACGCTGGGCTTCTGCATGATGATTGGATGATCTGTCTGAGGCCGAATCCCTTTTTAATTGACAGTGAAATGAGTCAGTCAGCGATCTTAAAGTATAACCCTCCACCGGAGCATCTTCTGAGTTTTACAGTGAGTTAGGGTTGGGGTTTATTTTTCTTAAAAACGACGAGCCTTGTGTTTTAAGATTCTCTCTCTTTTCACCAATAAGCAGCTACAGCTACAGCTGTGGAGCATCTCCCCCTGTCACTCACACTTACAGCCTGTTGTAGTCTCACGTAAGCAGCTCCAGCTGCTAACAAGCTGGCATGGAAGAATTTATGTTTAAATAAATAAACAAATTTATGATGTAGGCCGGAAAAAATGAGCTTCCCTTCCTTGACTGACCAGCAGCAGCCACTGGCTTGATAATATATATATTTTTTCCCCTTGGAATCAATTTTGATATTTATAGAGCTGGGCCCTTTTCCAGAACTATGCTTTTATTTTGTAAGTGACTTGTTTAAAGACCTGGGGTCTCATATATAAATGTTGTGCATCAACAAACACAGCCTGAAAGCAGTGCATGCCACCTTTAGCTCTCAGTTTGAAATTTATAACAGACAAACTTGAAGGAAAATGGGCGCGCACAGAAGCTAACTCTGAACCATGTGTACACACATCTTGGAGGCAGGGGAAACTGGCAAGTTTTATTTAATAAAATTTTAAAAGGTGCATGGACTCATGTCATTAAATCTGAAGTCGATTTGAAGATGTGAGATTGGTGATAACATTTAAGGTGTTTCCATTCAGCTGTGCCTTTACCTTTACCTTTAATACAGACTGCTTCAAAGCACACAAAGCACAGAAAGGCGACTGTTACTGTTCACTCTTATCACATCACCATCACCTGCATTGTTGTTATTATGTCAATCAGAAAAATGTTAAAGTAGAGCCATGATCGTCTCTTACACAGCTATTATCCCACATATTGGTCAAAGCACAGAGTGAGCTAACTCACAGACAACTTCTGTCACTGCCTTCTTCTTTTGATCTGGTGACTTATTCCTAAGGCGCTTTGCATTAACTATCTATGGTGAAATGTGGGCTCAAAAGGGCAGAAAACAAGCCAAACCATGTGCTCATTAGCCCAGGTGGTTTGAGATTTATGAAGCAAACATCTGCTCTGATAAGGGTTATTGCTAAATGTTACTTCTTAGCTTCCTGATTGGGGGGCTGATACAGGTTGATTTACAGCCTGTCTAAGTCCCTATGATACCACCACACATGCTGACAGAGTTTAGTAGTGAGAAAAGAGATTTGTTTTAGGTTTTTTTTGTTCCTGAAAACAGTTTCTTGGATTAATTTTGTAGTGATGGTGGACAATGGAGCCTATCACACAGACAGAAGAAGGACAGAGGAGAAGAAAGCTTGATGGGATGGTGATAGAGCACGGGCTAAAGACTAAAACAAGAGCTAAAGGTTAAAACACAGGTTGAGCTGTTTGTGCTAATGTTAATCTCAACCCATAGTCAGCAGGTATTCTGTAGTGGTCTCTTCAAACTTGAAAGTTTATCAATAAAATGAAGAGTGAGGTTACGTTAACTCTGATTGGTGAGGTTAGAGCTGGTGGGACATAACCAGGATTCACTTATGGTACACATTATGGACATGTCCCTGATCACTGGGGCTGTCAGTAGTGCTAAATATACATGGCTACTAAACTACAATACAAACTGACAACGTTTGCTTGTTGTCACATTTCAAACAACAGCCATACGTAACTGTTGCATTGTATCCAGTAAAAAGTTGTCTTGAACAAAGAAAAGTAAGTGTTGAATTCCATCCATTCATTTCCAAAACAAACATACGCCTTGTTAAATTTCACATTTTCACGACAGTGTGCCTGTGACTCTGGGCCAAAATGTGTCGCTGCAATCCAGTTAAAACAGATCCTCCTCACAGTCTCTTTGAGTAGAGAAATAATCAGTGTATGCAAGTGTAAGCAAAAAAACTAACTGTTTCCAAAGCAGAAATTAACCTATTTACAGTTCAAAAAATGTTTTGGTTCAAAAAACGTCTCCTGCCTGAGTCGCTGATTTCACTGTCTGCACACACTGTACGGGGGGTGAATTTTTTCTAACTTGGCAGTTCAAAGGATATGAGGTAGATAGAAAGTTTGCCCAATCAGAGGCATTGCTTAGCTCACGTGACTGATGGGTGCTCTATGGCTGTAATGGAAGCCTGTGCCATTTCCAATATGGCTTCAAGAGCCGATTTACTTCAAATCTGTTTCAAAAACTGATTAGTGACGTTGGGAAGATTATGTCCATTAATTATACGGTCTATGGAAATAATCCACCCAGACAAAAATCGTGCTTATAACCACGCGGCAAACCTGGTTGTGTTGGTTGTAAAATTAGCTTCTTTGAATGTGGTTTCTGATGGATGGAGCTGGCATCCAGTGGAAACTCCAGGAACTTCCACATTAGCTCAAGCTGAAGTTGTGGTTTGGCTGTCACCCATCATTTGTCAGAATAATCTCCAAGTGTGCTGTTTCAGTACAACTATTTTATTGCTCCAGAATCAATGCCTCTCTGATGTTTGACAAGTATTATTCCTGAAGAAACACACCAAACACCTACAACTGCAGTACTTCTGCAAGATCTCATACAAGACACACTACATACGTGTCAATGAGGAAAAAGTTGAATCTGAGAAGTTGATACCTCAAATGTTACATGTGTGTCCTAGAATCATGTAGAGTGTGTTTTCAAAAGACTCTGATGTTGTCAGAACAGTCATTATGAGTGTGTGTGTGTTCTCCAGATGTTTTAAAATCAGTTGAGATCTGACAGTTGTTCAGTGTGTGTGTCCAGGAGCAACAATTATAGCCTGTCAGTGAAAAAAACAAGAGCTCCACCTGCCTGCATAGGCAGATTGAAACAGTACAGGAAAAAAACTGAAACTCTCTTTTGATTTCTGTGTCATCCAGGGATCTAGGGAGTGAGTTCAGCTTACCTCTTCTCCAGGTCACAGTCTCCCAGCGTGCCGTTGATGAGCTGGTTGGGCGTCCACTTCAGGGTGAGGTTTTCTCCAGCCTGGTGGAGCGATAAGTAACCCCGCAACACCTCCATGTCTTTCTTCTACCCAGGGAGGAAGGAAAGAAAGTGAGAGTTTCAGGTGTTGAGAAAAAAATACACGTTCAGTTCAAGGATGGCTACTCGTACGTGTTAGTTATATAGAAACAACAATGTTGTAAACTCTGCAGGTCTCCTTTAAATACAGAACATTAAATCTGTTAAAGCAGAAGATGTGGTAATGAGGAACTGAGCAGAGAAAACATTTATGAAAGCAGACATTCAGCATGCAGTGCGTGCAGTGGGAGCTGACTCTGTGCCTGTGTGTGTGTGTATATATGTGTGTGTGTGCTTAGTCATGTGTGTTTGCATCTCTCTGTCAGAGGCTGAGATCTGTGGGGGGAAGATTTATGCTCGTTATATGTTCAGGGCCAAACGGCTTCTTGGAAGAGCAGAAGCATAACCAGCAGGAGAAAGACAGCTTTCATTTCACAGATCACACATTTAAAACACACAGAGGGAATGTGTGTGTGTATGAGTGTGTGTGTGCAGAACAAAAATATATGATATAACCGTCATTTGCAATTCATGTGTGTACCAGCTGAGTGGGTGCACAGTGCTGCTGCTCCGTGTCTGTGTGTGTGTGTGTGTGTGTGTGTGTGTGTGTGTGTGTGTGTGTGTGTGTGTGTGTGTGTGTGTGTGTGTGTGTGAGAAAGAGTCAGAGTTTTGCTTCAGGGCTCTGGTAGCATCACATGGAAATGAGTTTTATCTGAATAAAGTTTTAAAAAGAGATAAAAATCTACACACAAAGTCATGACGGAAGTGAAACAAAAATGAAGCTTTTTCGTGACATTAATGTCTAATTTGCATAACCACCTGCCATCCATCACACCATCTCCTGCATGCTATATGTAGCACAGATGTGTCACATGCTGATGATTATAGAAGCACACACAAACACTAAAGGCTCAACAGTCAGTCAGTCAGTAAGCACTCTCCGTCGTACCGGTTGCACCAGGACGTTGTTTTTGCCATAGAGAAGGTGAGTCCTGGAGTTTTGGTGAAGTGACTCAACATACTCCCTCGCTGATGCTGCAAATCGATCCTCTGACATGCTGCCGCTCGACTGCCTCTTACGGATCTGCAGAAATAAATGCAGTTAAAAGTTGTTGTTTTTTTTTCAAACACTAACAGCAACAACAGCACCAGTCCTGATGTCTGGGATCTCCTCACACACCCCGAGAGCTGGCCGGCGCCCGGTTGCAGCGTCTTGGCCTCGGTGAGCTCCATGGATTCTGTGGCGCTGGACGAGCTCGTTGGCTGATGGGTCGGTCCAGAAATGATCCGACGTCTTCAGTTTGGTGTACTCCAGAGCACATGGTCCCACTGAGAACACACACACACATCCTCACATTTTATTTTAATGTCTCGACTCTCTTGTTTATGCTCTAAATGATGGAACTCAGAGCACTTTTTGTCATATTTCAGTATAAATAATGTTGTGTTTATGAATACAGTCAGACATTATTTGGTGTTCAGGCTCCGACCCTTCAGTTTTGAAAGAAGATGCAATGATAAATCCTCAGAAACCTGAAGACTAGTAGCCTATTTCCAAGAGGCAAAGAAAAGCAATAAAACCCTGAACCCAGGAGAAGAGGTCCAGCTGCAGCTTCGCAGGCCGCAGTCTCACGGAGCTCAGTCGCACATGCGCAGTGTAATACGGATAGCTTGTCTTGGAAAAAACGAAGTCACATGTAGCTATACTTTTATTTTTATTTTTTAATTATGTAAACGTTGGATATTTTTACATCAAAATTAACAGGTAAAAATGAACAGTGAAAAGCATTGTGTAATGTTTATGTTATCTTGTGTTGTGTTTTGTTGTCTGTGTGAGTGTGGTTTTTTTTTAATGGGGGGGGGTGAATGTACGGGGAGGGGGGTTGGTTGGTGGGCGGCAGGTGAGGGGGAAAAAAATATTATTGAAAACAGAGTTTGTGAGTTTGATGAGGAACCCTCAACCTACATAGAAATGTCTGAGATTAAAAATATATTTATATATATTTTTGTTTTAATATGTGTAATTATGAGTTAACAGACTTTTTTGCTAATTATTTATTGCATAAATATCGGTCAATTACGCTGCAAACATCTCCAATGGGTTAGAATTTGAGAATCACTGCTGTGAGCTAAAAGACAACTCCAATTCACTAGGTGGCGCTGTTGCGAGAAAACAGCGCCGTGAGACTGCGGCCGTGAGACTGCGGCCGTGAGACTGCAGCCTGCAGGGATGCAGCTGGATACTATTGGAACCCTGTAACATCTGTTCCTGTCCCTGCAGTTCCTCGCTTGTCCACTAGGGCTCCTTGTTATTTCTGTCCACTCAGAGGTCTCTGGTTCCCTTTAAAGACCTGAGCCTCTTCCTGAGTCTGCGTGTTCAGTGTTTACCTCCCCACAGCTCGTTGTCACCTTGCTCTCTCTGACGGCGTCTTTCTGAAGCAGCTTGTTTCTGCTCATTAAAGCTTGTGTCTCCTGTCTGCTGTCACACTGTCACAGGAGGAGACTCTAAACTGGTTTCCCTCTCAGCAGTGGTTCAGTCTAAGGTCACTTTTCTGACAGGAAGCCCTGGAACAGGTGTTGCATGTGTTTACCTGATGGCTGGTGTTACATGAATATCAGAGCATTTGTGGAGGAGATGTTGGCAGAGTGAAAGACTCACCCAGCAGGGCTGCCAGGATGGGCCCGAACACTGAGTCATGCATCAGAGCTTCCCTCTCATAGTATTTACTGCAGAGATAAACACACAGACACAGTGAATCACAGGAATATCAAATGTCAGCTGGTTTTAATGAGGCGTCCTGCTGAGCTGGAGATTTCCCAGACCTCCCTCCAATCTCCGAACAGGATGAAAGTTACTTCAGTAGTTAGGAAAGAACGATTCAGCAGTTCAGAAGAGCCCTACATGTCAGGTAAGTTGAGACGTATGCTGAGGTTTGAGGATGTATTGTTCTGTTTTTATGACAAACGATCACAGAGCTGTATGTTTGTAATTAATGTACCTGCAGTGACAGGAGCATTTGACGAACATTTAAGGTTAAATATCAAACAGACATCAGTCCAGGAGCTGGTTTTTGGCAAACACATACCAAGGGTTAAAATCATCAGTGAACATGAGAAAGAAGCATGGAGGACGCGAGGGCTTGTAACAGGTAAGTGATCGAGCTAACTCAGTGAGCCTGTTAAAGGAATGCGTTGATAGTACTATGACTAATTAGATGATTAGACACAGTGAGGGAAATACAGAATTTAAATGTCTAATGATCTACAAAGAACATTTCACTCTATCAGCTGTATGATAGGAACAAAACACTCATTTAGCAGTTTTACTAACCTGTGATGTATCTTTACCTGTCTTCATCTCTCAAACTTAAACTCACTCAATTTTTTCTAAAATGTTTTGCGAGGTCAAGACTGCAGTGAGCTGTTAAGCCCCAACCTTCTCTAGGATTTAAGGAAACGGCAATTTAAAGATAGACCTGTAGTTGTTGTGAAGAGACGGATCAAGATTTGTTCTGTTTTTTTCAGTGGAGGCTGAACAACAGCTTGTTCAATGTAGGCTGGGACACAACCAGAACTCAGAGAGCTATTTAAAACTGAAAACACTTATGTACCAACAGAGCCAAGTACATTTTTAAGCAAGGAATTTGCGTCCAACAAGCTCAATGAAATGAGATCTTGAAGGGATATCTTGGTGAAAAAGCTCGTGTTTGTTGGATGAGTTGTTTAATCAGGATAAGGAGTGGACAAGGGTTCCAGCCCTGACATCTCTAACCTTATCAATAAAGACAGAGAGAAAGGTCTTACAGCCATTGTTAGAAAACATGGGGGTATCTGGAGGTGCAGGATTTGCAATGTTGTTAATGGTGTCAAACAGAAATTTTGGGTTACGTCTATTGGAAGAGATTAGATTGGAGAAGTATGACCATGGTGTTTAACTCCATGATGAGACCATGGAGTTTGACACTGAGCTTGGTGAGTTTCCACAGTCCACCTAAAATTTACAGCAAAACAGTGAAAAGTGTCATTTAACCAAGGGGACGATTTGACAACAGAAACACGTCTCACTTTACATGGGGCCACCTCCTCTAAAACAGCAAAACAATGATTATTAAAAGATTTAACTAAAGAATCAGTACGGACATGACCAGACGACATGGCCCTTGGTACAGAAGTAGCGGAGAACTTCTCAGCTGAGAGGCTGTTTAGTTGGACACTTACTGGGTGGTTGGTCACAACTTAAAATAAACTTCGACCTGGGTTTAGCTGTCATGACATGAACAGGAGGAGTCATAGTTTTGAAAGAAGGAAAGATGAGTATCTGTGTGATTGGTTTCCTGTGGAATTCTAGTGCTTTATTTTGGAGGTACTGGTGCTAAACTTGAACATAAGAGCTCCAAACCCTGACTCTTTAGTCTGAACATGAAGTCATGTTTCTATATTTGCTGAGCTGCCACAAAGAACAACAAAAACACAGCCTGACAAACACTGCTCCAACTGGCTGTTTGTGAAAGGAGTGTGAATCATGCCGTCATACGTCTGTGAACTCTGCTGACCCACTTCAAGTTACAGCTCTTGATCAGTGAAGTGCTTCGAGTGCTTGATTTCAGCGAGTGACGCAGCAAGCGTGGACACTGTGTTATCCAGAACAAAGCAGAAGAGAAACACTGAACAGGTGATTCAACGGCCCGCTCATTGCTCGGCTGCTGCGTGGCCTGCAGGGGCACAGTGACTCACTGCTGAGGAGAAGAAAGACACATCACCTGGAGTTGTCCACGATGTACTGCACTATCTTGTCCAGGACTTTTTCGAACAGAGCCGTGCGGACCCAGATGTGTTTGATGGCCTGAGCGGAGAGCGGCTGAGGGGGGCGGCTGGTGGTGGATGAGCCCTGTCTCCTCAGGGGCTCGTGGCCCACGCTCTGCGTCCTCCTGCAGGGAGACAAAGACAAACAGCAGTTATACAACAAGCTGTTCAAAGTTTGAGATGTCTTCCCTCCCTCTGCTCTGTCACCATCGCTCAGCATCCACCTGCAGACTCTGACTAGCTGCATTAAAGATATGACTCCATCAAAACTGAGAGGGCTGAAGAGGCCAGATGATGCTGTTTTCATCCTTTATGCTGAAACACAACATAAACAATTACTCACACTTTGAGGAAATAAAAGCTGAGTCTTTTTCAGGAATAGAACATTAAATTTTTCCTCTGTGTCAGCCTGTGTTGCTCCTACACCTGCAGATATTGTTCACATTTCATAGAGCCTTCACAGATATGTAGGACCCCCATGCCATGGACTCTTCTGATCCCCAGACCATCAGGGATGCAGTACTGTGAGCTGCTCCCTCTCCTCTTGAGGACCGGGGACACAGCATCCATTGTTTCCAAAAAGAATGTCAGGTGTGGATTCATCGGACTACGGGACAGTCTTCCACTTCCCATTAATCCTTTTTTAACAGACTCAGGTCCAGAAAATTCTTTGTATCATGTTTCCATCTGGTTTCTTCTTGGCATGAGCGTTTGAAGCTTCATTTTGAGCCCCTGAAGACCTGGTCCATCCAGTCTTTGTTATGGTCCTTGTCCCTTTTGTTTGGAGGTTTTTCAGATTCTTTGAGTCATTTGATGATGTTGTGTTCTGTAGACCAGTATTTTTCAGCCATTGTGCCATGAGATACTATAAGGTGTGCCGTGGGAAATTCTCCAATTTCACTTAGTTGGCCTTCACTTAGAAAACTAATAACGAGCCACTGTTGAGTGGCTGTGCTTTAAAAGTAATGTACTTTTTTCCATGTCAGTAGGTGGCAGCAGGTAGCTAATTGCTTAATACTCTGAGACAGAAGAAATGAGACAGCTGTAGTGATGTATGAGATGGAAAGCTGTGACAGCAAAGGAGAAGTTTTTGAAAAGGAATAATTTGAACTCTGAACAGGGCCTGGGAAAAAATAAAGACCCTGATGAAAGCTCTAGTATGGGAGGTAGTCAAAAGAAACCAAAGATGATGAACTCAAGAACTTTAGTTAAAGCTCATTCAGATTTATTTTCACCAGGATGTGATGACAGCGACTCTGGTGTGCTTGGTGTGTGGCAAAAAGCTATACAACCATCCCATGGTCTCAGGTAAGCTTATGCGTCATTTTCAAACGAACCAACCCATGCTTCAAACAAGCAGGTTGACTGTTTTGTTCACCTATGTGAAAACATGACTAAACAGCCAACTTTTGTGGGAAAAAAACACAAAGATTAATAAGCAAAGGTTCAAAGGTTCAAAGGTTTCTTTATTTATACCTTGCGGTAAATTTGGTTTGCAGGCAGGAACTCAGCAGTCCAGACAAGATTCACAGATAAACAACAATACAACAAACAAGTACAATACAAAAAATGCCAGTCGTTAAGAGCCATGAAGTCACATAAAATCTCTCCAGATCCGAAGGTTCAATAAGACTCCCTCATTATTTTGCCTTGCTATTGAGCTTTGTAATAGCTGCTGGAGCAAAGGTCATTCTGTAACGCTTGGTCCTGGCCTTGGGGACCACGAAGCGACAGCCAGAGGGAAAGAGCTGGGACTCGCTATGTAGAGGGTGCGAGCTGTCCACAGCAGTGGCGCTGGCTTTACGCTGCAGCTGGGCCTCATAGAGAGCTGTCATGGGGAGTTGAGGCTCCCCAATTAGCCTGGAGAGTCAAATTGGCAAACCAGGACACCAGTGCAAAAGATAAAACAGACTCTATAAAAGCTTGGTAAAAGAGAACAAGCATGGTCTTATCAAAATTAAAACGGGCCAATCGCCGAAGGCCTCAAAGCTAGCTACCACTGAACTTGTTGCTAAATCAAAAATGCTGTTCACTGTGACAGTCATTGATAACACCTGCCAGCTAAACTAATGCTAAGGCACAGAGTGTCATTTTTTCATATTTTTGGTGGGTGGTGTGCCATGGGACTTTTCAAAGTTAAAAATGTGCCGTGGCTCCAAAAGGTTGAAAAACACTGCTGTAGACAATGAAATCCACTAATTCTTTCCCATAATTCTCAGACTGTTAAACTGTTTGCTCATACAGTCCCTCACAGAGTGTTGAACCTCTTTCCTTTTACCTTTTCTTCTGAGAGACTCAACCTCTCTGGTGTGTCCTTTTTAGTCCAAGTCATGTGACTAACCTGCTGATATTTAACCAAGTTAGTTGAGAGATGTTCCTCCTGCTGTTTGTTTCCATTTTTTGCAATTCATTTGTTGTCTTTGCTCTATTTTTGATTTAATTAAGGCTTTATGATTTTCAAATCAACAAATTCTGTTTTTATCAACATTTTGGTGTCATTGTAGAGATCTATGAATGTAGTTTGACCATCAGGAGGCAGCATTCAACAGCCCAACAAGCAGCTCCACACTGTCATTCATTAAATCCCATCTTTATTTATTAAGTATGATCTCAGCTTTGCTTCCACTGTGCTAAACAAAAGGTGTCGTGTGAGCATCAGGAGGCTCGAGTGTTTCATGAATATGGAGGCAGACTGATGATGTGATGATGAAGAAAGGAGCCGGACTTGGTTTGATCCCTGACACCGCGGCAGAAATCAGACAAAACCATTCACACACTAACTCCAACAAGCTAACGAGTGTGTGTGTGTGTGTGTGTGTGTGTGCCTGTCCGAAAGGGGTGGGGACTCTGCTGCCACAATCACGATGCTGGAAATCCCTGTGTGTGTTTGTGTGTGTGTGTGTGTGTGTGTGTGTGTGTGTGTGTGTGTGTGTGTGTGTGTGTGTGTGTGTGTGTGTGTGTGTGTGTGTGTGTGTGTGTGTGTGTGTGTGTGTGTGTGTAGTCACGATTTTCTGAGTCCTCCTGCAGGCTGGGGGAATCAGGATGATGTCAAAGAGAAACAACAGCTCCAAACAGATGGGGTGGTCCTCAGCTGAAGCAAACTGCAGAGCTGAGCTGTTTGGTTTGTTAACATGCACCTCATCCTCATTAATCCAAATTTCATGTTCAAACTTTAACTTCTGCTTCTTGTCTGACTCTGGACTGACTGCGTGAGAACTTTAGGTTAGAATCAGTCATTTATTAGCATCAGATTATGACTGATCTGTCTTTACATCCTATCTTCAAACCTGACTCACATTCATCTGCATTCACCTCTTTTCCATTCTTAACTTCTGTTTGTGTTTCAGAGGGCTGACCATCGAGGGCTTCCTCTCAGATGATGCAACCTCAGTGACTCCAGCCCACTGTGACGACATATGCACACCTTCCTCACCAACAGGATGATGCTACCAGTGTGCTCAGGTCCTGACCTGAACTCTGCCTTCATGTTAGACGTCAGCCGAGCAAACAAGACGTCTCATTATCCAACATGCAGAGGGAGCACTCTGACATTTGCTGAACAGATTCATGCTCTCATTAGAATAAACTCCTTCGACTTAAATGACCCTGTGACATTTATTCTGAGAGATGAGACCTTATACACTACCAAAATTAAAGATTTTGAATCATTTTTAAGTTTTACACACACCAAGACATCTCATTAACATTTTTTGGGTTGCTTTTATTTATAACCATTCCATCAGGAGCTGTGGAAACACCCTCCTCTGTGAACCACACCAAACACAGGAAGGCATGTCATGATGTCATGATGTGCAGCTTGGGCTGTAAATACAACAAAACTGTCTCCAAGTTGCTATAAACTCAAAGTGGTATCGAGAGCAGATGGTAACTCGAGCTGTTAGCTATACACATCAACGGCTGGATTACAGAAAACAATGCTGGAGCAAGAATGGAGATAACTGCAGTCAATTTTTCTGTTGTAGGGCTGTGATACATCTCTTCCTTCTGTCAGTTTCTTTCATCGTGCGCTTGAAGGATAAATTAGCCTTGACTTAGCACAATGCAATCAGTTACAGATTAATTATAAAGGATGCTGTCAAAAAATCAAATGAAAGGTCAAAAAAACAGGAGCAGGCTTGGGTGAAAGTTGCTGAGGAGACAGGTTTTAAAGGTAAGTTCTGTAAATATTCATTCCCAGCTGGATCTGCCTGCACGGGCTATCACTGAGTCCGACTGTGTTTTCCTCAGTGGAGTTTTGAGCCTGATAGAGAGGAGGAAAGAGCGGGGCAGGGGCAGAGCCAGGGAAAAGATGGAAGTTCTCTGTGCTCCTCTCTTTCCTCCACCCCTTCATTTTCCCCAGGGAGACCTCCGGGAACATGGGTCGGGGATTCGGGTGGTCCGGGGTTTGGGGGGTCAAGGATGAGATCGCAGGGAACAGCCAGGCAGGGCTGGTGGATTACCAGGGAGAGGCAGCAGACCTTGACTATGATCTCCAAGGCTTTCACACACTCTCCTGTCATGCTTTTGAAACCACAGCTCATTTTTTTTCAGATGCTCTTTTGGGCTTTTGGGCTTTAAATGAACGGGCTCTCTACTCCGCCAGTACAGTGACAGTTCGCCCCTCAGCTTGTCAAAATAGTCCAGCGTCGAGACTCTGCGTTCATGTGGCAAGTTGTGGCAGGTTTGCGTTTGGTGTGGCCGCGGCACAAGTCAATGGATCCATCCCTGAGTCTCAGCTGTGTGTATGTTTGAGGCTTAAGGTTGTGTGAGCGCTGATCCTGGGTCTGTGTCTGCAATCCTAATCCACCATATTGCCTCAAGCCGGCTGAGTGTTTGCTCAGTGAGTTTACCTCCTCATTGGAAACATCATCTCACTGACTTTCCTCCTTCGTGCTGCGCTCTGCCGTCAGTCTTTATGAATTCAAAATGTCAACAAATGTCATTGTGGAGCAAACAGAATCGACTGCGGTGATTACAGCCAGATTGCATTTTGAGCTCATAAATGAACGAGAGGAGAAATATGTCAGTGCGTGTTAACAGGCCGCCGAGTTTGCATGGTGTGCATCTCTCATCTCGCACTGAGCTGGATCGTGATAATAATCGTGTGGGTTTGCTTCGCTCATGGTTTGATGAGCACTCTGTAGGATGCAAACTGTTTGCATTCATAGAAGTCATGTAGAGGCACAGATTAGATGTAAAAGTGCATCCATGGCAAGGATGAGACTGTGACTTATAGATCAAAGTTAGACCTTTGCACTCACAGATGTCAACATTTAGAGATGACCATTATTTGCTCATCATCCATCTGATCATGTGATCATTACCAGTCCTGTTTCTATCGCATCAGAGATGCTAAACTGTGTTATAAAACACCTGTTGAAATGCAGCCTGTGTTCAAAGGAGGTAAAATCATCCGTCAGGGTTTTTTGTAGCTGTCGCCTCAGCAGGCTTTCAGCGCTGCAAGGCTGCCAATGAATGCAGATGATATGCTAGTTTTGCTCTTTACCCCAGGAGTCGGTGAGACAAGGAGAGGGATGAGGAGAGGAGGACAGAGCAGTTTGTCGGTGATTCTTTATTTTGCTCCTCACTCAGGAAAGGGTTGAAAAAAGAAATGTTATAAAAGGTGATACATCACAGAGACAGGGCCCAAGGCAGAGTCTGCAAGCAGCCTGCAAACAGGAGCTCAAACATAACCACTTCAGCCAGCCTGCCCCTGGTGTCCACACACACACACACACACACACACACACACTCTGCTCTGCTGTAATTACCATTCACTTCACCGTCAAACTCCTCTGTTGACGTCTGCTCATATTCTGTCTCTTTTTCTTTCTATCATGTCTCCCATCATGCACTTTTGCCTCCATGTTGCTATGACAACCAGGGTAAATGAGAGATGGAGCCCTGAGGTGGGATGGGGGGTGGGGTGGGGTGTGTGTGTGTGTGTGTGTGTGGGGGGGGGGGGGTAACATTGGTGTGTAAATGTTAGCGTGAATACATGCAGGAGCAGATCCACGCACAATAACAGGGTGTAATGGTGTGTGTGTGTGTGTGTGTGTGTGTGTGTGTGTGTGTGTGTGTGTGTGTGTGTCTGGGGAAATAAAGGCCAATGAGATGTGACGGGTGAATGAGAGGAAGAGGACAAGATGATGACGGAGAGCTGAGCGCTGATTCACATCACATAATATCTCTGTCGAGCCACAATTATGATACGCAATATGACTGTTTCAATGTTTTTCTCCAAAGTAGACAGAGATGTTCATGCTCTGTGTGTTTGTGTACGCCTCCTGCACAAAGCTTTCCCATCCTCCATTTGGAAGCGTCTCCACAGCCCTGGAGAGAAGTGCTAGCCATGTGGCTCAGGCTAATGGACAATTAATGGGCCTGCAAACAGCTTCGCTCGTACCTAAGTGCCTGCAGATAAAGCAGTTTATCATCCTCTGTGTGCGTACACTCATACATGCAGAAATACACACACACACATGCACACACACACACTAAACATAAACACAGACCTGAGGCTTATCACGGTTTGAACACAGACAGCTCAGCTTTAGTAAACACCCAGCTGACCAGAGAGAGGCTGCAGGTGATGGAGCATGTTTCTGTGGCGGTGTGATAAGTGGAATAACTTTGTGTGCAAGGAGAAAGAGATATAAAAAAAAGAGTAAAGAGTAAAGAGAAATTTAAATAAACTTATATTTAAAAGTTCAATGAAAATGCAGCACGTGCTGAAAAAAGCTGCATGAAAACTGAGTTATTTTATAACAGAAAGAAAGTTAAATTTGCATGAGCCAGTTTGAGACAATAAAGCAGACGCTACTTTGTCGTTTAGTGGAGCGATATTCAAAAAGCGTGCCTGGGATCTGCATTCAGCATTGCATTAACTTTATTCTGTTCCCAAGATTTTATTTTTGTGAACACAGATGTGCACAACTAGGACAAATTTAAGTTCAAGCTGCAGAAAACAAATTTCCAACCACTGGATCCTGCATCAGGCTCCGACAGAAACTCTTTGTTTTTAGTGAAGGTGTTTGTTTCTCTCAGTTGACACAAAGTAAATTCTGGAGGTTGTTTTGAAGTCCTCTTGTGGAGAAACTTCAATGAGAAAATAAAAATCTCAGACATAAAATAAAGAGAGGTTGTGTAAAAGTGAGAGGACGGGAGAGACTAACTCAGTGACCCACCTGGTGAGATCAGCCTGCTGCTGGAGCTGCTCCTGCACCTTGCGACAAACCTCGCCGGCCGTCTCGTAGACTTTGCCGACTTTGGTGAAGAGGGCTGCGATCTTGTCGCTGCGGAGGAAACCGGCTGCTCGTCTCTTCAGCAGGTGACCAAGGCAGGCCTCGATGGCAGCTGCAGGAAGAGGAAGACCACAATTAGAGCGGATCCCTTTATCTATCTGTTCTCTAGAGATCCTCAACATCACCTGGGCTGTAAAACATCTGCTGTTGAGCTTCAGATTTTTATGCGTGTGACATTGTTGACATGGATGTACCCTACTGGGAACATGAGTAAAAGTATCAGCAAAATGAAAAGACAGAGGACAGCAGACATTAGTAATTTAAAAGAGTTTGTAAGACTAAATGAAGTCATAAACACTGAGAGATGAGAAGAAAGTAAAAATCAAGCTCCAAAGAAGTTCCTGAAGACCTTGACAAAAGTGATCCATTCACTAGAAGAAGGGCCAGAGTTTCTGACACAGTTCAACTCAAGTCAGATCCTAAAATCACAGAGCAAAAACACCTAAAGCTGCAGTTTCTCAGGTGGCCACTAGAGGCTGGCTATGAAGCTGAGTATCCCTGTTAGGCTCCATTTTCAAACACAGCCTGTGAAAAAAGCAAGCGGTGCAAGAGTATGAGATAATGCTGAAGTGCTAAAATCTGCTGTTTCTCGAGTGTCCACTTGAGGCAGGCTCCACAAGTACAGGAAGTCACATAAGGTGGGGAGTTTTTCCTCACTCAGCAGTTAGAGGATATTAAGATTGCAAGCTCGCCCAATCAGAGGCACAGCTGAGGGTCACGTGTCCGACAGGCCCCCTATGGCTGTAGGCGAAGCCCTTGCCACTACCAATATGGCCACGATAGCCGATGTGCTTCATTTTCTGTTTCAGAAACATGACATTGAGGAGACTATGTCCATGTTTTATACGGTCAATGGAAAAAACCTGTTTCAGTGAAAATTCTTAAATAATTCAACTTTTTAAAGCTCCTGTGAAGAACTTTTGGTTTGTGCTTCTTTTGGTGCCCTTTGTGGGTGAAATAATTTCCTGTTATCTCTTTTTCCTACCTTTGTATTTCGCTGTGTTTTGTAATGAATCATTTTCTGCTGCTGTCTTTAAATGCTCCACTTTTGCTGTGAGGGATATAAAAACAGCTGTTTTGGTGGAGTGAAAATCATTCAACGAGACACCCACCACGCAGCAGCAGTAGACTCAGGCTCTAAAATTAAAAACAGAAATCATATAGCTTTCTGATTATTGACTCATTTGCTCTGTTGGATTTCAGTTGGTTTCAGAAGAAGGTGAAAAACTCTCCAGAAGAGCTTTAAATCAAAATTAAGACTGAGGACAGAGGCTGCTTTGAGTGACAGGTGAGAACTGTCTGCTCAGTGTCAACTCTGCTCGCCTCTTTTTGTCTTTTTAGTGCAGATACTTTTTTTCAAAAGATGCTCCGAGTAGCAGCTGCTAAACTTCCAGAGAAGCTGCAGACATTAGTGCTTTTCCCGTTATCGTGGAGCCTTGGACAAACAGTAAATGAGCATCTCACGCCTGCAGTTTGTTTGTGAAAATGAGCTGAAAACGATCACATCAAGAGCAGTCGTGTAAATCCACAGCATGCAGACTGCTCTGTATCCAAACACCAACATGACGCTGCGACTCATCCCCTCACTCCACCTCCAGCTTTCTCAGAGTTTGCTAATGGACTGGTGGGTGCAGATAATATCATTAGTGAACACTTTCCTCTGCTTCTCTTGTTGTAGCCGAGAGATGACGGCTGCTTATTCAATCAGGAGCGAATCAGTCACCTGAAATGTGATTTTCAGAAGTGAGTTACGACTGCTGGCCGCCTCCAACATGTTTAAATATTTAGAGGGTTGGAGGTGTAGGGACCTGTGTGCAGCTGCTTCCTGAGCATGCCCTTTACACTGCAGGGACTCTGCTGTCCGGTCATTAGCGCTGAGATCACATAAACTTTAATGATCTCTGTGGCAAGAAATCGTCTCTGCTGCAGAAATACAGTGTCTGAGAGAAAAATGGAAGGAAAGAAGAAGATATGAACATTTCTGTACAATAACACTAAATATCTAAGAGGTAGACACAGAAAATGTCTTCAGGGGAGCAGCTCAAGAGAATGTTCCCAGTGTTTATTAGCTAGACAAATGTAATCTTCAAAACAGAGGAAAAAAAACTTCATCAAAGCTCATAATGTAAGATGAACACCATGAGGGAATCAGAGCCCTGCAGGTGAGAGTAATCAGTTCCTCATCAGAGGTATCTGATTAAATCTTGAACACAAGTTATTCAAAGAATGATCATAAAATAAGATTAGATCAGTGATACAAGATAAAACTTCTAGTTGGTGCTGTACAAAACTGTTTAGTCAGAAAAGGATGATTTTGATCCAAATATCTGGATTAAGCTGATCCCAGCAGACGGACAGATTCAGGCTGGATTCAAGAAACTAAATGTGGTCAAATCTTCCAACTTATGTGTACAAGATGATGTGCTCCAGAAGCTGTTATCTGGGCTCTCTCTTCTTCTTGAGAGGTAAACCAGGTGTCAGTGTTCACTTTGGCTCCAATCTGTTGTTTTTTTTCTCTGACAAAAACAGAAACGTATTCAGTCTATGGCTAATCTGCAGGTATAATAAGTTAAAGACAGGGATAACTGAGCTGTGGGATAATGAGTCACATCATGGAATTATCAAGGAGTGTGCTCTGTCCACCTCAGGCTTTGGCATTCCATATAAGCACATGGAAGGACAGGGAGCAACCAGAACAGTGTCAGATGGCCATTATTAGCTACATTCACCTGAAGTCCAGTGAAATATCTTAATTTGAAACATTGATAGACAAAACTGACACCTGAATTGCTTGAAGGAAGTCAAAAGAATTCTGCAAAGGGTGAGAAATTTTTTTCTTGCCAAGTTGCACAGAAGGATTCAGGCACAACTTCCTCTACTTCCAAGTCAAAATTCCAGCATCACTTGAGTAAAGAGAAAAACTGGTTTAAAATAAAATAAAGCTATCCTCTTTTCTATAAGTGTTGCCAGAGTTATGAGTCTTTTCAAGTTTTTATATAAAAATATTGTTTTAATTCATAAACTTCTTTTGTTCCCATTGGTAATTTTCTTTACTCACATCAACCAATTCGGGCGTCATTTCTTTCTTTTAACACCTTAAACTTAAATTTGACAGCTGCATGAGGCTTGTTTTTTTACTTTAATTTTTACTTTCTTGGATTTTACTTTTGCAGAGTTAAGTGTCACACGGTGAACATAAAATAGCAAAACTTCTCTTAGCCAGGACCTCTTCCATCAAAGAATAGCACCTTGCATGCAGTAAGTTAAACATGGGGGTATGGCTCTGTTCTGGAAGCGTTTCCCTTTGCTTATGTGGAATGCCAAGCCTGAGGCGGGGAGAGCACACCTATTCTCTCTTTTATGTGTGAACCATATGCTGTACTAATAAAGATGTAGGGCTGTAATTTTGTGGCGGGGCGCAGGGGGCCCAGGGGGCGCAGGGGGCGCAGGGGGCGCAGGGGGCGCAGGGGGCGCAGGGGGCGCAAGCCTGGGGCAAGCCTGGGGCAAGCTTGCCAATTTGACAATTTGGTAGACTGTCTGCGCAGAGATGGGTGTGACTGCGCGCCAGAGGGAGTTGACGGCGCACCAGGGGGAGGTGTCAGCAGATTCATGTTGGCGCAGTGACAATTTCGTGCCAAAAACAGTGCACTGAAAGCTCTCCAGCTCCAACCTGGTCTATCCTCGGCACAAGGCGGAGCACACCGTCTGCAGCTGTAATTTGGTGACAGGCGCACATGTGCGCACATGTCAACAAAGCCACAGAGGCAGGTTTCCAGAGTGTCAGGCACATTTTAATGCAATAAACAGTCACAGTAATCGCTATTTAATGTAACCGTCTGAACCAGCATATACATTTATATCTATATTAACTGTCCCGTCACATCTGATGTCAGATTAAAGCCGTTTGTCATAATGGAAAGTTAACCTGACGGCAGCTGGAAGTTTGATGCACATCTTACAATTAAAAAATAAACAGCCTTAACATCTGATACTGAGTATATATCTGGCTTCTCTCATTTCATTTAATTCAAAGAAAAGAGGGAGAGAAAATACGAAGAAAAAAGAGACAAAATAAATGTTTGTCATTCAGGATTTACCCATGATTTCCCATATTTCTCTGTTTTAGTCTTTATTTTTAACGTGATCTAAAAAGATGGAGTACATTATTGTAAGGAGGATGAGGTGGAGACACTGGGAGAGTATACAGTATATCACCAAAGGTTCTGCTATTTGGCGATGACAAACCAGGAGTGCAGGTGGATCAAAAGTATTCTGAATGGATAAGCCAGCTGTGTAACTGTCTCTTCATTTTGTACTCCTATTAATGACAAAGGAACAGATTACATCTGTCCCGGGAGCTGGCCCACACGGTGACACGCTTCGTGTCCTCCGATGTGCCCCGCTGTCCATTCTCCTGCTGCAGGGATAGCCGCTCTGACCGTCTCCGCTACCAGCACTGTTTCCGCGGTGCTGGGAATCACTCAGACCAATCAGACGCTGCGCCTCAGCCGCACGGCATTTAAAGGCGAGGAGAGGCGCTCATTTGAATGGTGAAAACAGCACTTGGCTGTGTTAAACCCACTCAGGCTTTTCTCCTCCCTCTCTGTCATTTGCGCGGAGGGAGGCGTGGACGCGCAGCTCTGCGCTCCTCTACGCTCCTCTGCGCCTTGACTGCGCCTCTCTTGGCACTGCAGGAAACTTGCAAAGTGCGCCGGTCACACCCTGTCCGCACGGCGAAGGCCGGCGCAGGGCAGGTACGCCTGCGCTTGCGCCTGGTCTACGAAATTAGAGCCCGTAGTGTCTATGATGACACCCAGCTGTTACCAAAGCAGATTTTTAGAGCCTTTCTAACCCCCTCTTTTCCTCAGGCAAGAAGAGCATCAGCACAGACCTTTGAAGTCCAGAAGAGAGCAAGCATAAGTGATGACATAAGCATAAAAGGAGGAGCTGGGAAAAGTGTTGGGCTGTAAAGAGTTTTGCAGGTGGAGCAAGAAGAGAAATCAAATAGAAGCAGACTTTGTGCCATGCTCAGTTTCTTTGACTACATTTAAAAAAAGAAGATCCAGGGATCAAATGACTCTGCTCATGCAGTGAAAGCTGACGATGAACTTTTGTCAAGATGACATAAAACTCTCTGACTGGAGTTTTCAAACTCTTAGCATCATTGTTTATATGAATAAGTTTCATTTCATTATTCAAATTTCCAGCCACATAAACCTGAATCTGCTGATGTCTTTGGAGGATCACAGAATGGACGAGGATCCATGACTGTGCAAAAGTGAGGATGCAAATCAGTGTATTAGCTGTAGCAGAAATCCAGACATAGCCCAGAGGATTGCATTGACTCATATGCAGAAAACAGTCTCTTTCTGGCTGTGACTCATCCATTAGCTGCCCCCCTCTCCTCCATTATTGTCGTATTAATGCTCGGCCGTAATGAGCTTCTGAGAGATGATGGTAAAAGCAAAGTCGAGACGTGGTTACTCACGCTAACACAAACAGAGAGAGGCTTCAAATTCATTGCACTGTGTGTAGCTGGTCTCTTTATTACTTTTTAATAATGTGCAGACTTATTGGTAAACAAAAATTGAATAAAGAGTTTCTGAGAAATCATTATATTCATGCAAATGTGTCTGTGTGCAAACACACCACAGAGAAAAGTACCAACTCATAACATCTTAGAGCTTTGGCTGCTCTGTGCTGGATGCTGCCTCTGTGTGGAGAATCGGAGGATATTGGAGAAGGATATTAAGACCAAAAACAACATCACTCTCCCCGACATGAGGAGAAACTCTTGCTTTATGGGTGTAATAGTCTGCTTTTATTGCTTCGAAGAAGAGCTAAGGAGCTTGAGGGTTTAAGCTCTGTATATTCACATCAGCTTTAGTCTGCCAGATTAACACGTTAACCTGCTGAGAAGTATTGTGGGTATCTAATAAGACTTAAGGGATAGTAAGGATTAGCAGCTGTAAAGTTGGTGCTGGAGTGGAGCTTTCCAGGGAGCGTGTAATAGACTTGGAGGGAACATTAACCCTCGCTTGTTTCTGTGGAAACACAAAAATCGAGCAGAGGATGCGAGCAGCTCTCTCTCGGGGCAGACCGCGCCCCTTTCTCTCTCTGTGTCTCTCTTCAGCTTCCCTCGCTGCCAGCCTGCTAATTCATGTTTTTAGTGTCTGTGAGGCTCTGGTGAATCATCAAATCCTTTCTATTATGTGCATAATTGTCTGAATATTGAGATTGAGGACTCATGCAGAAATAAATGGTTTAACTTTCATATCTCTGGGACAGAGGAGGATCCAGCCCAACACAGTTCAGCTCAAACTCACAGACAATATGGAACGATTACAGCGATGTGAACAATAAAGTCCTGCGTCAATGTGTTTCTGCAAGCAATACATGATAAAACTATCTCCACAAATACAAATGAAGTATCAGATACTCTTTTTATTTTTACATTTTCAAATGTGTTGTTTGTGTACAACTGAGGGTCTAACACTTTGTGACCAAAGCTACTAATGTATTGATATTCTATATTCCCACTCTGAACTAACTAACTGAAATCCCTACAGATATATCAATTGACTCTGACAATTTATCTAGCTCCTCTGCTATTTCCTTCAAGCAATGGCAGAGGTATGGATGTGAATGAGGGCAGTGTGAACCGCTGTTTGTGGACCACAGCGGAAGTTGAAACAGCTGCTGCAACACTTGATGCTTAGAGAAACTATACAGGACACACTCAAGTCTGCATCAATAGTACGACCGTGATAGGAGGATTTCACATGAGCTCTTCAAGATAGTTCCTGCTCATCTGAACTGAAAATAAAGGGGTAAATGGGTGTAATTTGCAGGTGTTACAGTGACGTGCAACATGAAAAACTATTATTTTATTATTGGTTATTTTGAACTTGAAGAGGCTGTGAGGACTACTGCAAAAATCTAGGGTTTTCCAAGGATAAAGACCCTGTTTCTCATGAACACTTGCACCTACTGTAGTGAGGACTTGACTCTTACCAAGGCATGCATTTGTTTTGAAGCAAATTCATGGAGAGCAGATTTTCTTTTCAACACTAGTTTTGTTTGTTACGACAACTTTATATCAAATACAAAGTGATGAGGTAGTGCATTTAATGACAGTTACATAGAGCGATTGTTTGAAACCTGATAACAAGCAAACTTGCAGCTCAGTGCTCTGAGAAGTGTCCGAAGTTAGTGAATCCTGCTTATGTCCTACCAGTACTCATACACCAACCCCAACCTCACCAAGCAGAGCTAACGTAACCTCACTCTTCATTTCACTGATAGACTCTGAAGTTTGAACAGACCACTGCAGAATAACTGCTGACTGTGGGTTGGAATAAACATTATCACAAACAGATCATCTTGGATAACTTTTCAAAATGCACCAATAGCTGCTGTGATCTTTAGCTTTGGGTTGATTCTGATAAACTTTCTGTAGCTCACAAACACCTCTGGACTCTGCAGCCACTCGCTACATACTGCACCATAGACTGTAAAAAAATGGATGTCATCTTGCTCAGCTCAGAGTGAGGTCGCCACAAAACTGCTGGTGGCTGGCTGCAGTATAGGCCAAAAAAATCTGTCTCTCCAGTCATTCCAGATGGGCTGAGGTCAAACTTCAAAAAATTAATACACCTCGTAGAAATGTTTCTCATGTCCAATTGTTGTAGTGATTTTAAAATATTATTTGGCTGCCTTGTATTCAAGTCCTCTTTTATCTGAAAAGTTTTGTTTTCATTCTTTTTAAGAGGTAAAAAATGAGGTTTTACGTCATGTTTAACGATGATTGACAGCTGCCGTTCTCATATATTTTTTTCGGAGATTGTAAAATATGTCAGGAGGTAGAGTCAAGAAGTGATTAGACTCTTGAAAGAAAAAAATATTTCAGTCAGTCAACTCACGTTTGAATTGTTTATTGCAGCAATACATTTAAGTTTGGGGCCCAGGCTCCAGCCTCATCACTCCTAGAACATAATTTTTTAATAGCAGCATTGAGGAGTGATGAGCAAGACATATAAATCACAATCCCCCTGGAGCCTGCAGGTGGTTGCTGGGGTGGTGGGGGGATGACAGAATACACGACAGCACGACTGCAGTACATCAGAGGCATTGACAGGCAGAGAGAGAGATGGGACGTTCAGTTTAAATAGACCGCCAGATTGAGAGGCAGAGCATGTGATTGGAAGATGGTTATGACGAGAAAGACATGTGATATGTGCATAGGGGAGCAGCTCGAGTTGACTGCCAGAACTAGCTCGCAGGCTCGCTCCATATATATTATTTTTGTCACCTAGCTCCACTCAGATTCTCCCAGAATCCCTCATCGTCTCTACTGCGCAGACTTTGGCTGCAATTGCTACCAATGGTTGCGCCTGTGACGGGGGAATTTTGGCTTCAAGACCGTACAATGATAAATGGCGTAGCCACACTGTCCTCTCTATAAACAGTCTATGGACCGCAATAGCAGAGGGTGCTGACTTTTTGTAAAGCAAGTGACCTCACGGTGACTGCAGCAACCTGTCAATCACAGCAGAGCTGGAGAGACAGGAGACAAGAAATGGAGAGGCGCAGTGACTGTCCAGAGCAAAGTGGACCAAAAATTGGGCAAGTTAACACGATTTAAGCTGATTTTAAGATAATGGTGGTCAATGCCGTAGAGACATTAAACATCTGTTTGGCAGCCAATGAATGTGGAGTTAGGGAGTGTAATGTTTAAGATTGTGCTTCCATAAAGAGTGCCAGAAAAATGCAAACTGGAAAGTAAAAGCTTATCGTTGTCCTCAAAGCTCCTGTTACCAAGAGACAGACGGGAGTGTGCATGAGTTTGTTAGTGAGAAACGTAACCAAGGCATGCCCATTATTACCGGAGCTGTCATCGGAATTACATTTAAAACACAGATCTTAGTGATTGTATTTAAAGCTAAAAATGAAAGTAGTCTGTCAATATTATTTTAATGATTGTCTCAGAGTTTTAATAAAAAGTAGTAACAAAGTAAATTTTGGAGAAGGGGGTTGTCTCATATTTAGGCATGCTATATTCGGGTATTATCTTTATTGTACAGATAACCCACTGGCAGAGTACTCATTGTGCATCCCTTGTTTTTAAGGCTGAAAAAGGCTTAAAAAAGACAATTTAATCTTCTGGCCTCCAAAGAATTTCTTTTCTTCTGGTAAATTGATAAATAAATAAAATCATTGCAAAAAACAACCCTTCGCTGGATTTTTTTTTCAGCCGACGGTGCTCTTTTTGCTTTGTTTTCTCAGTGTAAATCCCAACCTGAAGGTGTCATCAACAACCCACTTTAATTATTTAAAAGTTGCTTCAGATGCAAAGCACCATGGGACACTTCACCTTCAGCTATTACTGTTTAATCACAGTGTCTTAAGTTTGGCTGTTAAACCAAACACAAACTTAAACTTACATACACACACACAAAACTCTTCCATGGCTCTAAACCCTCTGCTTGGATATGACACAGATACTGTGATGACACAGACATCTGCCCGTGTGTCTGTCAGCTTCTTAAGCCTGAAGTAAGCAGGTTTATTAAAGCCATCAATCAGAGCTCTCACATATGTGCAGCTCTCTTCTCTCGCCGTGCTGTCAGATGATTTATCTCAGCCTGTTGATCATGTCACTGTTTCCTGTGGAAAAACTCAAACCCACATCTCCACCTGACTGTGAGTTTGAGTTTAAAGCGCGCTCAAACCTCCAGTGATTAAAAAAAAAAAGTTAAGCCATCTTTGACATTTAAAAGAAATGCAGCTCAGCATATTTCAGGCTGTCTGCAAATGACGAGAAATCCCACATTAGAGGCTCATTTAACAACAACTTACACATATTTTTAGCCTGGATCAATGACTGCACTAAAAGTTAACTGGAGCTCCAACAAGGAAACCACCATCATTTGGCTTCAAAATGCTTCTTTGGAAATAAAGCACAATACCCCCTCTTTAATGTATGACGGCCAGGTTAGGATGTGAAGGTGGTAACTTAAGTTGTGGCACTTTCTTCTTGTGATTTGTTTTTTTCCATCACTAAAGTAACGAGCTCAGGAAGCTACATTTAGCCAAGTCGTGTCTCTCTCCCGAATAAACACTGATTTAACCGTGATATTGCTTTATTGAGTTTGTGCTCTGCTTTAAATTATTGACTGGTTATTGGAGAGCGCGAGAGCTGCAGGTATTTAAGTTCCTTGAGGGGAACATTTGAGAAATAAATACTTGAGAAATCTTTACCCAAAACCAAATAGAGCCTCCAGGAACAATTTGGCAAAAAAACGCTTTTATTTCTTGGTCGATCTCCCAGCTCTAATGAGTGTCTCTGCTCTTCAACTTACGGCCAGTAATCCAGGTTTTACTTGTTGAGAGAGAATTTGGAAGGCCTAACTTTCAGATATAATTAATCAGAACATGCAGAACTTGGCAAAAAGGCATTCTCTGTGCAGTGCTGTAGCTGTTTGATCAGGAGAGGTGAGACAGTCTGAGACAGACAGCAGCAGCAGCAGCAGAGCTGGCTTTGTTAGACAGTCAGACACAGGCAGAGAAGGAGACAAGCACTGCTGCTTCATTATGCCTAATTAGCTTTGTCTTCATTAGATCTGCTAATGATGTCAGCGGGGACAGCTCAGGATCCACCTGTCACTACCTCCAAGACACTCTGCGGTTTATCCCCTCGGTCAGCAGAAAGCTATCGAAGAACAGGCATCCTGGTCTAACCACAGCAATCGAAACATCAATAAATAATCTGTTGTTCTCTAAACTACCTCACTGACCTTCTTTCAATCAGGATAAATCGATGTTTTAGATATTAACAGTTAGAAAAGTGAGTCAATGCCACGTAGAATGGATTGTTCATTGTGCTGAAATAACCCTCAAAATTACACTCAATTACTTCTATTTTTACCATTATATCAGCTGGTTGTGTTTATTGGTTTATTTACAGATTATTTCTCCTCTTTAGACACATAAGGCAGCTGTGATCCCACTGAAAGCATCAGAAATACTGTAGAGACAGCTGTTTCCGTCTCTGTGTCACTATGCAAAGCATTGTGTCTCATCATACCTAACTGAATCATATTGTATCAGGAACAACATGTAGCATGTTGTTGTATCAGTGTACACATCATATCATACATGGCATGCGCGGTCCAGATTGGTCCGTGAGTCCATCCAATCCCCTGTCTCCCTCGCTTCGCACCGTCATGCCCATGGTCCCACCTCGTCCTTCCCCACTACCCCTCTCACGTCAGCTAGCTGCTCAGCTACCAAAGCGTCATGGAGCCAGAGAAGACCAAAACCAGGAAGCTGTTACTGTTTCCCTCCACAGGGAAGGGAAGAAAACGAAAAAGTTTCAAGGAAAAGGCTGAAGCAAGGAAGAATTATGAGCGATACAGGTGCCAACAGAGACAGAATATTGGAGAAATGTATGACCGGTGGAAAAAGCTGCAGAGGGATTTGGGACTGAGGACTGACGACAAGACAGCTGAGTTTCTGTTGAACAGGTAATGACTTTGTTTACCACAGTGGGAGATGTCAGCTGAATAACTCTGGTTAGTCTGTGCCTGTACTGGCTAATGACTGAACGCTGCTGGTCGAAACGGGTTGGCTCTGTCTATAGATTTTAGTATAAGTTAGCCACACATCTTTGGCATTGTAAACTGAGCTGGAGAAGACGCGCCGAGAAAGGTAAAGCCTCTCCCACAGTCGGCTCTGCTCTGATCAGCTGGCAGTGGCAATGCCAAACCTGCCCCGCCGGCTAATTCATGGTTTTGATCACGCCGGTCCAATTTAAAAATCTACCACTGTGTGTTACAAGGGGGATGACTGTCTTTTTTGTTGCATTTTCTGCCGGCCGCCATTTGCTCTGTCGGAGAGGGCGTGTTGTAAGGAGGCGAAGAAGGGCTATACGAGCTGGGGGGCGGGATCTTGGAACACAGAGGGGAGGGGTGAGTGAGGCTGCGTTTTTCAAATGTGTCTCATCAGCCAAACTGGGTTTCAGATCGTAGACCATAGCTTTAAGCCACGTTTCGGTTTGGTACAGTTAAGCCTGATCCTATTTGCGCTTCCACAGCAAACTGTGCCCCCTCGTGGTAGGCAGCGTGTAAGCCACAGCTGTTAAAGCATGACGCTGTCGCAGCCCGACACAATGTACCCCACTAACAAATCCAATAGAGAAGAAAAACGAGACACACTTAACAAAGAGCATAGATAAAAGACATCCAGCAGTTTGTCCTCTTTGTGATTGGCATGTAGCTCTTTGACAAAAGTGCAATCAAGCTTTGTTTCAGAGAAGTCTGTGTGCCGCCAGAGGAAATGCAGCCGCTGTCGCACAGTAAGTGATGATTCTTTCGACCAATCAGCAGTCTGCAGTGTTGTAGCTCCACTTTCCGAGATCGGATTGGTTTCGTCCGGCACCCATATGTAAGGGTCCCAAAAAAGTGGGACAGCTCGTCTCTGTTATTTGGCGATCAGCCCCAGGACCGGTCAGCGGAAACACTGTAAAATGCGAGCCATGCCAAGACAAACTGAACTGAACCGCTTAATGGAAACAGGGCTTTAGATCGTAGCCAAGCAATTCATTATCCAGAGCATCTTGTATCCTATCTTATAGAAAGTGTATCATATTTGTATCTTTGCATCTTTTTATGTATAACATAATTTAAGTACCACATTAACACACATTTTTTATTTATTTTTTACAAACTGTTTGGATTTTTAAGTTAAATCCATGAGGTGCATCACAAACAACAATAGCAATGCTGGGATAATCAGACTGACGTTTTTGAAAGACAACAATTATTTTCTTTCTTTCTTTCTTTCTTTCTTTCTTTCTTTCTTTCTTAGAATCCATCATAAATGATAAGCACTAAGCAGTGATGCAGTGTGTACATCTGAGTGAATTGTTCTTCTGGAAGAGCCTCAGAACACAAGGTGCCATCACATCTTCAGAGTGCAGATGAGGACAAATCCACGCTCATGGCATCTTTTAATAGCCTATAACATTATGTACGGTACACGCCACGCTGAGCAAAGAGCGCACAGACACAAAGGATGTGATATAAGGGCCATCCATTCAAAGCTTTGAAGGAAGTACTTCTGGAAGTGATTACGGCTCTGAGTCTCCTCACTGAACCAAATCTCTTGGAGCAGCAAAAGGGTTTGATTTAGACTTAGAGCAGCTAAAAGTGGATATCTTTCATTTTTAAAGAGGATAGGCAGCTCCTCATCCTGTGCAGTGAGGTAATCTTACACTAGCAGATGTACTCAGGGTGTTAGAGAGGATTATTTTTAACCTGGGTCACTTATTTCTAAGTTTGGGGTCTAACTAACTGAAAGTTTTGGAGTAGAAGAAGTTGGGGCAGTGATAGGATGCAGGGTGCATCGTACGTGCTAGAAGTACCCCGTCATAGTGATCTCTGTTGATGTGAATGATCTGGAGCTGCAGGCTGAAGAAATCCACCACTTCATTAAAAATAAAATCATTACTCCTGGATGTACAAGCTGCAAATCTTTATTAATGAAAATCTAATTTATTGGGTCCTCATTTGATCCATACTCAAGAGGGCTAGCTTCATATTTGGTCCCAGCAATAAATCATGACTCTGAAGTATTTAAAAACAGATCCTTCACTCGCCTTTCCCAGCACAACGTCTGACTATTTTTACTCCTTTATGAAAGTCAGACTTTATGAGTCATGCTGCTGCTCCTGAACCAGGTGCAGACTGAAAGAGAAGAGAAAGAAAGAGACGGGGGGCTGGCGGCTCGAACGGAAAGAGAGTCCTGAGACAGATGGAGGAGATTGCGAGGTAAAAAATAACACAGGAGGGAGAGATGAAAACAGCAGAGGTGATATTGGTTTTAGCAGAGAAGATGGGAAACACTTGCACTTTCCTCCCACTTTGTCCTCGAGCTACCGGACTCCCATGAGGAAATCACAGAGTCTAGAGCCAAACAGGTGACAAAGCGCTGTTTATCCAGCAATTCATGGAGAAAGAAAGTCAAACAAACAAGCCTGCAAAAGTCCAGTCTGCTTGTGAGCTAAAAAAAAGTTTCTGCCTGTCTGTTTGTTGGTATGAGGACAAGCTGCATTAAGACTTTGTGCAGTTGTCTCCTTGGCTTTGCAGTTTTTATTTTACTTTGCAGAATAACTGTCATTTTGGTTGGTAATTTTCTTGCAACATCTCTCTGTAGTTGTGTCAGACTTTTGCTTGTGTGTCAGAGTTTGCATCAGTGTTTGCAGTCCATTTCTCTTAATGAAAATCAAATAGGTTGTAGCGGCATCATCGTCCTTGCCGTAGACTTTGAAATAATGAAAACCAAACAACAAAAAACTAAAGCCTGAAAGATTCATGCTATATTCCATTTCTTTGATGCTTTTCTCCTCATTTCTAATGAACTAAAGCCACTCAACATTTAAACTATTCTCCTGAATAAAAAGACAAAGTGCACAAATGAATTCTAACCACATAAAAACTAACTGATCTGAAATGTCAGCAGCATTGACTGATTTTTCTTAACCTGTGCGCTCTTAACTCCTGCGAGAGCAAAAAGACAAATATTAATTTCACACCTTGTGAGGTGAAATCAATCACACACAGAGCTGACTCACTTGCAGCAGCCGGCTGTGATGTTGTAAACCAAAGCAAAGCAAATAGACAGACCAAAGATCCCCCTCCGTACAGAGCACTCACTTCGAGACAGATTTCTTCCCAGCTGTAATCAAACCTGACGTCGTTTACCTTTTGAACTCTCCTGTAAAAATAGGTCAGTGAGTGCTTTTATGGGTATTTTTAGGTGATGTGATGTCATTTCTTGGAGTATCTTAAAAACACGTTATATCTTTACTTTGTTTTCTGTGGAGATGCTTTGAAGCCTACAATGGCATTGGAAATACCGACTTCAACTAATCAATTTTCAGTCATCAGGTCTACAAACAGTAGGGAAAGCTGAAGCTGAACTTAAGCCTCCTGGCAAATAGTCACACTGCACTCACCTTAACTCTACAAATCTTTTCTTACTCTTCCTGTAAAATCTTTTTGTTTGTCACTTATTCTGCACATATTTTCACATTCTGATGCCCTAATTCTTATTTAAATCAGATAAGTTATTAAAAAATCAAGTGTGTAATAAGAAAAGAGTGTAACAGTTCTTACACCAGAACTATTTGTTGCATGAGGATGAGATATGTTTTTATTTCTGTTGTGGAAATGCATTTAGAGCCAGCCTCTACTGGACACTGGAAGAATTGCATCTTTTTTTCTTTTTTTTTTTTTTTTTTTTTGCACTGCCATAATGTCTTCCATTTTTTTCTTCTTCGTCTTTTCAAGTTTTATCTTCTCTTATTCAAAAGAAGGCAAAGTGGACAGTGACTCATTGGAAAGAGGTTGCAGGTTGGCTGGGCCTAAAGCTTGAAGGCTAATGTAACGTATGTAACGTATGTAACGTATGTAACGACCGGGACATGCTGTCGCCCCACTGTTTTCATTTCTAATCACATGGCCATGATTCCTACAGCTGGACTAAATCGTACCACAGGAATGCACACCTCACTCATATTCTTTAATTTATTTGATGATACCCTCTGCTGCCACCTGTTGGCTGGTAGTGCACATTACATGCTTTCTGATGCTTTTTTCTTTTCCCACCACAAAAAAAGTACTTTTTCTCCTTTACATGTTCAACCTCAATCTAGGGTCAAGACTGTAAAAATAAATAAAAGATGTAAACAAAGGGTCAACTTCCAGCAACACTAGTAAAGAACAGTCTGACTTAAACCAACGCGTTTCAGCTTGTGGCCTTCATCAGGGACGCATGACCTGAAATGTTCTGATCTTTTCTTTGTCCTCACCTTGGATGAAGGTGAAGGTGTGCCTGAATCTTTTTCTTTCTCCTTTTGGGCAATCGAGAACATATAAACAGCTCCTTAGAGGAGAAAAGACAAGCTTTACAGTAATATCTGGGGTTATACCGTACTGCATGAGAATCGTCCATGAGCGACCACGTTCCAATCACAGGCAATACTTAATGCAAGCTGTTCTCATTGCAAAAACTCTTTTACTATTTAGATGAGAGAAAAAAATCGAACAGTTCATTAAAGAGGAGAAGCTTTCAAGGTATGATCTCTAACTATTTTAGGGACAAAACAAAAATAAAAATAGTCTAGGGTCAGTGTAATACTACTGTGATAAAGAGTAAACCTTGTGGGGAAAGGTGGCCACCATCGCAAATCATTCAACAAAACGTAATACAGACTTTAAAAAAAAAAAACATACAAAACAAAGATGTGTACAATAGAAATCTGTGCTTTCTGCTGCTAAAGAATGAAGATTAAATCAGTTTACTTTTATATTTTGGATCACTTTGAACGAGATCATGTAGAAAATAATACCCTACAGCTGTTTTAGGAGCTGTCCTACATTTTAAACCAATTTTTCACAAGAAATGTGACATCATGATGATAAAAAAGGAGCATGTTAATATCTCTTTTCACAGGTTTCATGTATTAAGAAGAAAAATGTGAGATTCTGCTGCAGCTTCTTCTTCATGAGTCTTTCTAAGGACCAGGTGCTGATTTAATTGGCTGTCTTTCCTGAGTCATAAAATGTGTGAGTGGTTTTTATTAATAGCAGCTTTCAAAGCAGGACAGCTTTCACTAACCAGTGACTGCTGTTTGTCAACACGAATGACAGCTGCAGGTGGGAGGCTGGCGTGTCGCTCCCTTCCGCCAAATCCGGGAAAAGAAGATGCACAGCGAGTCAAGGCTGCAAAGATGCTCAGAAATACTGAATGCTGTTTTTAGGTTTGGCAGAGATGAGAGAGCGAAGACAGCAGCAGGAGTGTTTACAGGAAGAGAGGGAGGCAGCACTCCTCTGTGTCCTCCTCACTCAGGTGTGGAAGCTGTGAGCGATGGTGTGGAGGATCAGCGTCTGAGGAATCGGCTCAGGGAGATTTAGTGTAAATTGACTCTTTGCTCTCTCGGGGGTTTTCTGCCCCTCTCGCCTCCCTCTGCTCTTCTGCGTGGGATGGGAGGATGTTAGATAAAAGTGAGGAGGGAGGGGGCAGAGATGGTCAAGGGGTCAGCCAGGTTTCCATAGCTACTCATCTGCATGTGCTTTTTGAAATGAACTGTTGCAGCGCGGTGCAGAGAGCTTTAACCAGTTTATCCTCTGCTCTCTGCACCGCGCTGAGATGCTTGGCTGTTTGAGTCGAGCTGGGGCGAAGTTTTTCAGAGCTGTAACGTCTGCTATGACTAAGACTGCAGCAGTCCCCCCCTGGTCACGTGAGACAGTGAATATGGGAGGGATTGGAGGGTTCAGGGTTTAGTGAAACATAATTATATGTGAGGTGAGTCAGAACAGGGAAGAAAAGTGCAGGAGGAAAATCTGTGGAGGAAAATAAGAGAAGATGCACACACAGATATTTGGACAAGGTAGGATGCGCACGCTAAAGATTAGATCAATCTCATTATAAGAAATAACTTAAACAAAGCCCAGCACTGACTCAATGAAAGATTCATTTTTAATCAGTGCCAATAACAAGGACATAGTGACTCCATATCGGAAGAAAAACTGCAGAAACAGCCTCAGCAGTCAGCCAGTCTGCAGGTTTTTGACTCCTACTTCATTTGAGGCGAAACACAATATTTTGAATATAGTTCAGATTGATTTTTGTCATAACAATTTTTTACCAGTGAAATGAGTAATTGTTAGATTATTTATGAAATATTCAGCCTTATCTAGAGCTCATCTGATCGTGAACTCTAAAACTTATTAATATAACCTTGTTTTTTGTGTTTCAGGAAGATATTATTTATTAGATTTCAGTTTTCAGTATTAATCCTGTTTTATTGATTTGATGATGGTTGTGTTCAGTGTTTTGTGCTTTAAACTCAAAACAAACACTTTGTTACCAGATTTATGATCAGTTTCTGAACGATCCTCAGTGCCTGTTCTCAGCTCCTCTTTTCTCTTTCATTAAACTTTGTTGTGTTTGTGAAGTTTCATGTAGAGAAGTCTGAGCCGCTGCAGCGTCCAATCAGAGAGTGATATTCAATATGGGGGTGTGTCTGTCAGTGAAAAGACTTCTGCAAAGCCAGCTCCTGCGTTTCCTCGATCATAGCTCCACTGATCAGTCTCCTCCATCCTCTCTCCTCTCTTATCAGAGCACAATTCTCGCTTTGGGACAGTCTTCAAAATGGTCACTCAGAAAGTACTTCCGGTAACGTGGAGGAGATAGGACAGAGGAGGCAGGAAATTAATGCATTGAGACGCACCCCATCTCTGCTTTTTGCAGATGGCGTGGACCTATTGGCCTCATCGAACACTGACCTCCTCCTCG
This sequence comes from Halichoeres trimaculatus, assembly GCF_033239565.1. Lineage (NCBI taxonomy): Eukaryota > Metazoa > Chordata > Actinopteri > Labriformes > Labridae > Halichoeres > Halichoeres trimaculatus. The sequence goes on from NW_027437188.1 coordinate 11,239,357, forward strand.
CACTGTGGCGGTTTGCAGCAGGGATCAAGATCAACACCTCTAAGTCTGAGGCCATGCTTCTTTGCCAGAAAAAGTTGGACTACCCTCTCTAAGTCAGGAGACTCTTCAGGAGTTTTTGTACCTCGGAGTCTTGTTCACAAGTGAGGGGATGACAGATGAACAGGGGCGGCATCGGCAGTGATGCAGACACTGTACGAGTCCATTGTGGTGAAGAGAGAGGTGAGGAAGAAGAAGGGAAAGCTCTTAAAATGCTGGTCAGTCTACGCTCCGACCCTCACCTATGGCCACGAGTGAACATAAATGGCTGAAATGAGCTTTCTCTGCAGGGTGTCTGGGCTCAGCCTTAGAGATGGGGTTCAGAGATCAGACATCTGGGAGAAGCTTGGAGTAGATAGGCCTCTCTGGGGAGGTGTTTCGGGCATGCCCTTCAGGCAGGACACTCCAGCATAGACCCAGGAAATCAAGGAGGGATTATACCTCTCGGCTGGCCTTGCAACACCTCAGTATTTCCCTAGAGGGGCCGGTGGAAGTGGCTGGGGACAGAGGTCTAAGCTCATTGTTGCCCCCGTGACCCGGACATGGATAAGCAGTGAACGATGGATGGAGGGAGGGATAAACATGTGACCATAGGTAGACTGATTTTCCATCAATATCTAAATTGAGTGTTTTGGACTTTTTTTGGTTAATTTTTGTGGTTTCTTGGATTGGACACAGTCTGAAAAGTCTGGGAACCTCTTACCAAGACTATTGAACATTTAAGTCATCTATTCTACAGACATGAGATCTCGCAGAGGCTCTACAATCAACTGGGACTGTGTTCAGTCAGCAGCAACAAAAATATTGAGCTCTTCAACTGTTTGGAGCAATAAAATAGTTGTATTGACTTCTCACACTTGAGGACTTCAGGATTATGTAGATAAGAAATCCATTATGACAAGACCTGAATCAGGTCATGCTCCAATCTCTGGGGGAGGAAAATCAGGCCCCCAGTCTGTGCTCATACCATCTAGGCCAGCCTGAGCTGCAAAAAAAAGAGGAGGATCTTAATAATGGAGGAGAAAGAAGTCCACCCAGAGACGAATGAAACTTTTTCAAAAACACCTTCTCTGTATCTGTTCTAAAAATCAGTGACAGCTCAGCTCGCAGCCTTCTCACAGAAGGGGATGTAACAAGATAACTGATGCCCATCACGTCAGCGGTGATGTTGAGGCTGAGTGGTGTAACTCCCAAGCTTGTGCATGATACAGACTTGAATTCCTCTGCTTTTACTCCAGACCCTCAGTTTTTACATCTCACCCATAAGCCTGATACTGCACACACATACACACACACACTCACACACACACAGACAAGCTTTGCTGTGTGTGTGTATCGCCTCGTGATTCACACCTTTATCTTTGCACCTCGTCCTCCACGCTCTCACGCTTCCTCTGTTCACCCGTCACTTCCAACACCTCCTTCTCTGTGTCGATGCTTTCCCTCCTCTTATTTTCACACTGATCTTTTCAGTTATTGTTGTTTATTATCAGGGAAACACCGTCAGAATCCAGACTGCGGAGTGGTGAAACCTTTCTATGTTCTATTATCGGTTTGGGATGAGGCGTAAAGACAGTATGCGGCGTGGCTTTAAAGCTGCACTTAGGAGTTCAGACAACTTTCTGTAAAAGCTTCTTTCTGTAACCACACGTCATAATAGAGGCTTAATTAATCTTTGATAAACTATTCTCCTTTCTGCGGAAGCAGCTTTTTGTTGGCCAGAACATGAAAATCCTCTTCTCTTCAGTTCCTCAGTCAAAAAATAAAACCGCACCAGACTCTTTCAGCACTAATAGATTCATTGAGGAACATTTCATCCTGCACCTGTTTTTCTAGTTTCTATTCTTGGTCCATCTGATATTTAAGTCAGTGTTCTGCCGCAGAGATGAGCTCCAGAGATCTCTTCAGATCACTTTTTTCAACCACCCAAAGATTTTTCTATTTCCAAACTCGTTCAGTGCTAACTATCATCGACTGATGTCCCTGGAGGACGCTCCTCAGACTTCACAAGACGTCCTCAGGAGACACAAAAGGTTTTTACACTCGGCACCTGTAAACAGACTTTGATGTGTAAAATCAATGGCTCCCCTTTAACATCAAAGCCGGAGAGAATGTTTTCTTCCTCCATGGTTTTTAAAGAAAATGTTTCAGATAATCTAGCTTTTTAATCAAAGAGCAGGGCACAACTTTCAGGAGGCTGCTAAAGTTGAAGTCCTGAGTGATCCTAACCGAACAGATCGTTTCATAGTGGAAACATCTTGAACTCAGAGAATTTAAAATGAATGCTCAACAGAAGCTCCCATTAACACGAGGGGAATATGCCTATCTTTTTCCTGAGATGTTATGTGCAAACCATAACCAAAGGATCTTTTGACCTGAGGTGTGATAAAAACTGAACAGAAGAGGATCAAGAACAAAACCCTGAGGGGCTCCTGTTTACCTCTTGTTTGAAAAAATACAAATGTTGAAGCATGTTTTTTTTGGTTTTTTGGTTCTCATGAAAGAGAATTTTTTTTCACTAAAGAAAGTCAGCAGCCTGGAGTACAGATGCCCTCGTGGTCTAGGTGAAGCTCCATGAGGTTCGACCTTGTGTGGGTGGCCAGGTTGTGGCCTCTTTTCCATGTCACTGCCCAAAAAATGTGTAAAAAGTAAAGTAAGCCAAAGCCAAAAGTATTGAGGTAGATGATTTTTAACACCAAAAGAGGATTTGCTGGCAATCTGACGCATGTTCGAATAACCTTCAGATGTTTTCAATATTATCCAAAGCTTTTCATTTAAACCTGACAAACGCTGTGGAATGGGTGTGCCCCGCCTCTCACCCAATGACAGCTGTGATAGGCTCCAGCCACCCGCGACCCTGAACATGATTAGAAAATGAGTGAATGAATGAGCTTTTTCTCTTGGTTTTTTTTTTTGTTTGTTTTTTTTTTGATAAGGCTGTGATCATTTTTTAGTTTCAAGGTAAGTCTGGAACGTGTGTTCATTAAAAAAAAACAAAAAAACACTTCCTTCCAGCGTGCCTAAATAAGCACTATGAATCACTGAGGAGTTTTGCTTTCAGGTATTTCACAGCAAATGAGGCAAGAACACAGCATCATGTAACACTGAGCCAAACTTTAACAGAAATTTGTCCAGAATGAACCCAGAGAAGTCAAGGATTCTAACTTAACTTGAACTGATGATCATTTTCTTGAGTTTATCAGATCCCACTCCAGCAAAACTGACTAGTGTGTCCTTTAATAGAGGTTCAGTGTGTATTCACACACACTGTACAGCTCTGTAACTTTACTGACACCTCAAACATCCTGACAAGTCAACGAGATCTGTCAGTATCTGATGTTACTGTGTGTGTTTTCACACCATCAACAGACCCCACATGCTGAATTGGACATGAGCTAATGATCTGTATTGGCTACCAGGAGAAACAAGCTGTAAATGCAAAAACACTTGCAAAAGTCAAAATCAAATTCAACAGCAAAACGTGTTACAGAAAAAAATAATCCACCGACACCAAACACGTCTTAAATACACAAACTATGCAGAAAACGTCTGCATAAGAGGGAAAGTGCTTCAAAGTGAAGCTTGATCCCAGATGTGCTCCAGGCCTGTGGGGGCGCTGTGTGACACAGCTTTAATTCAGGTTTACACTGTCAATAGTTGGAGTCAGATAGCAAAGTTTTCTCATGAATCCTCAGGCAATAGGAACTCAACTCTGACAGGCTGCAAGTGGCAGAGCAAGAAGTGTTAAAAGCAGGGTCTGTGTGAGAGCAAGGACAGGGTTTTCAGAGTGATTACTGCAAAATCTGACTGTTTCCAAACTGATGGTTAAACAGAATAATACATTCATCATGTCTGGAGTTGTTTCACTCCATGTTACTGACAGTAAATGTGAAAAGAGGCCCCATTTAAAGCTGCTGTAATCCATCAGCTGTCTGATCTTTCTGCACCTCACATCCACCACGAGCAGCTTCCAGCGGCGCCACAGCAGCAGCGGCGAGCTGGCATCTTTCATAGCCGCCCTTCTCTTAACTGGCATCGTGTCACATTACGGAGAATCAATGCTGTCCCTGCCAGAAGACAGATGTGCTCATTATGAGTGAAGTGGAGCACTAATCGTGGAGATTGTCAGACAGAGACGGGGCTGATTCAGCAGAGGAGACAGAGGGAGAGGAAGAGGCTGCTGAGGCTGTAACACAAACACTCACAACGCTTTATGTTCAGCTGGAGGCTGTTGCATCTTCTACTCTTTCAAACGCCTGTGCTGACATGTTTTACCTCCCCAATCAAAATCATTAAACCCCCACTGAAAATTAGGTTTATTAACCTAATTTACAACAATTTAGATGTTTGAAATGAATAAATGAAAATGAACAATTTAAAATTTGAAATTTTTTACTCACGTTTCAACAAAAAATGTCACTTTTAATAAACACTGTAGTCTCAAATCCACTAAACCTCTTTATGATGAGCAGGGCACCCATTTGTTGCTGTGACCTGCTGCAAATGTGATGCATAAACAGACACCAGCTTCTGCCAGTATTCATTAGGACTCGGCCTATTCCTCATGGGCAATGGTCTTCTATTATCCAATATTCTTAGGTTTGCAAAGCCTTCATCAAACCCCACCACAGATTTTCTCGGGGGTTGAAGTCAGGCAACTCTAGGATATTCCAGGACTTCTTCTGAGACCAAGCATTAGTGGGCTTTGAGGTCTGCTTTAGGGCTGCAACTTACGAATATTTTAGTCATTGATTACTCTGATGATTATATTTACGATTAATTGTTGAATCTGAAAAAAAAGGATGAGAATGCATGATAGTAAAATTCACAAAACCAAATGTGTTATCCTGGTTGATGACTACTGTTTGTTTAAAGATATACACAAAGAAACAACATGTCTGGACAAAGTTTAAGCTGAACAGATGCTACATTTATAGAGTACAAAGAGTGATATGAATTTATTGTCACTTAAAAAATCAACAGTTTGGGCAAGCTAACAGAAAATGTATTATGTCATCAGATAAAGAACTTAGAGAGCCAAAAAGGCAAATCAATAAAAAATGTGTCCTCAGTCTTCCCGCCTGTAGGTCAAACAGTTCATCCCCTCTGCCCTACCACTATCCGTAGCAGCTAACGCTAATGCTAACGTTGGTTTAATGAACTCCTCTTGGTTTTCAAACAGGGTGACGATTTGATAAAAAGACTAAACGAGTCCTAAAAGATATACCATGCATTTTACCACATATAAAAGGAGTGTGTGTGGGATTTTGTAGCTCCTCACCTTGCAGGTGAGTTCCTCAGCTCGTCATCAATGAGCCCAATATGTGTGCCATGTAAGGTCGTTTTTGTCTATTACCCGCTGTGTGCTTTTACGCAGCATGAAATACTCCCAAACTCTGGATTTTTTCAATTAACAGCTTCCCCGGCTCTGCCATTATTCTTGTGTTTACTTGTTTCCCTCACCTGCCGTCTCAGCTTCTCTGCCACACTGCTCTGTTTACATGTGACGCGTACAGCCCTGCAGCCCAGGTAATGTACACTCAAGTCAAGTAGGTGGCGGTAAAGCATCTCTGGCTAGTTCCCAACGACAAAATTATCCAACAAAAAGGGAGAAGAAAAATAAAGTGAAGACAAACGCAGTAATGATGCAGCACAATGCATCGATTATGGAAAAACGTTGTCCACCCTTTTACTAATCAATTTTTAGCAATTCGTCGTTGCAGCCCGAGTCTGCTTTGGATCATTGTTCTTTTGGAAGGACCAAGCTTCACCTTCCACACAGATAGCATGATATTTCTGCCTTAGATTCACTGATACTCAGTTAAATCCATCTTGCCCTCCACACATTTCAGGTTTCCAGAAGAAGGAAAGCTGCCCCAGCTGCTCTCACACAGACACTGCCATGCTTTGCTGTAGACAGAGTGTTTTATGCAACTTTACTCTTTCTCCCGCAAACAAACCACTGACCCAGACCCCCAAAAGTTCCAGTTTTGATCAAGTGCTGAAAAGAACAGAATCCTAAAACTTCTGCTGCTTATTTATCTGATTTTGGACAAACTGGAGCTGACTTTCTAACAATAATTGGGCAGTAGGAGTGTGTATCTTGAAATTTAACCTTCAGGGTTCAGTAGATGTCTTACTGTGGAAATAAAACAACTCTCTTGACTTAATCATATTTCCAATGTGCAGTCAAATGTCATCACTTGTATCAGCATAATCATTAAAAGTGTTGTTTTGTGTTGAAATTTGAGGGAGCTCTTGTAAATATTAGTGGTGTCCTTTTATTTGGAAAAACAGAGTTAGTAAATTTTGAGAACTTTTCAACATGTAATTATTGTTAATAATTCTCTGGAGTCCTGGATTCACATGTATTTTATCAAATTTGGCCAAAGTAACCCTCAAAACTTTGTCTCCAGCACTTTTCCTTATGCTGAGGGATTCCAACTGTGATGTGCTTCCTGTCTGAGATATCCCAGTTTTTTTTTTTATTTTAATTCAAGGTGTTTGTGCGATTTTATGAACCGTTATAAATAAAGTGTGATTGTTCACACTTAAACAGGGTGTTGAATAAATTAACAATTTGTTGCCTATCAATAGACTCTGCAAATGAGAGATAATGAGCCACATTTATTCAGAGGAGATGAGCAGTTGCTGAGCTCTGAGCTCTGCTGCGTCTCTTTCCTCCACCATGAATGAGCAGAATCAAATTTCTGCTTCGACAGGCACGACAGTTTAAATTTAATCCCTCCAGCTTCAACATTTCTATTTTGGTGAATGTGTAGTTTTTGGTTTCTTAAGTCAGTTTCAGCGAGCGTGAATGTTCCTGCAGAACAGCAGAGGAGCTTAAGACAAAAAGCAGTAATAGAGGATGGGAGAACAGCTAAATTACAGCCTCCTGCCTTCTGACACAGGAGCTGCTAACAGCAGGTTATCCTCCTGTGTGCTCTGCCTCTGATAGGTGTGTAAACGGCTTTCTGAATGGAGGCTTGGCCATAAATAGCAGCTGTATAAAGCTGATGAAGTCTTGTTTCTCAAAGCAGCTGTCAATCTGTGCCAAACAGCTGTCAGGATTTCTGATACTCAACTATTTTTGAATTGATCCTCCCTCATGAGTGCGGGGTGTCTACAACACACTACGTCGACACTAAAAGGATTTGAAAACACTAAAGTTGGACACATACTATGGCTGACCTAATACTGCATTAATGGATGAGATTATACCCATAGACTGTATAAAACATGGACTAAGCATCCGCGATGACACCTGTCTGATCCTGAAACCGTAAAATAAAGCTGATCCACAGTAGGGCTGCACGATTATCGCAATCGCAATCGCAATCGCAATGTCAGCACACGCAATTATGTAATCGCAAAAGAGGATATCGCAATCGCAATCGCAATGTCAGCACATGCAATTCAGATTTTTCTCCATGATAACCAAGCAAGCGTGTAGACTCATCATGACACAACTTTTTTTATTAAATCGCAAGCACAATCGCAATATTGTCCACCTAATCGCAAATCGCACCTTTTCCCCAAATCGTGCAGCTCTAATCCACAGTCACAGCCACATTTGCTATGACGCTGGCTGTGAGTGGGAAGTGACCACAAGTTAAGTGAATGCTTATGCCCAATAAAAAAAAGAATCACAAGGGTGTGTGTGTGTGTGTGTGTGTGTGTGTGTGTGTGTGTGTGTGTGTGTGTGTGTGTGTAACTCTAATAATTCAAGTTAGTAATGTAGTGTTGTAGAGGTTAGGAATATGTTTCAGTTAACACAATTAAGATAAAGAAATAGAAAATAGGAAGACGTGAGAAAAAAATTCTCTGCAGCTAAGTGAAGGGGGCTGATCACCCGCTTGATAAATGCAAGTCACAGACAGAGACAGAGGACGGCCAATAAGAAAGGGGACAACACCTGAAGAGCCAATGAGAAGATGACTCAGGCCCCGTTTACACAACTTCATCTAAAAACGCCAAAATGCGAAGAAAAAAATCTGCGTTTACACAAAAACTCAGAGGGACTGAAAACACCGTAGTAAGCATGCCAGGCGTGTAGGTGGTGCTGTAACTGTCTTGTCCAGATGCCGCTTTTGGGAGATTTCCACCAGAGTAGAGTTGAGCCAATGATCTGGTGCTTTGGTAAAAACTAAGAGCAGAAGTGGAGCAACAGATGCAAATTTTGTATAAAGACAGTCAGCAGATTCAGCAGCACAAGCACCACACCGTAGTCCGTTAAGATCGTAACAACGGTACGGTTGGACTGTTGTATGCGCTCATGCGGAGCTTGACGTCATAGTTTTCACTGAAAACGCCGGCTAACTATTTTACATGGCAACAATGTCGCCAATATTTCAGAAACATCCCACTCTGGAGGTCGTTTTCAAAGTTTGCGTTTTAGGTTGGCTGAAACGCTGTTTCCATGTAAATGCGGCCAAACCGCAACAAAACTTTTGCGTTTCACCCTAAAACCGTTATTGTTTAAACAGCCCCTCAACCTACATTCCTTAGAGAAACTCTGTTAGTCACTATATGTTGGTGCTGAGATAGAGAGTCAGGGTAAGTCTCATGAAGTGTCATTGCAGCATGTAGTGAACAGGGAAATGAAGCTGCACCAGAGATCTCTGTAAATGCATATTCTCTTGATGCATCAACAAATCTGTGTTCAACTGAGAACCAGGATGCCTCCTGATCCTTTCCCACCAATGAACTGCACAGAAAGAGGTGAGAGGAGAATGGAGTAAGATTAATAAATCTAAAGGTATTTCAGAGAGACAGATAACACCTCATTTCATTTCTGTAAAATCTAAGACACTTCAAATCAGTCAGGTTGCTCTTTTTCTGGAGTTGAAAGGGTTTGTGAGATTCAGGCTGAGAATCGGGGACAGATCCTGTGCTAAATGGCCTTCAACGTCTTGAACTAAAGATTGAGAGTGAGACCAGAGCCCGGCATAACTTCCACAATCCTGACTCATCACAGGTCACATACGTTGGGATATTTCCTCAAGCACAAAGATTCCAGAAAAACTTTGTCACAGCTGATTATGAGCTTAATTCACTGTCTCCTTATCTTTGTTCCTTCAAGGTTTCCTCCCTCATCACACAGAGCCTCTCCCCACCAGAGCAGAGACACAGAGAGAGAAGAGAGTGTGTGTTGTTTGCGTGGGAGTGAGAGAGGTTTCACCCGGCTGCCAGCAGAGAAGAAGAAGAAGAGGAGACAGAGGAAGAGGGATTAAAACCAGCAAGGGAGAGGTGAGAGCCAGCATCAATTCTCACAACCCCTCCCTCTCCACGGGCCTCCTCCCTGAAACCTGCTGCTCCTCACTGGGTGGTCAGGAGTCCTGGAGCCAGTCTGCCTAACACCTCAGCTCACTCTGAGACCTGGATCTGAGCTGCTGGGAGCACCATGCTAAATATAACAAGGCAACAGAACAAAAAGGCAGAGACCAGTTTAAATCAGACCTGATCAACTGCCTCTTCAAAGATCACATTTAAATATGTGGAAAATATTGTTAGAAATCTGTTTATAATAATATTTATTAGAGAAGGAGACAAAAATGAAAGTAAGTGAAACCAAAACAGTCATTTCTGAGAATAAGGCTTTGAATTTGTAAGAATGAAGTCAAACAGCTTCCAAGAAATCCTGTCAGGGGTCTTTGGGCAAAGATAAGAGTGTGAAATCTTCTTTTAGATAGTATTTACTCCTCATTTCATGTTTCCAGAGCTTTGAAAACAGGAAACACACGGCATCGAAGGAGTGAACAAGTGTTAAATCTCACTCTTGGAGGGGATTGCCTCTGAGCTGCAGAATGAGCTGTTCTGCTGTTAATAAGTCATCTGTTCCAGGAAACGCTTTGGCTCTGTGCAGAGAGCGTGACTGAACTCAACACCCTGTCACTCCATTAAAATCATATCTGATCCCACTGTCAGACACACATGAGGACACACAGGGACACACTGGTGATATTACATTTCCCATAATCGTTCCCTTCACTCGTGACCCTCACCTCACCTCCAACAGATACCTAACTTACCTCAGCCTGGCTTTGATGTCACACATTTTACACAAAAATCAAATCAAACTAAATTATTCTCTTCTTCTTCACACACAGCAATCCAACAGGTGGAAACCTTTGACCTTTACCTTCTAATATAAGCTACAGCTGCTGTAAAGTTACAACTATTTTTTTTGTTTTGACCTGAAGATAGTGAAAACTTGGCTTTTTTATAAGACTGAGCTGACGAAATAAACCCTCAAAGTGGTTCTTTCCATCCGTCTTTAGGCTGAACTAAGGTGTTGCTGCACATTTCTGATCCGATCACCTGGGACGGATGATGATATCAGGTGCAAACAGCCCCTCTGGCAGTTTTGTGTGGTAAACCCTAGATCCTGCCTGTGTTTCTGCAGTGAACTGCACTCTTTGAGCCAGCTGGGGCTACAGGAAAATCTGGTATAAATTTGGGAACGTATCTCGATAGTTTTACATGCGTCTCATGAGTCGATTTCTTGCTAGAGCCTTGCACAGATTTTAAGCTTAGGGCAAATAAATGAAAACTTGGCTTTTAATCAGTTATATTCATGTTTTGAAGCATGAAAAGGCCTGAGAGAATAACTTTCAAAACAAAAGTATGATCTGTTTTTATCAATGGGGAGAATCCATTTGTTTTCATAAAGTGCTTTTATTCTGAAGTTGTGCCCAGGATAGTTACTTGTTCAACATAGTTTAGCCTGTGATGAACTTTCAGTTTAAAAGAAGTTTGTATTAAAATACTGTAGCTGCAGATAAGCTGTTAATTACTTAATAGCACCAGGTCATGGGGGAAAAAAATGTTTTAGTGCAATCTGCAATTTAGTGCTTTACATCCATCTCCGTGCCCCTCTCTCTGCTCAGCTAGTGTCGACCACTCATTGTGTTTGGTTGTTTTTCACAGGATCATTTCCAGATAAGACAAAACTGTGTAACACCTGAAAGCATCTCTAAATAAAACAGAATCATGATTCATTGAGGTCATTTGACTGATAGTAACGTCAGATTAAGAGAGATATAATCCAGTACCATTTCTCCTCCCGCCTGCCCATTCTACCATTATGCTGACGACGCTGTTTACCCCACCATAGAACCCTGTGTATGCAGCAAACTGTTTTTCCTCCCACAGCTGATTAAAGGTCCCATATTATGCAAAAATCACTTTATCAAGTCTTTTCGTGAAATTTGTGGGTCTTTGTCTTTCCTCCCAGCCCACAAAATGTGATTATTAATGACAAAACCTGTACTTAGTAGTGCTTATGAATATAAACTCCTGACCTAAAACAAGCTGTTTGGATTTTGGGGATTTGCCGACGTCAGCAATTCCCTTTTTTGATCAATCAGGAGCAGGTCTGACCTGATTGGTCTACCGGAGCAGATACCCCTGAACCCCCTCCCTGCCCACTACCCTCCCTGGAGGGAGTAGTGTGGCTGTTTTTGGCTGTATACAGCCACATAGTTCCATGCGCAAGCTTCCCATCTCGGAAGAAGACAAGACCAAGTGGCTGGAGTTCATTTATCAGGAAATGTGCCAGCTACACTCAGTAAAACTGTGCATGTGTGTGCTAGTCACTTCACGGCCGACTGCTTTTCCAACTTTGGACAGTACAACAGAGGGCTAGTAAATAGACTGGTCCTGAATCCAGGCGCATTACCAACCATTCGCCAACAAACCTCTGACCCTGGAAATGTGAGTATATTAAATGCTGTGTGCTGTGGAGCAGATGTAAGAGCTTTTCCTCAGTGTCCCCCCTGTCTATGTGTTAGCATCAGGATGCTAACTGTAGCTGCAGTCAGCCTGTTGTTTTAGCCTGTAATGTTACGGTAAACGAGCTTCGCTGTTTTCTAAACATTGTGCGCTCGAAGCTTGTGGCGTGGAAGAGCGGGGCGGTATTAGCAGTGGCTCATTTACATATGAAGGTCACGCCCACTAAATCAGAGCGTTCTGAACAGAGGGGCTGTGAGAGCCTGGAAACAATGCTGCTGTGCTTGATTTATTGGCTTTTTAGACCAAAACATGTTACTACCATTTCATGAAGACATCAATGATCCATATTAAACTGCAGAAAAGCAGCAGAATATGGGACCTTTAAAATAAAGTTAGAAACTGGATGTTGCCCTCCAACAAAACTCAGATTCAGATCCAGCCAATTCTGAATATTAAGGACACTGTTAAATACAAATCTCCTAAAATCATCTGTACTATCATGTCCTCTCTGTCAGGTAGGACTGCTTAGTGGAAACAAAGTTTTAGTTCAACACGTTCAGGTATAACAGCTTTTTAAGGCATAAAAATGAGACTATCTCTCACATCGTCTAACGTTGCCCATGTCCATACTTCAATGTCGGCAGAAATTACAGCTACAAACCACATTTTCCTTTGGGGTTAATTATCAAGGAGGAAAACAACGAGGACGGGAAATCAATGTGATGAAATGTGAGTTCAAATTTATTCTTCAGCTGCAGAGAAAAGGCCTTTTTTAAATCTCAAACATTACAAACAATCGCCTTTTAAAGGTCTGTTTTTCCCCCCTCACACCTCCTAACGTTTTCCCAAGTCTGACAACTTTGAGTCGTGACAGCTTGAGTGTGTCTGAGTGTGTGTGAGTGTGTGTGCCACTCTGTGACAGTGAGATAAAGTTCCTTTCTACGCGCTCCTCGGTGCTCAGACATTGATTTCCACTGGCTCGGGTTGTTTGGGCCCCTGAAGCCCCATCAGTTGGAGGAGATAAACCTCAGCATGTTTCTGTTCCCCCCCTCCCTCTTATATATTTGATGAGCAGCTGAAGAGGTGATGGGCTGACAGACTGAATCAATATTTAATCACCCAGTGTGCATGGCTGACCTGAGACCAGAGCGAGTGGACGTTAGAGGAGAGGACAATACGAGGAGAGCTGGAAACACTGTTTTATTCAAGACTGAGGAACTTATTTGGAGCAGGATAACTGGAATAAAAACAGATGAAAAACTCAGACCTGAGGTAAAATATATGGACAGATTTTTCTGAAGAAGTCCAGCTTTTGGAAAAATGGATGAAAGAGATGTGAAACCTTTGTGGAGAAAGATGGACTAAAATGAGGAGAAATCATAAATGCATCCTTAGATTAATCATGTGTTGCTCCATTTGTCAAATTTTACTTTAAAACTGCTACAACAATAAAACCTGAAATATGTTTTCATACAAGGGAAAAAAAAAATATTGAACTGTTCGGGTGGATCCCAAATCTCTTCATCCTCTACTTCCACCATTATCTTAGTCCCTCCCACCAAACACTTCAGGGAGAGATATAAGATGCCCTTTCCTCTGTCTTTTATGATAGTTGTGCCAGTAAATTGAGCTTAAAACTCACGCTTAACACCACAGTTTATCATCTTTGTGCAATAATTAAACTCAGATGATGTGAAGTCCAATCAGTGAGTCACATTCTGAACGAGACTTCCTGGAGGCAGCGCTTACGAATCCCCTCTTATTGCTCCTCTGATTTCCCTCCACTCTCCTCAATCCTCTCTCCTCCAAGCAGAGTTAAGAGCTTTGAATCGCCACTTAGTGTGTTGGGTCATGTAAGTACTTCCAGTTTAGCCGAGGACAGAGGAGACGGCAGCTGAGAGCTTTAGGGTCCACCCCATGATACTAAAAGATGAGTCATTTTGCTGTTTTTGACTTTAAAAAAGTATTTATTCTCCATTGTCATTTATATTCCAGCAGGAGTGTGTGTGTCGTGTGAATCTGCTCTCCATCTTTTCTGATTTCCTCTGATCTTACAGAATCAATCATTGTGGTGCTCTCTGTCCAGCCCACACTGGAAAAAATCGAAATCTTACCAAGCGTTTTTGTCTTATTTTCAGTAGAAAATATCTATTTATTCTTGATATGAGCCACATTCACCTGACCAGTCCAGAAATATGTCTTGTTTCAAGTTATTCAAAGGCAAAAATGAGGTCTGAATTGCTTGTAACGAGTAAAAAAAAATCTGCCAATGTAACAGGAGAAAAGTTACTTGCATTGAGACATTATTCTAGTTTTAGCAAATTTTCAAGGGTTTTTTTTCTTGTTCCATTGGCAGATTAGTTTTACTTGTTACAAGCAATTCAGGCCTCGTTTTTGTCTTTAAATAACTTGAAACAAGACATTTTTCTGGACGGACCAGTTGAATGTGGCTCATATCAAGAATAATACAACATTTTTTACTTAAAATAAGGCAAAAACACTTGATAAGATTTCAGTTTTTTGCAGTGCACAGGTCCACGTCACGACTCTGCCCCTCTCCTCAGTCCCTCTCCTCTGCTCTCACTGTATCACATAAATATAATGCATGCATCTGCACGAGGAGCTGGAGGAACTCTGCTGAGCGTCAGTGTTTGCCTGATCTGTCAGGGGTGTAGTGGCTGTGATGGATGGCAGAGCAGAGAGACACGCAGCAGGCAGGATGGAGCTCCACTTCAGCACCTTCCTGCTTCAGCTCCAGTTTCTGATATTTTGACCCAGAGACACAAAAAAGCATCTCTGCTTTTGCAACTTTCTGCAAGAGTGAGATAAAGTAAAAACACTGTGACACTGCTCCAAACTCTGCTGATTGTTTCTGCAGTAATAAAGCCTTATTACACTACAGCTCACACACCTGATTAAATCTGCTTTAAAGCTTACGGATCAATAAAGCACAGGCGAGCTGTGATGATGTGAGAAGGGTTCCTCATTAAAGCTGTAATAAATCTGAGCTGTGCAGTCACTGCAGCACAAAGCTCATAACAAACTAGTTTAACTCTAACAGGCATAAATGCTAATGTACTGCTCACTTTTGTTAACTCAGAGTCTGTTTTTAATATGTCTGCAGGCTGATTCAATAGAGAGGGGGCGGATTGAATTAAACACTGCAGCACGTTTGTTATGCACAACACTGTGTCAAATTACAAATTAAAACACTCAGGGAAAATGTCAGAGTCTGACCGTAAAGCTGCTTTTTTCTGGAAAATGTTGGGACAGCTACCATCCTGACATTTTCTAAAGTTGCATGTGGAAAGTCTGAATGCCCTAACATGTCAACATGGATTTAAAAAAGTAAGTTCTGTTGTGGACACACAGCTGGTCCTGACAGACTCTATAAGAAAATGCAGAGAAGTGTTCTGCTTTCCATGTTTGTAGTGCAAACAGTATTAATACTGATATGTCAGCAGGCTTTGTGGAGTCTGTACGGAGAGCAAAATCAGGCAGAACTAACACCATCGTCATGACTTTGGTAAGCATATAATGGATGCTGATTAATATCTTTCTCTTGCTATGCTCACTGTGATGCAAAAGCCTTTCAGTGCTGAAATTTCCAAACTTCCCTAAATGCATCAAGACGGATGGATCCCACCTCCTTTCAACAACAAATGTGTTTTAACATTTTCTTCTCTCGAGGACAGACCTGACAGATCTTGACTTCTGACTTTTTTACTAGGGCTGGGACTTGAACCTTAATTGTGATATATTAATTACAAATAATTTAAAAAAAAGTTGTGTTGAAAAAAATAACAATAAGATTATTGTTCTCTTCAATTCTGAGCTCTGATATCACCTCAATGGTTGACATGTAGCCGGAAACACAGGCACCAACCCATACAAACTTGCCTTCGCAAAAAAAAAAAAAAAAAAGTTGGGGAGATGAAGTTATTATGGTGCTGATGGGTCCGTTGTGAATGTTCAATGACACAGGGAATTGATTGAACTCTGGTGGGACTGAGGTCAGTTAAGGGACATTTTAGATGGTATAAATGTCAATTTATGTTGAACTGTTGGTCCATTTATATTTGGCCAATTTGAATTTGTTCATTGAACCTTGAACATTGCCTGCTCGAAATGCAGTCATGCTTCTTTAACTGCATTTAAACACTGTTTTGTTGTCTAAGCCTATTAATATTTATCCTCATTGATTCAGTCATCTACCAAAATCCATTTGAATTTAAAAAAAATGTTGCTTATTGTATCAGATCTTAATATGTAATTAAAACACGATTTATTCAGATTAATAGCAATTAATTACAGCGCCTCGGATTTATTAGGTTTAATTTTCTAATTGCGTCTTGTCTCTACTTTTTGGATGATGGAGGAGTAACCCAAACATAATTAAACAGTGGTGTTAAACTTGTGCAGAAAAAGAAAGAAGCTAACACAACCTCGAGCACTGCTGTTGAGAGTGACCGCTCACAGAAGCAGCAATTAAAAACCTATCTTCTGAACGCAGACAGAAACAAACAGTAAGGCCTCTGTGGCTGGAGGAAAGATTCAAGCTCCTCACTGACTGTAATTAAAAGTTAGAGGTAAGATATATAAACTTAACATTCAATAAGTATCTGCATTAAGAAACCCTTGTATAAAGACAAAGACTCTTGAACCAGAATGAAAGCATCTATCACACAGGAACTTCTGCGTTTGCTCCTTTCTCTCTTTCCTCTCCTGGCTCTAAATATCGAGCTGTTAACACCACAATAAACGTCGCTAAGATTCAATCTATCTGCAGACAACAAGGCTGAAGAGCTGGAAAACACATTTACTGATTACAAAAGATCTGTCTTTAAAAAGGAGCAAGTCTTTGGCTCTCACATCCTTTCATCATCTGTGATTTAACATCATAAACTCTTTAACAGCTCAAGTGTCACACAGTCAACCCATCGCCCTCTGCTGCTCTCTGTGGTACGTCTCTTTGACAGGAAGTGGTCAGTTAAGTATGATTGTGTAAACATAAACAAAATGCAGGATTTCTTATACACCTGGATCCACACTGTGGGAGGTTTTGACTGTGTAGAAACCACAGTTGGACACAGAGTCCAACTGATCCCATCAGTGGATTTATTTAATCAGTGATAGTGAAACACCCTCTTTGATTCTGCTGCCGAGGTTTCACTGCAGGTGTGCAATAAAATCTTACACATCTGCAAACCACCCATTGTTAAAATAAGTTTTAACTAACCCGATTTCTTGGACTCAGCAGCTGAATCACTTTAGGCCATCTACGTCTAGACTAGTGTTTCAATCTTTTCTGGTTCTAAAATCTCGGGAAAGCACAGACGTAAAAATAGTTCTGAAAAATTTTTAATCTAATTAATATTGTGTGAACTAAGGCTGGTTCTTGGTGCCTCTTTGAAAGTGCTAAAATCAATGTCCCATTCTGCTTTGTGTTTGTCTCTGGTTTTGGATTCTACTCACATCGCTGGTTTTCAGTTTTGCAAAATGGAGTTACAGGTGATGGATTTTGATCTTGGCACTTTAGATATTTTGTTAATCATATCATAGCAGAATCATCATATTTGAATTTTTATCTTGCACAAAAGTTAGATTGTTTACTGAAAATCTGGAAAAAAATAATAAATCTGGAAGGTATTTTTATTTTTAAAGCTGATGGCAAAAACGCTTCTCTGTAATCCCGTTTGGTTTAAAGAAGAGAATTAGCGGTTTATATGAGCTATAATGAATTTGTAGAAGTAAACTCCTCTTTTATAACTGGAAGTAACAAGAATCACTGGTGTTTCTTTTGCATTACTTCACTTCTATCTCACGGACCGTCTAATGTTGGTGTTGTTGTATTGAAGTTATAATACTGACACATTCCAGTAGACGGCAGTAATTCACCAAAACCTGTCACCTGCATAGACAAACAGTGTTAGCGCCGTACATTGTGGGAAACAGTAAGGTAGATTGGTCCGTTGCATACTGAGAAATTTTCCTGGATCAGTTGGACATCAGGGGATTTTTACTATACTGCAGATTTTACAAGTTTTTGCATACTGACTACTGCATACTGGATTTCAGCCAAAATAGTAGGCACTGCTAGTGTAGTGGGCGATTTGGAAAACAGGGTCTAAGAATGGAAAATCTTTCTTCATAAGGCGGTAATACATGATCTGACATTGCTCTTCCTAAAGTCGTCACTGATTTTAACCCACACACCGCACACAACGTGCAGGGCAGCCCAGCGCGCCTCTAAAAAGTACTGCGGAGCACTTAGCTTCCAATATAATCTATCAGGCTAATTCCACTGCACGCACTGCTGAAGCGCTGGCGCTGGCCCAGGTGCAAGAAATATGCTTCAGGTCCATTTCCTACGCAGCCACTTCTAAACCTCGTAAATTCAGTGTAGATAAGATAAGGAAGTCACCGTGTGAAGAACCCCGAAGATTCAAAATAAAACACAATGCACAAACTCTCGAACGTAAATTTCCCCAAAATGTTATAAATACGTCACATCTGGAGGCACGTGCATCAGGTAAACAGTCGGTCAGAGGGTCCCAGATGCAACACAAAGGCATGGATGAAGAAAAGCTGATCTTGGAAGTGGAGAAGTTCAACATCCTGCATGATCCCAAACATCCTTTTAATAAGGATACAGGCAGAAAGGACAAGGTGTGGACTGACATATCAAAAGTTTTGGGAGTGGATGGTGATCGTGTGATATCACTATTCATACCAGAGCCTGTGACTCTCCAGGGACCAGCCCTCCAGCCCCCAACTCCCCAGATTGAGCGGTGCAGGGCGCTGCTTCCAGTGGAGTTTGACACTTGGAGCAACACCGCGGTGCTCTGCTGCGCTGTGCGGCTCGTGTGGTGAAATTTAGAGGTAAGTAACATCTGCATCATCTCTTATACTGCTGGCCTGGGTTCATCCTGTAAAGACTTCTTTAGAGGCTGAGTTTGTCTCCGTCTTCTTCCAGATGATTCTCCTAAACATTTGCATTTGCTGTGAAATCTTCGTCAACAAAACTCAAAATTTGAGACGCCCCATCAGGCACCCTGATTAAGCTCCTGCTGAAAAGAGAAGGTCATAAGTCCCAAATATCAGGACTCAGGTTGGACTTGAGTCTCTGTCCTGGACTGGTGTGATAACAGTTAAATCTGCTATGAGGAACTACTGGTTTGTGTTGATTTTGGCACCCCTTGTGCTGAAAGATAAACTTGGCTTTACCTCTGTATATAACAAGAGGTGTTTTATAATAAAGTCTCATTCTGATTCTCTCACAGTAAAATGTGCCCCTCAATGTAAATATTTAATATTGAAAAACAAAAGAAAGACTCTTAATTCAGCATAATGCTGATCCTCTTGTTTGACAACTACTCCCTATAAAGAAATACAATAAAGACATTTTAAAGCTTTTCATCAGTAGTCTTTTATGCCTTTTAAAAGTCATAAACAAGTGTCATTATCAATTTCAGTATTTTCAAAGCAAGTTAAAAACTCCTCACAGGAGCTTTAAGGATGAGAAGTATTCTCAGTTGCAGCCGTCTAATAAAATTTAACCTGACAGCTCCAAAACTCTCCACATCTCTCAGAGATTTGAACGGAAATATGTTTAAATTCTGCCTAATTAAACAGGAATCCTCTCTCTAAGGGGATAAAATCCATCGTTTACAGCTAACATTTCGTTCTTTCATGTTACATCACGACCAACAGAATAAAACGTCAACTCGCATCATGATCAAAAAAAGCTCCAAGCAGAGAGAAGCTGATAAATCCAACGGTGAGAGAGTGTTTGTGTCTGAATGTATCTCTGCCTGTTGTATTTTCTGACACAAGGTACAAACATTTATCTGTGGGAGGCGGAGTTGCCATGGCAGCGGGCTCTCTCATCAGCAGAACACCTGACGCTTCACTACAGTCTCTGCAGACCTCCGAGTCCTGCCGCTCTCTATTAACTCAGAGGGAGAGTGTGAAGAGAGGGGGAGAAGTGACAGATGGAAGTAGTAAATGATCCACCGTGGTCTCTCCTGTCATCTCAAAGCGCTCATTCAGATTTAGCAGGTTGGATTACTCAAACGTACATGCCGGTTTCTATCTGCTCCTACAGAACAACACGTGTTCCAGCTGCAACCAGCATTACACACATGAAGAGTAGGTTCATTTCATACATCCACAGCTTCTATTTATAATGCAGGGTGTGTAGGCAGACCATAATCCAGAGTGGGTAATGATCTGCTCAGTCCAATCAGATCTGACCAATCACAGATCAGAAGGGTTTGGGGTCTGCAGATGTATTAAGAGACATCTTACAGTCTCCAGCCCATGAATAGAGTAAAAGGTGGTCTGAAGGCCTGAAATCAATCCTCACGCCTCTGTCTGAGTTCATGGAGGTTTTGCAAGAAGAGAGAAATTCAGTTTGAATTTTGGGGGCCGTTTGGGCCGACGGCTGAGGATGCGATTATTCTGCAGGAGGGCTTTGAGAAGTTTTCATGGACATTTGATGCATTTTTCTGCTGTGGAAACCTCTCCCCTGTCTGCTGTGAGAGGGAGGAAACTAAAAAATAAAGTTTTGCCTCCACCTTTCATGTCTGCAGGAGGTGTGCGTAGGTTTGGGGGAAGTAATACTGTGAGACTAATGCATCCTCGGCTAGGAGATGTATCCTCTCAGGCCTTGGCGTCTTTATTTTTTCTTCTGCATTGGTGGAAAACCCCTTTAATATATCAACACTTAGTTTATATTTAGATTCCTTTCTATCTTTTTAATCTTTAAGCACATTAACTCTCTGATTATTGTCTGCGGGAGGGTTGGGAGACAATAACATCCACAGTGGACCCTAATTAAATCTTCACTATAAGGGTGTAAAGCTTTTCACATTTTTGCAGGTGTTGTCTGTGAAAAGTAAAACCAAAGAGCAAAGAAAAGCAAATTAAAAGTGGACTCCTGTGGTAGCTCAGCTGGCTGCCCCCTCACAGTAATCTATTCACAAAAGCTCATAAAGGAGACACTAGTCTTAGACTGGAGTTGTTTCATTGACTTTTTTAACTGGTTTCGGTTTTGGAGTTGTTTCTTTTATAGAAAAAGGGACATGATCAGGAAATCCATCAATCAATAAAAACTCTTTAGGTGACCTGCAGAAATCACAGCCCAGAAACTCACCTGTATCCTCTCTGATGCAGTAGGAGAGTCTGAGAGACACAGCACTTAAGAGGGGTTATTTTGCCTTTTTTAGTCTTTATTCTGTCCCTCTGGGGTGCCTGTAATACCTTTGTATTATTGACTGCTCAAAAAAAAAATCCCTATGATTCTCACCCTGGTGTTTTCTTTAACCCTTATTTCAGCCTCTGTCTGAATGTGGCGTTTAGCGGCTTTCTTTCCAAGGCTGCCCGCCCCACAAACTCCCTTCACTGTGATTGGCTAGCCCTCTGGAGGTCTGTCAGGGGTGGAGCTATGAACAGACCTTGGTGTTTGAGGCCCCTCTCTCTAACATGTCATGTTAAGAGATTCTCATGCAATGACCTCATCGTTTCAGCAAGTCTCCTGAAGATCTGGTTATTTCTAAAACATATGTATGAATATGTAGAGGTTTGAAAATCTGCACACGCTTGGGGTGAATTCCAATTCCTCCCTTAACCAAGTGTTAAGGGCTATTTCGTGACTTACAAATGGGACACCCCTTAAAAGCTGTTATGTCTTCAGACTGTGGGGGCAGCACTCTACCCAAGCTGCATTCAGTCTGCCAATTTAAAAAAAAATAAAGAAAAAGAAAAAGAAGCTCTGTAGTCCCTGAAATGACATAGGGACAACATTGTTTATTATTCCTCATATTAGCAATTGTAACCCTGTCAGTTTCATCATGAGCTAGAAACAGCTATCACCGACGGGTCTGCGGGTTTTTTGTTGCCTGACAGAGAGAAAAGACCGCTCTGTTTATCTTAGTAACATTAGCTAAATACAGTAGAGTATACATCAGTCCTCCGTTGATATACAGTGTGCAGGGCCCATTCATATTCTACGTGTGTTTGTCCATTTCGTCCGTCGGCCCATAATCGTAAGATGTGCTGTATTTTCATGCAAAATACGGACGAAATGTTCCATCCATCTCCGCTACTGTAACTTTAGGTTATGACTGAAGCTGTGCACAGAAACCGGGACCGCCAGTCCGGCTGGCAAACATGAAATGAATGTTATGCAATAATGAGGTCAATAATCCGTGAAGAGGGCTTAAATAAGATGATACAATGGTTTTCGTAATATGTTTCTATTTCATATTGATGAAAATACTTCATTTGTAGCTCGTTCTTTTCGCCGCTTTGGACGCCATGTTGGTTGCGTGAAGCTGGTGAAAATACGCAATGCATTCTCGGTAGCCCTTACTCTCGAGGGTGGTGCCAGGAAATCTCAATTTGAGGAGCCGTACAGCCCTCAAACTTGTCCCTTAACTTGACATTCTTAGAATCAAGACAGCGCTGGCACTTCGTGAGATCGCACATTTTTGAGATCAAGGGTTAAGTTCGAGGGTAAAAGGAGGAATTGGAATTCACCCTTGGTCTGCACATCCAGCATTAACACTTTGGCCCATCAATCATAGTCTTGCCACTTTGAATATGAGTCTGGGAGAATATAATTCCAGTTAGAAAAACCTGTGATGACAGTTTATTTTTGTATCAGGATGTCCAGTTATCGAGCCCAACCTCTTAAACCCTGCTCCTCAGATGTGAAGCAGTGTGCTTTGTGTGTGTGTGTGTGTGTGTGTGTACAGCAGAAGCGTTAGCATTATGATGAGCATGGAGCTAAAAGCATTACATGCAGAGCGTGTTTCTCCAGTCACGACTCTGATGTGGCTGTGAGGAGTCGTCTGGACCGCTCTTAGCGCTCTCTGCTCGACAACCATCACCTTTTGAGAACACTGATGTTTAAAATTCAGCTCGATTTTCTCTCACACAATGGAGGGCCAGCTTGTCTTTGGACACACGCATCAGAGTGTCACCAATTATAATTTAACAAGCTCAGATCATTTAAAATGAAAAGATTTGATGGTCTTTAGGATATAAAATCATTACATTTTGGTAAAATCACAGATATCTAGAGTCTTAATGAGATAAAATGAAGTCTAAATGTAACTTATTGTTCATCATTCAGCATTCACAATGAGGCAGATCCGTCTGAAGATTAACCAGGATGAATGTATCCCTGGTTAAATGCCCCTTCATTATTTCCATTGTTAAATGTATCTCCCTTTTCTTCCTTCTTTATTACCGTCCTCCACAATCTCTGTCCACTTTCTATTTCCGTCCGTTCATCTGTCTGCAGAGCGTGCAGCCCCAGATGTCCGTTCAGTGGCAGGTCATTACACGACCGTGAGCCTCCTAATGAGCCCATTAGACGCTGCAGGCCTTTCCTTCCTCTCTTACTCACCGACCTCTCCTTCCCTCTCTGCTCCACTCCTCCGTACTTTCCCAGTTAATCAAATTGCATTCTCCTGTTACCCCCTGATCACCCAGATCAATTATCACCTTTGTTTCATCTCCTTTTACGTCTCCCCTTCTCCAATCTGTACTCATGGGAAGTGAGTGAGGGATAACAGTAACAATGTTTCAAATTATGTCAGATACCAAACCTCTGTTTTTGCTAGACGCTGGAGCAGATCGAGCAGGACAGAAAGTCAGACACTTGAAAACTATTCAAACATCTTGGGACTTTCAAAATAATGTGTCAATGGCAGATTGTATTGTGACTTCATAGGATTCAAATGGTTTGAGGTTTTACAAGGAGAGGATCACCATTGGGATGGGAATCCAGGGAACTCCTCAGTCTGTGGCTCCAGCTGTCTGGGGGTCCTGTTACACCCCAGACTGAACACACAGGCAAACAGCAAAACGAAGAGTAGAGCATCGTCCTGTCCTGCAATCCAGGCACCAACAGCAGACCTGGTGTAAGCATCACTAAGGTGCTGATCTCTACAAAGT
The DNA here is from genome assembly GCF_033239565.1 of Halichoeres trimaculatus. Taxonomy (NCBI): domain Eukaryota; kingdom Metazoa; phylum Chordata; class Actinopteri; order Labriformes; family Labridae; genus Halichoeres; species Halichoeres trimaculatus. The sequence continues at coordinate 11,263,093 of NW_027437188.1, forward strand.
CATCTCAACCAGAAGAGGAAGTAACAACAGCAACGATGATCAATGGTGAGCCGTTCAGGGCAGCTATGCCTCAGTGGTGGCGTCTATAAATTGGAAAGTTGGGGCATTGGTCCAGCTATGGCAGTCATATGTTGAAGTTTTGATCAACACATTGAACCTGAAATTCCTCAGTTTAGTGGTGTTATTACCCAAAGGCACATGAGCCAGTGTACAGCTCAGGAAAATGAGGAGGGAAGTTATATTCAGGAGGGCATCTGATGTAAAAATGGGCCAAACTGTCAAACTGAACATGAATCAGAAACAAGTGATCTACTTTTCTGGCCAGACGCAAAAGTTTAAAGTTTCAAAATTTGCCTCATTTCTTTCCAAAGGTTTGACAACGCCAAAGCTCTGAGAAGGAGAGCTGAATGATGACATGTTAACAGAGATATTTTATTCTGTTTACCTTCAATAAAAGTGCTCTTATCTTTCACGAGTCAACTTCATCATGCAGAGGTAAGAAGTCTTTCATGATTCAGCCCAACATTACATGTTGTTCATACTGATTTGGGCTTTGTCTGAATGAGAGCACAGCAGAGAGAGGAGATGCTAAGGTCTAAGGGTGGGAGAGAAAAATCAAAATCGATATATCAGGACTTTTTGTTTGACAATATCAAAGTCTGGAGTCTTGGAAAAAAAAAAAAAAAAATATATATATATATATATATATATATATATATATATATATATATATATATATATATATATATATATATATATATATATATTTATATATTTATATATTTATCTATTTATTTATTCATTTATACATATTTTTTTCAAATTCAAATTCTTTGTTTCAGTCTTTGTTTATAAACTAAATTGAAAAATGTTACCACTTTTCTCCAGCGGAGGGCGAATTGTTTTTCTCTGACTCAAATGACGCGTTTTTTAAAGTAGATATGGCTCCTGATACAGTCTGTAGACAGTATTATCATCTTTTAACTTTTTCACATGGTCTGATTTTACAAAAGCAAACTTAAAATCTCAAAAATTGTAAATATCGAAGAATCGCAATTTAATTCAAATCAGCAGCCCAAAAATTGAAATTAAATCAAATCACAAGAATAGCATATTGTCTCATCCCTACTAACATCTCTAGAGTAAGACTCAAAACAAAGGAGTTTACTGCACAGAGCTGTAAAACTTTATGGGTTTGAGTCGTTGGACTCTAATTTCGTGGCGCAGCGTGCAGGGGGCACAAGCCTGGCGCACCCTGCGCTAATATCGTGTGGCGCACCACGGTGTGCTGCCAAATTGACAATTTGGTAGACCGTCTGCGCAGAGATGGGTGTGACGGCGCACCAGGGGGAGGTGTCAGCAGATTCATGTTGGCGCAGTGACAATTTCGTGCCAAAAAAGTGCGCTGAAAGCTCGCCAGCTCCAACCTGGTCTATCCTCGGCGCAAAACGGAGTGCACCACCCGCAGCTGTAATTTGGTGACATCTTACAATTAAACAATAAACAGCCATAACATCTGATACTGAGTATATATCTGGCTTCTCTCATTTCATTTAATTCAAAGAAAAGAGGGAGAGAAAAGACGAAGAATAAAGAGACAGAATAAATGTATGTCACTCAGGATTAACCTGTGATTTCCCATATTTCTCTGTTTTAGTTACCCACTCGCGGCCTTTCTTCCCCTCTGTCATTTGCGCAGAGGGAGGCGTGGACGCGCTCCTCTGCACTCCTCTGCGCCTTGACTGTGCCTCTCTTGGCACTGCGGGAAACTTGCAAAGTGCGCTGGTCACACCCTGTCCATGCGGCAAAGGTCGGCGCTGCGCTGCCTGCGCTGCCTGCGCTGCCTGCGCTTGCGCCTGGTCTACGAAATTAGAGCCCTTTGAGTGTTTGGGTTGAAGCTGAGCAGATATCAGGAGCACAGTTCACAGTACCACTCTCTGAGTTCTTTGTCCCACCAGTAAGAAATTTTAATGCTTTTACTTGGTTTCAATGCACAAAGTGTCTAAAGTACTGATGTATCGATAAAAAGGCATTAAAGCAGACTGAGCAGCTGTTTCTCCTTCTTTAAATAGATTTCCTACTTAGATTTTGTTCTTATTCAAACCGCGACTTTTCTGACTCCAAACACTGAGGCTGGTAAAAGTCTTTCTCCAGAGTGTCGACATAATGACAGTTTAATAAGCTTCGGTGCTTTGGCTTCATCCATAATTACCCATTAGTCTCTTAATTACAGGCTGTACAGTTAATTGAAGACTGAATATTTTAGGGCAGCTCGTGTTCAAAAGATGGAAGACTATTCTGGTTTCACATGAATATTTAAGTTCTTCATTTTTGGCTCGACATGAAGGAAAAATGGAGCTGGTGAAGATGGTGGTAGCTTTTTAATGACTGTATTTTTGGTGCTCTATTAATAACACATCTCCAGCACATGTGAAGACATGGGATCTTTTAGGACACAGGTTAAGGCTTTCATTATAATAGCACACAGAGCGAGGTAATGTGCAAGAAACTCAGTCAACTACAGCAAAGAGAAACCTCACATAAAACAAATTGACTCCCCCATTTGAGAGGCTAATGAGGGTGAGTTATGTGATCAACTGAAATGTTGTGACGAAGTTTTGAAATCCTACACACAGACACAGTTACACAACAGAGGAGTCCAACCACGCAGAGAGACGAGCCAACAAACATCCTGCAGGTTCCTATCTATAACCAGGGTGCCACCATCGCCCACTGACATCTCACTGACCATCCAGGGAAACAGACTCATCAGCATTACTAATAAAAGAGGATAAAATATGACGAGAAAAGACTTTTCATCAGCTGATTCGTTGGTTTTATGTTATCGTTGGCAGAAACCAATACAGCCAACCACAGAGTCTGTAAGATGCTTTAGTTTATTCAGAAAACTTGAAAACCTACCTACATTTATTCATGGCGTCCCTTTGGTCTGGTTTGTTTTTGTCATTCCATCTGATTATTTTTCTGCTCCATCTTTTTTGTGTTGTGCTTCAAGAGCAATCAGACAGCCATCCAGACGTCCAAATGTGAATCACAGATGGATCAAAATCCAATTTCTGAAACCAACTCAGCGTACCAGCCTGATGTGGAAAAGATGATACCACATCTGTCACTCTGAGACACAATCTCAATGAAACCCAAGAGGAGCTAAGTCAGCGAGAGATGAGTGGAGGTCACGGTCAGCTGGAGTGCCAGTAATATTTCCTCTAAATATAATGTCAGAGGGAGGAACCCGTCATGAACGCACAGGGTCCGCAGAAAAATGTGATGTTTTAGAGTCAATCTAATGAAATACTAGGAATCAGTGAAATATCTATGTTTTTATCCATGTGTTAAAAGACAGTTTCTTGTAATTACCAAAGACTGGGAAGGGTGTCGAAGCTGAAAGGTAAAAGGTAACTTTTGATTAAACTGAGCTGGAAAATATTTTTTCTTAAAGGGGACATATCATGCTGATCCCTGATTTAATACTTACATATAAAATAATAAATTTGAAAACAAGACCTTTCACCCCCTGAATTTTCAAAAAATGAGATATTGTATTTTTTCTGATATCCTAGAACAAGATTTGATGCCTCTGAAAATAGGTCAATGACATTTGGCTGCAAGATTTTGACCTTCATGACGACACGAGGATCCTTTCTTTTTATTGGAGTAATCTGATAAAGCAGCTCCTCCTCTGTGATGTCAGTTAGTCACACAACCGCCACCGAGGGATACACCCACCAAGAGCCGAGTATAAACGTATAAACTATACATGTTACAGTACCGGTTTGACTCACCACACTGACGCGTCCTGAGATGATCTGTGTCGAGGTGGATTTTCTTCCTCCTGAGCTGCAGAACCGTCCGAGTCTGACTCGGGGTCCAATACAAAAGGACGTGTCCTACACTCTGCCATTTTATTAGTGCTATCAATGCCTTACGGTGAAGTTTTGGCAAACAGCAAACTCGCTCGGTCTGCTCCATCCAATATGGCGATTTTGTAAATACTGCCATGCTGCAAAAACCACCCCCTGGCTCTACCCCCTCGGCCCCTCTAATAGAACTGACCAATCAGAGCACAAAGGGCTGTGACGTTGCGAGGTTACTGGAGGTCATTCTGGAAACGGAGCGTTTCAACGAGATCTTCAGAATGGCCTAAACTGAGGATATTGAGAATGCTATTGTGAGGCAATGAAGGAACTAAATGACTTGTACTGAGGGCAGAAATGCTTTACAGGCATCCTAGTCTGGCATAGTGAAAAGGAGAAACAAGCATATGTCCCCTTTAAGGTAATTTTTTAACCCTGATGTGGATGCAAACATTCTGCTACAGAGTGAAGCTGTTTTAGTAAATGTCATGCATGATGAGAAATTTTGAATCTTGCTGCACACACCGGGCCTGAATGTGTCTGTTTTTATCTCCTCCTCTACGGCTGTGGTATCCGACTCTCCTCTGATGAAACAGGATTGACTCTGACCCTCATTAGCAGAAGAAGAGACACAACGAACAGGTGTCAGGCGGAGAGGACAGTGGCTGTTTCCCAAAGCCCAGGTACCTTGCCTTGCCTTGCCTTGGAAGGCAGTGCCTCCAAAGCCACTTCCTTTCAATCCAAGGCAAGTGTCCTGCCTCTGCTCAAAAGGAGATGCTAATGGAACAGTCTACAAAGGCATATTTTGGGAGGAGCTCAGACGGCTTCAAATATTGTCATAACTTGCCACTTTTCTACACTTTCTGCTTTTTTATTGTCACATCATTGACACTCTGCAGGTGCAGCTTCTCAGTAATTATAGTTACGTGAGTGACACACAAAAGAGTTAAGTGGTGGACATGGTATAAGTTGTTATTTTCAGAGGTGTATTTTGTTACTTACATTTAATTTGGAATTTACCACACGCCTCCGCTGGTGCGTCTTTTCCTTCCATTTTTTTTCCCTATTTTGTAGATTCACGCGTTGCATGTTGGGTATTTATAGCCATGGCAAGGCAGCGAAGGATACACCTGGGTATCCTTGGTCAATTAGCCACATGCTAACCAAACGGAGGACATATGCCTCCGGAGGACATGAACATTGGAACAGCACTTGGGCAGCGACTGATGATGTGGATGCCTGCCCACACCCACCCCACGCCCACATCAGACCAAGGCAAGGCAAGGTACCTGGGCTTTGGGAAACAGCCAGTGTGTGTGTGTGTGGTTGGGGAGGGTGACTCATACCTGCTCTGACATCACTGGTCATCATAATCATCTGACCTTTGACCCCCTGCACCTTGAACTGAGAGCTCTGAGCTCTGAGGCTAGCATCGCTGTAGGGCTGACGTCATGATGTTCTCCTGCAGTTTCTCTGGGAGTGGGACTCACACTGTCTGATACCCCGGAGTGACACTGACATGCTGCGTGGCATTTACAGAGCAGAGCAGTCTGTGTGCAGGGTGAGCTCAGATGAAAACATACGTGATGAATGTCATAGTGTTACGTAACATCAGGCAAAACCAGCTGCACGATATGACTGAGTGTTAATTCTGATCAGAAAAATCCAAACAGGAGCTTTTTTTCTAGAAAGCAACAAGTAAAAAAAACAAGACAGAAGTTTTGTTTCCAAGAAAACAACCTAAAGCAGAAGATGATGTCACAGCTGTCACACTCTCTCCTTCTCTCTCTCTCTCACACACACATGCACACACACACACACACACACACAAGGCCACACACGGTCCAATCCGCACATACAAACCCAGCACACAGTAATGGTTCAAAGCTGTGTCATAATTTGCTTAAGGGGGTCATCTGGTCACCGAGCAGGGTTTGTACGATGACTCATAGCGATCCGTCTCAGGAAAATGACCTAATGCTAACATCAGGGAGGAAACAGCTTCCACCATGATAAACAGAAAACACAGGAGCAGAACTGCTGGAGTGGATCAAAAGAGATTTGTGACAAAATCTTTTCTGTCTTTCTTTCAGGGAAAATAAAAACTTCACTGACCTCCCAGCAGCAGGTCCCCACATTAAAAATATCCAGAGAGCTTATCATTAATAAAAAGAAATGAATTTTTCTTTACATCGAGCAAATTCAAAACACTGTGCTTCCTTTTGTAAAGTCAAGCTGCATCCACCTAAAGCTGCTTATTTAAGAAGAATTGCAGCTCCTTGAGTGGCCGGTCGAGGCTGGCTCCAAACTTGAGTCAATCACAATCACAGTTCATATTTTATCCATTCCATTTTTTTTCAGGAGAAATTTACACATTCAAAGCCTGTTAAAAAAAAAAGTTTGGCTCTCTCAAGCTTATTCAGCTCAGTGGATTAAACTGTTTTAACATTTAAAGTTTGCATAACTAGGGGCGTGGTCTCTATATGAGCTGCTAGCTTGTGCAAGGTGTCACCTCAGTTTTAAAGGACATTGAAGCGGCACAAAGGTTTCACAATAACTTAATTAAGATGACTGGGGATTTAGAATGGTGCTTTGTTTGTGTGTGTCTTTGCTCAAGGACTGTCTGGCCTTCTTTCCCTCAGGTGCGTATGAAATACACTTTTAATGATAGTCTTTGTTGTTTTTTGCTCTGAGACCTAAAACTCAGGACATAGTTCAATGATTTTCAACAGAATAAGATTGGAACATTGAAGGTATATGCTGTCAGTAAATCAGCCCAAATCGGTATCAACAGGTCAAGCTTTTTAAAGATCAGTGATCGGATAGAAATTTGTGATTGTGTACCCCTACTTTTGAGGTCATGTTTTACAGCTGTTTATGGACATAAGGTAGGGTACTGCATCCTGGATAGCTTACAGCCAATCACAAGGCTAACATTAAGGGCTCTAATTTCATGGCGCTGCGCAGGGGGCGCAAGCCTGGCGCAGCCTGCGCAGTGCTAATTTCGTGCGGCGCACCGACTTGCGCTGCCAATTTGACAATTTGGTAGACCGTCTGCACAGAGAAAGGTGTGACTGCGCGCCTGGGGGAGTTGACAGCGCACCAGGGGGAGGTGTCAGCAGATTCATGTTGGCGCAGCGACAATTTTGTGCCAAAAAAGTGCGCTGAAAGCTCGCCAGCTCAAACCTGGTCTATCCTCGGCGCAAAGCGGAGCGCACCCTCCGCAGCTGTAATTTGGTGACAGGCGCACATGTGCGCACATGCCATCAAAGCCTCAGAGGCAGGTTTCCAGAGTGTCAGGCACATTTTAACGCAATTAACAATCACAGCAATCACTATTTAATGTAACTGTCTGAACCAGCATATACATTTATATCTATATTAACTGTCCCGTCACATCTGATGTCAGATTAAAGCCGTTTGTCATAATGGAAAGTTAACCTGACGGCAGCTGGAAGTTTGATGCACATCTTACAATTAAACAATAAACAGCATTAACATCTGATACTGAGTATATATCTGGCTTCTCTCATTTTATTTAATTCAAAGAAAAGAGGGAGAGAAAAGACAAAGAAAAATGAGACAAAATAAATGTATGTCGCTCAGGATTTACCCGTGATTTCCCATATTTCTCTGTTTTAGTCTTTATTTTTAACGTGATCTAAAAGGATGGAGTACATTATTGTAAGGAGGATGAGGTGGAGACACCGGGAGAGTATACAGTATATCACCAAAGGTTCTGCTATTTGGCGATGACAAACCAGGAGTGCAGGTGGATCAAAAGTATTCTGAATGGATAAGCCAGCTGTGTTACTGTCTCTTCATTTTGTACTTCTATTAATGACAAAGGAACAGATTAAATCTGTTCGGGAGCTGACCCACAAGGTGACGCGCTTCGTGTCCTCCGATGTGCCCCGCTATCAATTCTCCTGCTGCAGGGACAGCGGCTCTGACCGTCTCCGCTACCGGGTCTTTCCAGCATACCCTCTGCTGTGCTGGGGATCACTCAGACCAATCAGACGCTGCGCCTCTGTCGCAGGGCCTTTAAAGGCAAGGAGAGGCTCTCATTTGATTGGTGAAAACAGCGCTTGGCTGTGTTAAACCCACTCGCGACTTTTCTCCTCCCTCTCTGCCATTTTCGCGGAGGGAGGCGTGGAGGCGCACCTCTGCCCTCCTCTGCCCTCCTCTGCACCTTGACTGCGCCTCTCTTAGCACTGCAGGAAATTTGCAAAGTGCGTTGGCCACGCCCTGTCCGCGCGGCGAAGGCCAGCGCAGGGCAGGTGCGCCTGTGCTTGCGCCTGGTCTACAAAATTATAGCCCTAAGAGTCAAACAACCAATGTTTTTTTTCAAAGTTTGGCCCCCCTGGGGGGGCACCAGGAGGCACTAGGGGGCCCTCAGAAAATTGGAGGAAAGGGAAAAAAATAGAAACTGGTGTATTTTTTTATAACAATTTGTCCTGAACATGTAACATGTCAAGTGTCATAATGTGGTGATGTTGTTCATGATTTCTTATTCTTAACAATAATTAAAAAGTGAGTAAAAGTTAACAAATTCATTCTTATAGGTGACATTTCTTTTCATATTTTAAATTATAGTCTGTTGGTTTCCAACCGGGGTCCCTAGCCAGAAGCAAATGCTGTTTGAGGGGCCTAGGCATAGTAAAGTTTGGAAACCCCTGGTGTACAGTATTAATCAACTCCTCCCTGACTGAAGATGCTGATCATCCAATTGTCCATCAAAATCATTCTGACATTTTTCTGATTCTTCATGCATTTTTCTTTGAGTTATGTGGTGTGTTCAGCCTGCCTGTCTCCTGCCATTTTATAACACTTCACAAGCACACACCTGCATCCTCTACAATCCTTCATTTCCACTCTTACATGTCCCAAACACATAGACATTATGTCTCTGCACGTCAAACTTAACAGATGTAATAAAGTCCAGAGCTCAGACAGGATTTAAAATCCTCTCAAAACTTTTTAAAGCATTAAGTATATTTTGTATCACTTTTTTCTTTTCTGTTTTGTGTCCTGTATGTTAGGCTCTAAATGATGCTAGGGTGTAACTGCTAATCTGATGCTGCAGCTGAGTCTGCTCTGTGACTGACTGGAAGCTGTGACTCACACACTGCAAGACCAAGCATCCGGTCAGGAGAGGCAACCCCTCTGTTACACACACACACACACACACACACACACACACACACACACACACACACACACACACACACACACACACATACACACACACACACACACACACACATACACACGCAGACGTGTCCGGGACTCAGAAAGCCTGGTTTCTGTACAGCCTGTCTCTGAAATTGGTTTCCATTAGCTCCACTGTGATTATTAACTTTCCATTGATGCAGCAGCTCAGTGACGTCAAACTAAGTCCTTGACGGAGACGCAGCACCCAACCACCTGCTGGGCTGCTCAACAAGTGTGTGTGAGGCTGTGCGAGTGTGTGTGCTCAGGACAGGAGAAAAAAGGAAGACGATCTGTTTTTGTGTGAGTGTATTGACAGAAAATCCGACTCACTGCACAGAGCGATGATGTGGCTGCTGTCTTCGTGGACAAACTTCTTTGTCACGGCTTCCTCCATGATCTGCTTCACCTGCAAAACAAAGAAAATCAGAGTGTGAGAGTGTGTGTGTAATCATTGACAGGGTGTTTACAGAGAGCTTTTGGTGCGATTCATGCTTCTCAACAGGAAAAGCTGACGAACCAAAGTCTGTGATTTATTTTATTTTTAATTCAGCTCAAAAAGTTGCAGTCACAAGTTTACACCTGTTTACTTATATTCAATGCAACATTAACAGCATTTTCTTTGATTCAGACCTAACAGGTTTTTTATGGTCTGTATGCATTTGCTTTGTATTGTTACAGATTTAAAGATCCCTATAAGAGCTCAAAAAGTACTGTTCTCATATTCTTTCATGAGAATTGCTCTGTAAAATGTCTGTTTCAGGTAAAATGACACCATTACTTACAAAAACCACCTCTATAATAATCTGCATCAGCCATAAAAGAGGAAATAATCTGAGGGTAAATCATAGAAACGACTCCTAAATGTGACACAGTCCCTGCAGTAATAATCTGAATTGGTTTATTAAAGTTCTGTTTCTGCTTCTTCCCCGGGCCGACTCGTCGGACATCAGACCGCACTCTCAGAGATCCTCAGAGACCTCACAGTGTTGCCCACACCATCGAACTGACAGAAACAGCACAGCAATTAGCACTCAGCAGAGAGGAAATGTTGGAAAGCTTACATCAAACGCCTTCAGGACTCCTACGGCTTGACAAACTGAAGTTTTCAATATTTTCTACAGTGCTAGCTCAGATTTAGTGCCACAGGAGTTTACATCCAACGAGGAGTTTATCTAATGATGCATTACATCGTCAAAGAGTGAGGAAAAGCTGTAAGGTAATGTCGATTAATGACATAATGAGGTTTATAATACACACAGAGACATTTGTGCCTAGTGACAGTTCAGTAAGAAACTCAGAAGTAATGACGTAATTTTACCATTGTGGTTTACTACGGTTTTGAAGCCAAAATACCCCTGTCACAGGCACCGCCATGGTGCAGCCAGAATCTGTGTCTGACTACAAAGGACTCTGAGGCCATGTCCACACGGAGCCAGGAAAAACCACATATATTTTTATACCTTTACGCCTGTCATCCACACGAGACCATTTTACGTCACTAAAAACAATGTTTTCTGAAAATTCCGGCCACTTCCAAGTCGCACTTACTGGTAGATTTGCCCGCTGTGAGTGGACAAAAGTATTTTTAAAAACAAATGCAGGGGGGGATGCTTGTTTATGAAAATACCAAGCTATGTGTGAACATGGCCTAAGAGAATCTGAGTGGAGCCAGGTCAGAATGGAAATGAAAATAATGCAATCTCCAAATTTAGTTAATGATATTTTCAAAGTGCAATATAATATAATATAATATAATATAATATAATATAATATAATATAATATAATATAATATAATATAATATAATATAATAAGCCAGTTGAATAAATCTGAGTGAATCATTTTACTGGAACTAAAAATATGTAACTCCATAAAGTTTCGTTTAGAAAAAAAGGTTCCTCAACTTTACCTGATTGAAATTTTCCCCTATTTGAATTCAAATTTCAAAAATCCAACTTAAATTCTGCTTGAATCATTATACTGATGTCATTTTATGCATCAAAGGGTTGGATTCAACATTAATAGAATGATTCAGAGGAGAAATCAGAATATCAAGCTATATTTTCTGTATTGAGACATAGCCTTCAAATATTGAGATATTGGGTTTTGGCCATCTCGTGCAGCCCTACTTGAACGTCTGTCCAACTGTCAATACCGCCGTCGACAGGTGATGATGCAGCTGGCTCAAGCACGTTGGTGAGGGCTAAGCACTCGAAGGTTTGGGCAAACTTTAGTAAAGTTAATGAAAACTCGTCCCGAAGCAATCTTTGTCAGAGAGGAGTTGCATCCAAGGAGGGAAATACTGGCAACATGATATATCACAGCCCGAGTTCTCTGGTCTGCCCTCTAGAGGAGTCCCTCGGTAAGACACAGAATACAGGTGTTCTGAACAAAGAAACGAGTCATTGAGACAAGAATGATTTTTGTTTGTCTGCCTTTTGATCTGGAAGCTTATGAGGATTGACTCTCTTTTGGGACCAGCCTCAAGTGGCCTCTCTGAGAACTGCAGGTTGACTGTTCAGTTATATTTACCATCTCCAACAGTCATACTATAATAACGTCACCTTCACACACAAAGCAGCAGGTTAAAAGATAAGGGGTTATTTCATTTTCCTTTTATCCAAGGATAACTGCAAGATCTCAGCACACCTGAAGGCATGGGTGCATAGGAAGAGGGTGTAACCCAAAGCATGTCCACAAACGTGTCCAGAAGTTTTCTTTTATCAAAAGGAGTGAAAACGTCTTATTCAGAGAGCTTTTGTCTTCACTGCCATTAACCATAGCTCATAATTAGAATGAAAGAGCAATGTTGTGGGAACATCTGATTAAATAAACATAAATATAACAGAATTATGCAGCTTCCTCTTGACACTGTGACAGCTCCTTATAACAGCTCTGACGGTGTCGCCCAAACATCCGCACCACTGACTTCCAATTAATACCCCGACTCCGGAAACCTTCCGACGAGTGTTTGTGCTGCGTCCCCGAGGAGGAGAGGCTGAGTGAGTTCAACAACACTGACTCAGAGCGTGCTCGCTCCTCTAACTCTGCTCTCTCTGCAGAATTAATGTCGTCAGTAATTAAAGCCAGGCCTGTCTGACACCTCCGCCTTGCTTGGGTCTAATTGATAAACAGGATGAATTTAATTGCTCAGTTGTATGATAATAAAAGTCAGACCACGGCAGCACTCAGTTCAAACTTTTCCCTCCTGCCTTGTGAGAGTGGGGGAGGTTGAAGCTGTCATTTTTCTGTCAGTGGCAGGCCCACCCACCAAAGACAGGCCAGCATTAAGACCCATCATCCTTCACATGAGCCATGACAACCAATATATGATTATAATCTTCATATTCTCAAAAAGTATATTTCATTTTTAAAATCTTCAATGAAATCAGTCTTGTTTTAAATGTAAGGAGGAGAAACAGGTGTGAACATACAAGCTGCCATGTCTTTGTTACATGAAGCACTTCATATCATTTTGAAAGATGAAGCAGATCAGACAATGGAGCTGTAATCAACCTGAGGCACAACAACTCTCCACCATCTCCATGGCATCGTACTGCAGCCTTCACCTTTGACCTGCCCGTAGAAAAGGAAATACACCTCAATAGAGAAACATACAGAGCGCAGAGCTATAGTGACATTCACTGGTATTATGTGACAATACAATGCTGGTAACCACGACAAACCTGCAGCTTCATGTTTCTGTTGTAGAAAAAAATATATCATTAAGATGATAAATAAATGAACCATTTTAAGCCAGAATCAGGTCAAATGTGACTTTTTTTCATCTGCCTTGTGTCACTTTCAGGACACGTTCACAGAGAACAAATAAAACCATTCAATACCAGCTTTATGAACAGCTCCAGACTGAAATCTACACCACTGAGTTGGACAGTCAGAAAAAATCTGGTCCGACTGGATTTTGACAGTTTCTGTTTCTACATACCAGACCCCACACACCTATGAAGAACATTTAAAACCTCTGATAACAGAAACAAGGAAGTACTATTTCAATTAAAGGTGTCTGTCAAAAAACATGTTGACATGAAAGTGTTGACATTCAGAGTAAAAAGACCTCAACTTAATATCACTTTGATACAACTCTTCAACACGTGCTGTTTATTTTATTTTAGTAACTGCATTTTGGTTTATTAAATATGATTTTCCAAGGCAGGGAGAGCAGCAGCAAAGAGCTTGGTTTTGTGTTCAGAATCATTTATTTGCTTCAGTAAATTGAATTCCTCTGTTCTGGGAGCTTCCTGCACCTCTACATGCCAAAGCAAATGCAGGGAGAGCATCAGCTAAGATCTCTGGGGTACAGAACAGAGCAACCCTGGTAAAATGAGACACAGCACACGGAAAGGGCTGAAGTGGAGGTGGGCTAAAGAGATGCTTACAGCAGGAAGAGTCGGCACGAGGAAGACGTTCGCTGGTGTGGATGTGTGGATGTAATCAGCAGAGCCATCAGCTGATGGAGCTTGTGTTTAAAGAATGGAGAGAAAAAGAGTCACAGCACACTGACTTCCTATTGGCTGTCCTCTGTGGCTGATAGGGGAGGTGGTGGGCTGGCTTAGTCAGAAGTTATGGTGCGTTCGATGCAACGTGTAACTTGTATGTTTCCCAGTTGAAATCTTCGAGTTTCAAACTAAAGGCGTTCCAGGCAATTTACGACTTAGGTTTGAGCGCAAGGAATTCTGGGATGTAAACAAACCAGCATGGTAGAAATTCTAAGATTTATGCCTGGTCATTTCAATTACCCAAGGAGCCTGCAAGTTCTTTATTTAAGTGAAACAGAGGAGGGGGACCTGCGCATGAGGCATTTACTTTATATTACACGGTATATGTCGTTATTTTAAAGAGTATTTTTTGTTGATTAATGCACTGAACGCCAGAGTTGCTGCCAATGTGCAATGTGTGAACATCAGACAAGAAGTTTACACTTGTAGCCAAGTGATGACAGCTCTCTCTCTCTCTCTCTTTCTCTCTCTCTCTCTCTCTCTCCCTCCCTCCCTCTCTCTTTCTCTCTATTAGCTATTTCGTGTTAGCCACACATTTCTCCACCGTCTCGGACACATAACAGATTATAGTACATAATCGTGTGTGTAAATTGTGATCGCATCATTTGAATTCACTTTACATTGTTGTAAAGTCTATTTCTCACCGAGTGTCACGCGCAGCACCACCGCATCCAGCATCCATAGAGGCTGCCATATTGTTTTGGCACAGATGTGGCATCACAAGTTGTAACTCGGAGTACATTGATCCGGTATGAGTTCACAGGTCGTAAGTTACGAGTTTGACTGCCGTTCCAGGGCATTTTCACGAGTTACAGGTGGGAAATACATGAGTTACGGGTTGCCTCGAACGCACCATTAGTTGGGGAAAAGGTGTGGCTAAGTTAATGAACAGGAGGGGGCCAGGTGTGAAAGTTCTGAGAAGATCGTTGCTGAAGAACCCTTTAGTTCTGAGTTTTGCTTATGTAATAAAACCGAAGCCAACGGATCAGGGCTGAATGAGAGCTGCATGCCTACCTTTTCTTCTCAAGCAAACAGTCAAATATATGCACGGCCATCCAAGTCTTGAATACCCTAGACCAGTGGTTTATTAAAGTGTGGGGCATGCTTCCCTTCCCTCACAGTTGAGGCACGTGCCAACACATATGAACCCATGAGACCCCCGGGAATTGAACAGTTCAGGCTCTCTGGGGATCTCTTGTATCAACAAAGGGGTCTCAGACCCTCGACCCCCCGTATTTTGCACGGTGATGAAGACAGATATGTAAAGTTGGGCTTTTCTGAGACCGGATGCTTCGAGGCCACCATGTGTGGGGTTGGTTGACCGTAAATTTGTAATCTACTATTTGTGTTTGAAAATCTTTTCCAAATGGTATCCTTAAGAAGAATTTTGTACATACTAAAAGCAGCTCTGTTCATGATTTATCTGTAATTCCATTATGTTTTAATTATCTCTTTTAGATTAAAATTGTATTCTTTGCTGCCACAGTGGACATGTTTTCTGTCCTGGTTCAAGAGCTGTCATCTCGTTTTATTTCCATATTTGAAGTTAGTACAGCTGTTATAGTAATAAGCATTGACCCAAATTAATCTCATTCTTACCTACTTCCACTAAAATGTGGGAGAATGCATTAGGACTCAATGTTCAAAATAAACACTTAAATCTTTGGGGTTGAAACCCAGAGTGGAAAATATATTTATTTTATCAGTAGTATTTGTTATTAATATAGGGGAGGCCCCGGTGACTTCATGTTCTCCCCTAAGTGAGGTTCACTGTCTCACACTTTGAAAACACCTGCCATAGAAAGATGTAATCCCTGGACTGTGTTCCTATAACTGTATGCATGAGCCAGTCAGCTGGTGGTCCTGTTGACCCCAGGTGTTTGTTTTTTCTTGAGTTTGTTCATACTTTTGGAGTCTGGCATTTCTTTGCCTTGACAAAAAACCAACAGATTCCCAACACAGGGCAAGTCAGGTGAGCACATCATGGCCAGTAAACATCTGTTGGTAGTTTTGGCGGGTGTGGACAGGAGCAAAGTCCTGCTGGTGAAGAAAAAAAGCATCTCAGTAGTGATCAAGTCAGCAGTTTTCCCCATAAATGTTACACTCAAGCTCTGTTCGCACAGGCTAAGTTTCACCTGGTAATCCTCTGATAATTTGTAAAAATGTGGAGGTTGCTGTGTTTTTAATCCAAAATGACAATAGTCTCAATAGAATCACAATAACAACGATTAAATAGTATAAAGTATATATTCAGCATGTCCATAAGTTTCAATGCACATCATCTGACTGAAGCTGTGGACTTCTTCTTCTTTTACCAGAATTTACGGCTGTTTGTGCGCTGCAGAGTGAAGTGCTGCCGCTAAAGCACGGTGGCTCTGTGAAGCGTTTTCCATCAGAAACATGAGAAACACCAATTTTTTTTTTACAAATGACACACCAAAAAGTGACGCCTGGGTAATCCTGAAATTAGCAGAGGTCCCCACAAACCCATGTGAATAGAACTTAAGACCCTACAGAAAAATATCCAGTATTCTTAGGTATGTTTTAACGTTTTGTTTTGGGTTTTTTTGGCTGGGTCATAAGAATCAAAATTTATTTGAAAACACTTTTGTTTTCATGTAACAAGTCCAGATTATGTATCACAGTTTCCTGAATAACAGACTGAAAATACAGTGCACCCACTGATTGTTCAGACCTGGAAAACAACATGCTGGCAGTGTGACACAAAAACACACTTGCTTGTGTTTACCTTCAACGAAATAGGTTTTTCATAAACATTTCATCCTGCTGGAAATGGGGCGTCTATTTCCAGGAACGTCACTTTAAATAATTCCATGCTGTCGTGTCACACGGCTGAGTGGAGCCGGCTAACTTTAGATACTTAAGAGAATCCTGAAGTTGATGGTTTCAGAGAGAAACAGAGAGCTGAGGCCTCATTAACAAACTGTCAGTTATATAATACGCCTTCCCTTTCATCAAATGTTCACAACAAACAAAACAACACCTGCAGAGTGTTTTTCACAGCCACCACTCAGGCGAGATGTGATGAAGCTGATAAGATGCTCAGTTTGCCCGGACAGAAGATGAAATATGCCAAAGACTTTTCACTGATTACGACATTTCCTCTGGGTGTGTTTGCAGAAATTAGGATTTATTCATTTAACTCTAAGATTCGGGCACATGCACCATGTGAGTCAAGGCTGTTTCTGACTCTGTTTTTGTGGAGCTGATGTTGAAGTCGAGCTGAAGTTCAGTCGCACTGGGTGTCGTTTTCAGTGTTCAGAGAAGCAAGAGCTCAAGACAAGATGGATGCATTTGTGGCTCATCAGAAATTTTTGCTTGTCGACAGCACATACTCTCTGACAGGGAAAGCAGCTTCATGTGTTCTCCAGTTTCATTCTTTAAAAAGACATCTGAAGCTCCACGGTGACATGAATAGACTTTCACTGGTCATTGAAATATTATGACCAACTTTGAAACGCATCGCCATTACAAAATTCCTGTCCAAAACCTTTGCCTTGAATCACAACTTCAACTAAGTACTGGTCAAATGAGCTATCATAGTCAACAAACCACTGGATTGAATTTTGGCTCAGTGGGCAGGTGCTTAGTCTTTTTGGACTAATAGATCCTCAGTGTTTATTCCATCTTCAGTTTTTTTAATACACAAAGGTGAACACTGATGTGTCAGATGAATTTCTAGCATGACAAAATTTTGGTCCACTGACAGCGTACTCTCCAGAGAGAGAGAAAGAATGATTCGAATTGATTCTTTGGGCTTTTTGTTTGTGACAGCGTCTGTACAAGGAGGACAATGAGGCCCGAAAACACTCAGCCTACACTACATATAATGTGGACTGCAAATACATGATGCAAACACAAGGAACACATGCAAAATACAGGAAAAAAAAGGAAAAAAAAATTGAGAAGTTACAACACCAGAAGTGCTCCAGGTCTGCAGAGGGCGCTCAGCGATTCAGTTTATAAAAGATGGAGAGTGTAAGGAAGACGGAACAGATAACATGATGTCAGGTGTATCTGTAAGGGGGGTGTCTTTGGCCACCACACAGTCCTTATGAAGATGAGAGTTTGATCTATGACAAAAGGCTACACTACAATTGTTTACGTATAATTTGTAGCAAAATAAATAAAATAAATAAATAAATAAACACACTTTTCAGACTAGCATGTCTAAACACACTTTAACCCTAAGGTCTAGGTCTTTTGGCCAGTTTTACCTTAAGTGTACCATGCTCAGACACAGCATACACCTTATATCTAAGGCTGTCATAACACTGCACTCCCTGCACTGTCTTGATAGGTTGTTTTCTTGCTTATTTCATTTTATTCTTTTTCTTATATTCTCATATTTAAATTTCTATTTTTCTAAATATTTTTTTATACTAGAGGTGTCCCAGTCCGATATTGATATCAGATATCGGTCCGATATCAGCCAAAAAACAAGTATCTGATTATATCGGAATGCATCTAAAATCTCCGATAAGCATTCCATTCCAGACTCTGCTCCTGCTGTTTTTATTTGATTTATTTAGGTTATTTTCTAGGTCTTTTAATTCATTTTTTATTTTATTCAACTACTAGTATATTCTTTCGTTTAAAGTTAAAATTTCTGTTACCCATTGATTAATAATAAATGGGTCAGTTTTTCCTCATACCTACTGTTGCTGACTACTGTCTTTGTTTGAATAATATCACTTAATCAAGTTTTTTCTAACATGACAGACATACTACAAAATAAGTAATAAAAGTATGCATGTTTAATTCTGATATCGTATTGGATTAATATCAGTATCAGCCAATACTCAATGCTGCAGTATCAGTATCGTATTGGAAGTGAAAATGTAATATCGGGACATCCCTATTTTATACTTTAATTTTTTTCTTTAGACAGGAACAATATTTTGACCTTTCTATATGTCCTTGTATATGTAAAATAAATGACAAAAAAAACCCTCTGAATCCTTGAATCCTTCACTTCTCTATGCAAGAGCACAAGGGTACATACACAACAACTGCTGCGACCACTCTTCTTAACAATCATTTAGTGTTTAACATAATAATGGGGGTGTTAGAGGGTTGTGTCAGACCAAAACGACTTAACATAAGTCAAAAAGTCACTGATGTGGCAACTGTGTTTTCTGTGTTCCCTATTGTGCTGACTCTGATGAGACCCCGCTTTGTGTAAGCAACAATTCATGATGATGTAGGCGGGCCATGTGTGTGCCTGTAGTCTGGGTCATATGGAGTAGTGTGATGCGAGCCATACTGGCCAGTGGGGTTATGGCACTGCCAGGTAGGGTGACCAGATCTCAATTTACTCAATGTGGGGCAAAGACTATGGTTATGTGGGACAATGTGGGACACTTGTGATACCAATGCATTGAGGTAGTCTAAAATAACTTGAAAAACAAAACAAAACAAAAAAAAACCATTTCTATCTGCCCCTTAGCTTATAACATTACAATACTTCTGTCATCTGGTTGATGTACTAGTACATAACAGACTGCAAAGAAAAACTCACCAAATTTGTCCTATTCAAATGTAACTTTCCCAAGTTCTCTCATGTGAGAAAACATAGTAGGCATTAAGCTTTCATGTTATTTCACAATGACTCTCAAATTAAAACACCTGACTGAAAACAGAACAGATGGTCAAGGCTACAGTTGTTATTCCAAGTATTATATTTTAATGTGCCTCAATGTGCTTTCTTTCTTGTATTTCTACATCTACTGAGAGCAACATCACAACTCTAGCACAACTCAAAACACCACATTAAAATGTTTGCTCTTACAGAACCACTGGTGTTTTTAGTTCTCTCAAACAAATCTCGACAGAGGCAGGTGCAAGAACATCTGTAACTATGGATGCTGCCTTTGTACGACCACATGACATTTTCTTTGCGATTTCAGAGTCTGGAAATATGGTCAATGCTAGCTTATTACCACAGTCTTCTTACCTGTATGACAGGGAGTGCTTCACAGTGTGGTAAACGCTCGTCAGTTCAGCTGCTGTGACCTTATCTGCGTTTGAATCTTGTTTAGGTTTTAGCAGGAACGTATTCATAGACTGGGAAGTCTCTTTTTGAGCAACACGTTTTTTGTGAGTCTCGCATTGTGCCTTTTCACGTCATATTCACCTCCGTGTGAAACGGAGAACTGGCTCAGGCAAACTTCACACAAAACTTTATCAGACTCGCCTTGCACTGGTTTCACCCAGGAGTAGATAGTTTCCCAGTCTTTGTTGTAGCTGCATTTCCTTTTCTTAGTATTGTGGATCCTGTTTTCCTCCCTTTCCTTCATGTCTGTCCTCGCGCTGCCTGCCGGTGCCGTTCGGACATGATTTGCATTGTTTCTTGTTGGTGCGCGCGCCCGCCCTTGAGCTGTGTCCGTGTCAGAGTTTGATTGACGTGATCAAGCAGCCCACCCCGCCCTGGCAGCCCTCAGTCACTCACTACACTCACAGACACACACAACCGTCTGACAAATCCCATATTATTAAAAGTATATTGCAAAACTGGAGCCTGACTGTAAATAAAAATGCAGGACACCGTCTCAATTTGCGGGACGTGTGAAAAGTAATGGGAATGCGTGACTGTCCCGCACAAAGCGGGACATCTGGTCACCCTACTGCCAGGGGGTCAACTGTGCTTGAGTACAGCAAGGTTCAGATGGCCAGTGTGACCACGCCTTTAAATGTCAAAAAAAAAAAAAAAAAAAAAAAAAAAAAAAAAAAAAGAAGTCTGGGAGAAGATTTTTTTTTTCTAGTGTAGTTTAGCAATGGGTCATGATTTTAAAAGATTTGAATATTATTCTCTTTATGAAATAAATCAAATATTCATCATGATTATCTGATTTAAACTTTTCATTCATTTTCTTAATTGTTATTACCTATGCTTAGTTACAACACGGTCATCCTGTGAGGCAGTGGTGCTGTTGCACCCTACAGCTGTTTGTAAACCACATTACACCACAGGAGAAGGAGAAGAATGACTGCATTAAATAGCCTCAACAATTTCCTGATCCATCAATTTGTCACCAGAGACTTTTGAATAATATTTGAAATGACTTGAAATGCCCATCCCTTGTTTGGTTTCTTCAAATAATTTTAATTTTTAGTAAAAGAAACTAAACAATTCAAGCATTATTTTTGTCTCCAAATATCTTCAAATAAGACATTTTTTCTGGACTGGTCAGTTGAATCGTATAAGGCAATTTTGACATGCAATACACATATACACGATACACAAACACTTGCTTGGAGTTCATTTCTTGCAATGTGCGTATTGGAATCAAACCCAATCTGCCTGCTATGAGGATTTTAGCCTCCATATATGAGCAAACATTCAAACCGCCAAGCCAAACAGGCGTCTGCCACCTTCTTTCTTGGTGTAGAAATATTTAAAGATCATTGGGAATGGATGGTCCATAAGCATGTCTCGTTTTATCTCTTTGGCTCTATGATTTTAAGCGTTCCTTGTTGTCAGTCTGCGAGACAGGAAAATGATGTTTCCGCCCTTATCAACTGTTGTTTGGCCTCAGCACAGACTCAGTCATTACTGAAGTAATTATTCATGCTTTGGTGAGGAGAAGGAGGGGGAGGAGAAGAGGGATGTGGTGACAGCAGACTGAGGAGTTATTGAATCAATTTGGTGTTACGTGTTGATACTCTGCAGCGTTCGCATGAAAAATTAATCCTCTGTTTAACAGTCCTGCAAATCTGCAATGATTTCTCTCATTTTAAAGGTGATTTTCATCCGTTACCCCTTTCTTTTTTGGAGTAGTGGTCATAAAATGTGTGTGTGTGTGTGTGTGTGTGTGTGTGTGTGTGTGTGTGTGTGTGTGTGTGTGTGTGTGTGTGTGTGTGTGTGTGTGTGTGTGTGTTTGTGTGTTTGTGTGTGTGTGCGCAGAAGTAACACAACACTCTGCTGAATAATGATGCTGTTTAGCTGGGAGGCTGAGTACAGTGACCAAAACACCTGCAGTACAGACTGATGCTCTGACATCCTGAATTTTGCACCTCTTTTTCTCATACTGTTTTTTTCTTTTTTGCACTCAGCTATGGTTTTTAACAGCAGACAAACGCTATTTGCCAGTTTGAGACACCTGCCAAAAACAATCAGATCTGCTCTTCAGAAATCCCACACTACTGAGAGAAAAGGCCTCTGGAGAACAGACTGTGACTAAACAAATTGGATGGTGATTTCTAAGCCTGTCCTCTCGTCCTGTGGTTTGAATTCCAGCCTTTCAATTTTAGCAACTGCAGCTCAGACTAGGACCACAGTGGTCACTTCTTTTTCTCAATCATCCTTCATTATTACATTTGTCATAGAGCTTTGGGTGGAAGACACTTTGTACTCACAAAAACACGGAACACTGCTCTTCTGAGTCTGAAGAGCAGCTGGAGAGTGGTGTCTTTGAGTCAAAGTGATGGAGGAAACAGGATTTAAAGTTTTGAATAGTTTGCAGAGTAATAAAAGAAGAAACGCTCACATGGACAAAAGACGGACGACTTTAAAATCTGTAAAGCTACAATAACTTCCAAATCTGAACAGAGACTATACTTCATTTTTACATAACTACACTGTTCTTGGAGGAAAGATACTGAGTCAGATGATTTGTCTGTTGGTGTTTTTCACTTAAACACCTGCTCATGCCTGAATCTATGGATGGGAGATCAAAGCCCACCATGGCCTCCTCATAGACTGTATAAAACATGGACGAAGTCTCCCCAACGTCACCCGTCTGTTTCTGAAACAGTAATATAGCACATCGGCTATAGCGGCCATGTTGGTAGTGGCAAGGGCTTCTTGTACAGCCATAGGCCGCCGGTCGGTCACATGACCCTGAGCTGTGCCTCTGATTGGGCAAGCTAGTGATCTTAATGTCCTCTGAGCGGCAGACAATACATAAGTGCTAAAATCTGCTGTTTTTCGAGTGTTCGCTTGAGGCTGACTCCAGAAGTACCGGAAGTCACAAACACACCAAGCCAAAAAAAAAACGTTTTCAAAGCAGAAATTAACCTATTAACCTATTTTTTTTTCTAACTCGGCCGTTCAGAGGATATTAAGATCGCAAGCTCCCCCAATAAGAGGCACAGCTGAGGGTCACATGACGGCCGGCGCCCTATGGCTGTAGGCGAAGCCCCTGCCACTACTAATATGGCCACTATAGCTGATGTGCTTCATTTTCTGTTTCAGAAACAGACGAGTGACGTCGGCGAGACTACGTCCATGTTTTATACAGTCTATGTGGGTGCAGGAAAATCAGACCCCAAGTCTGGTTTAAAATCCTTTCATCTATGACCTTAAATTAGTTTAATGATGTGGTAGAGTTGTAGAGTTACAAGAGAGAGCCTTAACAAAGGGGCCGAGCTTACCCAAGTAATATTTTTAATACTTAAAAGGAAACAACCCAAATGCTGATTTTACATGAATAACAAATAATTTTATAAAATATCCAAGAGACATTCCTTCAGTTTAAAATCCAGTAGGTCACTCTGAGTGGATATTTCCTCTCTGAAAGGATCGAATGCAGAGAAAGAAGTCTGCTCCTCATGTTTTAAGACCTGTTGATACAGAAAACTCATGCACAAGGCTTGTTTTGGTACATGCGAACATGTTTTCTCAGTGAGTTCCTGCTTCCTTTTTTGTAAACAGGAAGAAAACTTTTCATGCATTTTAATAAATCTTGCTCCATGTATGAACCATACATCTGACAGACAGAGGGTTCAATGCTGCAGCAGGTGAACACAGAGAGGCTCTTTTCGCCTCAGTCCGAGGAAACCACCTGACAGAGCGCCTTGCTGCTGTGATATTAATCGCCAACTGATGCGATTTGCTGAAGCTTTCAGTTGCCAAGCAGCACTAAGAGAGCAGAAAGCAGCTTAAAGAGGCAGAAAGCACCCAGTCAGAGCTGCTGGGCTTTAAACAAACCGGTCTGTCTGTCTCTCTGTGCCCAGTTTCAGCCAAAAGGTCAGAAGACACGGAGGAGTTCCTGATAGATTAACAAAGCCATTGATTTTTTTTTATCATGCACAACAGCTACCTGCACAACATGAGCAGAATCCTGCGCTTTTTGAACGATTTACGACTGTAGCAAAAGAGCAGATCAATAAATCTCCGAAGAACAATTCACTCACATCAATGCAGTAAAATGATCTCAGGCCAATTACCTCCAAAGGTTCAGCTTTGATTCTGTCAGGTCATGTTTGAGTGTCTCCAAAAACCGCAGTCTGAGCTCATCCTTGGCTGCCGTAAGGGAAAATGGCGACACATCACGACATCTGATTGGATAAAACAGCGGTCACAACAAATACACACCGTGTTTTATTTGATACCAACCAGACTGATCGATGTCGTGATCCTGAATACAGATCTGTCTCTGTGCCTCAGTTTTCATCTCACAGAAGAATTGGATCAACAGAAGAAGAAGTTACAACAAACTGATAGGGAACCTGAAGTGGCCGTGAAATAATAGGTGATAGAATCACTCTGATACAGAATGATGATGAAGTTTCTCCAGATAAGGATGACAAACTTTGGTCTTTGGATGCAACGGCAAATCACAGAGTACAAATAATCCTGACAACAGGAAGACAGTGTGCAAAACCAAAGTGGATCTAACTGGTGTAAAATCTTGTACCATCCTTCTTTAACTACATTTTTAATTCTTCTCAAAAACAGCTTTTAAATCTTCTGAATTATTTGGTTTATGCTTTAAAACCGATCCAAAAGGTTTTCATTGGGGTTCATGTCTGGGGATTGAGGTGGCCACTCCAAGACCTGGATCCAGTGCCCAAGCAGCCAAGTTCTCCTGGCCCTGGATGTGTGGTGAGAGGCATTAGCTGATTGAAACATCCAGTTTTGAACAAAGTGACTGAACAGAGCATGTGCAGAAGAAAGCATGTGGGTTTGGAGAATGGCTCGATAACTGTCAGAGTTTAATGTGCCACCACAGACAGGGAGACGACCAACAGCAGCACTCATGTATCCCCAAACCGTGATCCTGGCTCCACCACAGTAGGTACTGTACATGCTGGAGACAAAGCTTAGTCTTCACATGAGCTGGAAGAAGAGGAGGAAACTGGACTCATCTGGCCACAGAATATTCTTCCACTTCCTGGCTGTCCAGTTCTTGTTCCTACGACGCCGGGCCAACCTCTGTCTTCCATTGATCAGGGGTTTCTTGACAGCCTTGTAAGACCTTAGAAGATGATCTTAAAGTTGTCTCCATACTGTGCAGGTGGAACACTGGACACTAGTTTGACCGTTCTGCCGAAGCTCCTGTGATGTCATTTGGCAGTTGTCATCTCTTGCTTAAAAAAACCTTTGGACGCCCTGATCTTTGTTTATCTTCCAAGCTGTTGGTTCATCTTGATCAACTGCATCATGCACTTCCTGGCTCTCTGGCAGCAGCTGTACCCTTCCTGGCTGAGAGTCTGTATCTTCAGGCGTGTTTGTGTTAGATTCCTTGTTTTAGACACATTTGTCTCTGAAGAACTTTCAAATGTGCTGGCTTCATCAAGACATGAAGCACATCAACAAAAGCTGTCTTCCAATAAAAAGCACGACCTTCATTAGTGGATCAGCGGCAACAAAATGAACCATTTCTGATGTATTATTATATATCCGTTCAACTTTAAGTTTGAAATGGCTGTTTTAGTTAGTATTAGTTTAGTATTTTGGCTGACTGTAATAATAGAAAATGGACTTGAAGATTCATAATGCAATATTTCACTAATACATTTTTCCACTGCTGTATTTTTATAATAAAGGGCACAGCTGAGGAGTTTTACAGAGACCTTTGTGTCTGTTTCTGCTCTTTTCAATCTTATAACACCTCTTTAAGCCGGGCATACACTGTACGACTGTCGGCTTGTTTTGAGCCGATTTGCCAGTCGTGCGACTACTTTTGGGATCGGGTTGAATTTCAGCTCAATCGTGTGTCGTACTTCATGTAGTATACCTGGGGTAACGACAAGAGATTGATGTCTCACGATGTGCTCCAGATCACAAATCGGTGATCACAAGAAAATCAAACTTGTTTGAAATCCTGGTCACGCCTCGTGAAGGTATCGCACAGTAGAAGGAGTGCTACGAGCTGACTTGCCTCAACCTCTCACACAGAGCATGTGCAATGTACAGATGAAGAAGGAAGGAGTGTAAAAAGTTATGTGTAGGTAGTATTGGCCTAAAGTGCTATGTAGCTGTCGCTGCTTACCTCCAGTTCCCATTGAGGAATTGACAGACCTACGCCTGCCCAGCCAGCTTTTTACCCATATACGTTTTCTTCTCTTTTTTTTTTTTTGTGGTCGTCTCTGCGCACAGAATGGCATAAATTGCCAAGGCAACGCGTTTGTTTTTGTCGCGCATCTATGCATCTCCCACTCTCGGGTGCATCTTCTTCATCTCCTGCCTAGGTTACTATATTTTACGTTTCACACACCATAGAAGAAGAATGATACGGAGTCCGACGTGTGGTGTATGGACGTATTGTGTGAGCAGTGAAGTTGCATCAGCAGTGTGAGAACATGATTCATGGGCTGCAAACTTTTGAACTTAGCGATCTAGTCGTGCAGTTTGAGATGGAGCTGTGTCAAACGATTTAAAATATCACACAGTGTATGCCCGGCTTTAGGGACCAGTAGGTGACACCATTGAGACTACTCTGATGTCTTATACCATTTACAATCCTGTCTCAAGAAAACCTTGTGAAAGACCAACATTCAATCCTTCCCAAGCAGCAACCCACAGTCGGGAGAAGTCAACCTGTTCACTTGAGGTTGGCTGCAGAAGCACCAGAAATCACATACACACACACATTGAAGAAAGCCAAAATTAAACATTTACGGCCTGGTTTAAAAACAGTTTTAGTCTAAATACTTAACGTCTCCTGTGACATATACTATTCAGGGAACAGAGGATTAATTTATAACTCTGAAAGATATTAAGATTACGCGTTTAAATCATTAGAAGCATACATACTACAGCTGTTGGAGGCGATCAGCCCGACTCAGCTGTATTTTTCAATAGGTCGATTACTGACTTAAAACAACACTTCAGAAACAAAAGGGCTTCATTGTCAAGACTATACTTTCATATTATATGAGTAGAAAAATCAAGCCAGGCTGACATTAGCAGCAGCTCAGCTCACAGCCTCTCCTGATGCACACTGCCCACTTTAGAGAAACACTGATATTCAACATTATTTTCAGTCTCTCTTTAAACTAAATTGCATTCTTGTGAACATCAGTATTTAAGTTTTAAATAAAAAGACGACCTTGTTTCCCTCTTATATTTTTCACAACGGCCAATATGTGATAAGGTTTGCATCCAAATTTAATAACCTGAAACCCTAAAGAAAGCTGCATTAACATTCTGCAGAGACACAAGGGTTTTCTTCTTTAGACGTTAACAAGCAGGAAACATTAAGAATTCATGCTAACGCAGCACGAGTCACAATAACCAGAGGTTTGTTTGAAGATGCATCACAGAGCATCAACACGACTTCCGACGGCGACACAGTGACCGAGAACGCTGCGTTTCCTCATTTCCCTGAAGCTTCCTGCTTCCTGCAGACATCCTGGAAACAGGAGCCGCTCTCTGCTTCACTGACATCCTGATGGCATTAATTTTTTAGAGGAAAACCCAAGGAATACAAACTCTAAGGCAGCTAATTTTCAGTTTAATTGCAGTTCCTGTAGAGGTTGCTTGGACTTGGACTCATCTCACTGGAGCTTTTTTGCTTTAGATGCCTGGGTCAACTAGACACAGAGACGACACATAAATGACCCTTTGCAAAAACATTTCTGCATCATTGTTCAGTAAACACTTGATCTACTGGGTGAGTGTCAGTGCAACAAGTGGGACCATGTATAGTTAGTCCTGCTCACCTTGTCAGGGTTTCTCATATTATCTCTTTGTCCAGATAATCTAGATGATTTGCAGTTGGTTCTGCAGCTGTAGTGAAGAGCTGACAGAGAAATAATGAGCTCTCCCTGATAGAAGGGATGCTTTATTCCTCTAACAGCTGTCTCCTATCCCCTGTTTGACTGCCGGGTAGATTTTGGTCTTGATATTTTTAGCGTGACCTTTCCTCTTCATTAAAATGATGAAACTACCAGCTCACATTTACACTCTGTCTCGCAGTGAAGCCGTGAGCCACACCTTGCCACATTCAGCTGATTTACTCTGACATTTCAGCTCAGGGAGATTTCTCTTTCTCTCTTTGGTTGTGGATCTCCGGGAAATGACGGCAGGAGGATTACAGCAGCGTAGTGGGCAGAGAGGTTAAAGGAGTAATGATTTATTCCTCACTGGAGGGAGGTGAGACATCTATCAGCTGGAACAAAAAGCCTGTGGCTCTGTTTGAGCTGCTGCTGGAGACAGACAAAGATACAACCTGAGCAGAAAAGACGCTTTGCTGGAACAGTTCAGACAGATGCCTGCAGGGCTGGATTATTCATGGATGGATTCAAGGATCAAGAGCGAATAAATCGCCAAATATCAGAGGGATGGTTGGTTCTGATTTCTTGAGGTTTAAGTTTCTCCTTAAAAGACTCCAATTTGGGCAAAGAATCAATACAAATATGTTCTTTTAAGTTTTGGTTCCTTAAAACTTCCTCAAATTTTGACGATTGAGTGATTTATCAGTAATGAACAGCAAGATGAGAAAAACAATCGTTATTGCATCACCATTAGCTGCAGCCAAACTTGCGTCTCATGGGAAATAAGACAGCAGATATAATTGGGAAGTAATCAGGAACATTATTGCATTAATTCATTGTGTCTTGCATGATGTTAGGCACCACAGAAGGTAAGAAATACCTGTACGCATACCTCAGGCGCACAAGAGGACCACACACAAACAAGAGGACACTATTTGAGTCACATAATAAAGGACTACTCCTGGGTTTGATTTTTCACAACAACAGGAAAGCTAAATACTGAATGTAAAAGTCTGGACAGGAGGAGCAGACGGGTTTAGGCTGCAACAATCTGACAGCAGGAGCAGCTTCTGTGCAATCAGTAAGCTTCACTCTCCCAAAATGTTAACGCAACACGTCCAAGCCTGCAGGCTGAGTTTACACTGGAAACAGGACAGAAAACACAGAACACTTGATACATATCTGCAGCTCGACAGGCCGTCAAAACAGCGCCTACCTCTCGTTTGACGTTCCATAATAATTTCTCTTTGTGGTCTTCCTCCGTGGAGCCCTCCATGTCCGTCTGTCAGTGTGTGTGAGTGAGTGTTTGTGTGTGTGTGCGTGTGTAATCTGTGTGTCTGTCCGCGGAGAGCACGACTCAGTCCGTCCGCTCCCTCTGAACCTGCTTTTTCCTTTTTATTCCTCGTTTCCTTCTTCCTTCGCCCAGCTGGACTCTGACGCACCGAGCAGCCCTGGCGGTGCGTCACAAGCTCCGCCTCCTCCAAAGACCTGATCAATGGAGAGAATCTGAGCGAGACTCCCAGCATCCAGCATCCAGCCCCGCCCAGACCTGCAGCCCTCAGCCTCTCAGCATCCAGAGCATCAACCTGTGGAGCCTGCGGGTTATTTTTAGCAGCTTCTTCTTGACAGCAGGAGGGCAAATATTCTCCTGTGAGAGGGTGAGGTGATGTGAGGAAGTGTGGGGCAGACCGGGGTCGGTGGTCACATTGCTCATAAAAGGTAATCCCACCAGAGGGCCATATTTAAATTAAAGTTAGTGCAGGAAACATGCTTTTGCAGCCTTTCTTTAACTGTATCTCTGACCCTCATGACAAAGATGAAAGGGGTTCAAGATCTGAATATGTCTCAGTAACTGTGGACAGCGATTATGTGAACAGACATAAAATATGCTTGGTAGCAGTTTCAAATTTGGCAGCTATTTTAGATTTAGTCTTAGTTATTAGAAGAATACCTGATTGTTTTAGTCAATTAAGTTTTACTTTTTGTCCAAACGTTTCCTTTTTAAAATGACTCAGACTGCAGTTCAGAGGTTGAGGCTGTAGAAAGTGTTTAAATCAGCGACATTTCTCAGAACATTTTTATTCTCCGTGAACAGTATGAATCTGTTTTTAATCTTGAGTCTTAAACACGTGCCATGGACCCTGTATGCCCATTAAATAATGACTGTATTGCACATTTACAATGGATGCACCTGCAGTGACAGGTGCAGGTTTCACAGTCTGGTAAATGTGTCGGATAAATCACCAAAAGCCCATTTCAGGGATGCATTGCTTGTACTTTGTCAGATCTGACACATTTTCGTCTCATCTTCTTGATCACATAAAAAAAAACCTTCATTCGTCAGAGTTTTTAACATCAGGGAGTCATTTTAGCCCAAAATTGTGGTGTAATTTTGATATATACAGATGAAGAAAATGCATTTGTGCATCTATTTAGCTGCCTAATGGACGTGTATGCAGGATTGTCCTCAAGCATAAAATGTCAACTTTTGCAATCCTACTCAAGCGTCACTTCTGGCCCTTTGTGCATTTTTGTCAGTGTCTGTGTCCGCCACGAGCCCCCTCCTCTGCCTGTATGTTGATGTAAGTGCGGTTACCTCGGCCAATCACAGCGGGCCCAGTGCTCAAGTGACTTTTTGTGTTTATTAGCGAGTGGCAGAAGCAATCAAGAAGAAGTGACTATGAAAGTGGATGGAGCACAGAGCAAGAAAAACAACCAAAGTGAAATGAAACCCCAAACAGATAACGCTTTTTTTACTAAACAATGGTGAAGCTTGGGTCAACTTTCACTCACTTTTAGGCACTTGGAGAGCAGCACTGGACGAAAAGTGGCACAAGGTGCCTTTCTACTGAGCAGGTGTGTGTCAAATACCTGTGATTAGCTTGTGCTAACATGCCAGGTGCATTGCTCTCGAGTTGAGATGCTAAAGGTGGTTGCTGGGCTAGTGAATGTGTTGACCTAGTCACAGTTGGAGGATGTGGGTGTGCGCTGCCGCTGGCACTGAGCCAAGGAGGAGGAGCCCAGTTTGAATTTGCGTATACGAGCATGTAATGGACATTCCTGCAGATCCTACCTTTAAGGCGCCATCTTGCCCTTTTTTTTGGAACCTTAAGATGTTTTTAAAATGTCCACGTGAAAGTGCTAAAAACTGCAGGGCCTTGAGAGTCCACTAGAGGTAGACTGCAGAAACACCAGAAACCACACACATGTATGTTTAAAAAGAAGTCTTTAACTGCTAAAATAAAAATGAAGTGAAATGTTATATCTTTTTTTTTTTAAACATGAATTTATTCAACATACAAGTTATGCCCATATAAGGGCATGGCTCATTTGTCTGACAGATGGCCACCCTGTAGCTGTCTGCAGAGTGGCTAAAGGCCAGGTTGAATGAAGTATTTTCAATATGGCCTCAGCCAGAGATGGGCTTCAAAACTTTGTGAAAAAGACAGGCGATGTAACGGAGACTACGCACATACATTTTACAGTTTATGTTTCTGATGCACCCTTGGAGTTTTCTCACAGTTTGAAGGACTACGAAGCATCATCACTTCAACCCTCCACCTCATCAAGAATCAGGATGCCTAATCCCCAGGTGTAAACACGCGAAACGAAGGTGTAGAGTCAGGTGGTATGGGGAACATAGTGATTAAAGATTGAACCACAACCAGACGAAGTGGCATTAAGTGAAGACACACACTACTGCTCAAATCACTCTGTTCTCACCCATCTGACACCATTTTCAAGGCAGAGATAATCACGCTCACACAAAGCTTCATGTCTATTTAAAGCTAATCTCAAAACAGTTGTGTGGTCTCAGATTGTGTCAGTTTTGTGTTTTTATAGTTTTTTTGTTGTTGAGAATAAAGTGCTTTTTGAAAATTTCTTTTTGCATTGTGCAGCACTTTCATTGACTTAAATGTTCTTAGAAGTGGCTTCTATAATTGAAACAGGTAAAGGTGCAATGAACTTTTAGAAAATGAGGTGATAATGACAGAGGCCGAGAATAATACATGTGACAACCATCCCACATCTCCTCTTGTTTAAGAGCCAGTGCATTCATAAAGGAGGGAACGTGATGCATTTAATGAGCTCATTATAAAGCTGCTCCTTTAATGAACTTCATTCACGAGTCAGCCTCGGTGGCGTGAGGCTGCAGTCAATCCGTGACCAGTCTATAAATAGTGTTTGTGAAGCACGCTGAGGTCATCCTCAGAGATGATGCCAGGCTGGCCGGATGCAAATAAATGACGTCACTCAACGTGATTTACAGAATAAACTCCTACTTTGGGTTGAGTTCACTTCATTACATTTGCTGCTGGTGCCCCCCTGTGGACTGAAGGTACAACTGCAAGCATCAGACACCATGTTAATCTGTGAAGCTTCATTCACAACTCAGAGGTTTGCTTTGTATTTCTGTCACTTACGTGCGTAGATCACTTTAAATGAAACTGAAAAAAGAGACAAATATGAAATCACGCTTAAGATCATAGTATCAAATGTTATGCGAGTACGTTTGTTGATCTGTCCACCACAAACCAGCCCTCTCAGTAAACTCAGAGGACTTTTGTATCTCAATGACCGACTGACAAATCAGAGTACAGACACAAAAAATCTCAATAACAACTTTTATCCCCACAATTTGAACAAAGGCATCATGGGAACTGCAAACAAAAACACATTACAGGCACAATGCTTCTGTTTATCAAACTGTCAGTCATACATGCTGTAAAAATGTGAATTAAAAATACATTTTATAAATAGAAAAGATGCTCTCCTGCAACTGACGAGAGGAAGTGCTTTGATTTGAACAATATTTCATCTGTGCGTGATAGTGATTTACCCTTTACTGCCAGGCTATGTAAGTAAGTGATAATAAAGTTCCTCTTGATGCTCTGAATTCTCTGATCATAAATTATGACGACATCATAGTTATGGGGGGTAAAGATTCAGGTTTTTGAACTTTAAGGCCACAGTGGATTTTCTGAGATAGTGGTAAATAAAGTTAACTATGAAAACAATTCACAGGAAATCAAAAGGTTTCTTGTTTCGACTGTTCGTCTGTGACGTGAAAAGCTGAAGTCTGCGCAGCCTCTCCAGTCTCAGTGTCCAAGCGTCCGGTCGTCGTATGTGCTGTACCTCTTGACGTGGATACGACGGACCCGCTCTCTGATCTCAGATCCTCCAGGCCCCTCCTCTTCCTCGCTGAGGGAGCCACAATTGTTGTAGCTCCGACGTGTGGCCTCCAGTAGGGAGTTGTCTGGCAGTGGCATCGTTTCATAAAGCAACGTGTTGAGAGTCTCCTCATAGATCCGAGCTTCAGGGAACTCCACCTGAGAGAAGATGAGACAGATGTGAAGTCTTCATTTAGCTCTTTAAACTTGCAGGAGCTCAGTATCTTAAACCCTAACCTTAGCTTCTTTCACACCTGCACTTGTTAGAAACTGTGAGTTGTTGCTGTCATCACCATGAGAGGACACAGAGACTGTTTAAAATACTCTTTGTCTGCAAACATTTGAGTGCTGACAACAAAATGCAACAACAAAAATAGATTCTTGTTCCTACCTTGGTCTGCTTCTTCTCTGTGGCATAGACGATGGATGTGCAGCAGACCTCGGCCAGCTTGCGGCCCTGACCGTAAAAGGACCAGCAGCAGATCTCGTCTCCGATTACATCTCTTATAAAGAGGACTCGGCCGTTGAAGCTGAGAGACAGCCTATCGAAGAGCTCAATGTTCTTCAGCATGTTGTCGTCTGAGTTACTGCAGACATGTGGGGGAGAAGTTCTTTAATGATTCACTTGTTCTGCGGCCTCAGGATCTCATCATCTGCTGCCCTCAGAGAGCACTCTGAAGGGGAAATGGATGATTTTCCTTTGTGGTGATGGAAATGTTTAAAGGAAGCTTCTCTTACCTGGTGTACGAGTATTTGTTATTGCTTCTGTTGTACAGCAGTTTCACCACAGGCTGATAGAGGGAGATGCATGGATTAATTATCTGAATTTAAGGTGTACACTGTTCAAAAAGCTCATGTTCAGTGAACACTTATTTGGTTTCTGTGATAGAAATAAAGGGATACCGTCCAGCAGTGGTCTGTGTTTACCTTTGTAGAGGACTGTATGAGCCTCTCCTCTTCCTTCCTGGAGGTGACCACAGGTATAACACACATGGGCTGCTCTTTATTGTCCTGTCATTCACAAAAAAAAACAAAACAAAATTGGCCCAAAGTGCTGCAGGTGTCCGATGTGATCATTTTCCAGAAAAGATTGTCCAAAAATTTTCTATAATACAGCCAGTGTCCATGTATGCATACGTGTCACTGACCTGCAGGGTGTTCTGGCAAAGCTCCACCAGGCCCTCCATGAGGAAATACTTTGCCTCAGCCAACAGTTCCTGAAGAGCCTGGCGGCCTTTTGGTAAAGTAAGTGTGCCATCACGCAGGTAACACAAGATGCTGCCAAAGTGTTTCCCGCTGCGGTCGATCAGGATCCAACCTGAAGGAAGAAATCAAAACACATCATGGATATGTAGAGCCTGATGGGGATTTCCAGGAACACGGACCCCATCTGGCAGCATTTCATCCCAAGTTCAGTACTCAGTGTTGAAATGAGATGAGCGAGATGAGCAAGCTCTTCATTCTCTCAAAAAAACACACTTTATGAACATGCTTTCACAGGTGATGTCACCTGAGTGCGTTTTAATCCAGATTACATTCTACTATGTTCATCAATTTGTAGTTCTAAGCATTTACATATTTTATGTCTTTAAATCTTTAGTAGCCACTACATACCTGGTTCACTTTAGCTTGAGCAAAAAGTTTTATCCACAGTTATTTATGGCCAAAAAGAAATCATGAATTTCATACTTTTCTGTTTCTGAAGCACCTGGAAAGTTTAATTTTAGCAGCAAGTCTTTTTCAGGAGAATCACTCCAATGGTCATCTAATAAACTATAAGTAATATGAGTCTTGGATCCTTAATGTGAAACAAATCTGGATATATCTGCCAATTATGACCATATTCACACTCAAACAATGTTTTATCTGAACCCTGTAACACAAGTGTAGCTTTAATCTGTGTGACATTTCAGTGTAGGCTACAGTCAAAAATTTTATCTGCTTCATGAAGTCTGCTCTGTGTAGGAGGCTTTTATTGTGGTAGCGAGCATCAACCTGCACTGCCTGTCATGTCCGGACTTTTAGTGTGGGCTGTGGTGTATGCAGCTACTATTCTAGCAAAATTATTTGTGTGTGTATAAATGCATCCACTAATGTGTGAGTCAATCCACAAATGTGGTGGTCGGCTGGATGCCACAAAAACTGCTCCCCCCGGTGATTGGCTGCAGCACAGGTCAAAACATCTGGCTCTCCAGTCTTTCCACATGGAATGTGGTCAAATTAAAAAAAAAACTTAGCCTCTTAGCCTCTACTGCGCAGACCCTGGCTGCACAACGGCTACCAATGGCTGCGCCAGTGACAGGGGTACTTTGGCTTCAAAACCATACAACAAATATTTTTCATCAGTGTCAATCAGATAAATAGTCAAGTAGACTGCTGCTTTCAGTGGTGGTATATTGGGACCCATTCACTTTCCCAAAGATGTACTCAAACACCTGCAGCAGGTTTCAGGGACTCACTGTTAAAATCAGACTGCTGTGCTGCGGAGTCAGCCTACCTTCTTTGTCAGTGAACACCTCCTTCTTCCCGCTGAACATGGCTCTGAGCATGGACTCCTGCCTGGTCAGAACCTGCAGCGTGGTGTAGTACAGCGTCCCGCCCACATTGAGCCGCACATACTTGTTACCCAGGCCCACTGCTCCTCGGTAGCTGCAGATCTTGGTCTTGGGACAGGTCAAAGGAGGGGCTGGGGAGATGCAGTGGGACTGGGTGTGAGGCTGGGGCAGACAGCTTTCCCCGGACATGTCCCTTTGGAGGTAGATGACTACCCTGCAGACGGAGGTCCGGAGGTCCCCCGCCGTGGTGACAGTTACTGATGGCGCTGCCTGTCACTGCTCCAGATCATTACTGGAAACACGCACAGGGCATTAGGAGAGAAGAACTGTGTCAGTTAAACTAAATTGGAAGCATTGTAAGAATGTTCAGTCACTTATTTACATGATGGGAAAGGGTGTAACAAAAGAAACTCTTTTGGAAAAACAAATGTTGAATTACTCATTTTAAATTCAAATTCTTCATTAAATCCTGCAAATCTGCAAATACTAGCTGCTCTGTAAAAAATCAGTGAGTCTGAAAATGTGGTTATTGTTTAAAAGTTAGTTCACATATTATTATTTATGCCGATCATCATGTTTTGTTGAAGCCCTGGTTTGTTGCATACTTCCATATGCATATTGTAAATTGTCCTTTGTATATTCTTAATGGTAGTAGTATTCTAAAAACTTCTAGGGAAAGATCTAAATCCTTTTAAAATCCACATAAACGTGTTACTGGTTTATAACCTCCACCAGTTTTAGTAGATCTCGTTCAGTTTACAATATCAAGTCAAACAACTGTATATGCTACTATAAAAGCTCAATTCTGTCTGTCTAAATTATTGCTTGTGTTGTACGTCACTCTGGACAAAAGCGTCTGCTTAAAAAAAACTGTTGAACTATGTCAAGAGCTGAAGTTGTTTCTTCAGTGGGTGTGTTTGCCACTGTTAGCAAAGTTAGCTCATCTTTTATAAAGAAATCAGAACAACAAAGACGTAAACACATCCTGGAGGATGTGAGATTACATACATCTGGCCACGCTTTGTTGTTTTAAACGCATGTAATTTGTTAAAATGATTAATATATCACTAAATAAGCTGAATTTAACTTAAACTACAGAAAGTTTTACTGCACTTCGTCACCTCATCAAACCGAGCTAATAGCTACGAACATCGCGTTACTTCCCTTACTGACCTCTTATTATTGAAAATCCCTTTTTCCTTTAACAGTCCCGGTGTGTTCGCTTTAGTTTTGTCTCCTTAATTGCAATAGATCCACAGAAATATAAACTGTAGGAAGTTAAAAAGTGGAAAAAAAAACTTTCACTGTCTTCAGTCTTCTTCTTCTGCCAATGATTTCCAGCTGCCTTTGTACAACACATAACACAATGCTGCCCTCGACGGGCCGTTACTAGACTTACATTCAGAAACCAGGTACGAGGTGCAAGAGGATTTAACCCTTTATGTGCCGAACAGGGCGCATTTTTTTCCCTTAGACCTCAATATTTGCGGGGACATTTAAGACTGCGGTCAAGTCATCCATCTCTCTCATCATGTGACATCATAGTCACCATGGTAACCACACAGCTGTGAATACTGATTGATGAGGTCATCAAGGCACAATATGTCAACTTTAAGAATATTTAGACCCAAGTCTTCTATATTGTTTATTGGCCTAGTAAGCGGCAACCCTTTTATCAAGTGCTGGAGTTGTTTCTTGGATCACCTTTTTTTTAACACACATGTATCAACTTGAAAAAAGAAAAGAAAAACAAAACAAAAAACATTTGCTCTTGCCCTCCTAGTCTGTGTATTTATTGTATGGCCAAATCAAACAGGTTCAAAGTTAGTGTTTCAGACCAAAGTGAACTTTAGTTGGTCTCAGTGGTCAGTGCTGAAACTGTGAAGTCATTTATTATTTTTTTATTGTTTATTTATCCCGCATTTTCATCAAAAGTTCAAAGAATTAGATTCTACTTTGATTTATTTTATTGATATAGAC
This sequence comes from Halichoeres trimaculatus, assembly GCF_033239565.1. Classification (NCBI taxonomy): domain Eukaryota; kingdom Metazoa; phylum Chordata; class Actinopteri; order Labriformes; family Labridae; genus Halichoeres; species Halichoeres trimaculatus. The sequence goes on from NW_027437188.1 coordinate 11,300,369, forward strand.
CATAGACTCTATATAACATGGGACAGGTCACTGTGACATCACTCATTGGCTTCATTTTTTAACATAAATTGAATTGAATTGAAAATACTTTATTTATCCCTGAGGGGAAATTCAGGAGTCACAGCAGCAATCAATAAAACAAAAGTAAGAAAGTGTATAGAAAGTGCAAAAAAGTCCATAAGAAAATAGATGACAACAGCCCGTCCACCACTCTCCATAAAAGATGCAGCATGGTGCAGACAGACGTTAATATTAATGAGGCAGGTATGTTAAGTAAAGGGGATGTCAAGGAGAACGTTTTTTATTCCTTAGCTGATTAATCAGGTTGAAAATCACAATTTCTTCAGAAATTCATATGAAATTTTGTAGATCTCAAGGCTCAAAAGACAATTTTCTCATCAACTGGCTTGTCTGCTCAGCCGATCCCAACCGCACTGCGAACTTGTGGTCATTTATTGAAACGATGATTTAAAGTGATGTAAAATAGCCTACAGCTCAAATGAGCAGTTCTGGAAAGGTGCAGCACACAGTATCAGCACTGAAGTCACCAGAAACCAAACTGAATCAGCTGACTATTGACCTCTGACCCCGGAGAAAGGAAATATTAACCACACATTTGAAGAAATATACCCAATGTCTGACTCCGTTTTCTTTAAAAATCTGAAAATGACTTAGTTTGTGTAATATTCATAAAATTGCAACCTGTATAATAACGTGGAACACAGTGTAAATGAGCTTAGGCTACTCTGGTCTTGTTGTAATTCTGTGTCTCTACCGACAGAGGGCGGAGAAGTTTTGATGTGCATTTGTTGCCAAACTTGGGAATAGGCCAAAAAGTATGGCATATTTGTGAGTGATGTGAAGAAAAAGTGGAGACAGAGTGAAGTGGGTGAGAGAACGAGTGAGTATCTAAGAACAAGATATTACAACTATCTCCAAATATTCACAGATGGATCGAGGAACACAATGGGGTTTGTGGGAGCAGGGGTGTACATACCAGAATTCGGAGTTCACATTTCAAAATGCCTGTCAAACAATTTATCAGTATTCACAGCAGAAATGGTGGCAGCAATTTTCAGTCTACAATGGGTGGAGGAGGTCAGACCAGACAGGGTAGTCGTTTCCACAGACTCACTTTCCATTTTAGAAAGTATACAGACAACAAACTCAATCAGGGAGGACCTGTTAATGGAAGTACAGCACAGTCTGCTCAGACTTCACATGGGTGGCATTGATGTTAAGTTCTGCTGGGTGCCAGCTCACACAGGGGTGAAGGGAAATGAGGTGGCTGATTATTTTGCTAAACGGGCTTTGGACAAGAACGTAACAGTCACAGTATCATATGGAAAGGGAGAGGGCAAAACTCTGATTAGGGCAGTAGACACGGAACTTTGGCAAAAAAAGATGGGAAGATGATCAGAATCATACAAAAATCGGTCATAACAAAAATTTTGAAAGAGAGGAATAGAAGAGAAGAAATTATCCTGACAAGGCTTAGAGTTGGCCATACAGGTTTAAATGATGTAATGAATGTATTAGGGAAAAAGGAAACTGGCAGGTGTGAAATATGTGGTGTGAGGGAAAATGTGGAACATATTTTAATTCACTGTGATAAATTTGCATCAGAGAGAGGGAGGTTACAAAGGAAAGTGAGGGCCGCTTAGCGCGAATGGAGTCTGGCTGGAATACTCGGATCAGAAGGGGATAGGGAAAAGATCCAAGATGTGAGGAAAGCATCATTTGGGTTTCTAAAAGAGACAAAACTTATGGGTAGAATATAGAGATGGAGAGATGACGCTACACACTCTTGTACAGTAGATGGCGGTATGCACCTAAACGTTGCTTGCGATCCGCCATAAAATGAAAGAAGAAGAAGAAACTGGGGAATACACACGAAGAAGACGGTAGTACCCTGAAGTGTTGTGATGCTAATTTTCTCCTGACAGTTTTCTCCATTCTTCACGGTAACTGTAAGCTGTTCTTTTTTTAACCTATTGAACTTAATGTTTCAAACTATTTAACGAACCAGTCTGACTTAATAAAGCTTCATTGGTGTCATTTGAACGAGCTCTTATTACCCGAAGCCAACATGCAGTTTATGAACGGCTCATATGGGTCATACGAGGACAAAAACATTTGAAGAATATGAAGATAATTTTTCATTTAAAACATATTTTATCGTGCCATCCTGTTGCTTTTACATTTTACCAGGATATCATTTCACAGCTTAAAATGCTACTTTAGAGTCAGGCTTTTCGCAGAAATAAATAAATCAAGCTCGTTTCTGACTCAAGGTAAATAGAATGATGATGGTGATGCTGCCTTGGTAATGTCCCAGTTAAATTTCAGCTGCATGGGTACTTCAAATCCAGCCAGATGCCCACCCCTCTGATCCATCTGGTATCTCTTGTATTGTGCATCTCATTCCAGTAGTTTTCCCTGATTTTTTTTTCTTCAGTGGTAGGTTTGTGTTTGCTTTTTGGACATTTGCCTCCCATCTTAATGTCCCACATTGACTGGACCTGCTCGTCTTTGAGACTAACAGCTTCAAAAAAAGAACTTACTGGTAGCTAAGGCTCTCTTGGCAACCTCTCATTTCATCCTTGACAGTTCCTGGCTTTGTGATATCTAAGAAACGTATTCTACTCTGGGCCCATCCTGACTTTTTTGGACATACTGTATTATATTTTTCATGGTTCACATGAAACACTGCAGTTTCTTGGCTTTTCTATTTGCAGATTCCCCCTTACACATTCTCATTTTCAAAATAAGATTATTTCCTCTTTGCTTAGTTCTCTTTTCTTGCCCATTGTCTTATCAATATCAATGTAGCACACTAATATACACGTGGTTTGTGAATTTGTAAATTCAAACAAAAAGGACAAGGCCTTACATACATCAAACTCAAATAGTGTTTCTTTCTAAACAGCAGCCTTCCAGATTTTCAAGAAAACCACACTTGCATAATAATTTGGAGCACAGTGTATATGTGGACTTTGATATTTGGGTTGCTTCTGCGGTTAAGTGTTCATTTTAAGTCTTGCAGTTGCTTTCATGTGACTCATTCTCAGGTTGTTGTTTTTTTCCACCAGACCCACACATGTGCCGCTTCATTTTCTTTTTTGGTAGCTTTAGGTAACATAAGCTGTACAACACTTAATGAAGGGCTTCAGTGAAGAGGTTGTAGCAGCTAGTGTAAGTCATGTGTTATATTGACAATATTACTGAAACTAATAAAACACAAGAAGAAGTCGGCAGACGTAATCACTCAAATAAAAGTACTATCATTTTTAACGCTGACAGCCCTGCCTTAATCCTGTAAATGTGTGATCCTGCTGATAGTTGCTCATTGGTTGTTTGTTTGATCCCCCAGGTCTGTGGGCTGTCGACCAGAAACAGTTTTTTTGGAGTGATGTCCCCGTTAGTTGGAGCAGAGTTGGTCCAGAACCCAGTGCAGCTCTATCGATATCTTCTCCGGTGCTGTAGGCTGTTGCCAACGTCAGCAATGCAGCAGCATTACAGACATGCTATTAGACAGGTAAAGGGTCATTAGAAGTCACAACAAGTTAGGTATGTTTGAAAGAGTCTCAGCCAACATATTCTCCATTATCTTGTGCTCTTGAGCAGTTTTTGAGCAGATTTCTATATCATGTGGATTGTAGAGGTTCGAAAAACCAGCTTTGTTACTTTAAGTCCACGTTTGAAATATGGGTATTGATGAGGTATTTTTTCCAGCCTTTGAAATAACATACAACAGCTAATGAAACAAATGCTGATGTCCCAATGAGAGGAAATGTTTCATCGGATCACACTTCGACAGCTTTAAATGTTATCCTGATACATTTGGGTTTTTTTTTTCTCTAGGGTTACAACAGCCACTCGGATGAAGACGACCAGGAGAGGATCCAGCTGATTATTCAAAGAGCGATCACAGATGCGGACTGGATTCTTGGAAAAGTACAGATTAAAATGTTTAATTGCATTAAACATAGGTACAAACAATACTTTGTAATTAATTCTCCTCTTTCATTTGCAGTATACCAAGAAGAAGTGAGGATCACAGAGCATGAGGTCAACCTCATCCGCACAGCAGGGTGTTTACTTGGTGTTCAGCTTCTGTGTTTTTTGCTCTTATTGTTGTGTGGTTGTGTGTAAACTACCAAGAAGGAGCAACATCAGTGTGTCAAAGTTTAAGAATTGTAAATAATGTTATTAAACTGATGTAAAGAGTTTATTTAATGTTTTTATTTTTCAATAAATGAATGCTTATTCACAGAAGCAGAGTTGAGTTCAGGTAGTTAATTGATTTGCAGAGACATGCCCTGAAATGTGCACCATTTCATTGCTATTTTCTCCAGTCAGAACTGTAGTTCACCAAATGAGCATTGTGTCAGTGTTTTTAGTGCAGCTGGGTGCTGACTGACCCATAACTTTTCCCTTAGTCCTCTCTGCTTTTTGCTCTAATTGACTCTAAATGGGACCGTAGCTTACTAATTTAGCATCATGCAAAAATAAAAACTAGTTGGAATATATATTTTTTTGGGGGGGTAAATCATCTGAGAAGAATGTTCTTCTTCACTGCAGGGTTCAAGGAATAAAAATGTATGTAGGCCTCAAACACCAAGGTCTTCCCATAGTTTCAATCCCAACAGGCCTCCAGATGGCTGGCCGGTCAGAGGAAAGGGGGTTTGTGGAGTGGGGAGTCTCAGGAAGACAGCAGGTCAACAGAAGTGTTTCAGACAGAGGCTAAAATAAGCATTTTCAAAAACACCAGAGTGGGAGAAAAATTGAGATTTTTCTGAGCTGTGAATCATGTAAAGATGCTACAGGAGCACCAGAGGGATGGGCAAAGCCTAGAAAAGAGCACAATACCCCCTCTTGAAGAAAGGAGTCTGAATTTGGAAGTGGTTGAGATTCATTTTGATTGCAGTAGGTCAAAGTCTGCAGCAGTGAGAAGTTAGGATGAAAAAAAGCAAGACTGCCTGGTTTTATTTATTCAAAGTTGCCTCACTAATCTTTGGATAAGAGGACACATTTGTAAGCACTGCAGAAGCCAAAGAAAACACTGTACCTCTATGATCCTGTTAATTTTGATGTTGGCAGACAATTTATGCCATGGCCTCTGTCGTGAGAAGTGAAAGATGTGCTAATAAGTTTGGCCTTCTTGTTGATCTACTTGTTTAAAAAAATAATGTTACTGCAGCAAATGAAGGTTTTAGTCAGTGCCTCTTTTAATGTTTAATTTCTCAAAGATTTAATAATACAAAGTTTAGCTGAATGAATGAGATAGCTGTCTCAACAAATGCTCCAAATAAGGTCACTGAAAGAAGCAAATGTGCCCTGAGTTAAGTTAAATGCTGCAGTATTTTAGTTTAGGTTTGAGTAAATAGGTAATACCTGTATCTTTAAGTTTAACAGATAGCATGTGTAATACATTGCAGACTGCAGGAAGTTAAGTTGTAACATGCTTCTGTATCAAAAATAAAAAAGAGCCACAATTAGCAGATCTTCAATGATGACACATTATGTTGTGCAACATATTCCACTATTTATTCAAGTATAGTCCTTTGTTATCTAAATTAATACATAAAATACACAAAACAGATAGAAAGAAGGAACTGAAAACAATAGACTGTATTGGTCGTGTGTTGTGCCCACAGACTGGTTGTACCAGAGGAATGACAGAAAAAGAAACGTGACTGCACACAGGTCAAACCAGAATGTCCGTTTCTCTCCATCTCCAAACGCATGCACATGCATTATTTTAATTAATACAAAAAGTAGTAAAACTAGATATACACAGTACGTCTTCAGTATAAATAGTATAAATAATATTCCTTTGTATAAATAGCTCCATCTTCTTTGCCATTGGTGTGAGATGTTGAGACATTTGCTGTGAGGTGTGTATGTTTTCTGATGTTACTGGAGCTTTGGCTTGCTTCAGAAAAAGAGCTGCAGCAGAGTTGTTCCCTCGGAAACAACAGGACAGGCACTCAGGAAACGTGGTTGCAGAAGTTGAACATTTTCTGCTGTCTCGTAGTCACTTCTGCAGGATAAACTGGTCGATAAACTCGTTCTGCTCCGACTCGATTTTGGATAGGGCTTCATACTCAATGCGGTATCTGAAAGAACAGACCGAATGAATTAAATAAATGAGACAACTCAAAGGAGCGCTAAAGCTGCACTCTTTGGGCCAGTGAGAAGCACTTTTTTGATGTACTGGTTCTTCAAGCAAGGAATTGAACCAAATTGCATGCTGCACAAACCAGCCTTGTGCCGGTTTGGTTACAAAATCAACCCACATAGTGTTTACCTCTCAAGCTGCATCTTTTTCTCAGCTATGAGAGCTTGAAGCTGCTGCTGTTGAGCCTCTCTTTGTTTTGCCACTGACTTCAGCAAATTCCTGGCCCCAATTGCCTGAGAGGGAAGGGAAACATTTGTTAGTTTTCGGGATCAAACGGAAAGTATTTAACATCCATAAAAAGCACATGAGACTTCTGTTGTGCTTACCTTCATCTTTTCTGTCTCTGCTTCTTTTGCCAGCTCATCGACTAGCTCAATTAGACCTCCTACTATCTTCTGAAACTGGCCAATTTCTGCAAAAGAACACACAAAACAGCATTTTCTTTTACCTGTTGATGGAAAATCACGTTCTACTGAATAGACAGGATTAGTACTCACTGTCCACAAACTCTTTGCACTCCTCCTTGAGCTCTGAGGTCTTCTGGCTGACATCAGGCTCAAGGACCTGTAGCTTGTTGAGTTCATCAAAGTAGAAACCTGCCTCGGCTAACGGGTCTTTAGCCATGGCCACAGGGCCTGTGAAAGAGGAGAAGTCGCCTCATGTAGCCCACAGTAAGTGATAACTTAAGTTGTACTTAAAACCATTTAATAACTTTATTCTTTTCAAAACCATACAATCTTTTACTTTTATGTGCTAAAGTATCTAAAATAACTTGAACCATGTATGTTTACATATATCTATTTATTGTTCATTGTATCTATCTATAGGTATAACTAAAGTGAAGATCAGAACATATTTTATGATCAATCTCTGCAGAAATTAAGGTCATTCTAAAGAGTTCACATACTTTTCCTTTCGGCTATATGTGTTAGATACTGAAAACGGAATATGATTTAAAGCTTGATAACCAAATGCTGACATGACCTGACTATCACACACTTGTATTCGCTGACATGTCTGTGTCACACTCTATTGATGCGAAGTAAACATGTAGCTGAACTATGATCTTGTATGAAAGAGCAACATATGATAAAACGAACATGTAAACAGCTCACTCACTGCACCATATGTTATCTGACAGCATGACCTTAAAACGGCATAATTACTTCGTTAAACTTAACAGAACTGATATTGTCGTTAACATTAGTCCTATTGGGTTTAATATTGTATTCAATTAATAAAATATCTAAATAAATCTGTCTCGTTGTCCAAGAAATTTTAATTTATATGACCCCAACAGGACCTAAAATAGTAACTTAAAGAAAGCTAACGTTAGCTTTATTTAGCTCGGCTGCTAACAAAAGCCGCTCTAAGGGCCATTTACAAACACACGGAAAACCTCCGTATGGTCCTTAAAAGACTAAATTCATTTTAATCCGTGTCCAGCTTCGACAAGATCTGAAAAAAGCCTCTGTTACCTGTTTGATATCTGTTTGAATCGTTGACTCCGTTAGCCCAGGTGGCTCTGTGTTGTGTGACTATGTGGCATTGCAAAGTAAACCGTCTATGGTGGATTCACGAGCACCTTAGAGGCTCGGAATTCAAAGCTCCAGCAGTCAGCCTCCCATAGACGGCAAAGTGTATGGACGCTTCTTTTTTTTTTTTTTTGAGTGTGTGAGGGGGAGTAAAAGAAATTTAAGTACTAAGTGTTTGGAAGTACCTTACGCTGGATTCCTAGAACATCCTCATTTGTCATTCCGGTGAAACCTTCATTTGAAAACTTATGGAACTAAAATTTCCAATTATCCTGACTACCCGTGAATAAGAAGTGGCTCCGCCTCCTCCTCGCTGCCAGGGAAACCTGTTTGTTTGTAGAGCCGCAAGAAAAAGGTGGTCCCTGTGGAGTTACCTTGCTTTCTGTATGAATTGGTCACAAAATGTGTTGTAGTCTTCAATCAAGTGTCAAAAATAAATAAAAAATAAAAATAAATAAAAAAAAACAGTTCCACACAAACAAATCAGATTTCATGTTTTTATGGCACACATCATGTAACAATTGAGCACACTCAATAGTAATAGAAAATACTTTATTTATCCCCGAGGGGAAATTCAGGAATCACTGCAGCATTTAAGAAAACAAAAGTAAGAAAGAGTATAGAAAGTGCAAAAAGGTCCATAAGATATTAGATGACGACATCCCGTCCACCACTCTCCAGTTCAGCCAGTCTCCACCTCCACAGGGTCCAGGACTGAGCTTCTTCAGCAGTCTGTTCAGTCTCTGTCTCCTGGATCCTGTCTGCCCACGGCAGGCAAAGCTCCTCCAATGTGGGGCCGGCGTCCAATGTCAGCTCCGTCAGCCACAGAAGAATCGTGAAAAGCACGATGCCACTCTGTCCTCCGGCAGCCCCTCTCCGGCTGGGCTAGCACGGCTAGCTCGTCCATCCCACCGGAGATTGATCTTAAGTTCCCAACGAATGGAATGGATGGAAGGACAGGTCCACGTCGTCACCTCCCAGCTCACACCCAAGAACCAGCACGTCGTCCTCACCTCCTCCTCCTCCTCACCTCGAAGGAAATCATTAAGCCCTACACTAGTTAGCATTGACATGCTACAGGCTGCTAACAGCTAATTTCACATGTAAACAATGCAGCCCTGGTTACATGTAGGATCTCCAGACAAACACAGGAGAAAAGTAGTAAAAATATCGCTGAAGCCACAAAAAGTTTGGTGTCCATGACCAACAATGAACCATACAAAGTAATGACCCACTCCAAATACAAAGATTACGAAAAAGAGAAGAAAAAAATTACAAGAAACGGACAAAGAAGACAGAGCTACTGCAACAGGCAGCTACTTGGGCAGCGCCTAGCAACACAGTAGCTGCCTGTTGCAGCAGCTCTCTCTTCTTTGTCCGTAGACCATTATAACACCATTAAATTGTCACATAGCTTTCAACCACAAAATTTCATGACACTGTTATCAGTTTTAATATATTTATTTACAGAAAATCCATCGAACTCAGTACTGTGCTCTGAACCGGCAACTTCCTGTCTTGGCCATATACTTCAATGGCCAAAGCGACCTGTGACCAGATTTTTGCCTCTCAAGACCAACAGTAGCCCATCTCATCAACACCCGTCTTCCTTTTTTGGTTGGCCAGTGCAACTTCCTACCGTGTTGTCTCATGAGCGTTTGGCATCCCACGGTCTACTGTGAATGGCATAGTACACAGGATGGCAGACAAAATCATTAAGCTCAAGAACACGGTCATCCGCTTTCCCTCACCTGATGAGCTTGAGCAAATTGGTGCTGGATTTCAGCAGCTCGCCGGATCTGCAGCATTTATTTCCCAAAGTTGTGGGAAGCATTGATGGTTACCACATCAGGATTAAACCCCCAAGTGCAGATGCTCTGTGTTATTTTAATCATAAACTGTTTTATTCTGTGCAGCTAAAGGCTATATGTGACCACCAGTGTCAGTTTCTTGACCTCTTTGTTGGCTAACCTGGCTCAGTGAATGATGCACGAGTTCTGAAAAACAGCCCTTTGTATGTGCATAGCCTCTATCCACCTGAAGGCTATTACATTCTGGGCGACGGAGGCTACCCCTGTATGTCAGAGCCAATTGCTGTCATCACACCGTACAGGGAGCCAGTAAGAAATGCTCTGGCAGCCAGGTTTAACAGGCACCATGTGAAACTATTTTTTCTAAAAGGCTCAACAGTCTCTCTTCCCTAGCCTCATCCCTGCTGGCCCTTTCCTCAGCCCTCTTCTCCTCCCTCTCAAGCAGCTCCAGAATTGGGTCCCTCCTCTGCCTTTTAGAAGGCCCTGACTCCTCTGCTGCTGACTCAGCTTCTTCAATTGGCTCTGGCTCTGTGGGAACTGAACCAGGGGAGGCTGATGCTGAGGCTGATGCTGGAGGGTTCTCCCCCCAGGCTGAGGCAATTAGGCAAGGAGGCGCAATGGATGGCCTCCTGCGATTCAGTGCCACTTCCTGATGGGGGTGTCCGGAGCTCCTGCACACATTTTAAGTTACAAAAAACAGTTTGTATAATATACTATTTTTAAAATGCTTAATACTGCAAAGAACTTACACAAAGAGTTTCATTTAACCTATTCTACTCGTCTATTCTATCTGATCTTACATCTGTGCTTTCACTATGTAGCATGACAGTCAAAAGCAATGGATACCTTATATGTTTTGTTCAGGTTCCCCCACTTCTTGGCTGCTCGGGCCGGACCCACCACCCCAGCCAAGCCTATCTCCTTAAGTACAGGATTCCAACATAAAAAACATACTGTAAGGTGTGAACTGAAAACAAGAATTGGAACTATCAGTGCCGTTAACAACATTCATATCTGGTAATTTAGTGAAAGGGTTAGGAGTAATTTCCCTTTTGTTATGACATAACTCACTCCCATCCAGCTGCTGCTGCATATCTTTTCCCTGAAAACAGGGAATCCTTTTGGGTCCTGAGCCTAATCATATTCTCAACATTCTCTTCGGTCCCTGAAGAGATTACGTTACATTTATTCACAATTAATATTTGTTTACTGCTTATGTGACACTCTTACACTTGAGTGTCACATAAGCTCCACAATAAACATCACAAGTAACTAGCTCTTCATTTCAAATTCAAAGAGCTAGTTACTTGCCGATTAAATTTACTGTAGCGAACACTATGTAGCGATATATTATTACAGCAAATGGGATCACCACCATAACTATCATGCAATCGCGTATAAGACATTTGTATACAGCATTTGAAGACACATATCAATGGTCGCTAGCCGATTTCGGAGACAGCATGCCGTTACATAATTGTTATTTTCAGTCAAATGGGAATTTACTTACATTTATAGTTTTTCTGCTGTCGGTGCTCTTCACCTCTTCTTTCCGCCATGTTGTAATGTTGTGCGATTTGGCGCCGCGGCCGCAATGCTCACTAAGCATTCGGACACCACTACAAAATGGCGTATTCACTATATAGTGAACACTGAGTGATTTCGGACACAGCTTTAGTATCCACGTAATTCCTGACTTCGAGAGTTTACCCATGGTTCATAGCGGTCGTCGGTTATGCATTTCTGGTTGAACTCTTTGTTTACATTAGCGTAGCTGTAATACTCACTAGTGTAACCGGCTTTTAAAAGCAAGAAAGCGACAAAATGAACATAAACCGTAGGTGGATTCACGGTACGGATGTTTTAAAGAGTCGTGAGGACATTTCCGTAGCAGTGCCTCATCCGTCAGTTCTCACGGAGTGGGTAGATGACATGAAGCAATGGCCTGAAGTTAGCTACATTGACCAAGCTAACTATCTCTTATTTTCCGAGGGTGTTGATGGCGAAGAATTGTGTAATTACAAAAGCACAGAAGCGTACAACTACCTGCGTAGTAACAAGATAGGGACAGTACTGCTGAAGAAACACGGGGACTTTATATTTCTGAAGGCACCAGTCGAGCCCAGCCAGAGCGTCCATCAAGTTAAACACACAGAGTGGGTAATGCTGAGGGAAAAGCGGAGTCGTGGAGATATGCGGCTGTTTGTGCATAGCCGGGTCAGGGAAGTCATGAAGTCATGCAGCAGCTATTTTGTGGAAGGTACTCATAAACCCAAATATAGCGGTTGTAATGTTTAAACACTAGGGCGAGTGAAGAACTGATGAAGATATAATTGATTTTATTGTACAGCTCACAATGTTTTGCACAGGTCTAAAGTCTGCAACACTTCTGATCTGGGCACCCAGTGAGCAGCTTTCCTTTACGGTCCAGTATGACCAGGAGCGCTTGAGAGGTTTTTACTTCTCACGTATGCTGCCTCGGCTTGTCAATGAATATGCTGCAGGACGGTTTCAACTTAATGAGAGATACACTGAGATAATGGGCAAGGATTAGTGCACAAGTGGCAGGAATTTACATATGTGCCATACATGGCTGTGTGGATCAACCTTTTTTTAATGGAAAAACTTTTTATTTTATTTTTTTCACCCTTCTGTTCTCACAATAAGATATGAAACATGATTCCCACAGTTTATTTTGCAGCAAACAAAGCATTCACATACCAGCATGTTAAATTTAAAAAGATGACATTTAATGTTGCGAGTGATGACATTTTTCCATCTTCATAGTTAATGTTACAAACTCACAAAAAGTATCAGTTAAAAAAAATTCAATGTAAACATAATTTGGCATAAGGTCATCGTTTTAAGTAATGGCATTAAGTGTTAATATTGTCTAAATGAAATTCATAGGCATTCATTCTGTGCAACAGAACAAGCATTCAAAGAATGACCACATAAAACCAATGAATACCTAAATGTTCTGTATCCATCAATTTTTCAACCATTTTACATTTAAATACAAGTACTGTACCATTTTAATTGATTGTTATACAAAGGTTCTTGATATCCATGTAAATATTTCATGTCTCAGTCTACTCATGTAGATCGCATGCAAGCTCAGTTTGGGTCACGAATGAGATCCTGCCTTAAATTGGCAAGAGCAGCACATATTCTTAGAATCTTGTCTATTTTCGGAGCCATGGTAATCGGAACAACCTGTGACAGTACTTTGTAAACTTTCAAACGTCTGATTGCTCTTTCAACATGAATTCTTACATGTGCAATCCTTCTAGTGCATGTCACCTGTTCCTCAGTTAGCTCTCCACGTTTTATTGTAAAACAAGGCATGACCAATTTGACCTTCCTCTCAAAAAGTAAATCACTTATAGTAAAACCTCTATCTGCCATAACCTCATCTCCAGGCATTAAGTAGTCTTATGGTATGGCCACAGCAAACGTGAATTTGCGGCACGATTACATACAAAGTCAATGCAAAGACGCGTTTAGACACCGATTCGCCTTGGCCGGCGCGTTTAAGTTGGCTCGTTTGGGGCGTTTGCGCGTTTGGAGCGTTCACGTGTTTGGGTGGCAGACGCGAATTCGAGTTGAAAATATTGAACTTTTGACGCGAATTCACGTGAAGGCTTGCCATGGCCGCCAATCAGCAGCAGGGGCAGTCAGGGAAAAGATGGAAGTTCTCTGTGGTCCTCTCTTTCCTCGACCCCTTCATTATACCCAGGGGGACCTCCGGGAACATGGGTCAGGGGTTCGGGTGGTTGGAGGTTCGAAGGGTCAAGGATGTGATCGCAGGGAACAGCCAGGCAGGGCTGGTGGATTACCAGGGAGAGGCAGCAGACCTTGATTGTGATCTCCAAAGTTTTCACACACTCTCCTGTCATGCTTTTGAAATCACAGCTCATTGTTTTTCAGCTGCTCTTTTGAACATTCGGTCTTCAAATGAACAGGCTCTCTACTCCGCATGCGCAGTGCCGCGCTAACGCCCGTTTGCCCCTCAGTTTGTAAAAATAGTCCAGTCCATGTTGTATTAGGAAAGTTATTCTTAAATGCTGTAGGCATGGTTGCCAGAATAGTTTCTCTTGGAAGCCATGGAATCAAAGGTTGTAAAACTTCCTCCAGTTTGTCAATCCAATATGAGATTATCTTGCTAGCTATGCTCTGTGATACATGGAACTGTCTGCTCAGATCACCCATTACATGGATGGTCTTTAATTTCATAAGTAGGGTTGCCAACCGTCCCTTGAAAAACGGAATCCTCCCGTATTTGGACTTGAGCATACGCGTCCTGTGCTGAAACGATAAGGGACGCACTTTGTCCCGTATTTCTCTGAGGGTCAAACATAAACTGCTATATATTTATGGTTTCAATGAAAAGCAGGGCAATTTATACGAGAAAGTACGGTAATTCCATCCCATTCCCCTCTCCTGCTCTGTGGCCAATGAGCTGACCGAACACTCACACGTTGCTATGACGCCACAGAACGTGGCTCGCCTCATTGGGCGAAGCGCTGTCACTTTGGCTGTTTCCCAAAGCCCAGGTACCTTGCCTTGCCTTGCCTTGGAAGGCAGTGCCTCCGAAGCCACTTCCTTCCAATCCAAGGCAAGTGTCCTGCCTCTGCTCAAAAGGAGATGCAAATGGAAGAGCCTACAAAGGCATATTTTGGGAGGAGCTCAGATGGCTACAAATATTGTCATAGCTTGCCACTTTTCTACACTTTCTGCTTTTTTATAGTCACATCATTGGCACTCTGCAGGTGCAGCTTCTCAGTAATTATAGTTACATGAGTGACACACAAAGGAGTTAAGTGGTGGACATGGTATAAGTTGTTATTTTCAGAGGTGTATTTTGTTACTTACATTTAAATTGAAATTTACCACGCGCCTCCGCTGGTGCGTCTTTTCCTTCCATTTTTTTCCTTTTTTGTAGATTCATGCGTTGTATGTTGGGTATTTATAGCCATGGCGAGGCAGCGAAGGATACACCTGTGTATCCTTGGTCAATTAGCCACATGCTAACCAAACGGAGGACATATGCCTCCGGAGGACATGAACATTGGAACAGCACTGGGGCAGCGACTGATGATGTGGATGCCTGCCCACGCCCACATCAGACCAAGGCAAGGCAAGGTACCTTGGCTTTGGGAAACAGCCTTTGTGTTGTTAGGGAAGAAGATAACACTGCAGCATGGATGTCGCCGGCATGAATGCATATCTCTTGGATGCTACTGAAGGCACTACTCCCCTGCGTAAAAAGCTGAAAAGGCTTCAAAAGTAAAGAGTCAAGCGGGAGGAACAAAACACGTGGCTGCGAAAGGCGCAGGATAGTGTGTAGTTCTAGTGCATGCGCGCTGTACTGTGTAGTGAGCATAGACCAAATGGAAGCGAGAGACTTTTAGTGCCACTTTCTTCTGTAAAAGCAACATGACCAGGTGGTCTAACTGTTGTTGATTTTTGTAACCAGTATGTTTCATAAAAATATGATGATTTGCAGGAAAATTCATGGGGAATAAGATGTAACCCTCTTTTGCAATGTACTAAAATATTTTTAACAGTTAATACACAGTTAATACAGTTAATACACAATTTGTCAAATGGTAAACGCAACGTGAATTTCAGTATTTGTCCTGCTCTGTAATGCAAAAACGCATATGATTGCGTTTTAAATCAATTTTTAAAAATGTATTCAAGTGATCATTTCAAATTGAGTCACTGCTTTTATAGGTACGCTTGCATGCACTCTTAAGTGGATATAAATCTATCTTTTCTCTTGTAAAAAATGGTTCAAAAGCTATTTGAAATTACATGATACCAACTGGAAAACATACATTTTTGCAACCCTGATGCAAACTTTTCAAACATGTTTTTCATGTTTTATTTAAATTCAGTCATTTATACGGAAATAGTGCAAACCAATGTAAATGCCCAAATAAATGGGTAAAACTTTTCCAACATTATTTTTAGCTGCTCATTGTGCAAACTCTCATCACTGACCCAAAGTTTTTCAATTTGAGACTTGTATTTATGGTTACGATACCTACATCCATGAAAACGTTTCGTCTCAGACAGTGCTTGCATGCCCTTATGACAAAGACAGTATACGATGTTATATGCAAATTGACACAAGTTTGAAATTTAAGATTTAATATCCAGCACCAAAACAAATACGACGCAAAAATAACAGAAATATTGATCCTGTTGCCAAACAGCTTACGTTTATCAGCATATGCTAAAAGGAGGAAAACCGATGCATACAATAGGGAATAAATGCAATTAGAGTAAAACTTACGGGGTCCATCTTACGCATCTCCAACAATGTTTAGGTTGCTGCTGCTGGAAGTAACTGTTTCAGTCACAGTTGCACGGACCACCTTTCGCCTTCTCTTCTTTGGGGGAGGTCAGTCGTAGACTCGTAGCCCAGATAGAGTTCCGGATCAGAGTGCAGTTCCATGGGCTTTTTATCGATGAAGTGGAAGGAGCAAACATACACTCTCTTCGGGGGATGTTTCAGTCTCAAAGCTGCGAGCCCCGCCAGTCTCCTTTCCTCCTGCCTTGGCATGGCGTGCAGAGCGTAGGGCTCAGGGCACGGACATGTTTGGTGACTTTGTTGATGTTCGATACAATAAGTCTCAGAAAAAAAACTCAATTTTTTTTTGAGTTGTTGTGGCAACTAACAACTGCACGTTGTACTGGAGCTCATTTTACAAAAAATATCGCATTTATGACTAAAGACAAGACGCGAGATGTTTTGAGCTATCCATTTGCAGTGCAACTGGAAAAAGAAAACTGCCGGCAGAAGTTATCTTTAATGGCAACACCCGTAGGCTCCTGAGGAAAGGGGTGGATACTGAGAGTATTCAGAGAAGAGCAGAGCTAAGTTTAACTGCTTTACTTTTTGATTACTGCATTTAGTCAACCCAGGTATCAAAAGATTCAAGATGAGCCTAAAGAAAAAGGAAATGTTTACTGCAGAGGACATACCTAGGGTTGTCGAGTTGTTTAAAAAGGCAGATGAAGATGGGAGTGGAGGTTTGGATGTTGAAGAATTCTGTGAGACAATGCAGGATTTATATCCAGAGGCAACGAAACAAGAGCTGGTTGCCCTCCATATGCAGATTGATACCAACTGCGACTCCACCGTGGATCTGAAGGAGCTGTTAACATTTCTACACTAAAAAAATAAAAATAAAAAAAAGAGCCAGAGATTGAATTAGATCAGTTAGTCTTCACAAACCCTTTGAGACTGTTGATGTGAAGCATCACAAGAATATCCTGAAAATATTTTTCTGTCCTTTCGAAAACATCAAGGTCTCTGAATATGTTTTCAAACAGGCAGAAACAGAAACAATCAGAGAATATCAGGTGGGTAACTATCTTACCATGAGCACTGATGGCGTCCTCAAGGTCTGGACAGACTCATTTGATGAACCGCAGACAGTACCAATGATACACGCAGGACATAAAGAACCTCCTTACTCGAAGAAGACAAAAAAATGTGTTAATGACATGGTATACATACCAGAGCTGTCCCAAATAGCTGTCTGTACTGATGATAGAGAGCTTATTTTCTACAGACAGGAACAATTTCCTTCAAAGTATGAGATCTATCAGAGTTTGCTGTTTGAGGAAAACATGATCAAATGCATGAACTACTGGTCGGACGGCAGAAAGACTGTGTTTTCTGTTGGTGATTCTGATGATTTTATCTACATTTTCATTGCATACAATAAACACAAGGGGAATAGTCTCTTTTGCAGAGACAGCTTTGAGGAAATCTCTCCGAAGAATTATCCAACGGCTTATGTTTCTTCCCTTTTGAAAAACAAATCGCCAGATTATCTCTGTACCAGAGTCCGCGTTTTTGACAACATATGCAGCCAGATTAACTTTTTTCCATTTCTTGACGCCCATGCTGTCTGTGGTTGTTCAGCCAAGGAGATGGTCCTTGTTCAGGTGTCCCAGTCTCAATCTGAGACACAGTGCCAGTTACCGACACGTAAACACTCTAAGTCAGGGTCCAAGGTACTCAAAGTCAGACACTGTAAGACAACCTTCAAGAGCCTCAAGTATAAAGAGCATTTCACCTGTGTTGAATTCATGCCTCCTTATGAACATCTGGTGACTGGTTGTATGGACGGCTCACTACGGGCGTGGAAACCAAACAATCCAAAGTTTTTTGAAGAAGTATTGGAAGGACACACCAGTTTTTGTCAGTTTGTCGGAGGACAAAACGGCACGTGTATGGTCCCCAGTTACCTGGCAGTGTATACAAGTTTTAGATTTGAAGGCCATGGGGATGGCACCCATCACAGCTGCCTGTTACAACGTACGTAACAATGAGCTTGTTGTGGCAAACTCCAATGTTGCCAAAAATCTTGGTAAGGGAACAAGTTTATTCCAAAATTTGCTAACATCCCATTATAACCCCCTGTGTTGTGCCCTATACCACAGTATTTTTGCACAGGTGGTCTCTGTCTGTCAAGCTGGCACAGCGACAGTCTGGGATGTAACAACAATATCTCACCAGACCAGCAAGTGGGGCTCACTGCTATTTCATTTGATGGTCCGCAACGCAGACTTGTCACAGTTTCCCAGGATAGGCAAGTGAGACTGTGGAACTTCAACAATGGATCAGAGCTGAGAGTTCTACCTGTCATCGTGCAACAAGAAGTCACTGCTATTCTTTGTAGAGACAATAAAGTGTATGTGTCAGGAAGAAACTCCAACACCCTTTTTATCCTAGATCTGGAAGATGATGACCACAGATTTATAAAACACAAGTTTTTAAAAGATATCATCTCTATGGATGTGTACGAAAACACACTGATTACTGCCTCCAGCAACGGAAACATAGTTGTCTGGGATATTGAGAGTCTAGAGGCAATATACTGGATAAATCCCTGTGAAAGCCCACGTACCTACATGGTGGACAGTAAAAGTGTTGAACAGAAAGGACGGAAAGGAAAAGTACCTCCTTCCAAAATGCACCAGAATGACGAGTATATGCTAAAATCAAAACCCAGAGAGTCGACCAGAGAGATGGATTATGTGAACGACAGTCCTCTTGTTAGTTTGAAGACCAGGAGTTACAAAGTGGACATAGCCACACTGCTGACGACTGCAGGTGGCTACATCTATGCCTGGTCTCCGAAAATCAAGGGGGGTCTGTTGGCAAAGTTTAGGGCAGTGACAGATGACGGTGCTATCATTACTGCCATGACAACTGATGTCGAAGAAAAAACTCTACTGGCTGGGGACAGTAAAGGGAACATCTATCTGTGGAACATAGAGAATTTCTGTTTGGATAGAAAGTCACTGGGTGAGCCATTTGAGGACATCAAGGGTTGGAAAGTGTCATTGTGTCCTCCCCCTCTTTTGGCATCTTGGCAAGCTCATCTTAAAGGGGTGGTGAGTGTCAGGTGTGACTCTGCATGTGAGAACATAATCACTGCAGGGTTGGACCACAATGTACAGCTTTGGAAAAATACAGGCTGCCACATAGGCCTCTTCAGGAAGCACCAATGGGATTTAGCGTCTTTCACCCCTCAGAGGATTGACATGCAGGATTTACCAGAGCAGAGAGAAGAGCAGAGAATAGAGCCAGAAGAAAAATCCCAAATATTGACACTTAGTGAGGCTGAATATGAGAGAATTCTAGCGCACACAGATGAAGTTTTAGAAATGGCTAGAAAATATTAGAAATAGAAGAATAGAATAGAAAAACTTATCCCCGAGGGGAAATTCAGGAGTCACAGCAGCATTTCAGAAAACAAAAGTAAGAAAGTGTATAGAAAGTGTAAAAAGGTGAGGTCCACAAGAAAATAGATGACGACATCCCGTCCACCACTCTCCAGCCCAGCCATTGTCCACCTCCACAGGGTCTAGCACTGAGCCTCCCCAGCAGTCTGTTCAGTCTCTGACTCCTGGATCCTGTCTGCCCACAGCAGGCGAAGCTCCTCCAATGTGGCGCCGGCGTCCGATGTCAGCTCCGTCAGCCACGTCCGTGAACAGCACGATGCCACTCTGCCCTCCAGCAGCCCCTCTGCTGCTGTCCCAACAACGACAGATGGAAGGACAGGTCCATGTCGTCACTTCTTAGCTCACACCAGAGAACCAGCACGTCGTCCTCACCTCCTCCTCCTCACCTTGAGGGAAATCATCAAGCCTTATGGTGCGGCCACACCAAACACGAATTTGCGGCGCGATTACATACAAAGTCAATGCAAAGACGCGTTTAGCCGCCGATTCGCCCCGGGTGGCGCGATTCGCGCGTTTGGAGCGTTCACGCGTTTGGGCGGTAGACGCGAATTCGCTGGAGTTCAAAATATTCCCCCACGACGTCATTGTTTTGACGACGTTGGGGGGCAACTGCCGCCTGCTCCGGCTCCAACTCCGCTGGAGGATGGAGGAGAAAACAATCTGTGTGGTGTGTCATCATCCAGAGTTATACGATACGACGTGTGTACTCTACAGAGACCGGAAAAACAGGAGCAGGCTTGGTTGAAAGTCTCTGAGGAGACAGGTGTTGAATGTGAGTTCTGAAAACATTCGTTCCCAGCTGGATCTGCCTGCACGGGCTATCACTGAGTCCGACTGTGTTTTCCTCAGCGGAGTTTTAAGCCTGATAGAGAGGAGGAAAGAGTGGGGCAGGGGCAGAGCGAGGGAAAAGATGGAAGTTCTCTGTGCTCCTCTCTTTCCTCCACCCCTTCAGTCTTTAAATGAACGAGCTCTCTACTCCGCATGCGCAGTACCGCGCATTCGCGTGTTCGCGCCTCAGCTTGTCAAAAAAGTCCAGCTGCGAGACTCGGGCGTTCATGCGGCGCGTGACAGGCCATTCGAGCGAGTAAATTCGCGTGTTCGCGTTTGGTGTGGCCGCGGCATTACACTAGTTAGCATTGACATGCTACAGGCTGCTAACAGCTAATTTCACATGTAAACAATGCAGCCATGGATACATGTAGGATCTCCAGACAAACACAGGAGAAAAGTGGTAAAAATATCGCTGAAGCCACAAAAAGTTTGGTGTCCATGACCAACAATGAACCATACAAAGTAATGACCCACTCCAAATACAAAGATTACGGAAAAAGAGATGAAAAAAATTACAAGAAAAGGACAAAGAAGAGAGAGCTACTGCAACAGGCAGCTACTTGGGCAGCGCCTAGCAACAACAACGAAAAAAAAAAAAAAAAAAAAAAAAATATATATATATATATATATATATATATATATATATATATATACACACACACACACACACACACACATATATATATATATATATATATATATATATATATATATATATATATATATATATATATATATAATATTGGAGACATGGAAGAAATACAAAAACAAAAAGAACAATCTGCTCAACAGTTAGGATCCCAGTCCAAGGAATCTAATAACTTACCAAATGTTTTCCAACCCCAGCCTCCTAATGCAAGGCCAGAGTTGGATGCATTATGCAAAAAGCCACAGGGTAAAATCAGTTTAATGGAAGGAGACCAAATACATGACAGCTTTCGTATTCCATGTCCACATCCAAAGACATTTCCTAACACCCAGACACAAAGCCGTGGGTCCCGGTATAATGGTGCACCCAGGATCAAGCACGGAAAACAATATTGTAGCCAATATTGTTAATCCTCCAACTATTGAGGGGTCTAAACAAGCACCAAAACATGGTCATCTACCACCAGTCTCTGGAGGCATTGCTCAGCTCACAGCAGGCAACCCCACTCAAACCATGGGCCATCAGTCAACAGTCCGTTTTAAAATATCACATCATTGGTCTGACCAACCACCAAAGACTGACCACCTACCACCAATCTCTGGTGGCGTCACTCGGCTAACATCAGGCTACCCCACTCAAACCATGTGACATCAGTCAACAATGAGATCCCTGGCTAAATCAAATAAAGGGTCTGAACAAATACCAAAGCCTGACCACCTACCACTAATATCTGATGACTTAACGCGGCTAACATAGGGCAACCCCACTCAAACCATGGGCCATTAGTACACGAGCTCTAAAACAACATTAAATCAGGGGTCCAATCAAACACTAAAGCATGATCACCTACCACCAATATCTGGTGGCGTCACTCGGCTTACATCAGGACACCCAACTAAAACCATGAGACATCAGTCAACAACGAGATCTCAAGGTAAATCAAATGAAGGGTCTAATCAAGCACCAAAGCCTGATCACCTACCACCAATATCTGGTGGCGTCACGCGTCTAACATCAGGCAGCTCAACTGAAAGGATTCGCTGGAACAATCCAGGCTTGAAAATTGTTAAACTGACTGAATCAGGGGCTCTGAAAAGAAAGTAAAGCCCAGTCACCTACCGTCAGTACCTTTAGTACACAACTAGACAAACTACACAAATCACCCACCACCCTCAGGTCTGAACTCACTCCCAAGTGTGTTTGGCTGTGTGTCCAAAATAAAAAAAACAATGCTGCAATGAATGAGCCATGTCATTTTTTATTGGTTTTCTCCGAGTGCCTTGGTTTCTTCCCACAAATGGGGTAAAATTGTAAGAAAAATAAATAAATAAATAAATTAACAAAAACTAATGACATGAATCAACTCAATGTGCTGTAGATTTCTAGTATATTTAGGCAAGTTGGTGTGCATTGTGACGCCTTCCTGTCTCTAGAGCCTGCTATAGTTTGCCACACCAGATATATAAAAAGTTGGCTAATAACTTTCACTCAGCCCTGTGAGGCTCTGTGTGGCTCTGCATGGTTCTGCATGGTTCTGCATGGCTCTGCATGGTTCTGCATTGCTCTGTGTATAAACCTGATTGGGGATGTTAATTAATGGAGTATTAGCTTATATTTAAAAAAAAAAACTACATTAAAGGGATAGTTCAGTTTTTTTGAAGTGGGGTTGTATGAGCTCTATATGACCACTAAGGACATGAGATACAGTAGAAAGTTGTCTCCTCTCCCTCAGTAAGACACAAACTGTAATCGATGGTGACGAGGAAATAGGCGCTAACAGGGAGAGACGGTACCAGATTCAAAGGCTATTTTCTCTGCCTACATGAACTAAAATCAAAAAGTAATACCACAGTTTGAGAGTATGCTACATAAAATAATTTTTAAGTGCATTAAGTCTTCAGAAATATAAACATTTATCCAGACCTAACTAACTGGTCATGTATCCTTCCGCACAGCGCTAGTGCGCTCTGTCCCCCCTCCTCCTTTCAGCTGTAGGGAATGTAAACAAGCTATGCTTCGGGCGCAGGTTGTAGCCTCGTGTAAGTTTGATCAAGTATCGTAATTCTTTTGTTTGTACTCTAAGGATTGTGAGGCAGCGTAGGAAATTCAAAATGAGTGACTATGACAGCGACAATGAAGTTCCATTCACTTTGGAACTAAAAGGATACCTGTATGAACCGGAGCACACAGAAGAAGAGCTGCTTCAGATGGCGACTGAAAGGAATACAGAGGAAACATCCACAGACACTGAACATCAAGATGCTGAGTGTTGCTGTAATATACTGCTGGAGAGAATGTGGAATAGTGGTAGACCACTCACATATATATATAGGTTGATTCCTTTCTGAAAAGGGGTAAAGAACGAGGTTAAGATCCTTAATATTTACATCATGTCAGTTTCTTCTAGACATGTTTCTTGGGGATAAATACACCAGAGATAAAAAAATATTTGTTACGTGAACTTTTGATGACTGCTAAGAAAATGGTGACAATAAAATGGATGGATTCCAAGCCACCTTCAATGGCACAGTGGTAACAGAAATTGAAGAAGGTGTATGGAATGGAAGCTTTAACTTCTCAATTACAATTACGGTCTGACATTTTTGTGAAAAGATGGCAACCTATAGCAAGATGTTTGTTTAATTAAAGGGAACTGTGCATTGTGGAACTACCTCTTAAGTAACCATTTGATCATTGTTATGATTTTTTTTTTATTAATTTATTCAATTTGTTTAGCTCTCCAGACCACAATAAGCTGTCCTTTTTTTTCTTTTTTTCTTTTCTTTCTATCTATTTATTCTATCTATTTCATACCTGTTTTTTTTTTATTTCCCTTGCATTATCATACTTTCCCTGTGAGGCTGTCAAGGAATGTTCTGTACTGTTTTTCTTTGCTTAAAAAGTGGAAAATAAAAATAAAGTTCCAAAAAATAAAAAAAAATCTGTTTCTGTTAATCATCATAATTTGTAGGTTCACGCATTATTTACTGTCTATATTGCAGTGGCGATTGCTAGACTGCGAGGGAGGCTCAGCATCTTCTCAGTTGTTCTGGACTGAGGCTTTACCGATCCCCAGCAAGTTTACCTTTCGTAAAAATGATGAGTGATGAGAGAACACTGGTAAAATCCCTGGAAAAAACACCTGGTTGGTATGACAGGGTCACAGATAATTTTCTTGAAAAGGAACGGAGGGTAGAATTTGTGTTCAAATAATAATGAGCTTCCCCTCTTTGACTGACCAGCAGCCGCCACTGCTATATTGAGTCCATGTTTGGTCAAAACCTCAGCTTCAAACCTACTTTTTCATTAAATTAGCAAAGTCCAATCTGTATTTTGAGTATCAGCAGTTAATATTGCTTGTTTGAAGTCAAACCTGGTTAACTGAGGTTGGATAAAGAAGACATATTTAACACACAGGCAGAAGTTGCTGGCGTTTCAGTGTTCAGTGCTTAATCACTGCTACCATCTGCTGAAAGTCACTAGTTAGCATGGTCGCTATTAACTCTGAGACACCGGTTGCACTGTAACTGTCAAAACTTGACAGAAGTTGCCTCTATTGTGTAGTAGGCCTATTGTTTCTGACAACTGACTACAGAACAGCTGTACTTTTTAATGCTGCTAAAAGGTTAGATTTAGTTTTTAAAAATGCTAACTTGTCTGAATGAATGGAGCTAAATGCTGCTTCTGTGGTCAAGATGCATGCACAGCTTTATGATGACATAGACTGATAATACCTATATGGTGGTCTTGAGAGCTCACAGCAGTGTAACTAAAGAAAACATGCAAAAAGGCAAATTAAGAAAAACATCTTCATCAATTTCACAACACCTGCACAGCATTTAGGAAGTGCTGCATATTAAAATCAACTTTGTGAAATTTTGCATAAAATTTGAATGAACTAAAAATATTTTGTATTTTTTTGCAATATATGTATAAATAGTTTGAATCTTAAAAATGAACAAAAACTAACAAAATTATTGAAAATTTGAAACTTAACAAAAATTCAAGAGTTTGCGAATATATTTTAAATATATATACATTAAAATATATTAAAATATAATACACTTAAATCCTGAATCTTAATCTTAAATTTCAGAAATTTGGGGTTGTTAAAAAAAGTTTGAAATAAAACAATTCTGCAAAGATTTTGAATAAATGAAAACTTCAAAAAGTAACAGAAATTTCAAAATAAATAAAACCTGCAGAAAATTTAATTAAAATTCCAAAGTTTGCAATTTTGCAAAAAAAAAAAGAAAAAAAAGAAGAAGTTTATTTAATTTAAAAACGGATTAAAGATAACGTAATAGTAAATTTGCCTGCACTTAAAGTGATCATCTAAAACTTACTCTTGACACCCAATGATGTCCAAAAAGAAGCCTATAGAATATTCTTTTCATTGATCCCCCTTGAGGATTTTTTTTGTCCCAGTAGCTCTCAAATAAGTGCAATAATGCAATAACAATAAAAATAGAATAATGATAGTAAGAATACAAAATACAACCGCAAACTATAAATGCAACACAACCGCACCCGGTTTCCATTGGTGGCAGTAATGTTGACCTGCCGTCTTCAGAAAACTAACAGTAGAAGAAGAACTCTGACGTCATCGCGTTTGAGCATGCCTACTACGCTCCAACATAAACAAAGGCAGGACGTTGGACCTTAGTGTACTCTGATATTATTTTATATGATAAAAGAACCGACAATTTGGAATCAAAGAAACTGGGACCAATGGAAAACACACTTTTGCTGCGAGTGAGTGTTTTCACCGACCAAGGAGGTAGGAAATACATGGAAGATGTGACCGAGGTCATAGTGGAGCCCGAGCCGGGGGAAGACGAGCCTTCGTCGGGTGATCCAGACGAGCGTCGCGGAGGAAACTCAACGGCTGTTTCTTCGGCCGGGGACCCGAACACAGACTGTATACTCTCCGCGGGGGTTTCAGGGGCACCATGTGAATCAGAACCGACTGAAGACCGATGTGAATCAGTGGAAACACCGCCACCGGGGGGTCCAAGCCCGACACGAGCTCAGCCGAGCCCCGTGGGTCGTTCCCGCCGGTCCGTAGCGTTCTTCGCTGTGTTTGACGGACACGGGGGTCGCGAGGCTGCGCAGTTTGCGCGAGACTATCTGTGGGAATTGTTGAAGAAGCAGCGGGGCTTCTGGTCGGATTGTGACCGGGAGGTATGCGCTGCTCTCCGCAAAGGATTTGTTGCCTGCCATCATGCTATGTGGAAGAAGTTACGTAAGTTCATAACACCTCAATAAGTTACAACTTTTCAACAGCTTTTCAACAGTGTGCACATCATACTGTTCATATCCCGATACATAGGTCACAGTGTCGGGCGATTTTGCGTAATATTGTACATAATGTACCTGCAGTTTGAAACGAGGTGATAAAAAATCTGCAGTTAAATTTAAGTGTTTATTAAGATCATGGGAAACATGTTCTTAGTAACATGGAGCCCTGAGTATACCATTTAAAAAAAAACTTTTGGATCATTACATCATTACAGTAAAATGCAATCTAGACACTGTTTTGACTAAAATAGAAGTCCCGGGGCCCATACTGCCGTACAGAGTATCTGGTTTTATTTTTGCCATAACAAACAAAGGAGATAATCACAACAGTCACATGAAGTTTCTTATCAATCTAATAGATCAACCCGGAGTTGGGATAAGTGAGTTCCCATGAAAGATAGCATGTGATCATCAATTACTTACATGAACAAGTCTGCCATCATCATACTATCGTATTTTATTGCAATTTACAAAGTGAAACGTAAACTCCTGAGTATATTTATCTTTTCAAGGTTTGAACCTCCTGTGAAGAAATTTATGTCAATTTCAGCGCCCTCCAGAGAGAAATTAGCACTTTTTAAAATCATGTTCTTGTATTTCAAAAATTCCCCTGATTTTTTGCTAGTTGGATTGGTTGAGGGGAATTTTTACAGTTGAAAATGTACAAAAAGTCTGGTATAATAGAATAGATAGAAAATAGAAATAGAAAATACTTTATTTATCCCCAAGGGGAAATTCAGGAGTCACAGCAGCATTTAAGAAAACAAAAGAAAAAAAGTGCATAGAAAGTGCAAAAAGGTCCAAATCCCCTTATTGGACTTGTAGCATCAGCTTCAGACACAATATATCAACAAATGAGTCGTCAGTCTTTGTATTCATTGCTTTTTTTTTAATTGTTGATCATACCGAGCAACAGTTTTGATTTCTGTCTGCTCTCTAACCAGCTGAAAACTCTGCGCCAAAATAAAAATGAAAACTTAGCTCATTTGACAATCACGCCTTAGTGAACGGTTGTATCTGTTAGTTTCTTTTCACCTGAGGGTTTCTGATTAGGCAATAAATAAAGAAATACAATGCATTTTTCTAACCTGGGAACTCTGAGCTCTGAAAAACAAGTGAATGCATCATTAGCCATTAGGTCTATAAAGAAAGTCTGCTTTGGTGCACACAGCCAGCTGCAGTACATTATGTCCACAGCTTAGTTTTCTTCCATTGGAGCACCACTGAGTGCATTGTTTTCCCCTCTGTGTGTAACAGCTTTTTGAATGGGAGAGTTGCCTGTGTGCTCTCTGCTCCACAGACTTAGACGGTCTGCTCAGGTGTCTATGAGGACATGTCAGGGCATGTCAGCTGTTAAACAGCTGGTCACAGACACAGTGTGTACACAAACAGTGTTTGTAAACTTTGATCATATTGTTCAGGGCACAGAGGACGATGTCTTTTATACTGACCCTGAATTCACAATGATACTGTCAGGCTAAACACATCAGCAAGTCTTTATTGGTGACAGCAGTGGATAAAAGATAAGCCATGTTTAGAGCCCTTCATTTTTATCATTTCTTTGCAGATACTGTTGTAGGTCGGTGTGCTGAAGTTCAGTAGAGATTGAAGGTTTAAAAAAACCACTGTTCAGATTTTATCAACACCCCAGAATACTAGGGGTGCACAATATTATCGGCACATTACCGGTATCAGCAGATATTGGCTTAGACAAAAACATAAGAAATCGGCCAACGCACCAAATTCTGTCGATATAATAAACTGGTACAACAATGGGCTGAAGCTGCATGTATTTTTTGCACTTTTTGTGATTTTGTTTGCACAGTTCAGATTGAGTAGTCTTATATTGGCTTCCTGTTTTCGGTTAAACTTAAGCAGCAGTCTGTAAGGTACATGTACAGTTGGAACCAGAAGTTTACATACACTATATAAAAAGGTACATAACCTTTTTTTCTCACCATCTAACGTTAAATCAGATTAAACCTTTCCTGTTCTTGGTCATTTAGGATTACCAAAACTATTTCTATTTGCTAAATGCCAGAAAAATGGGAGAGAGAATTTTTTAGACAATTTTTTATTACTTTCTTAAGAGTAAGAAGTTGACATACTCAGATCACTATGCCTTTAAACAATTTGGGAAAGCCCAGATGATAATGTCATGGCTTTGGAAGCCTCTGATAAGTTTATTGACAACATTTAAGTTAATTAAGGTAGGTTTTAAAGGGAAGGTTGAAACACGCTTTCAAGTCAGTCTCCAAACCCCAGAACAATTGCTAGATTTGTCGCTAGTTGTGACATCCGGCGATCTTGAAAAAAAGTCACTAAAGGGATCTGAAAAATCATTGAATATAACATCCAAGTTGCTAAGTTGGCAACACTGAGTTGCAGTTTTATCTACCGACTTCTTACCGCTGTCTTCATAACTCGCTCTAAATCCAAAGTTCTCCCATACAGTGAAACGTTACAATGCCACAGGCACATCCTTTACAGCTGTAACACACAGAATGCGTCCCTGGGATGGCTCCGGATCAAACAGTCACAGTATTTTGAGTAATTCACATGCCATCGCCATTCAATTTTGGTGCGATGTGTTTTAGATGCTCATGCAACCTTGTGTATGTACTTTTTTTTCTTTAGAAGTAATTAACAGCCACGGTTTCATCATAAACACAAAACTGAATATCTATTGAAGAAAAGTTACAGAGTTTTGTTCACACATTAATTTCCTCTCCCTGTACTTGCAGCTGAATGGCCAAAGACGCTCACAGGCCTTCCCAGCACTTCCGGCACCACAGCCAGCGTTGTAGTAATCAGAGGAAACCGAATGTATGTGGCCCATGTTGGAGACTCTGCAGTGGTTTTAGGGGTCCAAGATGATCCCACAGTCCCATTCATTAGAGCTGTGGAGGTCACACAAGACCACAAACCTGAGCTACCCAGAGAGAGGGAGCGTATTGAAGGTCTAGGAGGGAGGTAAGACTTAACCCACAGGATGATCTGCAGCTGTTTAGTACAAAAGAGATTCACAAATCTTCTCTTAGACACCTGAAAATTAAATTGAAGAACAATCTTGTGAAACTGGAAACACACTGCTCTATTGTAAGCATTGTCCCCTGTTTTCTTTTCCACAGTGTGATCAAAAAGTCTGGAGTGAACCGTGTCGTCTGGAAGAGACCGAGGCTGAGTCACAATGGCCCGGTCCGTCGCAGCACCGTCATTGACCAGATACCGTTCCTGGCCGTAGCTCGAGCTCTAGGTAAAAAAAAAAACGGTGATCATAGAAATCACATTCAGCGACCTGCTTCGTGGCACTGGTGATTCATTATTACATTTGGCCTTTCAAGAAAAGCACACTTATTATAAAAGAATAAAACCCTCATTTTGGCAACAAACGGGGATGTAATCTCGGGTTTATCTGCAGTTGGAACTTAAAGTGACTCATAAGACTTTGAATATCACAGAGGTGCTCAGCTTGAAGTCAACCTGTCCTTCTTGAAAGGGCAGCAGTGAGTCATCTTGGCTGTTTGTGGATATAACCGTGTTCATGGATGTGCTGTTGTGTTGATATTTTGAGAAGCAGCACGTTTTAGTATATTCAAGTATCAGAGGTGGTAGCAGAGGTTCTGCACTGTGGTTATTTTTTCCTTATTTGAAACACTGATAATAGGTTATAAACCAGATGTCATTATTATCTGTGTACATGATAATCAGAATATCCACAGCAGGATGAGTTCTTCCCACCGCTTCACTGACTGCACGCAGGCTTGCAGCACTTTTTTTATTTAACAGAGAGAAGCTCTACTTCATGCTGCTGTGGTATTAATAGTGTGGTTAAAAAAAATCATATATAGCTTAGTTTCTTCTCCGTGCATCAGGCGATCTATGGAGCTACGACTTCTACAGCGGAGAGTTTGTGGTCTCACCAGAGCCCGATACATGTGTGGTGACCCTTGACCCCAGAAAACATCGCTACATCATCCTGGGCAGTGATGGTTTGTGGAACATGGTCCCACCTCAAGAGGCGATCTCCATGTGTCAGAACAACGACGAGGCCATGGTGAGTGAGCTGTTATTTTTCAGCAGTGATCACAGTGGAGAATAAACCTGTGACCTTCTGGTGATGTATGAGTAAGAATTAATGTCTCCCATAATGCAGGCTCCATGTGGGGTGAACAGCGCTCGACAGCTGGTCAGTCATGCTCTGTTACGATGGCGGCAGCGCATGTTGCGTGCTGACAACACCAGCGCTATTGTAATCGCCCTGCAGGAGTCCAGGACTTGCCAAGACACCCTACACCACGAGGAGGTGTTGCTCGACTTATCCAAGATGTCCCAATGTCCTCCCACCTCTGTCTCCCGCGCTGACACTCCACTCCTACAGGTAAAGACGGTACACGCAGATATTTTATTGTATGCGTTTGATATCTGTAGTGTTTTTAAATTGAAATTTTGGTATTTGGCACCACTGATAACTGTATTTCAGGAGTCAGGATGATGGCACATGGTTGCTTAATTTATGGTAACCACTGCAGGACTAAAATCTGTAAAGGTTACGAATCCTGAGATTAAATTTAAAAGTATAATAAAGAAGATCTAGAAGTCAGACTCTCAGTTCTCAATCCTTTTTTTCCTGAAGTTTGAGCGAATCAACCTGGATAACTTTAAGGTCAAGGTAAAAAGAAAAACTCAGAACTTTTTCTGGCCTAACCTCTGAGAAAATATGTTGTCCCTTTCTACAAATAAACCCGTCTTGGTATTTAGATCATGATTTTTGCATTTCATAGCAATGAGAACAGAGATTCAATTCTAATTTAGCTTTTTTGTTGCTATTTCAACCAGTTAGAACACTAGTGTAACAAAAAATTCCAGACGTTAATGTCCTAAAATACATCTCAAGTAGATACACTGCTCAAAAAAATAAAGAGAACACTAAAATAACACAACGTAGATCTGAATGAATGAAATATTCTTATTAAATACTTTGTTCTTTACAAAGTTGAATGTGCTGACGACAAAATCACACAAAATTATCAATGGAAATGAAATTTGTTAACTCATGGAGGTCTGGATTTGGAGTCACACTTAAAAGTAAAGTGGAAAAACACACTACAGGCTGATTCAACTTTGATGTAATGTCCTTAAAACAAGTCAAACTGAGGCTCAGTCGTGTGTGTGGCCTCCACATGCCTGTATGACCTACCTACAACAGTCTGGACAGTCTGTGGTGCAACGCGGCGTTGGTTGATGGAGCGAGACATGATGTCCCAGATGTGCTCGGTTGGATTCAGGTCTGGGTAACGGGCAGGCCAGTCCATAGCATCAATGCCTTCGTCTTGCAGGAACTGACACACTCCAGCCACATGAACTCTGGCATTGTCTTGCATTAGGAGGAACCCAGGGCCAACTACACCAGCATATGGTCTGACAAGGGGTCTGAGGACCTCATCTCAGTACCTAATGACAGTCAGGCTACATCGGGCGAGCACATGAAGGGCTGTGGGCCCCCCAAAGAAAGCCCCCCCCACACCATTACTGACCCACTGTCAAACCGGTCATGCTGGAGGATGTTGCAGGCAGCAGAACGTTCTCCACAGCGTCTCCAGACTCTGTCACGTCTGTCACATGTGCTCAGTGTGAACGTGCTTTCATCTGTGAAGAGCACAGGGTGCCAGTGGCCAATTTGCCAATCTTGGTGTTCTCAGCAAATGCCAAACGTCCTGCACAGTGCTGGGCTGTAAGCACAACCCCCACCTGTGGACATCGGGCCCTCATACCACCCTCATGGGGTCAGTTTCTGACCATTTGAGCATGCATATTTGTGGCCTGCTGGAGCTCATTTTGCTGGGCTCTGGCAGTGCTCCTCCTGTTCCTCCTTGCACAAACGAAGAGGTAGTGGTCCTGCTGCTGGGTTGTTGCCCTCCTCTACGTCTCCTGATGTACTGGCCTGTCTCCTGGTAGCGCCTCCATGCTCTGGACACTACGCGGACAGACACAGCAAACCTTCTTGCCACTGCTTACATTGATGTGCCATCCTGGATGAGCTGCACTACCTGAGCCACTTGTGTGGGTTGTCGACTCCGTCTCATGCTACCACTAGAGTGAAAGCACCACTAGCATTCAAAAGTGACCAAAACATCAGCCAGAAAGCTCAGGAACTGAGAAGTGGTCTGTGGTCACCACCTGCAGAACCACTCCTTTATTGGGGGTGTCTTGCTAATTGCCTATAATTTCCACCTGTTGTCTATTCCATTTGCACAACAACATGTGAAACTGATTGTCACTCAGTGTTGCTTCCTAAGTGGACAGTGTGATTTTAAGTGTGATTGACTTGGAATTACATTGTGTTGTTTAAGGTGGGCTTCACACGAGTACGAATTTCTATGACTCCGGTAAAATAAACTATCGATCCGGTGATATTGACACACAGAGACGCGTATTTGTCCATGACTCTGCATCTTTTTTGAAAACGGGTCTGCAGGTGGATATCTGCGTATTCGTCTTCATGACATACTTGGTATAAACAGTTAAGTCCGGAAAAGACGGTGACCTCATAGTACCCCTACTCCCCGCCCCTCAACCCACGTTGTCACACACACAAACAACAACAACAATGGCGACAGGCGGATTGATTCTGATATTGTTCCAGCAGCTACAAATATTGCTTCGACTATTATATCAACATTTTCTCAGAGAGCATGAACAACACCACCTACAGCAACAACAAGTGCTCATGCAGAGACGCAGCATGTTACGCGTGCATGAGCACTTGTTAACGTGGAATCCACCTCGGAGCAGAACCAGACGGGCAACCCGACGACAGTTTTGCGTTGTCATGTAAATGCACAAGCCTATGAACAATACGATGTGTAAACACCGATACATGTTTTGATGCCGACGCCAAGACGATACGAGGCCGTCCTCGTGTGAGGAGGGCCTGAGTCAGTGTTTCCCAATCCTGGTCCTGGGGACCCCCTGCCCTGCATGTTTTAAAGGTTACCCCACTCCAGCAATACCTGATTCAAATGAATGGCTCGTTATCAGGCTTGGACAGAGCTTGATGACGAGCTGATCATTTGAATCAGGTGTGTTGGAGTCGGGAACATAAAAAACGAGCAGGGCAGGGGTACCCCAGGACCAGGATTGGGAAACACTGGTTTAAGTGTTCCCTTTATTGTTTTGAGCAGTGTATTTATAACATCATTACATGGCGATATGCCTCAACGTGTCTTATCTTCTCTTATTCATTTTGGAGAGTTCTTTGAAAA
Organism: Halichoeres trimaculatus; assembly: GCF_033239565.1. Lineage (NCBI taxonomy): Eukaryota > Metazoa > Chordata > Actinopteri > Labriformes > Labridae > Halichoeres > Halichoeres trimaculatus. The sequence goes on from NW_027437188.1 coordinate 11,333,719, forward strand.
AGTACATTTTGCTTCAGGATGATTAATAAAGGAATGCAGTGATTCAAGTTTTCTGTCTGCTGGTCTGACTTAACTGAAAGCTGCCGTTTTAGCCTTCTGTATGTTCAAGAAGCAACAAGTTAGGTCATGTTTGTATTTTAATAGGTTCCAAAACTTTGTTATAGGGTTATATATGCGACATCTGTGTTTGCTTCTGTTTGTTCTGCTGCTAAAACTATACAGTTAGTTCTTTCTTTTGGTTATGAGCAGTCTTAAGTCCTAAGGTTGCTGCAACCTTGAAGAAACTACCTGAACATGGCAGTGATTCAGCAGCAAGAGTTCAAGTTCTGTGACCGAGCATTACCACTTACTTTTTAGAAAGAGTCAGCTTCTTTTGAAATGGCTTTAAAAGTAACCATGTGCAGACCTATCTGGACTGAAATCAAAGGGATGTTTCTCTGAAACCATAGGCTGTTTTTCTTTTCTCCATATTCTTTAAATTTTGGGCTTATCTGCTGGAGAAAACAAGTACTTGAACTTCTGGTGCATTTGATCCTAGCTAAAGCCTTAACTTAAACTTCTTCACATCTTTTCTTTTTCTGTCCTCATCAGCGCCCTCCAGAGGAAGACTCTCCATCAGCTGTGTGTGAGCTCCTCCCCACATTGGAAAGGAAAGACGGACTCTCTGGGAGTAATAAGAGCGTGTACCACCTTTCTCTGTCAGACCCCTTCTCTGTGACTCCGCTGTGTTCATACAGTAGCACTGAGCTGCCCTGTCCATCCGGCCCCTCTGATTGGACAGCTGACAGCAGGACAGCAAGCAGCAAAAGAACTATTGACGTCTCGCCATCATCGACAGGCCCGCCGGCTAAAAAAGCGCGGCGCAGGACTGCTGACAGGCCACCGCTTGTCCAACACAATGCAGAGAAGAAACAGAAGGAGTCCAATAACGTGTCCCCTGTCCTCCAACAGCACAACAAGAACACAGTGTGTGTGTGCTGATACACACACATACTGACACACCATCCTGCTGCCTCCTCCATTATTTCTTTCTTTCCTTTCTTTGGAATTATCACACTTCACACCTAGACTCTTTTACTGCGGAAGAGGAAGAGAGTCCTGCGTTAATAGTTTATTGAAGTTTTGAGTTTAGAACTATGTTTAATACATGAGACAAGAAAGTGGAGCACAAAAAAGAAATTGTACAAGGCCAAAAAAAACAAATTCAAAGCACAAAAATGTTTTATTTTCCCCTTAAAGTCAGAGCTCTCAGCTGTATTTCAAAGGAGGCAAAAAAACAGGGCTGAAGGAAAATCCTAGAAAAACACAAAAGTCAAAATTATGATGCAATTTAAGACATAAAGGCAGCCTTATTTAGGAAGCACACTACACTCACCTTATTATAATGCTTCACAATTTAAACACTAAGTATTAAAAGTATGTAATGAAAAGTGACATGAAGTACAGGTAACCTAACCCTAACCCTAACCCTAACCCTAACCCTAACCCTTTTTCAAGAGAACAGAGAAATAATATATAAAGCACAAATATGACTTGTACAACTATGTGCAAATACTTTTTTCCAATTACAGTGATGTAAAAATTAGATTGGATTAGAAAATTTGAATTTTTTTCTAGTTTCTCAATTTTAAAATGCCATTTCCAGTATTGGTGTCTCAGACCTTTTAAAGTTTCCATTCAGTTAGATCAGAGCTGTTTTCACACATAGACTGAAATAGGGCAGTTTTCTAAAACAGTTCCTGCATTCACACACCATCTGACTCCGGCTTCTTGCAGAAATGCAGCTGTGGTGCTGGCAGGTTGAAGTTCAGGGTGGAAACTTCACTAATTTGTCAGTCCAGTTAAGGTTCTAATTAAAATCTCAAAATTGAAATAAGTTTTTCACACATGGCTCTGATCCTCTTCTCTAATTTCAGTTTACAATGGAGCAAATTTTTAACCTGTTTTTCTTTTTTAAACGTCTGTTTTCATGAGACCTCCCTGAAACACAGGCTCTCCTCTACAATCAGAGTCTTATTCACGACTTACTCCACCTCTCACTGATGACTCTAAAGACTGTGCTGGTCTAAATAAGACTTTTGCCGGGTGTTTACTGAAGTAAGTGAACTGCTGGTTTCAACAAATCTATATTTTTTATACATTGTTGTTTGTTATTGATAAAACCAAGTTCTACCACAGCTTCTCTCTGCCCCTCACACTCTCACCCTGTGTTTTGACATATTTATAGATTCTTATTCTTTGTGTTTTATTTAATCACTGGATATTTGTCTTGAATATAAACTGAAGGTGCTTCTCCAGTCACAAATCATAAGCTAAGACTTTGTGTAAAGTGATGTATGAATATATGGAATAAGTGTCGGTAGCATTTCTTTTTTTCTTTCTTGTCTTCTTTGAGAGCATTTTCCTGCCCCTGTGAGGTTTTAAACAAGGATTATTAAGTTTTAACTGCACAATGTATCCTCATACGTGAGTCACTGTGCACAGCTGAGCAGCAGGAGGGTTAAAATGTTTCATTTAGAGTTTATTTACAGTAATATTTAAATGTTTGAGCATCACTGTTTAAAAAAAAGACACAAGAAGACTTGATCCAGAAAGAAGTATTCAACAATAAGATGCTAAAAGTGTTCTAAAAACGCATTCAATTCACAGTCTTTTCTCAATATGACAACAACAGATGATTCTCTGCTGCTCAGACCTGCACTGTGCCAAGCTGATAAAGACTGGATCCATTCTTCTTGTTATTTTAAAATTCACATTTTCTTATGAAATATCACAGTTTTTATATTCACTACCTGTGAGCCTGCCCCACCTTGTTTAACCATGTTTGCCTCCTTTGTTGTGCTGAAGTTGTCTGTTTTTGCAAAGACCTGTTTTCTCCTCTGTGTTTGCCAAGCATCCAGGCTTCTCTGAAACAAAGACTTCCACAAAAACTGATGTTTACAATGTGTGTGTGTGTAGCTTTAACCTAGTGCAGCCAGACTGCTGTTGTGGATGCCAGTGTTGTATTTGAGCCTTGAGACTGGCATCTGCAAGACTAAATCACTTCAGAAGAATCAAGAGTCCAAGCTCAGTCTCATTTATCTATGGATTTTTAAGGAGGGAGAGCTGTTTGAGTCCAAACTATTGACTGCCTGACCCTGGACAGACAGTGTGAGACCTTTTGGATTTGTAGAAAACTACAAGGAAATTGATGTGTGTGTGACTGCGCACTGCCTCTCTAGATTTGGAGATTCCTTTATCAGTTCTGCTTCATTGTAAGTGTCTAGCAAAGATCAAAAGAGCTGCAGCCTGCTTGTTATTTGTCAGAATTCTAACAGACTAAACTTCTTGAATCCAGCATTAGTTACCAATGGTGTTTTTTGACACTAGGAACCAGGGGCTATTTGAGGAACTATCTGCTTTTTGACTGCAGGAACTAGGGTCTGGATTTAATTCTAGGGTAATTTATCTACCCTCAGAGGAAACACAGCCAGCGATAGGCTACGGGAACTATTTGGTTCCTCTTACAGTAGTTCCTGGTCAAAAAGCACCTCAAGTAATTTTAGCATCTTTACTTTCCTGATTTCACCCTGACAAGATGTCTGACAAAGTTTGAGTTCATCAACATATTGTTTATGTTGCTGAATTTTTTGTAAAGCACAACCCACAGTTTGTGCTACCTCTTTGTGCATCTTGGAAGGAGCTATTGTTGATCAAATTTACTAGATCCTTATGCAAAAAAACTTTACAAAAACATTCAGCAGTCTGTTATGAATATTAGCCCTCCTCTCCATTTTCACAGTCCTACTGCAGTCTTTGCTTGATCTTATATAACTTCAAGTCACAAGTCCTGAAAACTGTTTTGAACTCGAGCTCTACAACACTGGTGTCCGCATTGGCGGTAAAATGATGTCATCTTGTCTTTGTTTGACCACAACCCTGAGAAGAAGACAATGCTGCATCACAAGCAGCTGATCCTCAGACAGGATTGTCTCACATCAGCACAATGCAATCTTGTTTTGTCTTTTTGCAGTAACTGTTGTGTCTGTCTGCTTGGTAAGGCTGATGGAGATGTTTTGTTTGGATTCTCCCTCATCCAGCCGTCGTACCTCCATGCTGCAGCTGCAGTTTTATTGTTACTGATGTATGCACAAGGCTTGTCTGAGTAAATACACTTTGCATGGACTTTATATGAAAGTATTTTTGCACTGTTAATCGTCTCTGAAGATGGAGTTGTTTATGATATTAACTGTAAAAATGATTCAGCTCAGAGCAGATGAAGATTGGAGCCAGAAATATAAACACTTTAAGACATTTTAGGATGAGTAGTATTTTTAAACATTTAAATTTGAATCTTTTTTCCAACAGTTGCCCTGTCTCACGGCTTCTTTTTTTGTTTCCCATCAGAAGAGTATAATCCATGTGAGAAATATTCACTGCAAGAGATTACTGTCCAGATGACATACATAAACTGTTGTTACATGATTTTGTATTTTCACTGAGTAAAGTGCAATTTCTAACTTTGAAATTGGGATCTCTTTATGATTTGTTTATGCTCCTCTGAGAATATCCTTAAGTATATTTGTACAGAGTAAATGTGGAAAATACTTCTCTAGAAATGACCCTCCCATAAAAAGCTCCCTCAGGATCTTTACTCTCTTTGTTTTTAAAAAATTGTGCTTTAAGGTTTATTGTCCAATGGCTTTCTTTTTTCACCTTCTTTTAAATTGGTAGAAGTATGTCTGAAAACTAATGTCACGCTATGATCTAATCCAACATTTGACTCATTAAGAAGATAAAACATTTTACTCTTCCTTTCTTTGTAAAACATGTAAACTTTGGACTGTTTTGTATCATTCAATATTTGTGTTTTTATGCTCAAATATGGATGTCAAAGTCATGATTCTGTTCACCTCTGCTCTGCCGCAGCAAATCTCACACGCTTCAACACTTTTTTCAGTTTTCACTGATACCCACACTTTCTCATCATAGATTAAAAAAGAATACAAATATTTCATGTTTTTTTATGTGTGTGTAAATCTCTTTCTGGTGCATTTGTTTACTTATATATAGTCTGTCTTCACTTACATTTCTATGTAGGCTACTTTCACAGCGTAAAAAAGGGCAAAGAATATTCAAAGAATGAAAAGACAAAGATAAAGAAAAAAAATTATCTCATATGATATAAAATTTGAGACAATGATGGTGAAGGTTTTTTTTTTATTACTTTGTAATCCAAAACTAAATTGGTGTATATATTCTAACAGTTATTTTAAATCAAATTTGAAAAAAAAAGAAAACTGACAGAGATAAGGGTAAGCAAGAAGACATTTCTTTACCTGACGTTAACTGTGTCAATTTGAAACTGTTATAAAAAGCTTGATATTTCAGGTAAAATCAATAATCATAAAAAAAAAAAAATCATATGAACAAAGTCAGAATGATGGGATAAGAGTTCAGACTTTGGTACAATTTGCCAAAAATAATGAGATAAAAGATCAGATTTTAAGGTAAAAAGTTACAGAAGTATTAGATTGTATTATTCTAATATATACTATTTTATATTGTTCTGTTTATGTACAGTGTTTTTATAGAAAAGAAAAGAAGCTCCCTTTTTCTTGATAAACTCATAAAAATACAATGCATAAAATGTCATTTGAAACAAATTAAAAAAATAAAGATGAAATAGGATCATCTTACTGTATCCCAAGATGGTGATTCAGGAGTTTTATCCACACGCTGCTGATGTTGAGGTTGTAAACACTGGGTAACGCCTTCACAGGAATAACACACACGTCACGTGAATGATGACCGTCTGATCGGAGCTTTGCCTGGGCATGCCTTCACAGCAGGCGTGATGAGGGAATACAGGGGGCGGGGCTAGTTGCAAGGATAATAATTAGTTTTATGACGAAATAATTCCAGTTTTTCTAAGCACACACACATAATGTTGACTTAAGTTAAAGTTAGACCTTAAATTTCATAAAAATGACTTTCTCTTTGCAGAAAATTATTGGTGTCATTATTTCAATTATTAAATCGAAATGATAAAATGATAGTATTTTTACAATCTTCAAAAAGTTTGGAAGAATATGGTAAATATAAATAAAGTAAGAAATTACGGCATGTGCGGATGTTTACAAACGTCACATCCGTTCCTTTGAACTTTTGTCATGTTGTGAAATAACAACGTATACCAAGTTTTCAAAATAAAATGGGGAGGCTTGACAGAATTGCTGATTACGACTGTGGGTGCACAGTGGAATAAAACTTTACAACTAAGTGTCAAATTTATTTTAGCAGATATCTTATAGATAAACAAGATGAAAAAGCGTGCTTTTAATTTCAACATATCCCGAGTGAATATAATTGGGTATTTTATTTTGAAAGAGTATTTAGGAAACAGTCACGTACTGTGCAGCAAGCTTTTTAGGAAGTGTTCAAACGTGATTTCAGATCGAGCGGGAAGACTGATCAGGTATTAAGCTTTGCGGAAAGCATCTATATAAGCGAGGTAGTTTCTTATAACCACGATTAGTAGTTGAATTGTGATGTATAAATTATACCAGAACAGTATCGGTTAAAACCTTGTCGGAGTGTTAGCTCGTGTCAGCTGACATGTTAGCTAGCTAACTGTTATTTACAGCTACCAAGTGACTGTAACTCACAGGCAAGTTCGTACACATTGAATGACAGCTGAAGACTCACGTTGAACAGACTTAAGCATTTTAGGACTAACGTTTGGAAGAAAAAACAGAATTTTACGTAACGTCCAACGTTTTCTAGTTTGTGTCGCTTCACGCTATTGCCGTTCGGCGCATGCGGGAAAACTCTGACTACAATAACAGTGTAGTGAATATATGTCAGGAATAAATATTCAGTGCTACGATTTTTAGACAGTGTCGTTAATTCAAACTGTTTTCAATTTGACGGGGGCACAGAAACATGGCTCTTTCCCCTGTGGAGTACACTATTGGAGGGGTGAAGATCAACTTTCCCTGCAAGGCGTATCCCTCCCAGTTGGCTATGATGAACTCTGTAAGTGTCAGTCTATGAGGTTATCCATCAATCCATCCATTCATTTAAAAATATCTTTGTTGATGTCATGTCTTGTTTACACACACAGATTTCAGCCATAGTTATGTCTTTCAGTTAACAAACTAGAAATGAAAAAGGTTAAAATAACAAAAAATTGAAAACTCCCATCAAAATCTCACACTGTACAACAATATATCTTGATTTTGTGATGTGAAGTTCCTTTTGGTGTTTATTAAATTATTGTGTTTTCTATGTAGGTAAGTAGTGATGCAGTTAAAATAAATGTGCTTAATTCTCGATGTAATAAAAATAATCCTAATCTAGTACTCTCTATTAGGGCTGCAGCTATTGAATATTTCATTATTGGAGTATTCTACTGAAAATCACATCGATTAATTGAATATTGGGATAAAATACATGTTTGTTTAGTTAAGGAGCAGTTATTTTTCAAATGAACGTTTTCTCTTTCAGAAATAGAATTTTCTGATACAGCATGTCAATAAGAGCACTTGCTTTGGTAGCTCCAAAATTTGTAAACACACTTTGACGCATTTTTTGTGCCTTGTACATCTCATCAAATGTTGCGGACCCAAATGGCACCCGTTTTGTAGAATGACCCATTAGTCTCCAGACTCCAGAAAAGAAACCAGATTTGATGCTAGTTGCTATTGTGTATAAGAGGTAGCTTGAGGGGTCTGAAATCTCTCTTAATATGGCTTCAGCTCTATTTAAAATACCACTCTTTGATCTTTTTTAAAATTAATCGATTCCTCGAGGCGGAGAAAATTACTTGAGTATCTTTTATAATCGAGTACCTCGAATCATTCGAGGAATTGTTTCAGCTCTACTCTCTATGTAGTTTTATCATCTATCTTTATTGTGTAGTATAATTTTTGTCATGTGTAATAGTTAATTGATCAGTTGATCATGTACAGTGTTTTGTCACCAATGTGAATCTCAGTTGACTTGGCTGACTGCTCTTATTGTCAATCCATTTATATATTCATCTTATTACTTATGCTCTATTTTCTGCATTTGTTTTGACTGAGACACTTTGTATTTGAACTTCCACTTGACACTTTGTATTTTTTTTTAATTGGAAACTTGCCTGTTTTATTTTTTACATTATTTACTTACAGATTGTATTTAGGTACTTTTCTACTTTCACTAATTTTTGTTCCCTGGCAAAACAATTTTCTTCAGGACTAAAAGAGTTTATCTTATCTTGTCACCTTATTCACAGATTGTGCGAGGACTGAACAACGGACAGCACTGTTTGCTGGAGAGTCCAACTGGAAGTGGAAAGAGTTTAGCCTTGTTGTGTTCAGCTCTGGGCTGGCAGCATTCTCAGTTAGGTAAGTTTGTTCTGACATTGAACAACAACAGGTGTGGGAGCTAGCAGGTGTCTGTAGACCAATGAGATATGTCTGGAGTATAAGTGGACAAGAGAAGAAGTTTTTGTAAATCTTTACATAAGAAGCTGTAAATATAAACATCAACCTTTGTGCTTTGATCTCATGTTAATCTTGATGGCATTAAAAATGAGCATTGAAGTCAAGACTATACAGAATCCCCAACCCCTGAACATTTATTCTGTATTGGTGTCAGGGAAAGTTAATCACCTTTGTGATTTGTAACACAAAAATGTGTTTTTCTTGATATTTGGACATCTTTTAAAGTTCTGGAAGACTTTCCTCTTGACACAACTAGTGTTACTGACAATCATATTTGTATTTCCACAGCTAAACTACATCAAGGAGCCAGTCCCGGAGTGGACAAGAGCCAGCCAGATAAAAGCTTTGGAGACTATAAGAAGCCAAACGTCACCCCGTGTCAGTGTGTCTGTCACAGCAATGTCAAGAGGCCAGCAGCTACTCCTGCCTCAACACCTGCCTCCAAACCTCCTGTTGTAGACCTGACTGAGTCACCACTCAAAGACACAGCACAGCCAATGTCCCCAGCACCCGGGAAAGGTGATCTAATTTCATTTAAGTGTGCTTTGGAAGACACGAATATATTTTAAGTTGTTATTTTCTGTGTCTTTTCCAAAGTTTGATCACATCTTATGTGTTTCAGGCTCAGCACCAGAGGAGTCACAGCCCAAGAAACAATCCTTAGCATCTCGTTTGTCTGAGAAGTTTCAATCCTTCCTCAGCTCTGACCATGAGAAAGATGACGACTTTCAGCCCGACAGGAAACGTATCCGCACGACCGAGCCCAAGGTAGACATGGAAAATACCAGAGAGAGTTTTCACCCTAGATTTAATTTACTTTGCTACAAGAGAAGGATGGAATTCAGTGGAAATGTTGTGTGCTGGAGTGCAGCTTGGTGGCCCAGTCGTGATTCTGTTTGCTCAACAGAGCCGTAAGAGGCAGCGTCTGGAGAAGGGAGTGGTTTTCATTGATGATGATGAAGATGTGCCGGAACTGGAGTATGAGCCTTTAGGTTTTCAAAGTTGGACCACAGAGGCTCCGACTCCTGCAGCTCCTGTGTCTTCATCGTGCTGTGTGAGTACAATCAGTTTTACTGTAATCAGGGATGAAACTGTCGGAAAAAAGCAATTAAACGTTTATATTTTTATGAAAGGATCTGTGAAACCACATCCACAAACAGAAACAGAGTGTGCAACCTGTCATAAGCTAAGAAAGGTCTTTATTCAGGCCATTTACTTTCACCACTGGGTGGCAATATACTCCACAAAATAGATGTGGTTAAAGATTAAAACCCAATGGCATAAAATGAGACACATTTAAACATTGCAGGAAATTCACCTTTTTACAGAAATGTGTGTTTGTGCAACCAGAAAACTAAATTAATGAAATTCAAAACATCAAGATGTGGATTTTTTTTCTATAATTCAAACAAGAAAACTAAAGAACACAATTGTAGATTTGACAAAAATAGTTTTGAGAATTACACACATATATGGAAATAGACCACCTAGGTTGTGTGTTTGTTTGTACCCTCAAAGACAAAAACATGATTTTGTTTAAAATCATTTCATCATTATTTCAATGCAATCCTCCAATTAAACAAACAGGTAATTACGAACTATTAAACTTCTCAACAGAGCACACAAAAAAACAAGAAAAATGTTAACAGAACCACTGAAGTACTCTCAGAAACAGCTTAGTCGAAGACCTCTACATGTCTAGTTTATGAAAATGATGGATGGTAAAATATTTTGTAAAAACTGTTTGATTAATTTTGAATCCTACCAAAATCTGAAACTGAAAATCAGAGCCTCTCTGAAAGGGAAAGCAGCAGCTTTACCTTATGAAGATGTGCTCAGACTGACTCCAAATCTGGGCTGGACGATCACAGGAAACTATCCTGACAATAAAACAAAGTTTTAATCAACACCACTTTCAGTTTTTGCAACTTGACTACTGTAAATCTCATGAAACACACCTGCTTCCTTGGTGACATTTACTTTAATATCTTGAAATAAGACCTTTTTTTCTGCACTTGTTAGGTATGTTTGGCTCATTATTTCTAACAGGACATTTTTTTTGACTAAAAATAAGATATAAACACTTTATTTTTTTGCCATGTCAACCAAGTGGGATACAGTCGACATCAACATAAAAACATATTCAGGAGGAATTGCTGAAGTTTGTTGATTTAGTTTGAGCCAAAGCAAAAAAAAAAAAAAAACGCCAAATAATGTCCTTAAGAGGGTTTCACAAAGACACATTAATTATCTGACAAGTGGTTCTGTTTGGCCTGAAAAATTCTAAAAAGTGGTATTATAAGAAATTCTTGGAACCTAATGGCATAAAATGTCTTTTTTGACACCTTAATGAATGAAGTTAGGTCTCCTGAACAATTCTGGTCTTTGTTTTGTTGCTAGTGAAGTTTTGTCTTTTTGTGTTGAAACAGTAAAGCTTCTTTGATTAAGTCACCACCTCTGTCAGATAAAACCACTCCAGGTGCAGCAAGCATTGCCTCCTGCAGTATAAATTTGACATGTATTTAATTTATCTTCATGTCCTAAAGACCATCAGGTAATTTGTGATCATGAGAAGAGCTCAGCTGTCCTGTCCAGTCACACAGCTCACCGGAGTGGGTGAACTCTCTCAAACCGAGCCCTAACCTGCCACAGGTGTGTGGTTTGGATTTAGAGCTGATGGTGGGAGGTGGAAAAAGAGGAGGAGGGAAAGTGAAGTCGAAAAAGCGCGTCGAGCTCTGGTTTCCCTGCAGCTACATGACCCGGGCTCTTTTGTCCCGCGAGCGCTGACTGACGGCCTGAATGGGCTCCTTTGAAGCTAGCTCCAGTTTTAATTAAGAGGGTTTGCCTCGCCTGGGCCGCTGATCTGTGAAAGCCATGGGGATAAATATTGAATGGGGTTCACCCGCTGGTTACTGCGCCCGAGGGATAAACAGGTGCTTCGGAGGGCAGATATTTGCCAGGGCCTCTACCTGCATGGTGTGGTCATATCAGGAGGAGCAGGGGTGTTCGGTGTCATGTCTTCCCAGGTATTGGCTATTGAAGCCCAGCCTTATTGGGGTGAATTCCAAGCCCTCCGAAGCTGTGGAATGAGGAGCAAATTGGCGTCCAGTGAGAGGCGCCAGTGATACCTAAGTGATCCGCTGCCTGTGGCCCCTCACTGCCCTCCAACTGGCCCCCTGGAGTGTGAGATTTCCATCTCTCAGGTGTTGGCAGAGAGCAGAGCAACAGAAGCCTACCTGTGAATATTCGGAGGTGTTCAGTAACACTGCTGACCTCTGTTCTGTCTATTCACAAGAGCTTTTGCCGCTGCATACACTTACACCTTGGTGGTGTAGGTGTACCACAGAAAGTCAGTATACTTGATAACATATTATGACCAGATAAAGTCAGTGTACCTGTTAACATATTGAACTACACAAACATGATGTACCTGTATGAATTCAACTTCATATAAAGAGAGTAACAGAGTTTACCTTTTAATTGTGTTTATAAGAAAGCAGTTTTGATTTTTTCTTCTATGTTGATTTGGATCTGTGAATACCAAACTGAAGGATTAAGTTAATCCTGCTTATTTGAACTAACTGAGGCCTGAAGAAAACAGATTGTTTTGTCTGTTAAACTTGGATTTTAATATTCTCTCGCACCTTTTTAGGAACGTCAGTAAAAATGACCATAAAATCAAGAGTACAGGATGCATCAGATTTTAAGATGCAGCCTGTTTTTGGGGACTCTGGAGAGGAAAAAAGATTGAAACAGACTTCCCATTTGGAAATACTTGTTGAAGCAAAGCCCAAACTGCAGTTTCTGTGTAGCCATTTCTCCATCCGTTTTCACCATGTGGAGTTTGCAGTCCTGTTAGTTATCAGTACGATAGTTGAGCTCCTCACCTGTAACTTTGCTCCCCCCAAGACTAATTTGTCCTGAAACAGGCTTCCTGCCTCTTTTGGTCCCTTGTTGCATAAATTCAGAAGTCTTTCTTGTCAAAACAGCACTCAGCTAGTAAGTGACTCAATGTATCTGATTCTATTCCTGTTGATTATGACCTAATGGGTGTGTGCTGTGCAGCAGACATATAATCAGCACTCCTCTTCAGTTCGAACACCATCATATTTTGGATTACCACACGGCATTGTTTAATGATGAAATGGTTGCCAGTATGGCACCAAAGTTACGTTATATGCACTGAATATAGTGTTAGTGCAGGTTAGTGTTCAATAAAGCAATTTCAAGCTGTAACCAGTATAGCTAGTCTTTGGTGACAAAATCCTGTGAGGAGCTCTGAGCCAAGTTGCCACTGATTATGTTAGGTTAACAGTTTTCAAGTATTCATCAGCCTTTAGGACTTCAAGGGGCAGAAAATAGTCAAAGCACACTCCTTTTGTCCAAAACAACTAGACCAGCTGATTGACTCTACAATACATGTGTACATGAGTCTTTCAGGAGTATGCTAGGAGAGGCTTTGAGCTGAGCAATCACACTGTGAATTAAACAGTTCAAAAGCAAAGCACTTTGGTAATAAAAACCAGCATTTCTTTGACATTCTTCCGATTGGCCCCACACACTCTGAGCTGTGCTGCCAACATCAGCTTTCTAGTTCTCTGAAACTGAGAAGTAAAAGCTGGACATTATCTAATGTTGCACATGCAAGCTTAAAAACAGACTCTTGCCTGTTTGTTCATCCATGTTTATTATAAAATAAAGTTCATCATCATTAAAATAAATTTTATCACTGTGTAGCCTTGCTGTAGTTGTTAAACAGACAAAAACAGGGTTTTCTCATAGCTAACAGCCCCCCAGGAGCCATACTGTTAGAACTGCCGTGCTGAAAGAGCTGGTATGTTAGTGTTGCGAGCAGAGCTGGCGTCCACTTTGCCCCCTTTGCCAGTTATCTGCATTCCTTTCCAGGGGGTGTCTGCTCCGGGCTGCTGGGCCAGGCTTGAAACCTTGTTGTCCTGGCATCTTGGGGAGGCAGGCGTGTAAAAGGATACTCTTGTGTCAGCTGTTTCCTGCTGCAGCTTTTGACAAGGGCCTCTATTCTTTAGGAGCCCTTCTACACTGCCCCGGCCCACCCCCTCCTCCCCCCACCTGCCAATGAATAAGTAATTATTGGCCATCTTGGGGCAGGATATTTGGACGGTTCTGTTTAATGTGGCAGCAGCAGGTAAGGTGATCGGGCTCAGGGCCCAGGCTATGGAGCGTAACTGTTTCAGAGGAGAAAGGTAACATGAACTGGTGTTGGGGCCCTGCAGCACCTCTGTTTGTTTTTCACATGGGCTCAGGGCTCGTTATCCCTCTTAACTCTGAGAGGCGGCTCTCTAAGGGCTCCCTTTGGCCTACACTCCATCACACATTGTAATATTTGATGGGCAAACATGCTCGGAAAATCTGAGCTGCTGGGAAACTGGAGCTGCTCGTCTGTCATCAGAAGTGCTACCTCCTGATCCCCATCGTAAGCTGCCATGCGTGACAACACATACCGCTCATTCCTGCGTGGAATAGGGCAGGTCATTTGTTGAGGAATCAGGGTTAAAACATGTTTGTCAAGAATCCAAGTTCTGATTATTTAATACATACACAAACATGTTAATCTTTGTATTAAAAGTCTGAAGACTTCTGACTGAAGTCTTGGAGCAAGTACTGTTCTCAGTTAAACAAGAGGGGATGCTTCTCTTCATCAAGCTCCCTGAGGACTCACTCTGCAATTTGGATGCAAATATGTAGTTTACATACTTCTAAAATTGAGAAAAGGTTTAAATGATAACACAATAGGAATTAGATAAATCACAAATATAAAAAAATGTATGAAAATCAACAAGAATCAACGTAAGTGTGGATGGGGTCATAGTTACAAACACTCATGTTAAAATTATGTTTTATAAGTGTGTTAATAGATACCTATTAAAATATGTTTGTTAAATTTCAGTCAGAGTTCAGGTGAGCAGGTATGTGTAAATGGCAAGTAAAGGTCTGGAAAATGTTCACATTTATGGATTTTTTCCTTTGCTTTAAACAGTTCATTTCTCGCTGCATTTTTTTCCTAATTTTATGTTTATATTTTGGAAAGTCCTCCTGGTTATAAAGAGATATAAACACATAGAGTCAAAATTACAAAAAACTTCTCCCTCTACGTCACACTTAAACCAGAGGACGCCCTCACCGAACGCTTACAGTGTTTTAGGTCCCTAGATCAATCAGAGGAAAACTTCCACGATAGAGATTTGTGGAAAAAAGTTCTTTTTGAGCTGAACTGAAATGAAAATGTTTGTTTCAGATATTTATAAAAAGAACAAACACTGCAAAAAACTGAAATATAAATGAGTGCTTATGTCTTGGTAAAAATTGTCATACCAGACTCCTTAGACCTTCCATAGTACATAATATGTATGTATGTTTGGAATTATTATTGTTTTTATTAATTTATTTGTTTAATTTATTTTATTACAACAACAATAATAATAATAATGATTATTATTATTATAATAATAATTATTATTAGTATTATGTTGTTTTTGTTGTTGTTATTGTTAATACATATCCTTTGATCATAAAACTCCTATTAGCCACCCTTAGTGTATCTAACATGTCAAGAGATTTCAGTCTTGGATAAAAAAATTGTGCCAAAACTATTGTTGCCAGTTGAAAGAAAAAGGGTATGAGCCACATCCACCTCATAAGCCCGCAAAAAAAGTCTTCTACCCAGATACTAAAAGAAAAGAAAATGACAACTGAATTGATAAAAAAATCTGCTGATGGGGTGAAAGTTACTTGTCAAGTTCCAAAAATATTTTCTGTAATAAAGTAAACTTTGCTTGTACATTTTTGTACAGTTTTTATTGTCTCACCCAAACATTTTCTTTGATTTCTGGGGTTTTTGCAGTGAACCTCCCCAAAAAAAAGAGAATCTTGGGAACAATTTTAAAAATATGAACAATATAAATTCTAATTACCCCCGTAAAAGGGGGAAGAAGCAACACTAATTGAATCACACCTTACTGCTTTTATAAATTAATGAATAATGATCCTGTCAGCTTAACTTTTTATACACCAAAAGAAATTCTATAATAATATCAGGACCTGTCTTTCCTGAAAATGTTGGTAGTTTGTCTGAGCCACAAGGTTATTTGCCTCAACACTAAAACAGTTTATGCATTAGCACTATATACAGATAAATTACCACACTATATATTATCCACTGCGAATAATTCTGATATTGTCACAGTTTTATTGACAGAATCTAAATCGATCTTATAGATTTCATACTGTGTTTCAGATGAGCCTGTGGTTACGACAGCTGAATGATCAAGTGTTACATCGTTTCAAAAAGCTCAACACGTAAACAGGATCAGTTTCACCAGCGTCGTCGGCTACACTTCACCTGTAAAGGTGGAGGAAAAAAGAACCCACCACGTCACCGGACAGCCAATTATGAAGCAGCTAGATTTTCTCAGCCGCCACAAAGGTGGCTGATCATCTTTCAGCCTCCAAAGGTCAGCTGGTGCCGAGTGACGGGACAACTTATGTACAGATACTAATTCTATACGCTTCTCTGTGTGTTCTCCGAAGGACGTACAAGACGGCGTGTCACTGGGACTATTCAGGCTGTTTATAAATGTGATGAGTGTCTCGCTTCTTTATCATCACAAGTGAAATGACAGTGCCATCACAACACAGAGCAATGAGTGGTTATAATGTAGAGGAAGTTCATTTTGTTTTTGGTGACAAGTAGAGATACCTGCCCATTGGTTAAAGGTAAAAGCTAGATCCCCAGCACTTAGATGTTGAACTGTTTCCCTTTATCTCTTTCTCTCTTTCCTCCAGACCCCTGAACCCTGCTCCCGCTGCTCCTGTGCTACAACCAAAGATACTGCCAAAGACAAAAACCAAGAAGGAATAAAGAAGATGCGTAAGATCTTCTTCGGCACACGTACGCACAAACAGATCACACAGATCACCCACGAGTTAAAGCGCACCGTGTACTCCGGCACGCCCATGACCATCTTATCCAGCAGAGATCACACCTGTGTTAACCCAGAGGTGGCGCCACATGCCAGCCGCAATGAACGCTGCAAGGAGCTGCTGGAGGCCAAAGATGTGAGAATGAACGCTCACAAACAGACTCACACTCACATGAATCCCTTCTTTAAACTTTTTAAACACAACTTGAATGTAACTTAAATCTCATGAAAGGCATCACTTGCACATCTTTATCTTCTGTCTTCCTTATGTCTGACCAGCTTCCTTTTTTCTGTTTGTTTGTGATGCTTTCAGGAGCCAGTTGGTCTTTCTTAAACCAGGGTTGACCCCCATATAAACTGACTCTTTCAGTTGCACTGTAACCCTAACCTCAATGTAACCAACAATATAGCCCCAGAGCAACAATTATGCTGCTACAATATCCACAATTGGTCCAGTCGGCTCTTTTTGACACACTGAAATGTCAAGAGCCATTGATGGAGTCTTCTTGTAGAGACATGAGACACTTGTAACCCCCTATACTGTCCTAAAGTTGAGGCGCCTACTGTAATGAGGACAATTATGCTGTCGTTGGAGGTGTTTGACTCCTATGGCAATCGTCTGGCTTTGTGGCCGAGTTTTAACCCCTCAGTGGAGTGGGTGTCATGGATTCTGTGTGTATTCGTCCCCTCAGGGTGGAGTTTGGTCAGGTTCAGGTTACTTTGCTGTGTGGACACTGATTTATGACAAAAGCACAGCCTTCGGTCTGATGTAGAGTCTGTAGGATAAAGGATAAAGCCACCGTGTTGTCAACCCCTCATCCGTCAGCTGCTTTACAGACTTTAGTTTTTAGGGAAGCAGGTTAGTAAGGTTAAGGATGGATATTAATATTGTTTTTGGCCATTCTTGCCTTTTTTCAGAGAAAGAACAGCTGAAGAGAAACAGAAAGTGTGAAGAGTGGGGGAGAGTGGATAAAAGGTGGAGGCCAGGGGTCAAACCAGCATCAAGGGCTGTAGTATCTGTGCATGAGACAAACACGAGCTAAATTTCCGCCCAGATCTTAATATTCAATTCTTGTAGCTGATACTGCCAAGTCTGCAAGTTAACCACCAAGTTTCTTTCATAAAGGGTTTCTATTTGCATCAGCAGAGTTTATACATCACTGTTTCATAGTGAATGAACAGCAGCAACCAGGCGCCTCAAATTAACCACGACAAGTCATTGACACACACTAAATTTGGGTTTCAGTGTCTCGCTCAAGGACACTTGGCATGCACCTGCAAGAGCTGGGATCAAGGGTACAGCTTTGAGTCTTCTTAAAATGAAACAGGTCAACTGTAGTAGTCTTGTGTCATTTGGGTGACACCAGCATCTCAGAAATGAGTCGGAGGGAAAAGATAGAGGTTGATGAGACACTCAGCAGACTGCAAACGTCAGCCAAAGCTACTTTGCCCTTAAAGGTTGTCGCACCAGACTGTGAACATGATTGATTCTAAATGTTTGTATTGATATGTGAAGACTTAAAGGGACTGACTCACTTTTGAGTCCATCCCTAGTGGCGACTTTAGGAATTGCATTATTTTGACCCTCCTACATTGGCTGTATTTTCCAGCCCTGGAGGCCGACCCATGGTCAAAACATCGTGCTGTAAAGAGTTCGCCTTTCATAACTTTGTCTGCTCCATCTTTAATCCCCCCTCCACCCTCTGTCTCTGTGCAGACAGGATTCAGTGTCACTTAAGTGTCAAAGCTTAGCTTATCATTGTCAGACCCTTCCATCCAGAGATTATCATCGTGTCTGGAGGTTACCGAGTCCATGGATGTACAGTATCCATGTGTGACAGTGTCACCTCCACCTGCTAAACCCATAAAGATCAGGGTGGGACATCCGAAACAGACACCTGCTCTGACAGAGTAATTGGTTGTCGGTACATGAGATGCTTCTTCTTTACACATCTTTTACATTCACTGTATGAGTGTCAGGACATGTTAACCGCCACAAAAGCTGCAACACCTGATCACAGGCGGCCTCTGAAATACTGTACGTTTCCTCTGATTCTCCTGGAAGCTGGAGGGAGGAAGATAACCCAGCCTGTTAATCTCAGAAAAATAGGACATTCTCAAAATACTGCTTTGTTTACTAGATAATAACATCAAAAAGTTTTAATCTTCTGAAAGACATTGTTGATTTCTGACGTGCTTCAGGATTACTTTGATTACTTTCTCAGGATTACTTTGCAGGCTTTGCTTTATGCACGTCCTAAGTTTATATCTGTAAAACACAAAAACCTTTTCACACGTTATCCTAGAAAATGTTAAGAGTATGTTTTTGTATCTCTGAGAATATTTAACTTATCTGTTACACCCCGTTTTTCCTGCAAATCTTACAGGGCAAGTCATGCCGTTACTACCACGGTGTTGCGAGGATGCGGGACCAGACCAGCTTACAGCGTGCTCATGGCCTCCATCAAGCATGGGACATTGAGGACTTGGTCTCACTGGGCAAACGGCTCCGTGCGTGCTCCTTCTTTGCTGCTCGTGAGCTGATGCAGGAGGCCAGGATCATCTTCTGCCCATATAACTACCTACTGGACCCAATGATCAGACAGAGCGTGAGTAGAGTTCTGAGCAGGAGGCAGAGGATTGTTGATGTATTGTATACATTTATCCATTTTTTCCTGTTTTGCGCCTCAGCTGGATATTGACCTGACTGGGCAAATCTTGGTGCTGGATGAGGCCCACAACATTGAAGACTGTGCAAGGGAGAGTGCCAGCTTCACTTTAGACAACAACAATCTGCTGACGTGCAGGGACGAGCTGGATGGGATGGTCAAAATCAACATCAGACGCTCCAAACACGAGCCGCTCAGAGACTTCTGCTACAGCCTCATCAAGTCAGTGACTTCCTGTTCCTTTTAGCCTCAGATTTTTGCATCAACTGTACGTTCTGATGAAGCTGTTTTATCTTGCAGCTGGATCCAGGAGAGCCAGTGCATGCTGACAGAACGGGGATTTGAGAGTGCCAGTAAAGTCTGGAATGGGTCAGATATACTGGTCATCTTTCACAGCCTTGGCATCACCGCTGATACCTTTAACATTCTGAAGGTATCGACTTTGAAAGCAATCATTTTTGTAGATGAGGCTTTTTGTTACCTTCAGATTAAAAGCCAAACACAAAAGTTCAGTAAAATCTGAGCAGAACGGGGAGACAGATGAAGTTCTCGGATTAAGTTTGTGATTTTACTGGAACAAAACACAGGTGGTAACTTGCTTTTTTGATAACTTTTGAACACAAGAGGAAAAAAACATTTGAGAATAAATTTGTGTAGATTTGTGGTTTCATGGGGTGAGAGGTAAAATTGTTATCATGGACACTGAAAAGCTCACACTGCTTTATGGAACTCTATGTGTGTGTTTTGTAATTTAGTAAAAGTCTTTTTGGTTCATAGTCACACATCTAGTGGACTCAGTCCGTCATAAATCAGGTCTTCTGTCTTTATCTGAATTACACTAATCAGCATACACGTGGATGTGCTTCTCAATGTGAAGTCATTGATTTCTACGGCGAACTAACTTTTGAAAATTTCTGCTTTAAAGGACAAAAAAAAGGGAAGATTAAAAACCTTATTCCTTCCTAATGAATGAAAAGGCATGGATTAAAGTCTAGCCCCTGGATTTTTCTTTTAAATAAAAGGACTTTTAATTGAGTCTTCATGTTTGCCTTGTGTTTGTTTCTGACACATTTCCTCTTTTGGCAGGAAAACTTGGCGGCGGTGTTGGAGAAAGAGGAGCGTGTTGGCGTGGTTAACGGCAAAGAGGACATGGTGCAGGTACCGACCATTAGCTCTGCTTCCTCATCTGTCCTGAAAGGTTTGTTTGTGGTTCTGGACTTCCTCTTCAGGGACAACAGCAGGTTAGAGACGAACCAAAAACATCCGTTCCAGTTCTTCAGACTGTAAAGGACTCGAGGCTGAACCTTTCACTTGTTTCTGTCCTGTAATATCACAGATTCGCTGATGACTACCGTGTGGCTCTGCAGAGGAGCTACGCATGGACAAACAAAGTCCCACCTGATGTTCCAGACGCTCAGGGATATTTTGTCCGACCTCGTCAAAGACAACGGCAGAGCGTCCGCGTAAAGACAGAAGTCCTGACGCTCAGCTTCTGGTGCCTTAACCCTGCTGTGGTGAGAGGTTAGAGGTGGCAGAGCGTGCCATGTAGAGATCTGTGACTGCTGTCTGTAACTCCAAAGACTGAGTGACTTAAAAGTATCTGAACACGACCTGTAAAAGTTTTCAGAGTATCACACACTTGAGTTTTGTTGAGACATGTTGGATTCTGAGTCTTCTTGTATCTGACAGGCTTTTTCAGATCTGAGTGGGTCTGTGCACAGCATCGTGCTCACATCAGGAACCCTGTCACCCATGGGATCCTTCTCCTCTGAACTCGGGGTAAAGTTCACCATCCAGCTGGAGGCAAACCACGTCATCAACAAGTCTCAGGTCAGGTTAGCCAAGTGTTGAGGGGTTTTAATAAACACTTCAGTGTGTGCATTTGTTGCTTTTCTAGCAAATCAAGCTTTTTACAAGAGGATGCATGGGAGTAGAAAATTAGAGGGTGTTTAAGTGATACAGAAAAAACATGTACTGAGAATTGAATGTGATGTCTGCTCATGTTTTTTTTTTCCAGGAAATGGTAAATCCTTAAATTTCTACAAAACAACTGTCACTGGATAGCTGGATATGTACATTACAGAGGACCAACTATGCAAGATATTTGAGAAAGTCTATGTGTAGAGTTTTTGAAAGCAGAACAATTTTATCTTCTGTTACCTTAGGGACTAATGAAGCCCTAAATTTTACTGAAAGTTTGATCTCAGGAGCTAAAATCCAGATAATTAAAGGTTAATCAGACAGGGGGGATGTAAAACTTTTCCTAGTGCCTCTTCTGTCCAGTAGATGTCACAGTGTTACTGCAGTTAAACCAAACAAAAGACCTGACTAGATAATTTTTCCCCCATTTTCCTGGTTTAAGCACAATAAGATCATTAACTTTGTGCATGAAAGTAGGGAGTTAAAATCTACACTTTAGCAGTTCTCTGGAACAAACTCTCTTGCTTAAGATAACAGCAATTGTTTTTTTTTCAGATTAAAAGAAAACACAATAAACTGGACAAACAGCTCCCAGTGTATTTATCTCTTATTTAAAGAAATTCAGCACTGCACATATCTGAAAAGAAAAGAGAGATACTTATGCTGTCTTTTTGAATCTTGCAAAGACTGATCTGTATCCGTAAACTACAGCGAATACATGCATGAACTAGATATTTCTCCTGCCCTCCTTCCAGGTTTGGGTGGGAACTGTTGGTGCAGGACCTCAAGGTAGAAAACTCTGTGCCACTTTCCAACATGCTGAAACGTATGCCTTCCAGGACGAGGTGGGGGCTCTGCTGCTCCACGTCTGCCAGGCTGTGACCAAAGGCGTGCTCTGCTTCCTGCCTTCTTATAAGGTAAAAAGAAAACACACTATACAGAGAATAACACATGAAACAGAGGGGGAAACATAAATGAACAAGAATAAGATGAAGATGCACACTCTCAAACTATTTCATTGAAATTTGGATTCATATGACAAACAAACAAGTCCAAAGGCAGTAAAACTCTCAGAAAACGTGGAGGTGGATTTCTTTTGAGCAGGTGAACACTCTTTAAAACTGAAATGCATGCTAAGATGTGTGGCCTTTTCTCACCTTGGATATTGAAATGTGAGAGTATAATACAGGGTGTCGATAAAGTCTCTTAACAATTTAAAAATGTGTTACACAAGCAAATGAATAGACAAATATGCTAAAATTATCACAAAATAAGGAGTGGGGGATTTTCTTATTAATGCAATACACCTTTGTATGGACACCATTAGCTTCACAAAGCACATCAAGACAGTTGTTGATTTCTTGCAATGTCAGCTGTAGTATGGCCTTATCCATGGTGGAAATGGCATCAGAGATCTTTTGCTTTAGATCAGTGAGGTCGAATTTTTGTTTGATGCACGATATCTTTGACATTACTTTCTGCATATCTGATTTGGTTCAAATAAACCGTGACAACCATTG
Source organism: Halichoeres trimaculatus (assembly GCF_033239565.1). NCBI lineage: Eukaryota > Metazoa > Chordata > Actinopteri > Labriformes > Labridae > Halichoeres > Halichoeres trimaculatus. The sequence continues at coordinate 11,356,254 of NW_027437188.1, forward strand.
TTCCTTTTAGGGGTTCATTTAACAGTACTTCTTTCATCAAGAGAATATATGAAATTCACAAATGGAATGTGAAACTTTGATAACTACTGAGTACATGGAACAACTCTAAGGTATCTCATCACTTGTCTCATCAAATTGCTGGATGGCATGGTAAAGTAAAAGTAGCAGGACAAATTAGCCGTGAGATATTATCCTATGATCTATAATAACTAGGGATGAGTGCCGAATTAGATACTTTTAAAGGCACTGACCGAATTCTGTCAAAAATACCGGGTACCGGTTCACGTAGAATCAAAAGGTACCATGTTTAGGTACCTAAATGCATTTTTGTGACTGAGGGAGTGGAGGAGTAGGCAATTTTCCAAGCTGGACATGAACACAGCATTGCAAGGTTATATATTGAAGAATAAATATGTTAAGTTGTAAAAAATAAAATTATTATTAAACAAATTGATATTTTTTACCACATAAACACAAAAAAGTACCGAAAATTGGTACCGTTGAGTACCGGTACCGATACAAGGTATCGGTATCATATCGTTTCAAATGTGAAAGGTACCCATCCCTGATAATAACACAATATTAAAGAGGTAATGATTGGAAAGGAGGGTGTCTAATGTGGTTTAGCCATGCACAAAGTGTATCTAACTACACCTCATAGGAGGACTGCTGTGATGCATTGCATGACTTTAACAGCAGATGTTGAAATTTCAGGTTAGAACTTACTTTGGAAACAAAACATCTACTGATGCTTTATTCCAGTTATTTTATCTCAATTTTCACCTCAAATACTGACCCAAGTACTGACTGAGAAGACTATTTTTGAACACTAATTCCCTGAGTTGACCACTTGGAGGTGCTAGACACTGTGAGATAACCTGCTGTAATTTCGGCGGCTTCAGTCCTTTAAAGGTATTTCTTCTCCTTCCATAATGTGAAAGTAAGTTAGCGTTTTGAAGCTCAGACTGGATTCCAGCAGATCCGGCTGTCAGGAGGCAGCTGCGGCCAGTGTCATGTGTTACAATAGATCAGCACTAATCAATGGAGGGACTTGTCAAGTACTTGTTAAATGGCGTCACCCTCACAGAACTGTATCCTGTTTCAGTTAATGAGGGCGCTTCTGAGAGCGCTCTCATACACACTTTGTCCTCCTTTGTTTGCCGTGCGTTTTTCTTCATGAATTATTAATGTCCACAGGAGCTCAGTTGTCACTTTGGCTTACTAAGGGTCAAGTGGATTTCATTTATCATTGTGTGTTTGTCCACATCGCACATGTTATGTGTAACTTCAATTAGCAGATTTGGTTAATGGACTTATTTTCTGTGGGAAACTTGACACATGTAAACCTGGACTTAAAGAAACGGCTCATTTAATCTAAAAATGGAAAAAACATGTAATTTTAATTTTATATAACTAAACAAAAAAGTATTTAATGAATATATCATATAGCAGTTCACTAATTAAATTGTATGGCTGGGATAGTGTGTCGAGCAGAACTAGATCCCATGCTTTAGAACAATTAATTCACCTCCCTTTGGATTTAATGAAGGCGCTGCTGTCAATTGTAAGTTGTAAGTTACACTGATTATAGCTTGTTTGACCATGTATGGAATTTTTTGTTTTATTTTCCACGTTGGATATTCAAAATGATAGCCACAGTTTCTTCTGCTTCACAGGAAAATTAAGTCGCAGAAAAGGTCTAAAATTTTAACTTCATTCTTACCAAGTATATTGTTGTTGATTTTTAATATTCCCAGTATTTTTGATAATTTTCCAGCTCTTTATATTTTTTTATGACCTCTGGGGCTCTTACTCTCATCCGTTACACATTAAAAACAAAAAATTGAACCCATACATATTTGTCGCCCCCAAATCAGTGCCTTGAAAAGGTCACTCCCTCTTGCTGCAAATCATTTATTCAGTGGTTCCTAAAGTGGGGGTCAGGACCCCCTAGAGGGGTTGGAAACACTGATAGGGGGGGTTTGGGTTGTAAAATGCCTCCCAAAAGAAAAAAAAACTATTTACAGTTTCACGTTTTATCCACTATTGTAAAATTGTTAACAAAAAGGTCAAGCTTGATATAAAAGCAGGTAAACATAAAATGTGACTAAACCATGATAACTAGGTATCAGTGGAGACAGACTCACAAAGGTTGCTTAATTTTCTGCCACTTGGTTTTATTTTAAAGATTTTTTAATGTTGATGTTTTGAACAGCAGAGGGTCGTGGTAAGCACCGCTAGGGCTGAACAATTAATTGAATGTAAATCGATACCGCAATGTAATACAATGCAATTTTCAAATCGCAAAGGCAGCAATTAAAAAAAATACTTTTGATTTTTCAGATTATTGTTCATACCTGGCCTCTTGTTCTGCAGTGCTTGTTCCTTTCTCTGATTTAATTTAAGGAAATTAATGATAATTTTATTACACGTCTACAAGGCTTGAAGTTAAATCAATCAGTCAATATTCTGCTGTATTTGTGATAGTTAAAGATACGTTAGTCATATAAATTCATCTTATTTCAACATGTAGGCCTGGCCTACAGGAAAGACTTGTTTATATGTTGACAATATCCTTTGTTGTGTTGGTCATACTACAGAATGATGTATTGCTTGTGTCAAGTGAATATTGTAGAAGACACACATCCCCCCTAAAAATCGCATGCTAAATCGCAATCGCATTATGGCTAAAAAAAAAAACGCTATTAGATTATTAGATTAATTGTTCAGCCCTAAGCACCGCTACACTGGGGGGATCACAGGCTAAAAAAGTTTGGGAGTACTTGCTATTTATGATAGTTTCTATTGAATGAGCTGGTGACTGAACATTATCCTACTCATTACCCAGCCGCCAACTTAAGACATAAACAAGCTGACACAAAGTGCTGATTCAAAACAGTTTAATCAAACAGAGGCTGCGGGGGAATGGTTGATTTGATACGACCCTGTTAAAAAATAAACAGATTTTTCTCCTCTTTATCCATTTCTGAAAAGCTTGAAAAGTCCCTCAAGCTGCCCTCACAGTCATATATAATTTTATCCTGTGGACCACCTCTCTTTCTCCCACTGGAATATAAAATATATTTAAAGCCAGGTGCCTCTGGCATCTGTGTCTGTATCATACCAACGAAACAAATTGTTTCCTAACGTCGGACCTTCACGCTGACGTTTTGCCCTTGGCTAATTCAGTTTTTGCCTTTGGCATGGGAGCGTGGCTCGTGTTTAACTTGTATTTCATGGTGTCGCATGCAGTGATCCCTGGTTTGATTCCATGTTTACTTGCTATCGAGTTGCCTCCTCGAACAGCTGATGACACCACCATCCAAACTGCGAGGGGAAGCTAAGACCGTGGGCCTGGTTGTTTTCTCGTTTTACCTTCCTTTTTGTCAGCCTGCGCTGCCAGCCGAGGAGCGACTGCGAGCTGTGGGATGTTTTTTTATTATTGATAGCCGTGTAGGAGTCTTCTATCTCTCTCTCTGTGCACATGCATTAATATTTAATCTGCAGTCAGCTCTTAAAGATGAGGAGATGAGGGGATATGAAGGGCTGGGGTATTAATTGGAGCCCATGGAGGCCTCGTTGGTGCCGCTGAGTCCCGTCTGCCCTGTCCTGTGTGTGTGTGTGTGTGTGTGTGTGTGTGTGTGTGTGTGTGTGTGTGTGTGTGTGTGTGTGTGTGTGTGTGTGTGTGTGTGTGTGTGTGTGTGTGTGTGTGTGTGTGTGTGTGTGTGTACGCTGCACAGAGAGGATAGGTCATCAGCAGACATCCCTGTTCAGTGTGTCTTTGTGATGCCTATCAGACCCTCATACAGTTAGCTCTGCAATAGAGAGTGCGAGGCCTGCAGGTTCAAGGTGTACCTGAACTTCTCACAGAAACACATCCAACTCACACACAGTGGGATGTGTAAGCTTGTGGTGATGCCTCAATTCTGCCAAAATCTGTGGCCTGAGGCTTTATTTTTTGGTTGTCTGTCCATACTTGTTGTAATAACACAGTCAGTTAAAGATGTGCTGCAATATTTTCATGACATTTGTCAGGGTAGATGTAATCCAGTTGCTATTCAAGCTTTAGAGAAGAAATTGCAGCATAAAACTTTTCTTGTAATGCTGTCATGTCTTTTATGTCACAACTTACACCCCAAATTGGTTTATATTTTTTTAGCACAAAATTAAAGCTTTAATTTTGAAAGTATGTTCACCAAGGAAAATAGAAGCACCTATGTTGTTGTGGTGTTGTGTGGTGCGTCTCCCTTTCTTTCTCTGTTACTTGGGGAGCATGTGTCCAGAGTCCAGTGAACGTACTGTATGTACCTGAGTAGTAGAGAGAAAGAGAGACTGCAGACTTTTTCCCTTTTACTAACAGGAAATTTCATTTAGATTAAAAAAAGAAACATTAGGAAAATGCACAGTTTTTCTTTTGCAGACTTCCAGTGTTTTTGAAAAACATGGGTGTCACCCTCAAATTCATAATCTTAACTCCTGTTTGTCTGCACACCTCACAAAGCTCCAAAATAGTTTCTTTACATAAACATGGATGATGTGCCTGCATCTTCTCCTGTTAGAGAAACAAAGCCAAAACATCAGAGGACATCAAAGCACCCACACAATCAACAGCACTACAACAGGTTTTATCTCTTTTAGACACAACTGTAAAGATTGGATGTAGGTTAACAGGCCTATTCATGTGGACATGAGGCTGGCTAAAAATCAAACGGTTAATTTTCCCAGGCACCCTCGTCAGTGTGACTGCTGTCACACAATCCTTTCTGGGTCCATTTGACCATTCTGCGTCGGCATTCGACCAGCAAAGCTCAGGCGCTGTCAGATTGTGGAAAATGCTTAAATTTGAGATTTTACAACTACATGAATGGTACGATTTAACGCCTTTACCGGTCTTTTTAAAATTTATGACAGAATCAAGAAATCTTTACTTTGTGGACATTTTACACTGCCAACACTGTTTTTTTCTTGATAAAATATTCATGCAGGATCATTCAGCAGTTCTGTCTCTGTTATTGTTATTAATGAACCATTTTTAATCAATACTGATACGAATCAGCAACAAAGATGTTGGAGAGTAGAGGTAAACTGAGTCCAAACTTTCCAGCAATTTGTTCCATCCACAAACCAGATCAGAGAAAAAGATGTTAGATGAAATTAAAATACGTCACTTTAGTTTTAAGAAAAAATAGTTTGACTTTTATATTCAGGAAAGGGTTAAGACTTCAGCAGCAAATGCAGCTGTGATTCCTCCACTTTGGCGCACGATTGGTAAATGATCATACTGGAGAATCAGAAGCATGTTGGAAAAGCAGCTTTTAAGTCAAAATAAATCCTTTTTTAAGATACACAAACCCACAAAAGATGCTGGTAAACGTGGTCTCACATTCATCTTTTGCCACAGTGCCCCACTGTGGTTTTGTAGCACTCCAGCCTCAACAGCCCCCCAGTTAGTGGCCATTAAACCCACAGAGGGCCTGCTGTCTGGTCCCAGCCGCCAAATGAGAGGTCTACTGCTCCACCGGGGAGAGGGCGACTGATGGTTTATGAAAAAAAAAAAAAGGCTTCTGCTGAGGTGAAAAGATGACAGGGAATACAAGATGCTTTTAAAGGAGATTGAGATAAGGGCCATTAGGTGATGTCGCCTCGCTGTCTGTGTGAAGACGCACCCAGCGCTGGCGCCTGGGCTCTGCAGAGCGTGTGTCAAATCAAAGTCAAAGAGGACTGCAGGGTGAACACCCACCGGCACGCACCGTCCTCAGCTGCAGCTCAGGGGCACCTGAGGCCCCAGTCACACAGAGATACAGCCCCTCTGTCTGTGTTTGGGAGAATATTAGACTCAGGGGTCAATTTATCCCTCCTGATTCTGTTAGAGCTGTTTTATAAGAGTTTTTACAGTGGAAACTTCAGAGTTACTGCTGTTTCACCAAGCTCAAGACTTTTTTTTTAGAGGCTTTAAGACTTTGAAACAGGTTGAATTAAGCTCCAGTAATCTGTTTTTTCTGCTCTTTCTCTAAACATTGACCAACAGAAGCTCCCTTTGTGGCTGTTAATTTGCGTATAGTTTTATTCCTCCAAGGGATGCAATTGTCATCCCTTTCTACCTCGTCACAGTTGACAGTAATTTGGTACAGTTTGGATTGAAACTCATTATAGTGAAAATAAATCTACTGCTAAGAAATCTCTTTGCAGATAAAGCTGTGAAGTTGAGTGTGTAGGCAAAGATGACCATCCTTCTCAGAGCATTGTCCGGCCTGTTCTGCCAAACTTGGACCCCAGAAAGAGTTGTTAAGTGTTAAAACAATGCTTCAATTTCTCTCCTTTCACAGTTCAGGGTTCCCACAGATCCTTGAAAATTCTTAAAAGGCATTGAAATCATTATTCTAAAAATAAGGCCTGAATTGGCATTAAAAAGTCTTAAATCCAAATTTCAAAAGTCTTAAAAATTTGAAAACATTGTTAAGATTTATGTTAGTTTGAAGTAAAAAAAAAAAAAAACATTTTTATTTATCTATTTTTCTTAATAATTTCCTGATTTACTCTCGTGGCAACATCGCGTAATCACAATAGCGGAACTTAAAAAATGGTGATGTGGTTGCACCAGGAACTTTTAAAGCAGATGCATGTCTTGGTTCTACCGCAGGTGCCTGGAAAGAGAAAGAAATGAGAAAAAATTGGCAAAAAAATCCAAAAGTGGCTTAGGAAAATTGATTATGGCAGCAGAATTAAATTTGAAATTAAATTTCAAAAACTATGTAAAAAATCCAAAAATGGTTGTGACAGTTGCCAAAAAAGATGAATGGGGGCAAAATAGGCATTAAGTTGTAAAAATGGGGTTAAAAAAAGGTAAAAAGTTATGTTTTATGTAGAATAAACATTGGGTTAAAATTGCCTCTAACCCAGGTAATTCATCTGGTGTTTTTGTTTGTTAGTTTTGTTTGTTTCAATTGTGGTTTGTTGTTGACTTGTTTTTAAATTTGATTTCCAACGTCATTAATAAAGTCTTAAAAAGTCTAAATTTAACTTGACTTGAGCTGTAGGAACCCTGACAGTTCCTTGTTGCAATCATCAGTGACTCACGTTAAGTAACGTAATCCCGTGTAGCTGCAAACTTCACCATATTACACAAACTTTTCAGTCCAAAAATTAAAGATAGAGTTCCCAAACATTATGCACTGTTTGTTGTTTAGTCTGGCGCACATGCTGCATGCTGCTGTTAAATAGCAGACTGATGTGGATTTTTAAAAAGCACTCTAAAAATTAAAGGGGGGTCAAGTTTTTCTGACTCTTTAATGGAGGATGGGAAACATATATTTAGATTCACTGTAATTCATTGTGTCTTAATGAGCAGTTGCAATCAAGGTTAAGTGATAAATAGAAAAGTTATATTTTTTGCGTCCCCATCTGCAACCCCATCCTCTGTATTCTACTTCATATTTAAACCTGCTGCGATATAATAAGTGTTACGTTTAGGTTTCATGCAGCTAGGATTGCATTGGATCCGTGGGTTAGTGACAGTTTGTCATGAGCACTTACAATAACAAACTGCAACCAGCTTTTACGTCTTCTTAAAGAACTTGCATTTGCTTCAAATTAATATAAGCCTGTGAAATATGCCTCTGTGTGTGTGTGTGTGTGTGTGTGTGTGTGTGTGTGTGTGTGTGTGTGTGTGTGTGTGTGTGTGTGTGTGTGTTAGCCCCGACCATTCACGCTCTGAGTGTGTTGCTCCTGCCTCCCCTCTCTCAGAGCTTGATTATCAAAACAATTAAAGCTTGTCAGATAGCTGCAATTTGCCCCTTATGAGAGATGATTTACACTTCAGCCACCCTCAGAATCAACCAGAAAACAGCCTGCAGGGTCCACATGGAAAGGTTTTCCAAATTCACTGTAAGTTTATGGATGAAAATGTAAACGTCTTCTCTTCCTTCGTGCACTCTCTCACATAAACACTACCCTGAGAGTAGAGGCAGTAAAAGCCACAAAATGGGAGCAGAGCCGGGATACAGGGGTTGTTCAGTTCACTGAGAGCCATGGAGGCTCATTGTGATCCCTTCAAATCATGGCTTGACAAAGAGAGAATTAATATCAATCCTTGAACTGGAGCTGTGAAATTTGGGATCCTTTGCACCTCTTTTAAAGGAATCACTTAGAAATCCATCTGCATACAGAGGCCTTTGGATTGAGTCTGACTGGTGTTGTACATGTTAATATCTCTGGACATTCTTATCGATGTGTATTTAAGTGAAAAGGAGAACATGGAGCTCTATCTGAGGCGGTTTTCCTCCCTGGGCAGCTGCAGTGTTTCTGCAGCGCTCCGTTGTCACCAGTGGTGTGGCTGGGATGTGTAGAGCAGACGACAGGGGAAGGGTGGCAGGCCGGAGGTGGCAGGTGGCTTCTCGCCACCCGTCTTGGCGTGATGGTTGCTGTGATATTTTGGGGCTGAATAATTTACATGGCAACAACACGTCTCCCCTCGCCACTGAGAAATGTGGCTCCTGGCTGCATGTTTCATTAATGCCGTCGCCTCCAGACCCCCTCCATAATTCAGCAGGCACTAGAGAAGCTGCGATGTGTCGCCACACAGCTCACTGACACCGGGGACACGAGGAAGGAGATAGAGGGAGAGAGGCCGGATGGAGGGGAGGTGAAAGATGGAGAGATAGTACGAAGGGATGTGTAAAAGTGCGAGAAAGACTACAGTTCACTGCTTCTAGCTACTTGTTTCACCACCCTGTCCCAATTGGCAGAAAGGCCTGGCCCACTTTACCGTGTCGCTGGCAGAGGCTGAACATTGCACCTTCCATGCCTAGAAAGGGCAATAAATTATTCACACTTTGTTGTGCCCTCTTATGTGCTAAATACTGCTCATTCCCATTTATGATGCCTGGGAATCCTAACCCAGCTCCTTCAGGATGTCTTGTTAGAGTCTGAAAGTGGTGGGCGACAAATACATTTACTTTTACCTCACAACTCCCCCGTCTTTTGAGGACAAGAAGGAAAACTGTCGGAGGTGTGCTGGAATCTTAAAGTGTAAAAGAAATATTAGGGGCAAAGGTAACTGCAGTTCAGAAAATGTTTGTTATGGAGTCTTTTTGTCAAGAAATGTCTCACAGTGTTGTAAAACTTAAAAATGTTTTATAATTACTAGCCTCTAAAAGAACAAAGAAGAGCAGAAAATCTAAAACAGTAGAAACAGGAACCCAGAAACATTTGACATCTTAGCTCAACTGTGGCTGGAATGGTTGTTTATCAAACTTATGTTTGGGGATGTAAGGCCTAAGATAACGGCAGCCTTGTATTCTTATGTTTTATGTCATTCCCTTTAAGTATAACATAAATATTTGAAAACTGTTTAGTTTAAGTTCAGTTTAATTGTTTAAAATCTTTTTATAATAAATGGGAGAGTGTGGATTTGATGTGAGAGGAACATTTGAAGAACTCTTCATTAAGCAAACATTAGACAAACATCCAGGCTTTAAAGAGTAAAAGTCTCGAAATTTAAAACCTTTCATGTTTTGTAATCATACAAAGTGATGTGTGAAATGAGCCTTTAGACAGAGATGTCACAGGCTGGCCCAGTCTGCCGGCTAACACCAGGTCTCTGTCAGATGTTGTGGTAAATAATTCATGAAGGAGCTCATGTATGTAATTTTTGTGTCTGTAATTTCTGTGCTGAGTGTCTAACACTCACATGGCTGAGAGCATTTGCTGAAGGTGCTAAAGATGCGTATGAGTGCACATGAAACACTTCACACCTGCATCCTGCTGCCTGTATCTGAACAGTCACTTATTGTCCACTACAGGAGTGAGGATGCTGTCACACTGGGAAACCCTTGTTTAAACACGCTTCAACCCTAAAGCTCAGTTTGTGTGGCCTGTGTCACTGCAAGTGTAAAAATAACATTTTACAGGGTATGGTTAATACACTTGTGAAGAAGACATGGTATGAGTGTATTTTTCTTGATAAATGTTACATTGTATATCCACTGTCAGGGGTGGGCAGTATACTGGTTCACCTTTACCATATGTAGCCACAAAATGAATTTTACGATGCCATAATTACAGGGGTAAATCATTGTTACACATAATTTAGTCCACGTAGTGGTTAGGCTGTGTGGGAGATTTATTTCTCCTGACCAAGGTTATAATAGTTTTGGATTTGTCATTATAGTTTAGTTTTAGTTAGATTTGACATTTTTTTCCCATTACACTTTAGTTTTAATTAGTTTAATAGCGGGCATTCTAGTTTTTATTTAGTTTTGATTTTTGCAACAGGGCTTAAGTTTTAGTTTAGTTTTAGTTTAGTTTCAGTTTGGTTTTAGTTTTTTCATAACTTATTAACCAGGTGTGGGATTCAAAAAGGTCTTAGAAACTTGGACTCTGTAACAATAAAGTCAGACTCACATGCAATTAAACTATTACTGATGCACTGATTCATTGCTCCACTACGTTTTGTCGCAGCACAGTGCACAGCCAGTCAGTGCAGTAATCAAGCATGTCCAAGTACGTCGCTATGATGCTGCTGTACGGCACTGACAACTGTGATACAATTGGTTGGGAAATGTGTCGGATTACTTTAAATCCTAAAGGCTATCAATATTGTCAAAAATGATAGTGAAGGCCATTTTGTCTATAATTTTATTTAGTTTCAGTTAGTTTTGTGAAGACAAGATACAGTTTTAGTTTACTTATCGTTTTTGTTTTCTTTTCTAGTTTTTATTAGTTTGAGTTAACTGCAATGTATTCTAAATTTTAGTTTTCGTTTTTAGTTTCGTTTTAGTTAACTATTATAACCATGCTCCGGACACAGTGAGAGGTCACTTTTCTGCCACAGCCATTCTGAAAATAAACATGCATACACCTTTGAGGCCAGTAGCACAGAGTCAGGGACATGGCTAACCACTGGGAGAAAACATTTACGGGCGTACAAAAAGCGAAACAGTGAGCTGAAACAGTGCCGAGAGAGGCCTGTAATAACAGCAGCCCAATGAGCAAAGTTACTGAACCAGATGGGGAATACATTTCTTGATTATTTTTGTTATCAACAAAATACGTGCCGACGAAAAATATGAGTTGTGCAGAGCTTTGACGGAGTTGAGGCACAAGTAGCCAGCCTGCTCTGATTTGCTTCATACTTTTAACAGTTCCCCTAGGTCATGGCTCTGTAACCTTTACTGTTAAAAGAGACATTTTGTCCCTCATCCACCAGAGAAAAATTGTATGGAGCAGCAAAACACAACATAGCTTGTATGATTTTAAAATTTTTATTCTTCTTCTATTTTTATCTGTTATAACAAAAGAAAACCTGAAACAGAAGTGTAGTGTGTAAGCCTACTGTAAAATGGATTTAAAAAAAATGAAACATGTAGACCCATTTGAACCCTTTCCTTATTTGTATAAATTTATTAAAATAAAAACTAGCCCAGTTTAATATGTAAAACATACATGGTTGCAGTTTAGCAGCTTAATAAAAAGTAAACAGAAAAATAGGATTACTTGTGATTGAAGTCCATTTCAGCGTGCTGTGTGATCTTCTCTGTCAGGGCTGTAACATCTGACTCTGATCTCATTTTTTCTGTAGCAGTTCTGAAATCAATTTTTCATTTCTCTTCTATCTTTTACTTTTCGGTAAATCATTTGTGCTTGTTCTGAAAATGCCTTTCAGTGTTTCATTTTTTGTTGTTCTCTAATTTCTGCCACACATCGTAGACATACTTCAGTTGAAATATTATTAAAACTTTTGTTTAATTCAATGATAAAAAGGTATCACCTTGAACTACAGAATAACTCTGCATCAAAACACCCCAAAAATAACTGATAATTACTTTAAGAAAAACTTTGATTTTTCTAAAAGATTTTTTTCCGTCAAGGCCAGGGGGAGCTGCTACAAGAAAGCTAAAGAGCCGCTTGTAGCTCCAGAGCCACTGCAGACCCCTGACCTAGGTATATGATTACTAGACTTGATTAGATTTCTTCTCAAAACAGTCAAAACACGGACATTATCTTTGTGCTACATGTCAAATGCAATCCTGCAAATAAATTAGTTTTTAATCTGCTTCAGGAAGCATGTTTGATTCTGTTTAAACTGACCAAATCTCAGTATTTCTTATGATTAAAGGTATTTGTCCTTGATACTCTTTGCCTCGTGTTTTCAGCTGAGTGCAGCCTAGCAGATAATGGCTGTTTTGTTTAGTGGTAGATTCTCCTAAAGTACATAACATGAATTATTCATCCTGCGCTAAGGATTGCACTGGAAAGCAATTGAAGGACAAACAGTTTGCTAAGTTGAAGATGCACGTAAGGGGGGTCCTCGTCGATGTAACACTGCATATTTAGTGGCTGTGACATGTTTTATTGATGCAAACGTCCTGCCGTCACTTGCTTCAGGAGGCAACGACCTGACGAAATCTTCCCCATGCTTCATTTCACCACTATCACCGTGGCATGCACGCTCTCATAGCGTCTCATGTCCCTGTCTGCTGCTGATGTTTTCCTTTGTTCTGGACAAAACCTGCTGAGGAGATTTCTGTTCAGCGTTTGTTGAAGCTGTTTGCTGAACTTCAGTTTGCTGTTCACTCAGATGAGCAGAGGCGAATGAACTAGATGTTCCTGAATCCTACAATCCTTCCCTCCATCTGGAGGCACGATCCGCTTTGGGCTCAGGCTTTACCATTTGTCACTTTCACCATGTTGAGAAGTTTTCCGCTGACTCCGTGAAGAACTTCTACTTGACCCTCCTAACACGTTTCCAATCCAGTGGAGCTGCTCTTTGATTGTGAAGCCATGCTTATTCAAGGATATAATCTGCACAGCACAGACAGTGGAGCCATGCTAGGATGAAGGCTTTTAGATCAATGTGCCTCCCCTGAGAGCTGCTGACTTTTTGCACCAACAATAGTGCAGGAACAGTGATTTTATGACAGAGGGGGTTAAAACCCATCAGCTCTCTGACGGCTGCTGCTAAGGAAGAAGACTCTGAGTTGTAACAGGACAAGAGAGCAAACATTGGTCAGCTAACAGCCTCCTGTTTTGTACTCAAAGTGTCCTCATGAGTCAAACGCTTCTAAGTTGTATGAAGACGTCGATCTGCTTCTTTCTCACCAAACACAGCTCCATCAGGCCTTCCTTAACACCCCATGTTATTTTTCTTTCTACAGCTTGTTAGTATGCTGTATTTATCAGTGTTTGTACCATAAACCAGGGCTTCACAAAGGTATTACCTGACCATCCCCAAAATAGAGGTGCCAGAGACCACTCCCTTCTGCTGTTGTAATACAGTAATAGACCAATTACAAAAAACAAAAACAACAAAACAAAACCCTCAGATAATTTATTTAATGAGAAGAAGCTTTGTCTTTCACTGTGCACATGATGCTATGTTTCCTGAGTCAATCTGCCTCCAGTGATACCATCTTTATCCTGGTTAAGTCACCTCAGGGCTCTTCAACAAAGAAAAACAGATCAAAAACTTTCTGTTTGCATAGTTCCATATCAAATTCAACCTCTTTTTTTGTTCAGATCTTAACAATCATGGATAAAATATTTAGTTGTAAGGAGTTATTCACTTTGGAAAGAATTTCACGACCCCTCCATCTCAGCCCTTGAGGGATTCTGACCCACTTTGGAGACAACCAGAGACTGTATAATACTGGTTTCTTGGCCCAAGTGGCTCCAACTAACCTTTGGCTGATCTAGAAACTCACAGAGCAGTTGAGTTGAGGACACAACCCTGCTGCCTGGCAAACTCAGTTGCATCCCTAATTTTGCAAATTTAAGCACAATTTTTTTCCAAATAAAAATTAAAAATCTTTACTCTCTGTACAGCGGGTACCAGTTTGTACCTTGCTACAAATGTGTAATTCTTCGAAAATATGGGCATTACTTAAGGGAATCATGGGGATTCTTTTAAATTTTGGAGTCAACCTCAAGTGGACACTCAAGGAACTGCAGTTTTCTGCTCTTCATTTTAAGAAACCAGTGGCTAAAGTTTTGTGTACACCAGTTTCCAACCTGAAAATATTCACAACTCACCCAAACAGCACTGTGATTATTGCACCTTCTTTAAATACAACAAAATAAAACCCTGTCCCTTGTTTACTTAGTAGGGGTACCTTTCTCCAAGCTATCTGCCTGTACCGCTCAGTATGAAAGTAAGCAGAATGAGTCCTTCAGTCGTGACATGATCTGGTTTGAGATGTAACTGCTGTAGTTATTGCTATATGGCCCATAAACTGAACTTAAGCTTTAGTTTTATTATTTAGGATCAGTTTGGTCACCCAAACCAAGAGCCTCCTGTAGTAAAGCAGCAGGCTTCTCTTACAAGGAAAGCTCTTCCTCATCAGCAGTATCTTGGGTTAGCTCTCAGTGATACAGCTCTGTGTGATAAACCTCTGACTTGGGCAAAACCTTGGTGGATTCCTTTATTAACAGGATGAGTCTTCTTGTGTATCAATCAGATGCTGGACAAGCTGCGAGACCGATGGATCAACACAGGTCTCTGGGAGAAGCTGGAGCTGAAGAAGACTGTGATCACAGAGCCGCGGGGCGGAGCCAAGGGAGACTTTGATGAGCTGCTTCACACGTACTATGACGCTATCAAATACTGCGAGGAAAGAGGTGAGGGTGGAAACAATCTCCAGCTTTTAACTTCTGGTTGCACATGTCTGTATCTATATTACAGTGGCGAGCAGTGAGTGGCGAGCAGTGACCTGTTACAGTGGTCATGCTGAAGTGTTAACTACAGCGAGCGCCCATTTTTTAGCCATTTATTTATCAATAAAAACATGTAACATGTTTTTCACAATGCCCCAGAGGTGTCAGGCTGCAGAATATTTTATTAAGGCGAGGGAATGCCTTGCACATGTTAATAAATCGTTCCCTCAACGCTATAGTGTAGTGAGAGAACGGGATAATTAAAGCGTTACCTCGCCATATTTTAGTGAGACACCCCCGGGGCTCCGTAGTTTTTTAACTACTATATCAACTCAAATTGATTTCACTCATTTTGACTCGGCCACTGTGGCAATGAAGTTTTGAAGTTAACCCAGTTATGAACATGCGCATTGGCAGATAAGCTGTTTCACTGACAGTTTGTTTGCCATTCAAAATGCTCATGTACAGTAAACACAGCCTCTAGCACTGATACCACTCGGTATTGCAGTGCGCATCCGTGAAACAAGCTGTCAGCTTTCCAGCTTTTTGCAAACAAAACAGGACAGATAAGGCAGGAATTAAAGACCAAAACAGTAGAACTAAGGAATTGTATAATGGAACATACTGACGGATGAACATTTTCAATGATTTTATCGAAGGGCTTGGGCATGCACTGCATTTATAGCTTATTATGACTGCTCGCCCCTGCTGTATTATTTACTCTGCTGTCTCTGCTTTCTTTTGCTCCAGATGGTGCTCTGCTCATCGCCGTCTGTAGGGGGAAAGTTAGTGAAGGTCTGGACTTCACAGATGACAACGCCAGGGCTGTGGTCACCATTGGAATCCCCTTCCCGAACATCAAAGACCTTCAGGTAGACATTTTACCTAATTTCTTCAGTTTTTATCTCAAACACCTTTAGACATCCACAACCTCTGAGGTCCAGGAAGTAGTCAAAGTATTCAGATTACTGTTTGAAATAACCACGTTATAACTCTGCTCTGCTATTGATGATACAGCTAGTATCATGATTGAAGTTGTGTCTGTGAAATGTACATGTTTTGGCCAAAAGCTAACATTTTGGGTCCACAAACACCAAAGTCTCTCTCACAGATACACTCACGCACGAACACACTCAAATACACACAAACACACACCAAATGAGAGCATCTCTTTTTGGTGATCCGTAAAAAACAATCCCAAAGCGATGTTGCTGTGTCTGCCCTGTCCTTAGCAGATAAAGTTGACCTTTAAGTTTGACTCTCTCCCTGCCTCCCGCCTCTCCTCCCCTTTACTCCTTCACGTCCTGCTGTCAGAGCACGACGGAGCTTTCACTAACCTGATCTGTCAGTGTGGGCAGACGTGTGAGTGATTGAAGCTTCCCAGACCCTTTCACCTTAGCCCAAGCTGTCAGCTTCCCCACCGTCAGCTCTCAGGACACTGCTTCTTCTTAATCAGATTTATTTCTTCACGTTAGGTTTGTTTGGTTTGGTTTGGGGTTTCACTTCAGACAGGATAAATCAATGTTCTTACAGCAAATAGATATATTATTTTTAATCCTGTAAAGCTGCCTTTTGGACTGATG
The DNA here is from genome assembly GCF_033239565.1 of Halichoeres trimaculatus. NCBI lineage: Eukaryota > Metazoa > Chordata > Actinopteri > Labriformes > Labridae > Halichoeres > Halichoeres trimaculatus. Next base: position 11,372,486 of record NW_027437188.1, read on the forward strand.
GTGCAGTGTTGTTAAATGTTTGCTGCTTTGTTAAAATATTTTCTGTTGGCAACAAAACTCAGAAATTCACACAGCTAAAAATTCACATCCAGTGTTTCCCACACAGAGATGATACCTGGAGTCCCATGATACAGATCCTTTAATATCTATACAAGGTGTCGTCCTCTTCCAATAAACAGGGAGCTATTAATTCTTGCATAAACTCAGTGAATGTGATTAGTGTCTTCACACCTACCCTTACATAGGGAGAGAAACAGAGACATTGTTTCAAAATAAAAGTATGTTATTGAAATAGTGAATAAGGTATCTGAGGTTTGAGGCAGTAAAGAGAGAACTAAAAAGCTTCAGAAATACTGAACATATACTGTTATTGAATAAATTAAATAATGGTTAGAGTAAAATAGTTTTAGCATAAACCCAGCACTGTAAATCAAATTGAATCATTTGACAATATGATTAGATTTGATTTACATAATTGTAACTTGATTTTTGTACGGTTTCATAACATTTGAAAATGTTATGTATTGTTTCTTAGCAAACCCTAGCTTGACATAGTTTTGTATCCCACTGCTTAATGGAACTTTCATAGCATGACGTAGCATTATGTTTCATTTCAAATGAATTATTTTCTGTCATGTCCTGTTGTATAACAATGTATTTTATCTTAACTTATATCATAAGCAGAGTTTTGTATTATTGAGTATTGAACTGTGTCCTATCATAATGAACTTATTGTAATGTAGTGTATTGTAAAAAAAAAGTTAAGTTGAGTAATGTAGATCAGCATAAAGAATCATAACATATTTTTACACAATGTGAAGTCTTGTTAAGTCACAAAAAAAAAAAGTAACATAAACTAACATAAATCAAAGTATGGGAAATTATAAAGTAACCTATTTAAATGTAAAGTATTGTAAAGAGTTGTAAAGTAAAGAAAATAAACACTCAGTAAAAAATTATTTAAATAAAAGTGAAGTATCATACATTAATGTCAAGTATTGGAGATTTAATATATAAATGTAAATCAACATAAATCAATGTAAACTATTGGAAATTATCATAAAGTAACACAGATACATGTAAAGTATTGTATATAGACGTGCACCGATCAATCAGTACCAATTTCCTTAATTTGGGGGAATCAATGATCAGAGATTAGAGATTGGTGATCAGTGATAGGCCCATCCTTACATATGAAAGGGATCTTATATTCCTCCAGGAAGGTCTGACAACCAGCCATTGTTGCTTTTTGCTCTAGGACCTAAAACTCAGGACACTTTATTGGTTGTTTAAGTGAAAACGTAAAGACTTTATTGTTTCAAAGGTATTGTTCAATGATTTTCAATAAAATAAGATTGGAACATTGAAGGCATATAAAAAAAAAATAAAAAGTAAAAATCGCCGTTGGCCCAAATCAGTATCAGCAGGTCAGGATTTTTAAAGATCAGTGATCAGTGATCGGCCAGAAAATTGTGATTGGTGCATCCCTAAATGTATTGCAAATTTATGCTAAGTTACCTAAGGTATTGAAAAGTAAAATTTTGTACTATTACACTTGGTGCTTTGTTACACTCTGTCAGCAATATTTCACTGAGCACTTTATTCATCCACAGCAGACCACAAAACCACAAAATAATCCCAAACAAATTCTGTTGTAGTAACATTTGTGCAGCATCAAAACAGGCAGCTACGATAGGAAGTTAAATCACAGATATAAAACCAACTAGCTTTAAGGGATTGTTGTTCAAGTCGTGTTGTTCTGGTGCATTGACTTAATTTGAACAGTTTGCTGAAAGAACAGTTTGCATACTAATACTGGTCAGGAGCCCTTTGGTTCATCATTTTGAAAGGTTGATGTCGGTTTGTGCTTATCAACATCGCAGCAACTCAAAAAGTAGAGGCGCTGAAAATTTGGGTTCAGCCTAATGTCGCATTGGGAAGCCAGTCATTGTATCAAAGCAACATGTTTAAATTGGCAGAAATGCTGGCTTTAGCTGATAACACAAGATTTGTCTGCCAGAGCAGATGAAATTGAAACTTGCAGGTTTTTACTTATGCAGCAAACACGTAACTTCAACACAGAATAAGGAACTTAATACATGAAAGAAAAGTCACATATTTGAAAAGTGACCTGTTGGGTCAGTGCCATAACAGTGATGCTCCAGTGTTACTGTGCTGCACTGAACTTGGGAAATAATGAGTCTGATGTGGAATAAAACAGTGGATGGAGCAGAGCATCAGGAGGAGGAGGAAAGCTCAAGCTCGTTAGAGAAAGGCTGGATCTGTCTGAGCGTGAGGACGCGGTGCATTTCTAATGACAGATTCTCTGCAGCTTTTGTTTGTTTGTTACAAGAGCTGTGATCCTCACAGAGCTCGCCGTCTTCTGACACATCTATTCATAATTCTGGAGCATGATCAGGGACAGTCTCTTAAGGTCACCTTCTCTCTGCTCATTTCCCCTCCTCTCACTACATTTCTTCACCTGCAGCTGGGTTTTCTTGCTAGTATAACTGTGTTGGTGTGATGGAGTTTATTTGTCTTTTAACACATTTTCACCTGTTCTTATTCACACAGCAAGTCTCCCATTGAAACTGGCACACCTACACATGTGCATGACATGTTCTTACGGTGACACCTCCATGCACCACTGCTAACGTGCACATTCTCCTAAGAGCACACATGGACCCAGACATATTAACTTATTTACTCCACACGGCTCTCACACGGCAGCACCCCACTGCTAGGATAAGAGGTGTGCTCTCAGCGTCTCTCTTTAAACTGCTTCACCTCTTACTCGCCTGCACAGCCTGCATTCCCAGACAGGCATAACTCTGTGACGCTCAGCCTAAGCACATAGCATGGCTTTTTACTGGCCTGTTGTGTTATTGTGACAAAGATCAAAGGTTGAACTTGGAAAGTCCTCTGCAGAGAAAGCCCTGCCAAAGCTGGAATTACATTTACGTCCAGCTTTTGCTTTTTCCAATCGCTTGTTTTAGGGTTAACAGTCGTGTCCTGCGTGAGTGAGCCGAACAATAAGCAGCTTTAACGAGCAATAAAAAGACACTTACAACTGATAAAGCATCTCTGTGAGTTTAATGACGGGCTCAGCCAGCCTCTCTCTGCTGCTTTTTATTAAAGACGAACACGAGAGGAGTTTAATTCTGAGGCCTGTGAGCATGTAAAACGGGTGGATGAAGGGGATTTCAGAGGAATGTTGGAGACTTTATGGGAATCATCAAAAAAACTAGGGGCTGATGGATGCTCCGCTGTACACATGGCTTTATCATCAGCCACTGCAGGAGAGCCATAAAATACATGATCCCCACTTGTTCTCTGCTTGTCAGCACCACAGGTCGGACTTAGAGAGACATCTGAGTCCACATTTTTCCATGCTCATGCTCGTCTAACCCTTTATTTACCCACAACAGCAAGGAGACATTTTCACACCATTCATTACGATGCTGGGTACTGTTTGAGGGTGTTTGCAAACACAGCACAAAGTTGTAACACCCCAAACCCAAAACAGGATTTATTACTCTGAGTTTTCATTGAAGGATACAACTCGGCCGTGTTTTCATCCACAAAATAAGCCGAAAATCAAATCAGAGGATTATCAATCTTCAAGACTGTGAATCCAGACAGTTTCCGTTCCTCATTACAGCATCCAGAAGCAGCCAGTTTTACACCAGGGTGGCACTTGGTAGACTCAGCCTTCATACACAGAGCCCTTCCTCGGCAGGTCAAGGAGCCACTAAGTAACAGAGGTTTCAAGATCAGGTGAAATTGTGGAGGTCAGGTTTATGGTTAGTATGAGGATTAAAAGTTGGGTAAGCCAGTGACGCAAGCAACTTCTGTGGTGCTCACAGTATGGATAGATTTGAGCTGACACAGTAATAACCTGCTCCTGATGGCTAACATGGATTAACATGACTCCTTATCCTCCACTGTTTAATTTTAAAATGCTTTGCACACATGAGGGTAAATCCATAGAGCCTCCTCATCACTTACAGAGCTCTCAATAATTTCATCCCCTTATGAGGGGACAAGGCTTTTGTCATCACAGCTCAATCTCTCTGAGCTCTGTCCCTCCAAGCTCCTACATTTATTAAAGAAGGCTACAGCACATGACTTCAGCGACAAAGTCCATCTGTCTGTGGTCAAACTTGCGTCCCTGACGTTGAGGATCAGACAGGTAGGGAAACGTCTGCAGAGTGGACTCAGGATACTGTTCTGATTACTCCCTAAACTTCTGAAATCCTTGGTCTGCTACCTCCATAAAGAAAAACCATCAAATACTTGAAACTTACAGATTTTATCTTTAATTGCTTTAGCTTTGAGTTGTCTCTGATAAACTTTCTGAAACTCTTAACTAGGAATGTTCGATACCACTTTTTATGCATACCAATACCAGTACAAGTACTCCCTCTTGGGTACTCACTGATACCAAGTTCTGATACCACTAGTACTTTTGATACATAAAATTTCAATTAACAGTAACAGATCATTTTGATCAAAGACAGCACAGTCACTCTGCCATTGAGTCCAAATAAAACACAAACAACTCTCTCTGAATTTATAATTCTTTTGATAGATATAAAAAAAATATTAGAAGTGCACAATAAAAGTGTCAGAGTTTAAGTATTTTTTTAAGTAAACTAAAGTGCAAAATAAAACACTTTAGCTGTTAACTCTCCCTGGTTCATTCATGTTGTCTGAACAGGACCCGGCGCACATTTGCAGTGGTGTTAAACCGCAGCCGCTAGCAACAACTGGTGGCGAGGAGGACTAGCTCAATGTAAGATTTTCTTGCCTAGAGTATCTGCTGCTGGTATCTGCAGCCTTCACGAGTACAGATACCTTGAAAAAAGGCTGATATCAGCCTGATACCTATACCTGGTATCGGTACTTACCCATCCCTACTCTTAACCCTTCATCATTCAAGTATCATGCAGGCCAACTGGTCCTTTTTTGTTATTTTGGTCTTCCAAGTGTCAGATATCATGTCGGGAAAACCTATCTTGCTTTTTTTTTCAATTTTTCTGCTCGCCCAAATGGTTGAGGAGTTAGGGTCGAGTACAGAGCAGTGGCAAAATGGGAGTTAAATCCTTGCTGTTTTTTGGTGCTAAAGCTGGTTCTAGCAGCTGCCTCTTTAGTACATCATTATTCTGATACCAGGTTTTCTGGTAAGATTTGTTGTGTCAGCATTTTGTGAAAATTACAGTCTGGGCTGTTGTTTGACACTTGTTCCATTTTTAACATTGTATTGATTATTCTGCTGCGTGCTTTTCTGGTGCCATTTATTGTGTTTTTATTGTAAAACCTTTTTTGTAGCAAATGGAAACTGAGCATCTTCGAATGTACTGTCAACTGAATGTATGGTCAATTACTGACTTTATGTTGCTGTCTGTCCCAGGTCAATTCTTGGCGCTTTGCTTTTTAGTCTATTTATAAATGATGTGCCCAAAACTGCATTGTAATCCAGCTTTGTGCTGATGATGCTGTCATCTGTGCCCCTGCTAAGGCACCTACCAAGGCAGCAGAGATTTTGACTGACCACGTGCATGGAGTCCAAAAGTGGCTTGAACTCAGTCATCTTGTTTTAAATCTGGACTGTGTTGATGTGTTTCTCCATAAGAAAATAGTGTTTACCTAAAAGTTTCTGTGTTAAGATAAAGAATGGAAACATACAAGAAGTTGATGAATTCAAACTCTTGGGGGTAAGTTACAGCCACAACTCAGATTTCACAAACGTGAGGAAAATCATCAAATCAGTGAGGACCAATCTGAATTGTTTCCTATTGTATGACAGTTTGGGCTCAAGGTTCATTTTCAACTATTAAAAATCTCTCATCCTTGTACAACAAAGCTCGACAAAAAACCCATCCGTTGGCATCATTGGTACATTCTGAAGAAATATAATCTTCTGAGCTTTGAGAGCTTCATGCACCTCTCTTTTCTCAAATTAGTTTTTAAATGTGTCCATAATCTGGTCCTTGAACCTCTTTCCAAATTTGTTCAAAGCCAGAGCAGCAGCAGCAGACAGAAAATCTAGTTTCCACACAACAGTGGGTCAATTTATCTCATTATCTTGAGAAAATGACAACACTAATTTTGGTAATCAGATGTGTAGTTCTGCATTCATCACAGAAAAAAAAAAAAATTATCTTGACATAATGAGATTAAAGAGTTGATATCAAGAGGCATGGTTTGAAACAATTTGTTTGGAACTGAGTAAAATGTATCGAAGTCTTTTTACAGTTTAACGTTCCCCTATTCCCTATTCCTGTTCCCCCAGCACCTGTGGAAGTTTTCAGTGTTTTGAATCTGAGATAAAAAGAAAAATGTGATTTCTCACTCTAATTACTCATTATAACATTTTACAGCTTCAACCTTCATGTGACGTCCACCAACTTCTTTTGTGCAGTCATGATCTTGACTTCTTTACTTCTTCTTGGTGCAACAGAGGTTTAAGTTGAATTCAGTTCGTAGTTTGGTGTGAGTTCTTGTTTGTGCACGTTGGAAAGCAGTGTGAGACTCTGATGCCCTTGTGAGTGTGAGTGTGTGTGTGTGTGTGTGTGTGTGTGTGTGTGTGTGTGTGTGTGTGAGGGTCTGTAGCAAACACACACACACAAGCACACATGGACACTGTTTTCAAGACAAACCACTCAGCTGTCAGCTCGGCCTTATGTGGCAGATGAGGCGCTCAGCAATCTCAGTGACAGGCACAAGATGTCCCGGACTGCCAGGGGCGTGCACACTGACACACACACACACACACACACACACACACACACACACACACACACACACACACACACCCTGTGTAAAATGTGGCTCAAACAGATGCGCTCAGCTGCAAATCATGCCTACTGGTCAAATATATGTTTTTAGGGATGAACAGGTAGCTGTAGAGGACAAGGCCAAAGCAAGCGAGTGATCTCTTGACATTTTAACTAATCCCTTCTAGCTTGTGGTTTCTTGCACATTTGCGAGACTTGCTAGCAGCCAGAATTGGCTTTTTCACATATGCAACCTGTCATGTTAGATCGAAGGATGACATGGTACGGAGCGGGGACGTGATGGCTCGAACGCTGAAGTGGACTGTGATTGGATTTAGATGACACCGCCGGCTTGGGGCTACTGGCCTTTCTGCTCCAGCTGTGGGTTTAGGAGTGGATTCTTTAACTGCTCTGGTGTCTCATACGTTGGCAAACATCGCACCGTGGAGCCAGCAGCGTTAACAATACTCCATGTGACAGGGCAGCCTCCTCCTGTCATCCCTGCTGTTATTCTATTTGCACATATAAAACCTTTAAATCTCTGATGACTCCAGCTCTAAAAGTCTTCTTGTGTGTGTGTGTGTGTGTGTGTGTCAACATCCCAGGTGTTCCCCTGTTGTTTGCATGCTTCTTAGGTAAGGTGTTATTAGTCATAGTCCAAGTTTGGGGCGACATTTAGGATTTCCTGTGACACTGCTTGTTTGTTTATGCCCAGACAGGCCACAGTGGCATTGCGTGATGCGCGTGAGGGAGCAGGCTGTACCTGCCACGGCCCCCGTGTTTGGTGGCTCAGGGCGAACACACGGTACCTGTCAAAAGCAGTTAAAGCCCTGTTCAGCAGGCTGCCTTGCATGGCATCCCGTCAGACGCCAGCTGAACTTTTCACTTGTCAATTCTGAAAGGTTAGCGCTAAAATCAGCAGAGACAGATGCAAATGGATGGATGCTTTCCTGGCATTTTTGTGCAGGGATGCTTCATGTCACCTAGACCACCTTGTCTGCCCCCTTCTCCCAGCACCACTCCGTCATTGCTTCTGTTTAGCCCCTCCGTTCCACTTTCAGAACACATCTGTCTTCAGGGGCAGTTGGAGCCGACCCCTTCAGGTCCTCAGTCATGTTTGTTTGGGCTTTACTTTGTCCTAGATCCGTCACTATCTTAATTTACCCTTTATGTTCAAGATTAATCCAACTAGATCTTTATTATCTGACAGAAATTAAACCTTCCGAGTGCTGCTGAAAGCTATTTCTCTTTTGAAGTTGTGTTTTGATCACTTCTACACTCTCTCGTTAAAAGTCTGCTTCCACCTGCGCCTCTCAAACTTATGTCCAAGATTACATGAGGAAGAAGTTTCATAGGACATGCTTCACTGAAACAATCAGCTCTCCAACAACAGCTCTAATTAAAAATCAGTATGTGTCTTGCAGGATGCCTGGAAATATATCAAAAATCAGCGAGTCCATCAAAACGGGTGTGTGGCACAACACTTTTAAAATGTTGTAGCGGCTTCTTTTAGGATGCCTTGGCCATCTTTGCTTGCTTCTGGTCTACTTACCTAAAAAGATATCGCTCTATTGCTGCATTTATCTAGAATTAATGATGACTACTGAGACGACAAACTAAAGACAGTTTGACATAAACCTCTGAAAGGTAAGATACATAAAAGATTCAGAGCCAAGCACTTTCCGTGTTTGACATTTACCATTAGAAAGGTTTATTTCTGTGCTATAGACTCTCACAAACCTGACGTTACAGTTGTGCAAACAGCCAAATTCCTTCATACAAGCTTTATAGAAATTAAGGATGGGTACCTTTCACATTTGAAATGATACAGTACCGATGCTCGGTACGTGGCAATAGGTATTGGTGCTCAACGGTACCAATTTTTGGTACTTTTTTTGTGTTTATGTGGTAACAAATATTACTTTGTTCAATAATAAAGTATAGATTTTTTTTTCAATTCAACATATTTATTCTTCAGTATATAACCTTGCAATGCTGTGTTCATGTCCAGCATGGAAAATCGTCTACTCTTCTACTCACTCATAGTCACAAGGATGCATTTAGGTACCTAAACATGGTACCTTTTGAATTTACATGAATCGATACCCGGTACTTTTGACAGAATTCAGTCAGTACCTGTAAAAGTACCTAACTCGGTACCCATCCCTAATGGAAATGCTGATCGAGCAGTTAAGGAGCTTCAACATGCTAAACAAACATTTTGGAACATCAAACTAACACCCCCTCTTCATACTACCACTTTTCCTGTGGATTGTTAGAAACAGGACAACACAGCAGTCTCCTTCTGATCTAGATTGATCTGAGATCTTCTACAAGAGGTGGTCTCAGCTTGCTTCCATTTGAACCCTGAAGCAGTTCGTTTGCATTGAGAAAGAAATCAACCCAGCAACTGCAACAAACAGCTGCTTGACTCATAACACTCCAGGAGAAGATGAAGTAGTTGGCTCAAAAATAGCCATAGGCTAATGTATCTCACTGTCTCCATTCACCCAACAACAGCTGAAGAGCTGGACTAAATGTAGCAGCATCACGGGACTCAAAAGCGTCTATTGGTTCAAAGCTGGTTCAGTTCAGAGTTTAGTCCATCTGGTTAAAGGAGCTGAATTTATCCTTCTCATCACTAGAACGTCCACTTTCACCAATCTGTCACAACTATACAGCCTTCTGTAGAAGTTTCTCTGCCTAACTCATGACTAGTTTTCTTGGCTGGTAACCTGGCTCATGTTATAGTTAGTGTCTTAGAGCTGGCTTCCCTTGATGTAAAGTACGACTGTTAGGTTGCCATTAGTTACTACATTACCTGGGATGATGTGCTGTGACGTGCTTTATAATACAGATGACCAACGAATGAACTAATAACATACAGGTTTGTCCCATCACACACTAACTCATCTTTTAAATCCCTCACTTGTGGTTTCAGGTGGAGCTGAAGATGAAGTACAATGACCAACACTGCAAGTCCAGAGGTCTTCTTCCAGGTCACCGTTGGTATGAGATCCAGGCCTACAGAGCTCTGAATCAGGCCCTGGGGAGGTAATCTGTCTGCAGCCGACTGTGGGGTGTGTTTTTAAGTCTGTCGCTCATTCTTAAACCTTATCACTTCTGTTTTTTAAAGATGCATTCGGCACAGGAACGACTGGGGGGCCCTGATCTTAGTGGACGATCGTTATAAGAATAATCCCAACAAGTACATCACAGGTACTCAGGCTGCTCAGCCTCTCAGCCTGAACACTAGATGGCAATAGTTATCCACTCAAAGACTGCTGCTGGTGTTTGTCTCTGACTGTGTGTGTGTGTGTGTGTGTGTGTGTGTGTGTGTGTGTGTGTGTGTGTGTGTGTGTGTGTGTGTGTGTGTGTGTGTGTATATATATATATGTGTGTGTGTGTGTGTGTGTGATCTCAGGTCTGTCTAAATGGGTCCGTCAGCTAGTCCAGCATCACGACACTTTCAACGACGCCATGCAGTCTCTGGTGGCGTTCTCCCAGCTGCAGCAGAAGACGGAGACGGCCCCCACAGACAGTCAGACCCTCAGCTCCACCGCCCACTCTTCTCCAAATGGTCACCTGTCCTTACCTGCAGAGGATCAGAGTTTAACTAAGACCTCAGAACCTCAGACACCAGGTCCATATGAGAAACTGTCTGAGCCCCAGAGCCCCACGGCCGTCAGTTTTTTCTCCCACACACAGTTAAAGGCTGAACAGAAAGAGAGGGAAGGTGAGTAGAGGAAGAATGAACGTATTGAAAAATAAGACCTCTCGCCTCTTTAAAAACTGTAGCTCTTTTACTTTGTGAGCTCGTTACCTTCCATGCTTCTGTTAAAAACAAGGATTACAATATTACAGAATTTAACCTCAACTGTTAGACTATCTATTTAAATCTGGATTTTTATTTATTTAAATTATTTTATAGGGATTATGCAGTTTAATATTGCCCTGCAACAGAACATGGAAATGTGAAATGGAGGTTTCGTAGCGCTTATAAATTCTCAGTGTTTGTCTCTTGTTGGATCCTTAAATTTAGAGATTAATTAAATATACAGCAATAAGCATTGTAAATCAACCTGCTGCATCTTGCAAAACCACAACCAGAGTGAATGCCTGTAGTCCCCCAAAATAACACTACTGCCTGGTTAAGTTCACCCAAGAATAATGCAAAATTATGATTTTACAGTCTATCTTGTCCCAGATTTAACTAAGCACCCCTGAGGGTAAAAAAAAAGATGCTGCATGAATGAATTCTTGAGTTTTTAAAGCATCCTTAAGATGATAAAGGGATGATTTGTTCCTGAATAAAGAAAAAACTTGACATCAAACAGGCCACCAGGTCAAAGGAAAAGTGACTCTTGCCAAAGATAAAACAGAAACATTTAGCATTTAACAACTGTGGGGTGTAGTCAGTCAGTGATAAGTGGCATCTAAGTGTCTCTTTGTCCTTTCCCTCCAGCATTTCTTGGTAAAAACTAGCGCCATCGCCCTGTCTTACTCACCCCAATATGACCTAATCTTATTTCTCTCTGTAAGCCCTGTGTTTTTATGACCCGCAGAAGCCAACAAGATCTTAAAAAATTAAACTGGTCTTTTCTGTTGTTGTTTTTAAGGTCTGCAATTGCTAACCAGAAGAGTGTTTAGACCAGCCTACTTAAGAAACTTGCTAACATTTTCAGCTGTAAAGTTTCACTGTAACTGATGTATTTGACTTGTAAGTGGAGAAAAGATGAGTAATTTGCCCGAAAATATTTTTTCGAAATATCTTTCTGCACCATGAGACGCACCTAAAAGCCTTCAGTTTTCTCAAAAGCCGACAGTACGCCTTATAATCCGATGTGCCTTATATATGGATCGATATTGCTTAATCATGGCTACTGTAGTCAGGGGGCGTCGTCGGAGTAACAGCGGTAAGCAGTAAGAACCTGTAAAGAGGAATTCTGCTAAGTGCTAACATTAGCTCACAGGCTGGCCCGAGCTTCTTCTCTTGTTTATTGTTAGAGCAATACAGCGCCCCCCAAAGGTCTGGCATGTGAACTGATCTCTGGAAACTGCTTTTGTTGACAGCAGAAACGGCTTCGTCTTTACAGCGCACTTTTTTTGAAAACGGCACAGAAAATAGTTGGACAGGAAAATGTGCGGCTCCGTGTGGATGTAGCCTGAGTTTGACTGACTTTTTGACTGTTTTGTTGACATTCCCTTTAGCGCAGCTCCATCTAGTGGATGCATAACGCAACCCCAGCTACTACTATAGCTTATTGTATGCGCCTTATAATGCGGTGCACCCTATATATGAAAACAGTTTTCAAATAGGCCAGTCATTGAAGGTGCGCCCTATATTCCGAAGCGCCTTGTAGTGCGGAAAATACGGTATTAATGTTGGCAAAGTTATGAGAGGTATCACTTTCTCCACAGGGGGCCAAAGTCCACACAAGCAAGTTCCTTAATGCAGCTTTGAACAAAATAACAGGAATTAAATTATAAAAGAAAAACAGAAAGAGGTCAAATCATACCAAAAAAATGTGAATAGCTATAACAGACTTACTGTAAAACCCATAGCATACGTCACACCAGTTTACGAGATGCATGATTTGTTCTGGGGTCAGCAATGTGTGGTTTCCATGCAGATGTGTAGCTCTTCGTAGTACCACCTGTTTCTACTGTGTGCAGTTTCCAACCCTGCTAGCTTTCTGTACGGTAGTTGAACTTGTTTTGGGTCCATCAGGTGTGCATCGGGTTGCTTCTCTGACACTCATGATGGCGCTTATCTGGTAAGCTTTGGCCAGTATAGGGACATCTATACTAAATAAAATCCTCCTCTCTGTGTTTGCTAAAGAGGTTTAAAAAGTGCATGTTGTGCGACAAATTTACAGAAATAAAGATGTTATTGTTGCCTAATACAACACTGCGCAGCTCCTTCCACTGTTTGTGACCCATCGTCCTCTCTCTCCCAGCATTAATCATGCCATTTGAGCAGCTGTGTTTTCAAAGTCAGTGATCTAAAAGCTGCATGCCTTTTTGTGCTCCCTGAAAATGTATGAGCATGACATCAGCGCCAGAAATTATGTCGAGGTGACGTGTTTGCACATCGCTGTGGCGAGCTCCCATTGTCTTTGGGGTCACGGCAGGGTAGAGCAGTTGAGTTTGGTGTGGTGGAGAGGGGTGGGACGGAGCAGAAGTAGCACAGCCCTCCACGGCCCCACCCCTTGTGGTGTTGGGGTGCTGGGGGTGGGGGCCACGGGATCAGTTGAGTGGCTTGCCTCATTACTGTAAGGTCTTTTGCGTGCCTGAGTGGCGCTGGAGCGAGCTGATGAGCAGATGTTGGACTGTTGCTTTTAATTAAATCCACTTGACCTTTGTTTGGGTGATATTGAGCGTAAGCCCACATTTATATTTTTATTTAGAAAACAGTCGGGCTTCTTTGCATACCGGTCTCACCTCATACTGACCTTTTTGCCGACTCGAGGAGCTTCTGGTAATCCCCAAAAGCTCCTGACTGTAACATTTAGGATCCAGTGTGTATCATAAGAAACATCTGAAATGTAACAGAAAAGGTCAATGTAAGTTTAAGTTCAAAGATGGTAAAAATTGACCAACAAGACTCAACTTTGAAGCTGTTATTGCATTTTTACTGTTCAGGCAAATTTCAGAGGCTTTCATATGTTTTCTTTTTGGTTTTTAATTAACAAACTTGCATTAATTTTATAAACCTGCCTCATATACTGTTTTGTTTTCGTGTTGCAGAGCGTTTGCAGACGATAAGCAGCCCACAAACTGAGCCCCGACCCCGTCAGAATAGCAAAGCCCAGCCTTTCTACAGCATTTTCACCTCCAGTCCTGTCAGCAACGCGTTCAAGAGGCCGATCTTCAAAGAAAAAACACCCAATAACTCTGAGCAACACTCTGAAACATCAAACCATTGTGAGAACAAGGAGAACCAGCAGATCTCTGAGGATATGGGTCTTAAACAAGAGGCTCCAGCCCGTGCAGATGACATGAAAAAAGAGCCTAACAACCACATCACAGAGCCTCTTCTCAGCTGTGACAGTGAGCCACCCGCTGCTGAAAACCCAGATGAGGATGGGGAGGATGAAGAGGACCAGACCATCTTCTTTACCCCTGAGCTGTTTGAGGAAGAGGAGAACGGAGGCAGCCCTCAAAAAGAGTTGAAGGCACCACAGAAGTTAGAGGGCCCTGCCTGGCTGTCAGAGGACGCAGAGCAGCCCGTGGTTTTGAACGAGCAGAGTGATAGTTCAGGCTGTATGGAGAGCTCAGAGCCTCCACAGGGACACAGAGGAGAAGGTGAGGAGGGAGGGCAGCTGGAAAACCAGAGCAGGCAGAAAGAAAAAAAGCTCCACAGACTGTCCCGGTCTAGGCAGAAAGCTCCCTCCAACCCTACAGGTAATGAATAAATAAGGAACAAGGAGTTAAATCATAGAGAATGTCTTTGATGCAAATAAAGTGCAATTATTTTAATCAACAAATAAAATACAGAAATCGTGTTCGATGCACATCACAGTGGAAAATGTTCCCATCGTCAACATCATTACATGTCCACAGATTTCAATACACACAACATTCTTTATCTGCAGAGATGTTATATTGAATTAATGAAGCCAAGATGTTCATTTGACTGAGTATCACCCACACTAAGACTGAGCTGACACTACTTTCCCCTCCTGTCCACCACGTATGCTGAACTGAATCTCTCACCTTCCCAAACAAAGATGTCCCCAGACTTTTCTTCTCCTCTTGAGGACAGACCTGACAAAGCTTGACTTTCACCTTTTAATAAACTGCATCATGATGAAATGTTGGCAAAGTTAAGACATGTTTGTCGCAAGAAAATCACTTTCTGTTTCAGCTTCGAAACACAAAGTGTAGCCTCTGTTTTACTTACTGTTTTCTCATCACATGAACACATGAACAGGCTCACCTCCACAGGATGCAACCAACAAAGGAATGGCAGCGTTTCATTTGCAGACATAAATAACAACAAACAATAATTTCTCACGTTGTTAATTGGACTGCAAACAATGCAGAGCACAGAGAAGGAAGTCCTGACTGGAAGTTGTTAATTGTCAACCCCCAGTAATACCAGGATGTCTGAAAGTTTGTTGTCAGTCAGTAGCAATGGGGTTCAGAGAGTTAGGTTTAGGCAAATAATAATCAAATTAAAGTGAGGAAAACACTTAATGTTAGGTTTTACTAAATTAGACAATGAATGCATACTATTTCACTGTACCTGACCTCTTATTATCCCAACCTACATAGGCTGTTGTGTTCTCTAAACCAGTGGTTCCCAAAGTGGAGATGAAGCACTGAAGGAGGGGTCAAGAAATTCCTTTCAATATTAAGAACTATTTAAAATTGCATATATCATGAATTATTACAAAATTATAAACACAAATAGGGGTTAAGTTTTATATTGGTCCATACCAGTGGTAAATGTTTGATGTGTTTTTTGGATTTTTTGGTTGATGACCCCTGAACTGACTTAACCAGGAAAGTGACAGAGCACATAGGAGGTTGATACATCACTAGTAAGTAAAGAGTCTTAGGTTTTTTTTTGTTTGGTTTGGTTTTTTTTTCCCAATTGGTCTGTTTTATGCATGATGTCTCCATTCTCAAGTGTCCATATTTTGGAGGTCGTGGGCTGAAAAGTTTGGAAACACCTGGCGCTAGATTAGATCACATCAAAGTAGCTTTTCTGCCACTTATCTCTTGTAAATGAAAAATAGAAACTTGTGATACTCAGATGAGATACCCAAACAGAAATGTATGTGTTTCCCACCTTGGGAATTAGAAAACATGTCTGATATTGTTAAGAAAGAAAAAAATCTGTTTTGGCAAGTGAACACTAAAAGGCAACTCCAAACGTATCGAACTGTAACAAAACACAATTCTAGGATGCAAAAGATGAGACTGAACAACAAAAACCCATAACTGTGGATTTAGCCCCAGTTATTTTGTTTGAAAGTGTGTTACAGCAGCTTTAGAAGACGAGCACACACACTCCTGACGGTGCACACGTGTGTACAGTCAGGCTTCTCATATCAGCTGCTGATGCAGTGTGACAGCCCGTCTTATTAAGGTCATTCCCAGTTCAGAGTAACTAACAACAGAACAGAAACTGCAGCGCTGATTAAATGTGCGTTTTAACAAGTCATTAAAATACAAAGCCTTAAAATTATTTGTTTTGTGCAGATGATCAGTTAGTCCTGTTTTAATGATGTGTTTGGAGATGAGGAGCGTGGATACTTTAGACATGCCTGACTCAACCTTTCCCTTTCAATCCCTGTCGTGTAATTATCAGCTGCAAACATGAATATTAGAATTCACATACAAATATCATTCAATCTTTAGCAATTACAAACACTTGAAAAAAGATTTGATGAATTTTTCCTTTATTTGTGCTACTGTTGATTTTTCTTATGTCACACTGATGACGTGTTGAAATTTGAGTCAGAGAAAGTAAATCTACGTCATATGGGCTAAAGACATTCTCAAAGCGTCGTGCAATAGATCAAACGTGTTAAACTTTGTCAGGTGAACACTTTGAGATTTAAGCCTTTACCTTAATTTTTTATTGTCTTCATGATTGACAGCATCAGGGGTTATTTTTGCACAGTGTGCAGCTCAGCAGTGTGTGTAATCAGCAGTTTAATGACTAGATTTGATTGTTGGAGTCTGAGGAGCTGAGGTCATTTAATCAAGCTGATGCTAAATGCACAATCATCCAACAGGCTGGGCTTAGGGGAGGCAGAAAAATGAGATTAAACATGATTACACTGATGTGATTTGTCTCATTACAGCTCAAACTATACCAATGTGTGATTTGCACAGACGAGCAGAGTAGACAAGTGTTCCATTAAAGCCTTTCTTTGCTCATCAGCTGCCTCCAAAAGACCCTTAATCGCGCACGACCACTCGTTAACATCATCAAAACACAGAGCACCGAGAGGCCGGCCCATGTGTGTTAAAAGCACTTAATAGGAAGCCTGCATTACTGCAAGAGTCAGTAATGGTTGCTAACGACTGCTTTCCCCCTGTTAGACTAATTCACTGTTTCTGCCAAAGCTCAAATCATTAAAACTGTACTGAGACTAAAACATTTTTTTTTCATTTACGAAAAATCTTACCCTGAATAACCAAAAGAAGAGACTTACTTCATTCTTTCAACTTTAATCCCACCAATTTACGCTTTCTAGGGATTAAATTCCTGCATGAGCAATATTAAACATGCACCAAATAACAGCTGAATCTTCACCTCTTTAACCTTTTTCAGTAGCATTTTAAAGCTCGGTAAAAAAGGTCTCCAGACTGTTTATACAAGGGGTGGAATCATAAGTTATGATGTTGTGACAACATTGATAAAAATTAATTGTCTAGAATTGCATCTTGCATTTGCATCCCCATTATCTCTGCTGAGAATTGTGCATGTGGATAGTTGTCAGAGAAAAACAGATCTCTTTTCGCACAGCTAAACTTTACTGATCGGCGTGGTGTTATCACATCATTCAACATTAAATTAATCCAGTCCTGTCTGATCCATTTAGAAAGCTGAGAAATTGCATTTAAAAATAATAAATAACCTTCTTCAGCGCAGCTAATCTTGTTTTAAGTTGTGGATAAGGATCAGATATACATAAACTTTTTCAAGGTCATCACTGTCCCTTTACGTCAGCTGTTATAGTTTTAAATACAGCTGTTTGATATCTGTACCCAGAAACTTGATTTGCTGTCTGTCATTATACCCAAAGCATGTTTAAATCATGAGGCTCCTGTGCTTAAGAGCTCAAGTAAACCTGATTTCCTTTAACCTGCTAATGATGTACCTGGATGTGGATCAACAGGTGGAGGCCCTGAGGTGAAAGCTGTAGGGAGAGTCAGTCTCCAGCAGATTGAGACCAGGAGTAGCCAGAGGAGGAAAGACCAGTCCAGATCAGACTCTCAGATAAAGGTTGGACCATCAGGTTTGAGGTGCAGAAACAGATTAAACAGCCCCAGGAACAGGAACGTGGATCTTCTAGAGGATCAGGAAGACAGCTGGATAGCCTGCAGACAGAATGATCAAATTTTAAATCCAGCTGCAGATGATCGAGCATCAGGGTCAGGAAAGTCTCCCATTTATGTGAGGGACCACAGAGCTCTCAGAAAAGTGCGTGCCACGCCCCGTCGCTCCACACGTATTGAGTTTGCTATTGTGACTCCTAAACAAGAAGTCAAAGGGTGTCTTCAGGAGGCTGGAGCAGAAGGATGTGACCCCTTGAGTCCAGACGAGGATGGTCTAGAAAGTCAGAACACCAAAACAAAAGGTAAAAGTGTGTTACTTTAAGAGGTCTGATGTTTACATAAAACCATCTCTAAAGCTAGAAAAACGACTTGGTAACTCACACTTTTAATATTATTGGAAAAAATGCATTATTTGACTTTATTTTTGACCCTCTTTAATTTTACTGCAAAACCTGCTTTAGTTTTTCTTCTTTCCCGGTTTACCCTCTTCATGTGGAAATATTTCTGTATGTTATCCCCTGATGAAAAGGTTTTTTTTTTTTCCGTTTTTTTTTTTTTTCTTGGTTTAAGACCTTATGATAATCACAACACGTACTCAGAGTTGCAAGAGCACAAAGAAGATGAATGTAGAGGCTAATCCTACATCTTCACTGTCAACACTGACAGCAAAGCATGTGATAGTCTGACCCCGCTGAGCTTTTTTCTAGATCTAGATGGAAACAGGTCTTTCCTTCACATGATGTTGTCTGTAGAAAAATATCATTATCTGCTTCATTATGTAGATAATTTTATGTAATGATTTATTGCAGTTTTGGACTTTCTCTTCATAAACTTACAGTTGACTTTCATTTTTAACACAAGCTATCAAAGTACAGAGATGCTGCAGGAAGAAACGCAGGAGGCTGATCCACACACCTCCTAAAAGAAAGGTCAGTATCATGCCAGCTCTGAGCGAACTGTTATTATCCCATTAAAGCAAAGAGTTCATTTTGAATTTTTTAATAATAATTTCTATGTAAGTTTCAAGATTAAGGCAAAAGTAATTTCTACGCTTGACCTGGTTTCAGTGGCTGCTTCAGACAGAAGACACTAAAGAGAACATATAATGACATATGACATCATCGCATCCTGTGTGAACACTGAGAATTTAACATCCGTCTGTTTGATGTTGATACAAAAAAAAAATGTAATGTCTGCTCTGTGATCAAAACAATCAGTTTTCAGTTCATAAATCCTTATGATGGACCTGCTGACCTGTGCGGCTCATCATCATTTCATTTCGAAAACTCAAATCTCACAAAATATCTGTCCACTTTCCAGTCAGAATACCTTGTTACTGTTAATATAAACCACACCAACTCAATAGGTCCAGCAACAACTCTTATTTCATGAATGTAGAAACCAAAATTAGGCAGTAATAGTCAGGAGAATAAGTGGCTGCAAATACAACAAGCAACATTTTCTTTTCAAGTTTCTTTATTCACAGAAACTTACCTGCACATTTTCCCTGATTATTTCAGATGTGGTTTATGTTTTTGCGTTTAAAAACACATTGTAGGCTATAAGAGTTCAAAAAGGAGAAAAGCTTGAGACTCACAATTCTGTTTTCTTTCAGCGAGTCAGAGACCAGAGGCAATGCTCTTTGGGACTGTTTTGTGCAGTCTGTAAGATGGAGCTTCTCCCTACAGCTCAGGGTAATATCTGTGAAACCAAACTAATCAATATTAAACTATAAATAACATGAAGGTGTTTTATTTTGGAATTCAACGATTTGCTTATTTTCAGGTGCAGTAAGGCGTGTCGCATGTGAGGTTGAACATCTTTCTATCCTGAAGAGAGACACAGTTAGAGCTGCAGCATCGATCTGCCAGCATCATGAACCACAACATCCATCAGCTGGAGACGGCTCACTGCTGATGGTCCAGAGTCCAGAGTCACTGAAGACCCTCCTGATGGCCCTGCAGCCTTTCTGTGAAGACAGTTGTACAGGTGGGTTAAAAACTTGACTGAAGGAGAAACATCAAAGCAGTCATTGTGGTGCTTTGTTATTGGTGCCCCCACATGATCCCTATGATTCTCAGTTTTTATCTCTTTAAGTTCCTAAAGTGACATGCTGTTCCTCTGCTTCTCATCCATGCAGCATATAACGTCATCTGGAACCCCGAGGAGGGCTCTGTCACTAGATTTCTGCAGTGCAAACACTGTGTGTCTCAGAGCTCTGTTCAATCTGCAGCTTTGATAGCAGCAGAGATCCAGTATCTCCAAGACCCGGCTCGAGATCAGGTAATAGTAACAGTAATAGTAGTAGTAACAGTAGTAACAGTAGTAAAGTTTATTTCTGACAAAATAATGACAATAACAAAAATAGTACAAAAAATATAGTAATAATAACAATTATAATAATGATGATAATAATAAACACACAAACAAAAAATACTCTACAGAAGCCAAACACATGAAAAACAAGCAATAAAACATATCAAATGATTAAAAAAATCATATATCCAAAAAGGAGTGCGTAGAAATAATGTGAATGATGTGTAACATACTCTAATTTATTAAAACATCTCTATATTTTCATCAGAAGGCCTTTATGGAACGATAACTCCACAAACACCACAAACCAGTCAGTGGGTATGATGGTGTCATGTGACCACTGCAAATGATTCAGAGCATAACAACCTTTTTGAGTTTCAAGAGCAGGCTGTTTGTTGATGTTTGACAGGGTCTGGTATTTAAAGAGCCCGAGACATTACATGTTAAAAAAAAAAGTTATGACTTAAATACAGTTATAACAAGGCACAAAATACTGATTTAAGGCCTCAAAATAAGTATAACATTCAATGTTGACCATTTGCTAGGCCCCACAAAGGATCACAGTTAGTAGTGGACGCGTGGAGTTGTAAACAATACATTACTTAAGTCAGTAAAGAAGACGGCCCTGTCATCTCCCAAGTTCCCTAGACCACACGTCAGAAGGAGGCAATATTTTGCCCAGGGACCTAACTTTGTGTGGCACATACACTCATATGACAAACTGAAGCCTTGTGGGATATCTCTATCCATCATGGGATAGAGATAGCCCTCCTACTGCTCTCTTAAGAGCTTAGAGAAGGTGTACTCCATTTGCTTACCCAGCAGTCCAGGAATGATATCAAGATTATTAAAGTATATTTTGTACTCACATTATTGTTGCCAAAGTTACATTTTTTGACCAGGTCACGTCTGGAGCCGTGTAAAAAGTATTAACAAACAGAAAATTATTTGGCACCGACGTGTATGATCGCTGATAGTATTTTCTGTTCTTGTTTGTGACTTGTTTCTCAAACTTCTCATGCACACCTGCTGTGTCTGAAGGCCAATCTTAATCAATAACCACTCCCTCTCGCCTGTAAGCCGATTTACAGCCGTCACAGAGCAGAGACGGACAGAGTATCACAGCTTCTTCAAAAGTCTTAGACAGTTTTTATGGCTGCATCGATTCGTAAACCTTTAAGCTGATTTCTTAGATGGTTTACAGGAGATCCCTCCTTTAAACGAACTGAGAATAGTGTTTGTATTGGGAAACTGTCAGGCAAACAGAGACAAACTGTCTCTGCTTGGCTGTTCCGAGTACTTTGAAGCATCTATACAGGTTTAAAAAGGATGTTCCAATAGAAATATAAAATAAGGCTTTATATATTTTTATTTATTTGTTTATTTGTTTATTTATTTATTATTTTTAACTTGTAAAATATTGAATTTTAAATGGCACTATGAAGCATTTTTAAATACTTCTCAAATCAACTATATCCAGTTAGTATTTGTGATTAGTTCAACTTTTTGGGGGATTTGGTTGCCTATGTGCCTGATTATTGCGTTAAGGCAGCGTTTACCACTGTTTCATGCTTTAAAGTAAGTAAAATGATGGGGAACTGGAAGTAAACATGGTGAAAATCAAATGACTGATATGATTGGCAAAGATGATCAAATATTTCTGATGCACACTCAAATGTGCCATTTGATCTACTGTGGATGTGTCATATTAACGGTTCTTTGAGCTTGAAAATGTCCAAAATCTGATTTTTAAAAGTGTACAGACAGCCTGTTTCAGTCCTGCACCAATCATAACTGTCACAGTTTCCGTTACTGTCCTCAAGTAGCTGCAGAGATTAACACTGTGACCCGTCAGATTAACAAGATTAACCTTGGTTGACTCATAAATTCAGGTTAACTTTCCAAACTGTGCCTTACTTTCAGATCTAAATCTGAGTATCATGAAAGCCCGATGATGAAAGAAAACACACATTTACATAAGATTTTTTTTTAGATTTGAGTGTGGAAATAGAGGCAGAAAGAGGATCATTCAAGTGTTTAGCTTACAACACTGGCTGATAAATCTTTAAAGTTTATGTTAACATCTCTTTATGGCATTTTTTTATCAGTATGGGGAATTTTCTGTTTTATGTCAGTAAAACACAAATACTCAGTTTATCAAAGTAAACCTTGCAGAGAAAAAGTGTCTCTTTACCAAATTACTGTTAATAAAACTTATTGTAAGTATTTAGAAATCATGTGAGGTAGAAAATGCTTCGTGTCTTGGTTTTGTAAGTCTCCAAACTTCTTCAGGATATCTCTCATTGTCTCTGAAGTCGTGTGCGATGACATCTTGCATGTCTAACTCATTATTAGCTAAATATGTCACTCCCAGCTTCTCACACACACACCAGTGACTCCCTCCTGCTCTGACTGCTCACACACACACTTGTCTTTTTTTACGTGAGGATAAATGTTCAGCAGTCTAAACACAAGTTTAACATCTCTGAGCCACAAAGAGTAATCTTTCTCTCTTTCATGTGTTTGTGTGTTGAGTTAAGGACTTGTTTGTGAAACCTCCTCCATGTCTGTGCCATCTGGATCTCAGTGTGAATCTGACTAAGCCCACAGGCGAACGCACGTCTCTGCCCCCCTCTGCCGTGAGGGCTTTAGGACACACTTCAGTCCAGCCTTCACTGTTTCCTCAGACGCTTGCACGATGAGCTCGCATGACGGGTTTGCAGTTCCTACTGTTCAGCTGTGAATTTGACAGACACCATATTGCATGTAAAGCTGTGGAGTCTGTCTGGGTGCAATCAGCAGACACCCAAACTGCAGTCTGCATGCAGGCGGTTAACAGAGCGCAACACTCTCTGCGTGGGGTCTGACACGCTCACAGCATCTTTACAGCAGCATCGATCCTCGTCATTTTGGCCTGTTAATCTCAATTTTTCCCCCTCCTCATCACTTATCACTTTGTTACTGCTGCCAAAACATGTCACTCCTCATCCCTCCTTCAAACCTCTCTGTCCAACCTGTTGTATATTTGATAACCACAGGAGGCATCACGTTAATAAACCTTCAGATAATAACGCAGCAGCAGACACCATGTGTGTGTTAATGTGCTTTGTTATGGCACAGATTGGTGGCTTGGGAGCTCTGATAATGACCTTTAATAAAAGGCAATGATCACGCCTCAGTGGATATCAAAGGTGATTATTTTCATCTGAGCGCTTTATTTGCAGCTCTAATGAATTACAGAAACACTGGAGCAGAGAGGAATAATCCTCCAGATGATTTAACATTAGATTTTTTATTAATGAATTCAGGATGTGTATCAGATTAATGTGAAGGTTTCACTAATATCCGTGCAATTATTCATTTCTATAAAAGGTTCTGAATGATTTATGAGACCCATAGTTTCACTGAAGGTTGGATTAACATGCAAGCTGGAAACACGGTCATACATGTGCACACAATGAGCACAATGCACCATTTGTTTTCTTCTATTAAGTTATTATTGTTATTATTATTATTTTTAGCTTTATCTACCAAGAGGACAGAGGAGGGAGTAGAGAGCCACATGCTGATACTGAACATGCTTGAGGACAGTTGGCAGAGCGGACACCTGACTCTGAACTGTTTCATCAAGACTGTATAATATATATTTTTTAAAATTTCCTGGTCCAAAAAGATCTAAAGTTTCAGATCTTGTCAAACAGTTAAAAACTCAAAGATATTTTCTTTAACACAGTGACAAAAAGCAGCAAATCCTTCAGTCCAACAAGCTTAATCCAGTAAACATTGAAGCTTAGCTCCAGAACAGTTTAGAGGATATCTTAACATTTTAAGAAGGTGCTTTTTTTCTCTCCCAGCGTAGGCATAGTAAACAACATTCATAAACAAGTACAATATTCAAAAGTTGGAATTGTTGAAAAAAATGAAAAAGCAGAATTATGTCATACGTTTTGTCTTATAAAAGTACCAGAACATGGTTCATTTACAACTCCAGTGACAACTGAGTTTAACAATAAGATTTAGAAAATCCCTCACAAACCCTGGAAAACTGAACTATTCATGTATGATTTAACTTTTGTGTTGTCAAGGTTGCATTCTTAATGTAATTGACTAATATGTGCATGATTTTGTGGCATCCATTTCTCTGTAAATATGTATTTTGAGAAGCAGAATTCCCCAAAATAGAAAAATAACATTGCTGTATTTAATTCTGTATACAATTTTCAAACATCAGAAAATATTTAAAAAATATATATATAAATATAGAAATATAAACACATAAGCAGAATTCAGTGGAATATAAATGACTGTGTTGAATCAGTTGTTTTTATAGCGATACAAATATTAAAATTTGATAATCATAATAAAATAAAACTCATGATAAATCCATGATAAAAACAATGAAATCAAGGGATCCCCCTGAAGCCCTACTCCTCTCTTGGTACTTTTTAAGATAATTCACTGTCTCGCTCAGATGTAGTTGTGTATTAAAAACATATGTTTATTTTTCCTACCTTTCAAATCGTTTTATTGGAACCAGCTTCACCTAGAAGTGCTCTGGCATTTAAAATATATGCCCATCTCTTGTTTTCAGGTGTAAATTATGAAACAAAAATCCTGACACATCGTCTTTTGTTCTTTTTATTATTAAATGTAATATGAAAACATTTTTCTGAAGGGAAAAGAAAACTGTCACTTTGCCTTTGAGTGTATCACACAGTAATGTTCTTCATTCACAGCTTTATTTTAATGTCAAAACAGCCCTGGCTGCTGCTGCTGAGGTGGGGATGGTGCATTAGACAAATAGTTAATGGTATTGATTTCCTTAAGTGTATGGAGCCTGATAAGGATTGTTGGACCGGATCATCCAGCAGTAGAGGATCTTCAGCAATCTGTCTCCTGCAGCAGCTGTCAGAACTTGGCTTGAGTCATAGGTTTGGAGCTCCTCGGATAATAAACCCAGATTTGTTTCAGAGGGTCAGTCGAATTAGACACCTAATCTGCCTACGTGGTTTTATAAGTTGACTAATCTTGATATAGACATCCGTTGTTTGGGCTCATCTTAGTGTGCTTACACCATAAGCTGGTTAATGCTATAAGTGTGATTGTGGTAACCATTTGTCAGCTGAGAGGCTGATGCCTTTTTGGTTGTGCATATTGTAGGATGGTCTCAGCAGGAGAGCTTTAAGGACTGGCAATTAGCCATTATGCAACCTTACGTCTCTTTACGGTAGAACACCAACCGAGATAAGGAACTCTGATCCATTAAACTACTTAACTGCTTTGGCCCGTATCATGCCCAAGTTTTCAGCATTTGTTGTCTGGTTGGACAGAAGTTTTCGGTGTCTATGTTAGTGTGTGTATCTGTGAAGAAACATGTCTGGATATTCTCTGAATGTGTGATTTATAAAGGTATGTGATCACTGACTTTAACACGTTGGCTGGAGATCAATGTAGTTTATCTTTAATATTGATTTTTGAGGAGCTGTGTCATCATCCTTTTCCCAATCAATACAGCTGAACTTTTTATTTTAGGTGTTATAAGATGCGTCCACACCATACCATTTGATTACTGTACACAATGATGTAAAACAAAAACCTTCATTCTTAAATTAACAGATATAAGGAAGAGAATTGGGCAACAACAAAAAAACAAATTGGATGGTAGGCTAACACAAAGCTTATTTATCTTTTTATATACGGCAGCCTTGTTAAAAAAATCTGACTCAGAATTCTTTTTTTTAATTCACAATTCTGACTTTAAGGGGGTAAGGCTGTATGCAACTACCAGATTTGCAGAATGTAAACAAGAGACGTAGCAGGGTCTCAGCAGCCCAATGAGTGACCATTTTTCAAGCCAGACCAGGCTTGAGGCTGAACAAACCATTGGCTCTGCCCACGCTATTTCAATCCTATAGCAGAAACTATATCTCTGGCCAAAATTTTTGAAAATAACTCAAATTTAATGGTGATAAATCATAGGTTGTTGAAAACATATTTGTAGTCAGTGATATAACCTTCAGATTTTCAAAGACAGGGTTACGAAGCCCAACGATGGTGGTCATGATTTTTAGAAATTTTGTCTCTAACCAACGATGGACTGATCTAGCAAGGAGCAAAGAAGTGGTGCTGACACCTTGGCCTGGCCACAGGCAAATGAACAACTGCAGTGCACCCGTCGGTTTATCTGGCTGAGCCCAGTATTATTCCTAACACTTTGCTTTAACGTAATCTTTTTTTTATTTATTATTTTTAATATTCTTTTAAAATAATTTTTCCATTTTAAATGTACAAACATTGGAACAAAAATAAAAAGACACATTGCAAACCAGAACAAACAAAATGCCCCCCCCAAACTAACAGAGCGCACTACACTGTACATATACAGAAGAGAAATAAGTAGATGGAAAAGAGAATGAAAATAAAAAAGACAACAGGAGACAAGTAAGCAAAGGGCACATACAAGAGATAAATAAAAGAGCACACAGTCCTTGTCCTCCTGATACAGATTCAAGTCACTTCTTCTGTAAGAAAGAGTGCAGTGGTTCCCACATCCTCCAGAACTTGTCCGTTTTTTGATTAAAGTCATGAGTCAACTTCTCAAGAGGAATAAGAGCAGAGATCTGTGAGATCCACATGTTGACTGTAAGGGCCTGGGAAGTAGACCACCGCAGCAAAATACATTTTTTAACCAGAAACAAAAGAATTAACAACAGAGATGTAGTGTCCGAGTCCGAGGAATTTTCTGGAGCATAGTTAACCAAACAGAAAGAAGGAGTCAGTGAAAACTGTTTCCCAGTGACCTCCTGTATTACGGAGAGAACCCCCTTCCAGAAAGTTTGAATGTGGTCACATGACCAAAACAAGTGAATACATGTACCTTTATGTATATAACAGTTATAACAGAAGTTGGAAGTGTCAGGGAACATTATGTGAAGGCGAACAGGTGTGTAGTAAGTTTGATGAAAAAATTTAAAGCTCTGTTCATGAATACAGATAGAGGTACATTTAGGGAAAACCTTGCAGCAAATCTTATCCCAGTCCGAAGAGTAAGACATCACCTCCAAATCATGCTCCCATAACAGCTTCAGAGAGTCATAGCCTGAGGAATCAGAATAAAGCAGAGAAGAACAGATCTTGAAAATCAACCCTTTATGAAATTGTGACAAAACTATAATATTTTCCAGCTCTGACAAACTCATGCTGAACTTGCCTGCCCTCAAGAGAGACCCCAAGAAGTGACGAATTTGGAGATACCTATAAAAATCTTTGTGGGGAATATTGAAATCAGCCTTGATTTGTTCAAATGACTTAACAGAGTCTGAGACTAACAGGTGGGCCAAGTTTGACAGGCCCTAAGACCTCTCCATCAAATCAATACTTCTTATAACATAAACAAATTTGATAAATGAAAAAAAATCCCTGCCCATTCAGCTGTTCTTTTAATGGTCTGTGTTAAGTACCTTAAAGATGTTCACACCAAATGAACTCTGATGGAGTTTCATTGGCTTTGGGAGACTTTTCAACCAGATTTTCCAATTTCTCCAACAAACAGAACACCAGCGACACTAAATATCATTTTAATAGATAACCCTTTACTTACAGATCCTTTTTCCCTTTTCTTCCTTTTATTTTTGAGGTTGTGCTCCCTATGATGCTCACCCTTGTGACGCTAATCTCCAACCTGTGGCCTCCCTCCCTTGGTTTCTTACTCTATCCACTGTCCTGTCGTCTTCGAACTAAGGCAGAAAAACCTGAAAAGATAGGTTTAAACTTAAGAAAACCATTTTAGATATTCAAATAACGAGTTTTCTCTTCACAGACACCTTCTGAGGCATGAACTAACGCTGAATATCAAAAAAGTCGTAAACAATCTTGAGATTAGACTGAATGATTGAGTAGCTCTTAGGAAACGTGCATAAAAACAGGTATGTCATTACAAACATCACACTTTGGCAGTGTAATTTTGATTTTGTATTACATTTCATTTTAACCCCTGAGTCCCATTCCTTTTGAACATCTTAGCTGTTATCTTAGTTTAAGGTTTAAGTCTAGACCTAAACCCTAAACAGCAAAGATGTTTGAGACAGTCAGATTTAGCAGCATAAGCACAACATGGTAGTCTGCAACAATCAAACTGTTGTACTGTTGTATGTACGCCGGCTTGCTGTTTACACGGCAGCGGTGGCGGCTGCAGGGTCTCAGAAAAATTCCACGCTAGAGGCAGTTTTCAAAAGTTTGCATTTTAGGTCGGAAAAAATGCTGTTTCTGTGTAATTAGAAATGCAACACTACTTTTGCGTTTCATCCTAAAATTGTTGTCGAGTAACACCAGCGGCGTGGAATGTGAGGGTGTGGAGGTGTGTGTCAGAGTTTAATCCAGTCTTTCTGTAACCATCACCAAGAGTGTGAGTGTGTTAGTTTCCTTAATCTGAGTAATTATGACCTCACCTTTTCCTCAGTTTTCTATGCTCCAAAAGATACTTCACAAATAACTTAAGGAGGAAATAACAAAATGCTGTTATTGGAAACACAAGAAAGTTTTCACAGGGTCAGTCTCCTGCGGGCAGCAGGGGAATGTTTGATCTAAAACAGTTGAAAAATCGAAAGATTTGAAGTGATCCTGAGTGATCCTTGGGTGGAGTTTTTGCCGTCTGTTGCTGCTCTCTCTGGTCACATGCAGGGAAACTCCCTCAGATATGCTTAAGCACTCCTACGTTTGGGAATCCTTCAGCAAATATGTCAGCAGATCAAACATGTTACTTCTCACTCATCTCCCGCTAAATGCTCTGCTTTTCTCTCCTCGAGTATGATGGATTGCTCTTTTCTTCTTCCAAAGTACAGGTGAAAGGTGAGGAATTAAAAGCTGTCAGAAATGTATGTGTCACAAATCTACGTTGGAGCGTAGGACTTGCAGATATGCGAGGTAATGTGTTGAAGAATGGGAGGAGGGAGAAAGCACAAAGCTGTTGGTGGTCTGGACCTTTGTAGATATTGTAAGTGTCGGGACGTTGTGTCAAAACATGTCACAGCTGCATGAGGCTGGTGGGGAATGCAGAGACCCTGAAAAATCTGACTTGTGGGTTTCTCATGCTAATCCATGTTGCAGTGGACAGAGCATCGACCCTTCGTGGTGGCATTTTTTCTAATAAACTGTTTCCTCTCTACTCGAAATTATCTCACACCTATTCTCACCGCACACAATCATTTGCAGCACTGAGGAAAATCCCTACAGAGTAATGACGGGAAAGTTCTTTGTCCTGGCCTCTTAGTGGAATCTGTAGGCGCTGACAGACAAGACCATTTAAGAAGAGGAGCTCTCAAATTCAAACAGGACACACTCAGTGTTTAATTCTGTGGCAACATACCCCAGAGCTTGCCCTGACTCATCACACTTTCAAAGCCGGCTGGCACACCTCGCCGTGGGAATGACACTTCTCAGCCCATCTCTGTTTGAACAGGTTGATTCCACTTTCTCTGAGCTCTGCGTCGAGCATTCAGCAGCTTTTCTGATTTATAAAGGAGCTGAATGCACGAGCGCAGACTTCAAAAAAGTGTTGTGTACAAGTCCAAAGTGTGCACATGAATGCGCCTAACCCTGCGTTTGAAGTATGAATTAATCCTCTCTTATTGTTGGAGGCCTGGCAGGTCGATGCTGAGGTGAGGACAGACAGGTATCAATACAGCTCAATAAATTCTCCCTGCAGACTTTTTCTTTCCCACATTTGTGTTTGGGTGGCATACAGCTCACGCTCAACTCAACACACTGTCAACAGAGATTTAGAATCAAATGATCCGTGTCCATGATTTCACTTTGAAGCCAATAAAACCTAACGTATATCTCTCGATCAAAAACGCACGCAACTGCTATTTAGCTTTGAATTACACATTTATGAATGAAAAAAATTACTATTACAGCTACAACGAGTTGCTAAATGAATGAATACAAAAATCTATTCTCATCTATTTTTTAATAGAAATATCTAATATAGAAGCCAAACACCTACCCCCTTAAGCCTCTCCAAAATTGAAACGTTCACCATGGCTGCAATTTAAAAAAATCCACATTTTTATATTCAGTTATGATTAAATTATAAAAAATGACAGATGATAATAAACATTTTATAAAACCCTTTTCTGTTTTTGTATATGGAAAACAAAAATTTTCTGTTCACAAAACTAGCTGGAGTTTTCAAACAAACTGAAATTACTCAAGATTGAATTTACATACAGAGAGGGTTCAAAAATGTGACCCCAACATTGATGAATAAAACATGGATGTAGTTTTAGTGATTTTCTCCCACTGATTTCCTAAGAGTCACCATGCCAGAAATGATAACAAAAGAATTTATTTCTTGACAGGAAAGCCCCTTGAGATGAATCATCTCGTTTACAAAGATACATACAAGACAGGAACATTACAGGATAACTTGTACAGCAAAGACATTATAAAATAATAGAAAAAAAATCAAAACACAAACATTACAGAATATTAAAACAAAAATACAATGTACAAATTGTAAAGAGAACCAAACAAAACAAAAACACAACATCATAACTCCACATTATTTCTAGTGGATTCAGGAACACATATTGAGGTTGAGATGAAGCAGACCTCCTGGCAAACAGTTTTGTCACTCTTTTATTATCTGAAAATTTTCTTTAATCAGTTTATAAACATGTTTATGTCTACTCTGAAAATTGACATTTTAAAATGTTTTTTAAGGGGATTCCTTGACTTTCAAGGTCAGCCTTTAGTGGACATGTGAGGAACTGCAACTTTTGCACTTTTAATAACAATAACAATAACTGAATGTTTTAGTTTTTTACCCTGGGTGTTGCAGCTTGAAACATAGCTATGATTTTTCCAAAGTTAAATGCCTCATTCACAAAAATAATTTCAGATTTAAAGCTCCTGGGTGGTAGATCAGACTTTCGTTCATTTTTGGTGTGCCCTGCAGACCAAGTATTTTTAAGCGATACTGTTATGTTTTAATACCTGTATTAATAGGACAGCAAAAGACCAACAGAAAGCGAGTAAAGCGCGGTGCCCCAAAATTATTAACTAATGACAAATCTTAAGTGAAAAACAGCTGTGTTACTTAGTTGGACATCTACCCTCCCATTGTTGGTTTAGGAGATTAAACATAACCAGGTATAATCTCTTTTCTTGTTGAAGGTTTGGTTTTTTGAGTCATTAAGTGGCACTGATTTTAGTTTCAGTCTGTTTCATAAGATAAAATCATATCTCCCTTCAGGTTTTGGCCTATAAAGAATTGCACACCACTAGAAGGACATTGGTCTGCCAAATGTTTGCCAAAAGTTGTTCAAACATTCACCTCTTGTGTTATTGTATCATAACCAGTTACCTCTTATCAGTCAAACTGGATCTGATCTTTTCATGTCAGCGCTGATGATGCAGGTGTTTCCTGGAGACTCTCCCAGTGCCACCAGTCTAATTCAGTCACGCATCAGCGTCCACAGCTCGCTCTCAACACCCCCTGTTCGTGTCAGAAAACAAAGGCCATGGGCGTCCTCGCTATACATAGCCGCTGGGGCAACCGGACAACACCTCCAAAGCAAACAGGCTTACCCGCTCTTTATAACAGCCGCATAATGCTCAGCCTTTGTCCTGCCCGATCCTCCACCCTGGTCCTCCTGCTCCACAACAGGTGCCGCTTCAAGTTGCCTTTCTGATTCATTGTTTTTTCACTTCCAAAAGCCCATCTCTCTTTGTGTTTGCCCTACACGCCGACTGTGTAGGTGACTTTTTCTAAGTGTACTAAAACCTCAGACCTTTTATTCTGACGGTGCTATGAAAGCATGGCTTAGTGAGAGTGCAATTTCTCTCTGTGTTTTTATGCTTTTTGATTTATCCGCTGTGAGACCACACTGATTCATCCTGTCAGTATTCACACTCATTCGTCTCTGACCCGTTTGGCTAACTGTGATGTGGGTATGAGTAATGTCCCATGAGATGTGGATGAGGTACTTTTTAGGAATTATTCTTAGATCACAAATAGTGGCTTCTTAAAAGGCTCCAATGCAAATCTTTCACCCATATCTTGCATCATAACTGAGCAAACTCACAGATTTGATATTTTTAATTTTTTACATTAATTAGTCAGTACAAAGAAGGATTCAGGTCAGTCATAGATTATCATACAACAGAATTTAAGGGAAAAATAAATAAGATGAGTGAAATAAATGGAGACTCTTCTATCCCAATAACCCTAAAGCTGAAATAGATCAAAAATGTTCAAGGGCGTTAAAAAATATAAAAACTGAAC
Source organism: Halichoeres trimaculatus (assembly GCF_033239565.1). Taxonomy (NCBI): domain Eukaryota; kingdom Metazoa; phylum Chordata; class Actinopteri; order Labriformes; family Labridae; genus Halichoeres; species Halichoeres trimaculatus. The sequence continues at coordinate 11,404,889 of NW_027437188.1, forward strand.
CCCTTGCTTACCCTGTTTTGGGCTGCTGGTTTCAGGATTTTGTCAATGAACTTGTACTCTGACGGCAGAACACAGAGTTTGTATGCAGCCTTGCAGCTGAGCCTTAAAGGCTGTGCGGAGGGTGTGGGGAGACCTATTATCTTAGCAGCAGTGTTATTTTTACGTGTTTCTAACCTTAATGGAAGTTACAAAGCACCCTGACACATCCAATGACCCCACGCTGAGGGTGAACGGGGGCACCAAAGGGTCAAGAGATGGATTAGGGGGGTAACGCACTGATATTACCTCCTGCTTCTGTGTGTACTCTCATCTAGCTTCTACCGTACAAATACAACAAAAATACCTGTCAGTATTGATTATTTTTCAACGCCAAGTGACAGATTAGGAAGAGAGGCTGTTAAAGCAAACACTAATCAAGACATCTTAAATCCAACTGACCTTTGGTTGAACTTCGGTGAACTCTGTCTCTATAGAGGAACCTCTAATGTACTCTGACTCTTACTAATGACTACTTTCCCTTAAAACTTCAGCAACATCTGGAAGCTTAAACCTCACACCAGAGCTTTAACAGGGGGATATGTCAAGACTACAGCAGGGACACATACTTATGGGGAATTTTGATTAGTTCACAGATAAATTCAGAGACCGGCCTGGTCTGAATGAGGGGGTACTTCCTGTCATGTGAGTCCTTGTTGAATGTGTTTTCCTTCTTCATAACCAGACATTAAGAGGCTTTACCATTAACAGTAAAGCTGGAATTTTAGTGTTTTAGGTATTTCTGTGGGCTGTAACTTTTGCATGATATACTTTACCTGGATAAACTCTGTCCTAACACGCTGAAAGAGAAGTTTGAAATGTTTTTGTGTCTTGCTGGTTTTGGGCTTATGCCATGTGGGCGTAATTTAAAGAAAGCCGAGGTTGTGGAAATAGCATGGTTATCATTCCTAAAGTAAGTCCTTATACATTAATGCAAAGTCTCTTATTAGTGTGGATTAAAGAACCTATGTGACTGTTTTAAATCTCTTCACGTCATTAGCATTGTTTAATTTAAGATGACTAATCTTAGTTTGAGTAACTGGAAAATGTCTGTTTTGGTCAAGTGAGGGCAAATCCTGTTACACTCAGGAAAGAAATGTCTCGTGGGTGATATTTTTGGGGAGGTTTTTAAGTTAATTTTGGGGATTATTTATGCCTTCAACCAGATAGTAGAGAGGGCAGTGAATAGAGCAGGAAACAGGGAAAGAGTGGGGAGTGACATGCAAGAAAGAGACCACAGGCTAGATCCGAACTTGGGACACCTGCGCGAGGGCGAACCTACGGAGCACGACCTTAACCACCAGGCCATTTGCGCAAAGAGGTTTTAAACCAGAGGCTGTGTTTGTTAACCAGCTCACTATAAGGCATGAAGGAAAGTGGACATTAGCCGAGTCATAGAGGCAGCTCTTCCTACCAAATGGTTTGTTCCTTGCAAAGCTTGTGCCTGTGATGGTTGCTCCTGCATTCTTCAGTTGAAATCAGTACGCTTGGGAAACAGAAATTTTTTTTCATTGGAGCGTTGTGGCTTTAGACATGAGGTCTGTATCTATAGCGATCCTTTCTGAAGAGATTTTCAGATACTGAGAGAAACAATCCAGGCCTGGATTTGGAACTGGTTCTGATCTTCTAAGATTTGTGGATTTGATAGGACATTTAGGTTTTGGATATCAGTTCCAAACAGCGACAAAAATCTGTCAGGATTTAACCACGCACACAAAGTGGTCATAGCAGACATCAGCATTTGACCTTATGTTTGACTAAGCTTCACTAAAAATTATGCTTATAGCATTCTTCATTAATCAGGTCTCTGACAGGGGAGGAAACAAATCCATTATATATGTGTATAATTTGTAAATTTGTGCACATTTATTTACATATTTGTAAGGTGTTTAAATACTTATTTAGATATTTGTTTAAACTTTATTTGCTGGTGTATAGGCAGTGTTGGGGTAGTTACTCAAAAAACATGATTAGTGACAAGTCAGTAGTTATTTCTGTAAATTGTAATGAGATTACTTCACTGCATTTGAAAAGTAACTTCACCAAAGTAGTTACTGTACTCAACAGTTTTTTAATGCCTAAATTTACCACGTGGATACAAGGTCAAACATCATGACCCTTTTGCCAGTTTAATCAATTTTCAATAAAGGGCATATCTTTAGCCTTTTCTCAAAGCGTGTTATTGTATAAATGTAAACAGCAAGACAAATAAACAGCACTTTATCCCATAAGATCCATCCATCCATCCATTTTCTACCACTTATCCGGGGTCGGGTCGCTGGGGCAGCAGCCTAAGCAGGTCAGCCCAAACTTCCCTCTCCCTCGCCACTTCATCCAGCTCTTCTCGGGGGATCCCGAGACGTTCCCAGGCCAGCTGAAAGATGTAGTCTCTCCAGCGTGTTCTAGGTCTGCCCCAGCGTCTCCTCCCGGTGGAACGTGCCCTGAACACCTCACCAGGGAGGCATCCGGGAGGCATCCTCATCAGATGCCCGAGCCACCTCATCTGGCTCCTCTCAACGCAGAGGAGTAGCGGCTCTACTCTAGCTCCTCCCGGATAGCCGAGCTTCTCACCCTATCTCTAAGGGAGAGCCCGGCCACCCTACGGAGGAAGCTCATTTCGGCCGCTTGTACCCGCGATCTTGTTCTTTCGGTCACTACCCAAAGCTCATGACCATAGGTGAGGGTGGGAACGAAGATCGACCGGTAAACAGAGAGCTTCGCCTCCCGGCTCAGCTCCCTCTTCACCACGACAGACCTGTGCAGAGTCCGCATTACTGCAGACGCTGCACCGATCCGCCTGTCGATCTCTCGCTCCATCCTTCCCTCACTCGTGAACAAGACACCGAGATACTTAAACTCCTCCACTTGGGGCAGGATCTCCTCCCCGACCCGGAGAGGGCACTCCACCCTTTTCCGGCTGAGGACCATGGACTCGGATTTGGAGGTGCTGATTCTCCTCCCAGCCGCTTCACACTGGGCTGCGAACCGATCCAGCGAGAGTTGAAGGTCACGGCTTGATGAAGCCAACAGGACCACATCATCTGCAAAAAGCAGTGATCCAATCCTAAGGTCACCAAACTGGACCCCCTCGACACCCTGGCTGCGCCTAGAAATTCTGTCCATAAAAGTTATGAACAGAATCGGTGACAAAGGGCAGCCTTGGTGGAGTCCAACCCTCACTGGAAACGAGTCCGACTTACTGCCAGCGATGCGGACCAAGCTCTGGCATTGGTTGTACAGGGAATGGACGGCTTGTAACAAGCAGCCCGACACCCCATACTCCCGGAGAACCCCCCACAGGACTCCCCAAGGGACACGGTCGAATGGCTTTCCCAAGTCCATAAAACACATGTGGACAGGTTGGGCAAACTCCCATGCACCCTCGGGGACCCTGCTGAGGGTATAGAGCTGGTCCACAGTTCCACGGCCAGGATGAATCCCATAAGATAGAAAATGCAATTCAATCAACATAAAGTGCACTTTATCCCAGAAAGTTTGTAATTTCTCTGTATTCTAAAAAATAGCATTTGTATCGATCAGTAAAAGTCTATTGAGTATTTCATTTGACAGCCTGTACCTCCTTGGGGTCAGAACAATGCTGCCCGGGCTGAAAAGCCTTTCAACTGATGCACTTGGCGATGAGCAAGATGTTTCACCACAATTATATTAGTGTGGTTCTGGCCGGTCAAATGCTTCAACAGGCTGCTCATTGAGTTAGCAGCAGTTGTAAGACACTTTTAGCCAGGCCGCATTTCACACAAATATTTTTGTCCTTTTGAGCTATGAATTAAAAGTAATTTCAGTATCGCCACTGGCTGAACCCCCTGTCCAGCTCCATTTCCATTTGACTGCTATTATATCCTTCTTTGCATATGTGCACCACTAACTATGTCACAACTCGGTCTCTATGGCAACAGTGCCCAGACAAATACATGGGCAGGATGCGTGCAAGCATGCACAAACTGTAAAAAAAATGGCTAGAGTTACACAGGAAAGCATGTTCCTAAAGTCTTGTAAAGTAGTGTAGTACCCATATTTTAAGCGAAATGCGTTACTTTACATCGTTACCCATAATAGCAATATCATTACTTTAATCCATGACTTTGTAACTTGTTACCCCGAACAGTGCATTAAAAACAAAACTAATTTACATTTATTGAGCATTGATAAAATATAATAAGTAAAATTAGTTTAAATTATTGTTGATTACATGTTGAAAGAACTTTTGATGTATATATATATATATATATATATATATATATATATATATATATATATATATATATATATATATATATATATATATATATATATATAAAGTCCCTTTTGTACCTGCAAAGGTAAATGAAGCAGAGAAACCAATAAGAACCAGGATTGAAAAACAGAACCAGAGCCAGGAACTGAAGAAATTAAACAGTACCCAACCATTGAGACTTCTTTTTCCTCCCCCCAACTTGGAGATTGGGGAGGTTGTGCCAGAATCTTGTACTCTTTTTTTTTAATTGTGTAAATTTCCAAGGAAGATCAAATTGCAGTGTTTTTTTAGCAGCAACCTGAGGCTGCTGTCTGAAGCCAGCGAGGGAGAAGGATTTGTATGAATTTCTGAGCGGTTGTCATTTAGACCTCTGGAAATCCCTCAGAGTGGCTTTCCTTACAGTGAAAGTGTTGGTTGATCAATGCTATGGTTGGCAGTTCAAGCTCTTGCAGGCTGAAGTGTCCTTGGGCAAGACACTGAACCCTTAATTGCTCTGGGTGGGATTGCCAGTGGTGTATGAAATTATTTAAATAAGATTCAGTTGATCAAATATACCAAAAAGAAATGTTTAAATTATATATCAGGCTAAATGCTGTTTTGCCCAATTAGGAACAACCATCAGCACGCCCCGTTGTCAGTATTTATCCTAACATGAACCTCGAAGAATTCCTTCTTCATCTTGACTCACGTTGTTTTCGTGTTTTTTAAAGGCACTGTTTGCTCAAACGCCTTAAAACTGGGAGGCAGAACGAGGAGATGAAAGGCAGCAGAAGAAAAGAAAACATGTCAGTAACTGCTGTGTTGATGTGTGTGCACCAGTAGAAGCCATACATCAGTCAGTCATGTAGGTGATAGAGGTGCAGCAGGGCTAAAGCCATAGGATCATGAGAGTACAAACATGATTATTGACGGAAACACAAAAGGAGGTTTAAGGAAGACTCATCCCAGCTGTGTGAATTTCAACCAAACACAGCCATGAGCACGGAGGGTGGGCAGGTGACAGTGACCCACCCCCACCACCAATTTGTACGCAGTTTCCTCCGCTCTCCTTTCTTCATTCATGACCCAGTTTCTGGGGGACAAAGCCCCACAGCTCCCCTGTTGTGCTCACAATAGTTCCAATTAATGGGACAGGCTGTATTTCTGTTAGCGTGCATGTACGTACACCGATCACTGGGCCACCTAATAATCCTGTTTCTGTCACACAGAGGTGTCACAGACATGCTGTCTTTGTCTTCAACCACCTCCTGCTTGAGTCCTTAAGCCTTATTGCCCTTGACACACTGCCCTGCAGAGAACAAAGTCATCACATCTGTCTTACTCTCGTGGAACAGTGAGGGGCGCTGTTCGCCTACTTTGTCATGCGAGGTTTGTGATGAAGTGTAAATAGTGTTCAAGCTTCCATGAGCTCACATTCAGCTGAAGATTTAACCCTGATGTCGCCTGGGTCTGAAACAATGAGGAGAAGCTAATTCAGCTCCTCTCCACACAACTGAGTGGCTCACTCTGTAAAAACGAGACAGTGTCCTCTTTCAGGTCCTCTTGTCATTTTTTTTCAATCAGTCGATCAAAAGTTATTTATAAAATGCTTTTGTTGTTCCTGTCTGCCCAAACAGAGTTATTGCTGCTGGACTTAGTTGAGAACTCTGGCTCTGATTGGCCTACCATAAAAGTGCACTCTACCGTTAGCCAATCATCATTACTTATGTGTCTGCCACCCCTGCCCCTTCACCAAAGGACATCAAAAAAAAAAAAAACACACATTTTATTTGCAGCTTCTGTCCTGTGCCGGGCTGGGTGAGCCAGGTCGGCTAACAGCTGTTAAATATCAGTGCATATTAACGCGCCACATTTCAATGTCAGTAATGCTAACAGCGTTGGAACGTTGAAAATAGTGATAAATTAGAATACCCAATAGTGGAACCATAATGGTGTTTGTAATGCTGTATTTCCAACACTGGTGGTTATGGTAACTCGACTTCTTGTGAGCTGGACCCTGACAAGACTTCTTTTGCGATATTTCTGTTTACATTTCTGTCTGCATTCAGCTCTGCTGCTCAGAGCTTTAACCAACCTTTGAACAGAAATGAGTCAAAAATTGTTTTCTCTTCTTCTTCTTTTTGATGAAGTAACTTTGCAGTGATCAGCAATTCAGGAGCTGTTGCAGAGCGCAATGCCTGTGATTGGTCTGGAATGGGATTGTGTTTCCTGTATTTACAGCATTATCCAGAATCACTGTTCAATGATTGGCCGTACATTTCATCTCCTCCATCATCTCCTCTCTTGCCTTCCTAAGAAAAAAATGCTCTATGATTAACATATATCAGCTTCAATTTAGAATAATAGCCTGAAAACTGCTGCGAAATGCAAGAATGAAACATAGCGGGAGTGAAACAGGCGATTGGATCATCCTGCAGACCACTTTACTGTCATACATGGGCACAGATGGCGCAGAAGTAGCGCTTGCATTGGCCACAACAGTGTAGAGTCCATGCAGAAGTATATCCAGGCTTTGGCCTCTTTTAACCTCAGTTGTGCAGAAACTACACACTTTAACCCCTTGATGCCTGTTGTCGCAAATTTGTGACATACCTGTTCAGGTTTTGATGCAGCTGAGATGATCTTTGTATCTTTGTATACTCTTTCTCACCTTCCTCCTGGATTAGTTTACCCCACAAACTGTAATTAAACTGATTATTCTGTCTGAGCAATTCCACAGAGGTTCTTCCTGCTAAAGGCAGTCTTCATCAGATCTACATGAACCGTTTTTCTGCATTACACTAAAAACCAAACTATAATTGTGCTCCAGCTGTAAGAAGTAGAATGTGCCAGAGAAACATTTCTGTTTTCATAAACCACCTGGATGTGTCAGTTTATTAAGAACCCGATGATAATGTCACCGAGGGTGTCAACGGCCTGCAGCGTGCACAAACCAAACAGAGATTTCCCAAAGCAAACACTCGTGTCATCTGAACAAAAACATCCACACACACTCTACACACACTCTAACCTGGTGAGTACACACTGTGACACCAGCAGCAGCAGCGAGGCATACACATGCAGAAGCAACACGCATTTAAGCTGCAGAGCAAACCAGGGAGTGGAGCTGTGAGCTGGAAAACATTCTCAGGCTGCAGTGCCCGTGGGTGTCAGGGAGAGCACTACCTCTCACCTTTTGAATTGTGTTTGCGCGCACATGTGTTTGCTTGCCTGTCTGCGTGTGTGTTTGCTCATAGGTATGGATAAAAGTGTAATGTTTGCTCTCTTAGCCTGCTTGACAGCTGTCTCTCAGCTAAAGCCCTCTCCAGGTCAGGCCTTTCAGCGGCACTGAGTGATAATGGAAAAATAAGCTTTGAAAGGACAGGCAATCTGAGAGAAGTCATTAATTTCACTCCGACCTTTTGTTTTCTTTGACTCTGACAAATGGATCGTCATGTCAATATCCTCATAATTTCTCCTCCACCCAGTTCGTACTTAACCTCCTATTAATGAAACAAAGGCTACCGAAGACTTAAACAAGACACTAATTCAGCTGCTTGATCACTTAATGTTCAGTCATCATTAATCTGAAGCTCTGTGTTGACGGCAACTGCTTAAGCCTCCGTTTAAGTTGTTTTGCCTGCTTCAGGAAAGAGTGACACACTTAGTCACAATCAACAAATCCTCCAAATTCAACAACAAAATATGTTGTTTGTTCCTATCTTCCTCCTGGCTACACCTTTGGAAAACATTTGGTGCCTCCACAAAGTCTGAATGAACAGTAATAAGTATTTATTCAGTTTTTATAACATGTCTCACCCCTGAAAAATCATTTGAAGGGCTCAAACATCTTTAGATTAATTTTTAAAATTCTACCAAAAAGAAAAATCCTCATCTTTATTTTTTTGATGTTTCTCTTTTACAAGTCACAAATCTGATCTGGTGACATTAAGAAGTTATTTACAAACTAAGAAAAAACTATAACAACTCTTGTCACCAAGCAAATCTCAGGAAAAAAAATCTTTATGTTTTTACTAAAAATACAAAAAAAATATTCTGACCCAGAATAATAAACAAATAGACTCCCAGGCCTCCAGGAAAAAAAACTCCTTCAAAAGAAGATGGAGTAACACTGAAGTGGGTAGATGCTCAAACAACGCAGCCAAAGGCCGACTGGCTCAGGCTCCTGTTCCTAATCAGGCACAGGTGAGGTCAACACCTGCTTATGTGCCTCAAAGAGCAACACCTCGGCTGTTCTCCAAGCTACCAATCATACAGCAGATTGTAGTGATTGTCAGAAACATAAAATGTGAAAAAGAGCAAAATCTGCACTATGCCAAAAATACCCAGAAGTCCAATCTATCTCATATACTGTGTCTCACAATGCATGGTGCTGACTTTTAGGGGCATAACTTGTCACTTTAACACGTAAAAGAGATGTATCCATCTCAAGGGTAACAGTCGGTTTCTACAAAACCCATTAAAGCGCATATAAACCACTCATTTACTTATTTCAACCATAAGTTGATGATACAGGTTTTTTTCCGTTCACTTTCCAAAACAGACACCAGGGAAGCTTCAGAACAAAAGCATATTGTAGTCAGAAGTTTCGCAAACTGACGAGTATGTTAACAGTGTCATGGACAGAATCGCAGAAATGGCCAAGATCCATACAAATCCTAAAACGTGGAATGTTGCGGTAGTTGACATAATGTAACCGAAATGCTGGCATCGGAAGAGAAGTAAACTTTGTCTAGGTAAATGTTTCCATGATCTGCTCATTCCTGGCACTACCCATTCATCTCCTATAGCATCACACTCATCTGTCCCCTCCCAAAAAAAAACACATGTTGAAGCAGCTATGTGAAGATACTGGCCAAGTTTGTGAAACAATAACAAACCTTACATCTCCCTCCAAAATAGAGCCAAACAGTTCTCAAATGACTTCTATGTGTCAGATGATATGTTTTTTTAAAAATGTTTGCCTGCATACTCTTGACTGGAAACTTAGAAATGTGTGATTTGACCACTTGTCGTCCAAAAGCCGTTTGAAAAACAAAGTGCTCTGCTAATGTTAGCCAGGTCAACCTGCACTACGATTTTTGGGGTGCCAATTCAATTTGAATTGTGATTCTTTGATATTTCTAGTTTTTGCAGTTCTTAGTTTGCTCTTTTAACACCACACCATGTGAAAAAGTAAACTGATGATGATGATGTCCACAGACTATATCTGGAGCCATATTTTACCACAAATGCACATCATTAGAGTCAGAGGAAAAGAATTGCCCTCCGCTCGAGAAAATGGTAACTTTTTTGCAACCCAGCTTAGTAACATGACTAAAATGAAAGATTTCAATGTGGAAAAAAAAGTTGCATTTTTTTAACAAAAAAATACAATCTAAATATCATAAAACAAAAATCACGATACTTATGTGAATTGATTTTATTTCTTGCTGCATCATTGCCTTATTTCTTGATGTGTTTTCTTCAATTCCAGCATGTTTAAGAAGCACATTTGTTATAAATGACAGACTGAAATTAAGTGTTGTGTTTACAAAATTAACTTATTGAGCACTCTGCGTTCTCTTGTCAAACAAAAAACTGAAAGGATCTTGTGGTTGCATTAATTTTTTTCTTTTGCTTTGAACATTTGCACCAGAAATATTGCAAAATGATAAAGACAAATAACAATCATCAGTGTGTATAAAAATGTCAGTAACATTTTCACTTGTTCACAACTTGTGACACTCTTTCAGCTTAAGCTATCAAAAAAAATGTGATTGGAGATGTACTCACTGGTACCAAATATGAAGGCACCGTTAAGCTGAGAGTTCCCTTAGATTCACAGTAAATCTTTTTTAACTGTTTACCACTGTAATGGTCTGGATTCTTCAGTGTATTTTATATTCAGCAGTAGATTTCAATAACTCTCTCCTGTAAAGTTGTCATGTCCACTGTAATCTCTCAGGCAAAGCTGAACAGTTATCAGCACAGACGCCCACAGTGGTCTGAAACTCTGTGAGCCTGCAGTAAAAATGCTGTCTAACCCCTCCTATCTCCTCACCAACCATCGTCTGTCTCACACTCAGTGTCGGGTAAATGCTTCTGGTGCTGCAGACACACTGTCTTGTTAATTTCCTGATTGTGTAATTATATCAGGATGTTGTTTGTGCTATCAGAGGATTTAGTTCTTGTCATTGTTTGGGCTGTGTGTGTTTGCATGAGATGAGTTGGAGTGATAGCAAACCTCGGCTCCATGCTCAGTGCTATCTTAGCGATCAGAGATAGCAGCTCCTCCACCGAGTTCTCCACAGAACACACCCTTTCATCCCACTGCTTGTTGTGAATGATTCACATGTGTGGTGTCAGGAGGAGCAGAATCTGATACATCCTCGCAGAAACCTCAGGAGGAGCGTTTGCAGGGTGGGCGGATGTTTTTCATGGCACAGAGAGGACACAGATCCTATCCAGCCCATTAGCTGTAATTGCGCTTGTCTTGAGTTCATTAGACGAGGAGTGGGGCCTGTAGGAAGAACGCAACGGAAGGGGAGGTGTCGTCCTCTCATATCAGACATGAGGCTCTGGGGTCAGCAGCAGGAGAGGAGGTGCAAATGAGTTTAAGTCCAAAATGAAAAAGGACTGCGAGATGGACTCGATAAGCCCTGCTGCCTCTGCCCACCCTTCCTGGTCCTGGTGATGATAATCACTCAGCTTGTTTTGCCATCACTGCCTCCTGATAAAAACCAAGGGCTACATGACACAGCTCTAAACAAACACTTGAGATGATAACGGACGGATGGCTGGTTCACACAAGTGAGACTCTACAAGGGCTCTGACACTGGAGGCTGAAACTTTCTTCAAAGCCTGACTGGTTAAGGTTTAATACATCATCTGACTCTTCTGATAAATGTTAGGATTTTCCACCATAGCTAACAGGAATAATCTCCTCCTCAGCTCACCTCATGGTTGGGTATTTTGCTTCTCTCACATCAACTCTCAGAAACTAAAATGCTCCTGAAGTGTGAGCAGTGGAGGAATTCAGACATCTGACAGCGACATAACCTCCGATTGGCTTCTGTGCCATCCGTTAATCATCCTCTTAGACCAACACAGTACTGAAGGTTATTCCCTCCTCTGTGATGACGATAAGTCGCTTTGTGGAAGCATGTGTTCTGTAAATGTTCCCTGCCAGAAGCTGCTGTCAGAATCCTTCCTGGACCTGTTTTGGAGTTTCCAATCCAGCGTAATGGGATCACCCTTTAAATACCCTTTCAAACGGCTACGCTAAACGGATGTGCACCCAGTTTTTCAGCCATCTCTCCGATCAACCTGGCCATGTTGCGTTAAGTAGACACCTGATTTGATGGAGAAGCTTGGTCAGATCGTCACAGCCTAAGCCCCGAGGGGATGAGCCCAAAATCACCGGCTAAGGCTCTTTGGAGTCAGAGCTGAGGACCTAAATCCCCAAGTTTACCTTTCTTACCTGTGCTTAGTCCTCTTACCAAACACTAACTTTGCAGGACAAAGGGTTACGTCCTGGAAAGCCAGCTTGGTAATCCAACACCTGCTGTAAGGACACCTGGTGTCCAGATTTTCTGAGATTACGCTGCAAGGGCAAGGCCTGTTTTTTACACCTCTGTAGCTCAGATTCTTTGGAACATATATATATACTGTTTATTAAGTGATGTGTGTGTAAATCAGAGTGAATTAGAAAGCTGTGATTTCTTAGGGTTTATGACAGAAACTATTGGAAAAAACTTTGGCCACTATTTCATAGTTTACCGTGACCTTTCATAGCATATATTTTGTAAATGGTAGGATACAAAAGCCTTTCTTTGTCTGTGCAAAAATGGAAAAACGAATAGCAGCACCTTCTTGGTTACTTAAAAGTATGTGTACTTCCCAATACCTCAAACCAAAAACAAAGTCAGACTAAATTCAACTCAATTAAACAGAATAGAGTAGAATACAGTACAGTACAGTTCAGTACAATACAATCCATACCAAAATGGAAATTCATAAAAAGCACATAAAACAAAAAATCCAGGTGTCTGTCATCTTATCTCCTGTTGGTTAGAGAATTATGAAGCCCGATGGCTGCAGGGATAAATGGTTTTCTGTATCTCTCAGACCTGCAGAGATGAGCCGTCCAGTGTCGTTGTTTCCCTGGTCCTCTAAGATGTTGTGAAATGGATGATCAGTGTAATTTAGAATGACTTCTATAATCTTCTGTGTATATCTCTCCACCACAGCCCCCAGTGAGTCCAACCTGGTTCCAATCACAGCACCACTTCTTTTCACTAGTTTATTCTGTCGCCTCGCAACCTTGTATTTCATACTGCTTACCCAGCAGACTGCAGCATCCAACAACACACTTGTCACCACAGACTGATAAAACATCTGCATCATCTTTCCACAGATGTCAAAGGATCTGAACACCGTCAGGAAAAAGAGGCAGCTCTGCCCCTTTCTGTTGAGTGCGTCTGAGTTAAGGTCCCAGGTTCCTATCACTGTCTGAATTCGTGCTTCCATTCGGATTTTGAAATATTTTTGTTAGCTCAGAAAAATCAGAGCCATAGTGTGGTCAATGAATCAGATTTAGGAAATAGCTGCTCTTTCTTATGTCAGAATTTTAGACTTATATGTCCACTACTGGAGCCATACAATCAATGTGTGTCCATCCAGTGGACAGTTAATATGGCTTACTGAATCAGAATATTAAGATTTCAGCTCTGCTTAAGTGGGAATGAGTTGATGTAAGTATATGGGGAGCAGTGGAACAAGGTCGGACACACTGAGATCTGTTGTTCCCTGATCCCATCATGAGCTCACCTTCCCAGAGCGTGCAAAATGACAAACATAGTTGTCTCCTGCTTCTCACCCAGCCTTTCTTTAGGTACTTAATCACCTTCATGGGGATAGTTCCTGCTTTGGATAACCTGCCCGTCTGCGGCGTGTGATCCCCCATGTAAACCGTACTTACCAAACTTTAAGACTTGATCCGGGCCGGGTCGGCAGCTAAAGATGAAGCTCTCAGGGCCGGCTCAGAGCATTGTGATTACAGACTTACTGAAGGACAAACATCTTAGCAGGATATTCGTGTGACCGCTCTGCCCTGCACAGGTCACAAACACAGATAAGGAATTATGCATGACCTCTGACCAGAGTACTCACAGCTGAATGCTGGAAAAACATACAGATCTCATGCATGAAAACACCTAAAAAACAGTGATATTAAAGTAGATTAGATGTTTTAAATCACCTGAATTAAGTCTTAATAAATGATAAAAACCTTAATTTTAGCTACTGTTTCTTTGGGATAATTTTAAAGTACTCTAGCACCCTCAACAAGCCGCCCAGATCTCATCTTGTGATCAAAACTCTTTCATGTTTACCCCTCAGTCTGACCTCTCAATCTTAGTCTTGTATAATTTTTAAGGTTTGTATTCAGAATACTTTCAGCAGTGCTATTAAATGCAATGAAATCTTTAAATGGACATTTTATTTCAACGAGATCTGTTTAGATAGAGCGCCCAAATGTTAAGACAATCTTGTTCAGTTTCACTGTGCAATAACCAACTTTCTGTAACTGAGAGATGGTGTTTTTATGTTCATTCTTATATTTTTAATTTATTCTTTATTTTATATCTTAATTCTGCCAGCACCTTTGTGTGTCCTTTCAAGGCTATTTTTATTCATTACAGACTGTTTCACTTGTCTTTTTCTGGGAGCTGTTGTAACAAATTGATTTATCCCAGTTGAGGATTAATCAAGTGTATTTTAGCATTTCATCTCACATGTGGTATATCAATCCTTTCTTTTCCTCCTTTACAATCACAATCAAATTATTAACTATTCATGAAACCAATCAAAATATGAAATATTTTATTTTTATTTATTTACAAGAAAAATATCTGGGGTCTTTATTATCTTAACAATACAGAAAAGGCTCTATATTAAATTTAAATGGCAAATTCTGAAAATAATAAATAACTTCTTGATATCTACTATTGGTTTCAATAATGTAATAATAATCATCAATATTCATTTCCAAAGAAAAAAATCCTGCAAAATTCTAGCATATTTTTAACTAATAAATTCGTTTTTGATTTATTGAATTACTTATTCTTTCGGTAAAAAAATAGTAATAGCATTTTGGATATTGATTGAAATCACGATACAAAATATTATTTAAGAACACCATAATTACAGACTAAGTAGCTTTTTGTTGTTATTTCTTGGACATACAGCAACATTTCAGAATGCAAAGAGAACCACTCCAGCTTAGTTTGAAATGCATCCAAGTAACACATTTCAGCCAGTAGGGGGTGTACGTACTCTAAGAGGAGATCCTGCCGCCAAGCCCTGATGTGTCCTTGCATACCTAATGAATCCACATGTGTCTTCCTCCTGTGTGCAGTCTGTCTGTGTGTGTGTGTGTGTGTGTGTGTGTGTGTGTGTGTGTGTGTGCAGTTTTAGCAGGAGTCACTTTCACAGGTTGAGCTGGTTCCAGTTCGTTCTATCTGTGGGTAAATAACAACAACAAATCTTTGAATCCTCTCTCAGCTCCAGTGACTGTGAAGACGCTTCCTCTTTCCTGTGGAGTTGTTGAATAGGTGCAAGCACTTTGAAAGGATCCAATAAGCTGTGATGAACCCAGTTGGTGTGGGGGTGGAGGAACTTTTTATGTCTTGGTGTCGTGGTGCTTTAAGACAAAGCGAGACTTCAGTGAGACTATAAGGTGAACAAGGGCTGAGGGTCAGAGGAAATGATTAGGGATCTAAAAGGAGCATCACAGAACTTTTCAATCATCTGCTTAATCACAGCTTGAGAATTTAATGGTTTTCCACCATGAGCATGTGACATATTAGCCCCACCTTGTAGATTGAAACTGACCGTTGAGACCTAACGAGGAGCACAAGGAAGAGAAATCCAGTAGTTGGCGTCTGTTTGACTTCATCCTGGCCAACAACAACTAAACAGCTCCTCCCAAGGCTTTAAAGAAGTAAAACATTTAGTCTTACGCCAAGTTTACCCCAGCTTTTATGTGCTGAAAGCTATTCAAGTTTTACAAGGATTTAATACTTTATACTGAGCTGCAGGTTGGCTTTTTGGGCTCTTGTTTTCAGTCTTGGACGCGGACTGATCTAACACTTGTAAATAGCAAGGCTTAAATTTACAAGACACATGATGCACACAACAACAATTGGAGGTTAGTGCCTGAAAAGCATACATGAATCCAGCGCAGAGTAGATACACACGACAGAGAACATGGCTCTGATCTACAGAGGGTCAGTTAATGGAGCAGATAAAACAAAGGCATTAGTAGAGCATGAGACTCTGATTTTCTCTGACTGTGAGCTATTTTTAGACACTCTTTTTAGTCTCTCCATCTTCAGAGTTTAAACCATATGACACTATATTTCAGTTAGTGGCAGCTGTTTGATGTCTCTGCTGCACTGATAACCATTATCTTAAATCAGAAACATTGCACATTGTTGTGGACTATCATTGTGTCTCTCCATCTTTTGTCCTGCCTGTTGCCGTAGTTGTGAGAGATACAGTAAATCAGTGTTTTTCAACCTTTTTTGACCCACGACACATTTTCAACATTGAAAAAGTCCCGCGGCACACCACCAACCAACAGTATAATGAAATAACACTCTGTGACCTGATGACAGTGTAGTATCTTATGCTCACTCACTGCAAAGCTTGGACCACAGCCAAGCACCCCCTTAACAATGGCTCTATTAATGACTGTCACACTGTGCAACATTTTTGATTCAGCAATAAGTTCAGCAACATGTTAGCTAGCTTTAAGGGCTTGCTTATTCACCTTTGTGGTTTGTCCCACAAAGGTTGGCTGCTTCACCCTGTTTTCACACAGGCAAACAAAATAGTCCGCCTGCTTGTTTTAAAGCATCGGGCAGTCCATTTGGACCATGGTGCCATTTTCCCAAGTTATACCTTTATTTGGGACCATGGCACGGTTGTATAGCTTTTTGCCACACACCAAGCACACCAGAGTCGGTGTCATCACATCCTGGTGAAAGTAAATCAGAATGAAAGTCTTGAGTTCACCACCTTTGCTTTTTTTTTGACTACCTTTCATACTAAAGCCTTCTTCATGCTCTGAATTTTGTCCCGGGCCTTGTTCAGAGAACTTTCAAAGCACAGCCATTCAACAATGGCATGTTATCATTTTTAAGACCAATTAAGTAAGATTGGAGAATTTCCCATGGCACACCTTACAGTATCTTTCGCCACAGTGGTTGAAAAACACTGCAATAAGTGACACCATCCACGGTTGTGAAATTATTTTGGCAATCACTTTATACTTGGACCAGTGCAGTGCTGTATTCATCAGGTAAGTAAAACACTTAACTCTGACTATATTCCTTCTTCACCTCTGAATGTGAGCTTTATTGAGGTATAAAAGTAAAACCCAGTAACACCCTGAGCTGTAAACAACAAGACCTGTTTACAATGTTTCCTCAAGATAATAAAAGTAGCAGCCAGAAAGAAAACACGAGCTGTTGAACTCCAGATTTAGAAGCTGTACAGGTGAATTATTAGCCCTTTCATGCTTCAGAGAGGGACAGGAAAGGTAACTTGCACCTTTAACTCTGCAGCCAATATATATGATACTGTCAGGATAAGTTATGGTTTCAACATCCTTAGAATTATGCAATGGGGACGAAAAGAATCGGCCCGTCTAGGTGGCGTCACACCTAAGGTTGTTTTTTTTGTTGTTTTTTTTTTAAGGTATTATTTCTGCTTGTTGTTTTTGGCTTCTTGTTTTTTAGTGTAGTTTCAGACATGATTGATGCTGGTTCAACTCCCAGCCCTGATCATGTGCTGTCTTTCTCCAGCTGTCCTATCCATAAAGGCAAAAGTTTTTGTTATTTCCATTAAAGAGGGGAGATGTGCTATTTTAATCTTTATTCTGTTTCTCTGGTGCCCCTGGAATATCATTACATAATCTACAGATGTAAAAAAAAAATCTCTGTTTTTCTCTGGTGTTTTAGAGGACCTCATTTCAGCCTTTGTCTGAAACACTGTTTCTTTAAGCCTCCCTGCTCCACAAACCCCCTTCGCTTTGATTGGCCAGCATGGAGACCTCTTGGGGACAGAGCTATGGGCAGACCTTAGTGTTTGAGACCCACATCTCCCACATTAAAAAAAAAAAAAATCTATTTTCAAGGATGTTAAAACAAACTAAATATAGCTCCAAATACAAACACAAAACACTACTGTGCAGTGTATTTATTGTAAACTGAATAGATAATTAAACTATTTATTTATTAGAGATTTATTATGTTTAAATTTGTTTACATCATGATGTACTTAGAAACTTTAAAAATCGAAAGTGAACTACTCTATATTCCTTATAGAAATGTTTACTGAAGCTCACATTTTTCTCTCAATGCTCAGAGATTTATGACCCTCTCTGAGGAGGCGGTGCGTGGCTTTCTTTGTTTTGCAAGCCTCAGTGTTCCAGCCCGTTTCTCCATGCTAGTTTAAGTTTCCTAATGCCCTTCTTTGGATTTTGATAGCAGTTTGATTTATTTATGTCTCCTTTTATATAAAACTTGAAAGCCACAAACTTAAAGTCGATACTTTGAACTTTATGTTTGTTTGTCTCCATCAAACCAGCCAAGTTTTTCCAAAGTTAAATGTTTTTGTCAAACCTAGGACGTAAATATCTGGTGTCTCATTCTTCCCTGAATGTCTAATCCGGGAATTTATTCTAATGATAATTAGTTTTTACAGATGCTTTTATCTGAAGCCATTTTGAAATATGGACGTCCTGTTTAATACAGAAGATTTTACTTTGGTTTATTCTACTGCCAACCAGCTGTATGTTTGATCAGGACGCACAAACACAGTTTAATGTCGCTCCACCAGAGCTTTGAACCCACTCTGAGCTGCTTTGGCCCGGTCCTCCTCTGAGCGATGCCCACTGCTGCTGATCCATTCGAGCACATTATTTTCTACTGCATCATTTTATGGAGAAGGAAGAAAAACAGAAGACTTGATATACCTCCTCATGTCTGTTATCCTCCTTTCATACCACAGTGTCACCTTCAGCATGGAGTTCATGGACGGTAACCTGAAAGAGGGACCCTCCTGTGGCGTCCACAGCAAATCTCTGCATGTGGACCACATCAGAAAGATCCACTAATTGACTATTTACAGGCAGGAGGAAAGTTCTAATGGACTTGAGATTAAATCCCCCTCTGATATTTAAAGTGTCTTTTTGGAGAGGCTTGCCGAAAACCTGGCTTTTTCTTTTTTACAAGAGGACCATGTTAAGCCCGTCAGAGCGCCGGAGTGGACCAGCCGAGCCGGGCGGCTGTTAGACAGGATTATGGGACAACAGTAGGCGAGGGCAGTGCAATGCAGGGGAGAGGGAGACGTCCAGATCTCCTTCAATCACTTCCAGATGGACTCCAGGGTCTCTCAGCTCAGCCTGGTTAACTTCTGCTCCATAAGGGGCTTAAGCCTGGCTTCTTCCTAATGAGATTGACCGAGCTTTTATGTGGAAAGTTAGATAACATAAATTTCAATACCCCTGCTCTGTCCTGTAATGCACTTTTAAGGCTTTGACCAGAATTCTTGGACCATTAAATCGAAGTCAGGGATCTTTGGCGCAAACTCAAGAACTTAGGATAAACCATCTTCAGAATATTTCATCTGCCTTTTGGGGAAAGCATTTAAAGACTCTGCCATAGTCATATTGCCGTGGGTTTACAGGAAACATACAAAACAGCAGTGTAACAGAAGAAATAAAACATTTTTATGTATTGAAAAACACACAATCAGAAATACTCTGGATCGCTGTCACCGTTCTTGTCTCAAAAATGATTCCCCCTTTTCCAACCTCAAACATCTTCATTCAACCTGTTATGTTTCACATTTCTGGGTTTGCACTCGTTGTATGATGTAGAAATCATCACACTGGTGTGTTCCCACGTCCGCTCACCCCAAGTCTTTGCTTCATTTTCTTGATGGTAACGGAGTGGAAATAACAGGTAACACTGGCTTGACAACTTTGCGTTCACACATGCAGCCCTCCATAAAAACTTCTGTGTGTCTGTGTTTGGAGCACATGTGAACACATCTGAATCAAAGATATGATCTTTAATACCTGATAGTCAGTGACTCGTATTTTGTTGTCAACCACGACCTTGTTTTGTGTTTTTTACAGATCTGGTTGGCTCCGGCAGCGGTCAGGTTCTGCTCTCAGGTTCGTATCGAAGGCTGAAGCTTGAACAGGACAAGAATAAGGACACTGTTAGTACACAGGAGGTTTGTTTATTTTTTACATGATCTTCTTAATTTTCTTTCTGATTTTTTGGCTCTGCAGCAAAATTGTGAACATAACTGAAATGTAAAACTGTATCAAAAATTATTGGCTTTAACTTTCTGTTGGAAAAAATGGCATCTTAAGAAATTATAATATTAACATGGCTTTCTGTTGTTTTCACTATACGTCGAGTAACTTGTCATTTTTTCTTCAAATTTTAAGATATCTTGCTACAACCAGATCCTGACACAAAGACTTGCTTTATGATGTTAACATAGACTTAAAACTTTAAAGCATGCACTGAAAAAGGTGATAATTTGGTAAATGGATCAGTACTTATATAGTGCTTTTTTAGTCTGTCAGACCACTCAGAGCGCTTCACACTGCTGGTCTTATTCACTCAATCACACCACATTCACACACTGAAGGTTGAAGGATTTCTAAGGAGGAGCCATCAGTTTTAAAAAACACATTCGCACCTATTCGTACACCACTGACCAACAATGGGAGCAGTGGGGATCAGTGTCTTGCCCAAGGACACTTCTGCCTGTGACTGCAGAGGCTGGAATCGAACCCCCCTGATCTTCCTAATGAGAGGTTACAACTCTACCACTAAGCCACAGTGGCCCAATTTGGAATTAAAAGTGATAAATCTGAGATAAATCATCATTAACTCCCGCCGCATTCCCAGTTTTCTGCAAGTTTGGAGCAGTGGAAATTTAAGGCTTGAACTGAAAATGACAGAACTAAAAGTTTGGGGAAAGTTGACTGGACAATATCAAAATTTAAATCTAAGAACATTAAGAGCTTAGAGTGTTAGAATATGACATTAAACAGTGGATTTTAAAAGCATTTACGGAATAAATATCAAACTCTTTGTTATCTAATGTCAAAAACATGGGAAGTATGTACATTCAGAATGAGATGTGGAGGAAACTTGTGCAAAACTCGATCCAACAGTGGATTTTTATGTTATTTATAAATATTTTAAACACTGGTGTGAATATCAAATCAATTTAAGTCACATAATATATTTTTTTGAGAACAATATTATACTTTGCTGTATTGTTGTCTGATGTCTGCTATCAGGCAAGTGATAGCTCAGCATTTGCAGATAGGTGGGTGATGATTTGTTGATTTGAGTGAAAGCTCTCTTCATGAGAACTATCATCCTCCCTTCATGTGAAATGCATCAACAGCTGAGAGGGAGATAGAGGGAGATAGAGGGAGAGGTGCTGACATGAACCAGGAGCTGGCCATCAGCATAACTCATGATCTAATGAGAGCTCTGTGTGAGAGAAAGCAGTGCCCTGAACGCTGATCTACTCGCCCTGCTGTCTCTGCATTCCTCTCCACAAAATCCAAAATCTGCTGCGCCTCCTGTTTTAATGCCAACACTGACTGTAACTCATGTGTATGCTCCAATGTAAGGGCATTTTTTTTATTCTCTAAGACTGAACTATTTAAATGTGTGCATTATACTCTACAACACAGAAATAAGACTGTGAAATAGAGAAGTTGCTTCAGTACGGAGATGCTCTAAAAAGCTGTATGGATTTAATTTTGAAGTTTTATGTAAAATAAGTATTGCATATAAACACTTAGATTTGACATCCAAACTTAAATTGCAGCCATAGACTCTATATAACATAGACCTGATCTCTGTGATGTCCCTTTTGGTTTATAATGACTCGTTTTGGAGCCTGTTGTTAGCGATCACTGTAATGAAAATGTTGACTCAACCTAACTTTTAGTCGTCATATAAAAAAAGCAGAGACAGAGTTGAGGCGGGGCTTTATCCTTTTGGGTAACAGCCACAGTGTGCCCACCTGTCAGTCAAACTTTGCGCCTCAATAACGAAAATGAAATAAGAGACAGAAAATTAGTGTATTGTTGGTCTTTGATCCAAAGCAATCAGAGGCATTAAAAGGTTTATTATCAGGTGTGCAAAACTGTCAATATATTAAAAAATGTCACACTGAATTTGAAAACAGAGGAACAATGCACATGAGAAATCAACGTCATATCCAACAAACAAACACTTTCCTCTGAGCTGCATGTTTAAACTCCGCTCTATGTAACGTTCTGAGATCCTCCTCCAGCTTCCCGACATGCTCAGGCTGTTTTGTGTTTGCAGTCTTGAGCAGATTTTTTCCAAGTAAGTCATTTGGGAGTGGGATTTGTGTGCAGCTCTCTTTTTCCGGTGCTCGCGATGGCTTAACAACAGTTCTTTAAGCCCCCATCTGGTTCTGCCTGAGAGTCTTTTGCTGTCTCGTTTTGCTTTTAGTATTGTTTGGAATCATGAGTTTTGAGCCAAGAATGGACGACCAGCAGTACAGCGGCTCAGTCTTACACACACAACCAGGACTTTCTCTGGATGAATGTCTGTGCCACATAAAAGGCACTGACCACTGACCCTGGAGCACCTTATTACCCTGATTTGATCTCTTTCTGCACACCACTGTAAAGACCGTCCATATCTAGGTAAAGGAAATCTCAGTTTGGCGCATAGTAATCGGGATTCAGTGGAGCTTTGCTTTTCAAATATGAGATAAAATCTGTATGAGCCCATTTCACAATGTCTAATTGTATAGATTTTAGTCACCAAATCTAAAATTGTCAAAACCAGCATTATGTTATCAAGCAATACAGGTTAGATGTTTCTGCATTAAAACAGAAGACAGTGACTGTTATTGTTCTTGTTTTACTCCCAGAGACTGAACCACGTGTGCAGCCTTGGGTTTGGCACTTTGACCATTGCTGTTTTGCTTCTCTTATTTTGAAATCAAAGTGATGAGAGGCTTGATGCACACTGCTGCTGTTTGCCTGGTGATGCCTGGTGCCATGTCAATCATGTTGTCCTGCCCAACAGGCAAACAACTCTTTATCTTCTCTTAATTGGACCATTATTTAGAAAATAAACATATTAGCAACTGAGAGCAGTTGGGGACTAGAGGGCAAAAGTTCATCTGGGGTAATTATTTAACTGCAGAGGAGGGTTTCTTGAAAAGACTCACTTAAAAAAGTCTGGTAAAAACCAGTGGTTTAGCCTCCTTTTGAGCGCACAGAGAACACAGGCACTTCTGCATTGGCATCATGTTTGGAACCAAACTGCAGCTTTAACCTCTTGAAAACTAAACCACTCCACTGTGTTACTGGAGAAAGCACGATTAGTCAATCTCCTCAGTTACAAAGTCTAAACACTGATACTTGGCCCTGTCACTACTGATTTATGGGGTTAGTTGGGTGATAGTTTTAATGAATGATAATTTACCATAAGGGAAATGTAACAGGCCGAAGTTTCTCTGCTTTATTCACAAGAAACTACGAAAACGGTCCAACAAACGCTATTTGTTTAAGAGGAGGATTTGTGCTTTTTTAAGTCTTTATTGTATCCCTCTGGTTCCCTTTTAAATGATTTAACGGTAAAAAAAATCCCCATCTTTCTTGGTGTTTTGGAAAACCCTTCCTTCAGCCTCTAGCTGCTGTCTCTTTAAGGCACCCCGCTCTACAAACCTCTTCCCCCCGATTGGCCAGCCCTCTGGCCGGGGGCGGAGCAATGGGCAGAACTTGGTGTAGGAGGCCCTGCCCCTCCAATGTGTCATGAACCAGTCAGGGAGATCCCAATGTGATGACCTTATCAGCAAGATCTCGTGCTTTTAAAAAAAAACAGTGTTTTGAACAGTTTACAGACAGATTCAAGGATTTCTACAATATGTGAGTATGTAGAGGTTTAAAAAAACAGCACGTTTTGTCTGAACATCAAACAATGGTACTTTAGATCCATGGTGAAGTCAATTATCACCAGTTTTCTCTGGGAAACCGTCCTGTATTAATACTCCAAAGGTTTGTGCATCATTTTCTGTAATCTGTAGTTTTTCTAGGGAAAGAATCCCCTCCACTTCTATCTCAGATTAGGTCGCTGAAACTATTTGAACAACTGTTGACACAGAGAGGTTTCTGCTAACAACCCCACTATTCTCAAACCTGCAACTCCCTCTGACAGACCTCCAATCACTACTGTGCCTTCGTTAGTGTTTAAACATTAGAAGTCGTCCTGTCAGATGTGTATGTGCTACACATGTGTATGTCCTATGTGTGGAGGAGGTAAGCCTCTGTACACCATGTGGAGGGTATGTAGTAGAGCTTCAGTAAGAACACATGAATGAAGATTCTTGGGAGTGCAAGCCAACTACGATCATGTTGGTTCATTGGTTGGCATCAGCAGCCCCACACTGGATCTTGAAACTTAAGTAACATCTTATGAGACATTGGACAAAACTGGTTACTCCAGGGGCCCACATTAGCTGTCAGTCCATGAGTACTGATAGGACGGCTCATGAATGGATATGGTGCCCTGTGTTGAGTAGGTTGGGAAATCTCTGTGAGGCCTTAGTGGAGACCCTGGCTTCTTGTGATACAGTGGTGAATGGACGGATCTATCTCTGGATCCCAGGATGGACGGAGAGCAGGATGAAGAGGAAGATGATGGAGGTATGACAGGCAGACCTCGCTGGGCTGCAGCTGAGTTGTAGACCCCTAAGTCAGGCTGCTGTCGTGACCCCATGGACGATGTTGGATGTGGTACGACTGGTGTGACCGTTGCAGCATTAGTGAAGTGAGCAGCAAAGGGCTGGTACGGGACACTCTCCACGCCATACCGAGGATAAGGCTGCATGGTCGCCCACATGTTGCAATTGATTGACGAAGAGTTGGTGAGGTCGTCTGTGTCCCCTACTCCAGATCCTGACTCCCTTTCCATCGCGCCGTACATACAAGCCTCCCTGGGGTTGATTGCTTCGTTGCAGTATGGATGAGACAGCAAGGATGACTCATAAGAAGGAGCTGAACGAAAGTAGTGCTCCTCTGAGACAGCCGATGATGCATCCAGGTATGGCCGCTTACATCCCAGCTCAAGGTGTCGGGTATTATCTGCAAAATGATTTAACAGCTTTGTTTCACAATCTCTTGTTTTGTAACGTGGAATCAAAGAATCTGTGGATTACTGAACAAACCTCTGTGCTTGAAGCAGTGGTACAGGAGGCTGGGGTCTCTGTTCTGAGGAAAGTGGTTGGAGATGGTGTCTTGTGGGTCTGAGCTGGACATAGGACCTCCGGTCTCATACTGATAGGATGACAGGACTTGAGGGTGCCCAGTGAGAACTCCTGCCCCAAGCTTCCCTGCAAGATGACTGTGTGAGGAGATGAGCCTCTGTCGGACCATGTTCTTGGAAATCACTGGATATTCTTTCCTACAAACAACACACAGCAACACAATATATTATTTTTGCTCGGTCTTTTCACAAAAGCAAAACAGATCTTTTAGAGCTGGACCAATCCGACACAAAGCTAGCACAGTATGAGTATACTTTCAACCTTCACCCATCAATCATGACAATAATCTATAAGTTATCTCCTTACCGCAGCACCCGTCAGTAGGTAAGACGAGTAGGATGCAAGCTATTTTCACAAGAACTAAACTCTTGGGTCTGAGCATCTACAATGCAGCACCTCTTGAGAACCTACTGACACTGAAAGCGACAACAAATGGACATGTGGGCATCACAGCTGCACCATGAAGCAATGGAAGTAGGAACATGGCAAGATGTTGACTTGGCCTCCAAATTCCCAGGTCACAATCAAGTCAAGTATCAGTTGGATGCTTCTGACAACCAAGTCTGATCCATTGAGGCTCCACTTCACAACTTTTAGGACTTAAAGAATCTGTTGCTTCTGTCGTGGTGTCAGACACCCCAGCAGCCTCTCACAGGTCTAGTAGAACCTATTTCTCATCGTTTTGGGGCTGTTTTGGCTCTGACTGATGAGAGGGGGGTCTACACAGTATGAAGTGTAGATCTAATATTGTGTCTGATGGGTGTATAACTTTTCAGGGTGTCTTTATAATTCATCACTCATAGTGATGGACACCAAATTAGGTACTGTTGTAGGTACCGACCAAATTCCCTTGGTAGTACAGAGTACTGATTCATGTAAAATCAAAAGGTACCATGCTTCAGTACCTTGACGCATCAATGTGACCGTGAGGGAATGGAAGAGTAGGCGATTTTCCATACTGGACATGAACACAGCATTACAAGTTTTTCTATTGAAGAGTAAATTTGTTTAACTGAAAAACTTTAGGATCTTATTATTCAACAAATTAATATTTTTGCCACATAAACACACAAAAGTACAGAAAATTAGCACAGTTGAGTACCGATACCGATTGCCACCTGGCACCCAGTACCTTCAGGGCATTAGTACCGTATCGTTTTAAATGTGAAAGGTACCCACCCCCAATCACTCATTGTCTGCGGGACTGTGTGGATGCTGTTGAAGCTAATGCAAATTATAGAGTTATTCTTCTGCTTCACTGTCATGATGGCTGAGCTCAATTTTGTAGACCCACCCACACAAAATAAAAAGTCAAGAGCTGATTTTTGGATGCCAGCTGTGAAATCTTCAGTGTTCTCAAGGATTTTTACACCTTCCTGGTTCTGTTTCATGTGAATATTACCCCTGTAGTCTTGACACACGCAGGTCTCCTTCTTCACTTCCTCGAAATCCTTTGGCGAATGGATTGTTTTCTATCTTCAACTGTGTGATCTAGGAGAAAGAAACTTTGGTTGAGATCTCATTCTGTTGAGTACAAACCAAAATGATGCATAGGTACAGGAGTTGAAGAAATCACTGGTGGTCATAACGCAGTTTAATTTCCTGTGGTTGGCCGAGGATAGCAGAGTCTCCGTAAACACTGACATTGTTGAAATAACTCATGATGAAGTAGAAAACTATACTACCCTCAGGATTACCAAACTTGTACAAAAAAGGAGCTTGTTTGCACACATATACCCATTGTTCTTACATTCATACAGTAATACATGGACAATCCATGACTAGAGTAATATAGCATCCTGTACATTGCTTAGAGTGGCTGTACCTTGTGGTTTTGGTACGAGGTTACAGAGATGAAGGCCGTCTCATGAAAGACATGAGTACAGTAGGCAGTGTTCTTGGATCCAAAAGCGTTGTTTTCATCGGCTTTGACGATGTGGAGTCTGGGCTGGTACTTGTGCATAGAGTTCAGGATAATCTAAGAAAAGAAAGAAAGAGAGAAACACAATCTTTTAAATTTGCTGTACATCAGTAAGCGGATTCGTCTTCAGATAAATTCTTTTGACATCATGTTTTCACAATGTCTTCAGTTAAATTTTGCAATATTCAGGTTATTCAGACATTTATTGGGACACTGGAACAAACATGAAGGCAATGTGGCATCTGCTAATCCTGTATCAGAGTTTGTTAAATTTACTTTTCATGTTAAGGCTGACCATTTGACAAATCTTCAAATCAACTCACGAACGTATCACTTTTCTTCTGCTAAAAGTTTTCTCACCAAAGAAGAGTCAAATTAAAGAAGATATGTTTTCCTTTGTGTGCTTCCATAACAAATAAGACACAGCTTTACTCCAGTGGATAATAGTGCTAATAGATTTCTTTTTTTCTTCACTGTGTACAGTCAAAACAACAATAACAACCAAACAACCTTACAACTGCTCATTCATTGACTCCAGTAAAAAGCTGATGACCCGGCCCATAATTCAAAATCAGCCCATCATTCTGGTGTTACATCAGCAGCACACCTCCTATGAGGTTAGACTTTATGAAGTGTAAAAGTCATAAAAATGCCCATAGAATTAACAGCAGATATTTGTTGGATAAAGTAAGAGCAGAGTTATGACAGCACTCATTGTTTTCGCTCTTTGTTTAAAGTGTCTGTGAACTCAATGGAAAGCACAGCTGCTGCTAATAAAGCTCATAATGAGTAAAAGTTCAGTTTGCCCATTTCCTTTGGTTAGCTAATGAGCAAATAGTGACAACAGGCAGCATTTCTGTCAGAGCATGCCAACCATCACTCCTAAATGTTGCAATAATTATTGATATTAGCTGCAGCTGTGTATTCAGTACTGTGGTGGGTCTGATGGGGATGAAGGGGAAGACAACGTTAAGTGAACAAGAATTACAAGTCAAGACTAAGAAATACTGACTCCAATCATGTCTGAGTAAGTTTAGAAGAGCCTCATTTTATTTTGAAAGAGGCTTGTGCATACCGATTTGTAACCTTGACACAATAAAAAAAGAGTATTTCACCCATTGAGAAAAGTTAGTCACACCACTAATGATGCCCGTAGGTGTGAGTGCATGAAAAGGTTGATTGTCTCTGTGTGCCAGCCCTGTGATTGACTGGCAACTAGTCCAGGGTGAACCTGCCTCTTGTCCAAAGATAGCTGGGATAGGCACCAGCCACCTGTGACACTAAAGCAGTAGAAGATGAATGAATGAGGTGGTGTCTACTTCTCCTCTGTGTTTCACTGAGTCTGAATTTCTCAGAGAGGACCTAAAAGTATTTTTGAATGCATTTAATGCAGTATAACAAAAAACTATTGGAATAATAATCAGCAAGCACACTTTTATCTTCAGACCCAGAAACCAATCAAAGGCACCTCAACCCCTGCCCCAAATCAAACTAATTCAGTAAGTGAGCTCATGCATTTTCCAGTGAAATTCACTCAGTAATATTGATTCATTTCAGCATAAAGTTAGAATAAATCAGCTGCGTGACAATTTTTCCTCCACCCTTCATCTCCACCACCCTGGATCCGGAGTCTGTCTGTGTTTTGTGTGAGTATAGCAGGAAGCATGTGTTGAGCGTGCTCACTGTTTAGGTTGTTTGGGTGGCTGCAGGTCGGCTCACTAGCATCAGTCCGCTCTCTGCAGCCAAGCGCTGTGCCCACTGAAGCGTTAGCAACAGTAGGGCAGGGTCATCACTAGTCCAGCTCCGTCAGGCCCGATTAGCATCAAACCCTGCACCTCGGCTCCCCTCCTCATTTTCCAGACACTCTCCTGAGGAGCCTTCTCCTCCAGGGGGCTCCCAAAGAGAGGCAAAGGTTGAGCAGGGCACAGGGAGCGGGGCTCAGGTTGAGCACCCGACGGCCCCGTGCTCACATGTTTCTGTTGCTGAGGCAGGCTGGAGACAGAGATAAGCTATTGGCTGGTCCACTGGAGGCTCTCTCTTGACCTTTGTGTGCTCTGCTGTCTGACTGCAGACTGAGGGTGATACTGGAGACTGCTGGGTGATTGTCTGAAGGCAGTGATCAGGGAGGCTTTGCACAGATCATGAGGAACATGTTGCTTTCATCTTCCTGATAAGAAAACCTCCAGAGTATTGTTTGCTTCAACAGAAGTAAGCTAGAATTACTAAATCATGCTCCATTTAATCTCTATATCTATACATAGAATTCACTCTTCGCAAGCAGAATATTCATATCTGCATTTGTTTTGTGTTTTTCATCCTTATTCTGAGTCTTATTTTGCTGTCACATGCTATCAGGTTTGCATGCTGGGAAACAGCCCAATTTAGAGCTGCCACAGCTAAACCCCATTAAATGAATGAAATCCTGAGACGCACCAGCTAAGCTTTGCTTTTAATGATCTCAGTTTAAAGATATTTGTAAACAAGCAAAGGTAACAGTCTCATCTAAAGTGTTGTCTCCTCACCAACAACACTTGTACAAGCCATGTCCACTGCATGGAAACACTAATGCTAAGAAATGCCTGATAGCTACACTGAAAGCCTTGATATGTTGATGGTCAGCCCCTGAGGTGACTGTGTTTTCAGAAAACAGCTGATGGGTTGTGGGATTGTATCCAAATGAAATTAAGCTTGGGGAAGGATTGTAGTGGTTGCATTTTAGCTACGACTTTGGTTGGGCATCTAAAACTCTGAGTTAAGAGTAGAAAAAATTCTGGTTATGCTGAGTAAAAGACTACACTTGAGCTTTAGGTGGGTGCAGGGTGCGATTTTCTGTCTTTTGCATGATCAAATTTTCTCCACACGTCAGTCCAATCTATTTTCACTCCTTTACTTTCTGCATTGCCAGAATGCCTCCAAGAGGTGCCTCCAGTTTTGACGCCAAATGGATGTGGTGGCCAAACTGCATGCTAGCAAATTCCAAACTTGTCAACATGATGCACACTGGCTCCAAAAATGTTAATCTTAGGTTTTTGTTAGCCCTTTTTTAATTTCCAATGCCAAAGTGTTGTATTTTAGGATGAGTTTGAAGGTCTTTGACCGGCAGAGACCCTGAAACACATTGGAAGAGTTGCAGTAGTCGAATGTTGCTGACCATAGATAGTTTCAAAGCCTTTAAATGGTGACCTCTATATTGGAAATGCAGACTCAAAGTAACTTTGGGTTGAGGCAGCAGGAAGCAACAAACCCTGGCCCTGGCTAACAGATACAATCTATTCCAGTCAAGTTAGCCATGCCCCCAAATTATACTGAATTTGTGGCCGTAATGTCTTCAAAATGAAGCATTGAGCTATTCAGATTTTTTGTACCAGGCTGTAAGAATCTTTATTTTCTGAGCATGAGTGTGACTGGAGGCTCTCAGGCTTTTGGGACTAGCCTCAGTGGACATTTCAGGAACTGCAGATTTTTGAACCTCTTTACTGATTTAATTCTTGGAGACAAGAATTTGACACTTGGTCCTATTTTTTTCCTGGTGGTGCCATCAGTGAAAAAAAATGTCTAAGGAAATGACCTGTATACCTAAAATGAATCCCTGTGGTGATCACATATTGTCCACTATGGATGTCACTTTTTGGTGTTAGCCGAAAAACAAGGTACAGGATGTAGATGTTTGAATGTTGGAGAGGGATGAGAAAAGCAGACAAAGAGGAATAATCATCGGAAGATCTCAGAAATGGATGTTATGTTAAACTGAACTCTGGTCTGGAGAATAAGAGCTTCTACCAGATGAGACATTTAAACTCATTTTGGACTCAATCTGCCGTAATAACTGCTGAATTGGAGTCTCTTTCCTCTTCTATGCTTTAGCTCAGCTCCTCTAAACACCTCCTGGTCTGGGCGTCATCTGGGCTCTGCTTGGCCTCGAACTGGCTCTGTCCTCATTACTCGCCCTTATCACTGGCCAGGCACTCAACTCAAGCTGACAGCGGGCCCCGCCACTGATCTGAGAGGTTATGAACCTAATGAGCCCGCCCATTGATGGGATGGCTTCAGACAAGCTATCCCAGAGTCCCCCTGGGGAACGCAGCCACAGTCATGCTCTTCACCTCCCTCTGCAGCCTCGCTTCCTTTCATCCTGCCTCAGACATCTGCCTGTGAAAAACACCTTC
Organism: Halichoeres trimaculatus; assembly: GCF_033239565.1. NCBI lineage: Eukaryota > Metazoa > Chordata > Actinopteri > Labriformes > Labridae > Halichoeres > Halichoeres trimaculatus. Next base: position 11,435,670 of record NW_027437188.1, read on the forward strand.
ATGATTCTGATTTGGCTGTTTGCACACATATCAAATAGATTTTTCACATCAGCTGAATGTTTCACAGATATGTGTTCTCGCTGCGATGTTTCTGACATGGTGAGATGTTTGGCTGAGCTGAGTTCCCTCTGGTCATGGCATTTCAGAGAATATATTGGAGTGTTTAAGGTTTATTGCTGATGTGCAAAGATACATTTTTCTCCCTCTGGGTAGAAATAAGTAACACAAGCTTTTATCTGAACAATAGTGTTACAATTATCTGAAGAACAAATATCAGACTATTCAAAGGACTGATATTAAAACTCAACTTCTGGACAATCTTAAATATGACTTGATACACTCTATGTTTTTTTTTTTTTTTCACGGTTTTGGACCCTTAACTATTTTTAGCCATGCTCTGCCTGGACATTGCAGCCTCCTCTGATCTCCTGTTGTCAGAGATTGTAGCCTGCAGTGCTCAAATGGTCTTTTATTCCCCGTACTGGTGTACACTGGTTCATAGATGACCATCACATTCACCCTTTGCTGCTTTCATCAACATGCTTTCAGTAAAGATTATATATGAAACTTGTACGTGAATACAGTTAGTAGGATGTTACGACTATTGGAACCCCAACAGGGTGAGCAGGACGACAGCCTCAAAGCAGAAAGGTTTTGTCTCACCCTAAAAATTTACTCCACAAGATTAGCCCACTCGCTTTATGTCATTCTGCTCATAACATCACTCAATTCTTAATCAAAGAATAACTTCACAAAAAAAAATATTTGGCAAAGGTATCTTTGATTAAGAAGACTTTATCAGTTTTTTTTGTTATTGTTGTTTTTTTTTTCTGACTCGTTCGTTACACTCAAAGTCAGAGTTATCATTTGTAGCCTGCTGCAAATGAGCTAACTCAGCTGTTATTCCTCATTTTAACCCGAATGTGTCCACTGATGGTAAAGTGAAACAAGTGCATGTGGGGAGCAAAGCAGGTGAATTTTGAGAAGAGCCCAGAGCAGATTTTCTTTTTCAAGGATGGGAAGGCAGAGCAGGGCGATGTCCTGCTCCAGTTTCACTCCGTTATCGCATTTTAAAAGTCTGAAGCATGTCTAAACCTGGCTCAGAATCAGAACATATTTTTTGGAGCGAACATTTAGAAGAGTGGGATACAATCTTGGTCGAACACTGAGGGGTAATAGGTGGAGTCCATGGTGGGACTTTGAGTGGGGAGTGCTAGAAGTGGACACCTTAAGGATTGAGGAGCAGAAACTACCTCCACTCCACTCTGCTCACATGTTGACTACTGGTAAGTATTGGCTCCATGCACTGTCTTAAGTTCTGTAGATTTCTTTGTCATAACCATACTCTGTTTGTCTATGTTTTCTTCCTCACAGTAAAGAAACAAAAACTGTTAAACTGCTTTCTGCAGATTGACATGATTATACTTGGTGCACCAGAGTGTAATCACAGCAACATCTTTAGCAACAGCCCACTTCAGAGAAATAACAGACCTGTGCTGTTAAATATCTGTTTATCAAGGACCAAATATTTAACACAGTTGTGTAATAACTACATGTAACATGAATGAAGTGAAAAAACAACCTTGTAGTCCCTCTTCATCTGCTTTAGATGGAATAATGTGACAATTTATGTCTTTGATGCTGAGGACTGAAGCTACCAGTTTCATTGGTTGGAACTTTTAAGGTATACTGGTACTCCCTTGGGGAGACCATTTATTACAGTGATTCTCAGATGGGTGGGTGTACTGCAAGGGGTACTTGACAAATGTTGATAAAAAGTTACATCACAACAAATTAAAATTAAGATTAAAAACAACTTTATCAACAGCTTTTGATTTTTATGTCAACGTAACATCAAGCCGAGCACCATTTCCAAATTGAGCATATTCATTCATAAAATACATCATTTGTAAAACGGCTTGGGATAGACGGCCTCTATCTGTTGATGTAAGTTGTTCAGCAAGAGAACATGTACAGTGGAATAGCACCAATAACACAGCCAGGAAGATAACAATGGACAGGTGGTTGAAAACGCGACAAAGCTGTATATGTTTATGTGTGTGCGTGTACATATAAAAAGTAATTACAAGACTGAAAACAGAAAAGATACCTGAGACTGAAATAACTCTCTCCTTCTCTCTCTGAGGTATACAGGTACTCACATGCCCGAAAGGATCCAGGTGATTGTTTGTCAGCTTGAGCTTCTGAAACGACACCAGCTGCCTCATCCAGTGAGCTCCTGTGGCAGGTGAGTCAGGGTGCACGTAGAGTCTGCCTGGCATTGCCGGCTCTGCTTTGCCCGCCACCATCCTGAAAACACAGATAAAGACACAAGCAGGAGGGAAACAAAGAGGGATGAAACTCACGGTTGATATAACAGCTAACAGTATCTTCACCAGTCAATACAAAGCCTGTTACCTTAATGTAGCTGTAAAGAGGCAGAGAGCTGTTCCCAGTCCTCTCAGTATTTAATCCCTGAGCCTGAGAGGAGGTGGCCTCGGCTGAAGCATCATGACTAATTACGCTACGCCAAGGTGTCGCTGAGAAACACCAGAACCCACCGACTGCAGGCCGTGCCACACAACCAGAAACTAATGGCTGTTAAATACCTCTCCCTGCTCTATTTTTTGGCTTCTCCTCAGTTTCATTCTCCAGACGCTGAACCTAAATGTCTTACTACAGAAGGCTGACTGCCTCCAGAGCTGAGTGGAGTAATCCTGAGTCCACTCCAAAGATTATTTCTGCAGGAAATGGGTCTCATTTAGACCCTATAGTAGAAAGCTTCAGCTCATCATCATCTGTGATAGCTGTCAGGCATGAGTCTGCTCCAGGCTTTAAAAAACAACTTAAATAAAAGATGTGCGAGTTCATCAGAGGGGATGCTTTGTGCATCCACTAAAAAAGAGACTTAAGAAGCATGAGCACAAAAAGATAATCCAATCATCAACAGGTTTAAAGAGGCTGAAGTTAGGTATCTTTTGCATTCAATGTGAATCAGAAAAACAGTGTCAAATAATCCACAGATGAATGCTCAATGCACTACATTTCTGGGCAGACTTGTAGTTGTTCATTTATATTGACATTGAGTTGTATCTAGGGACCCTGAGATATTTCTGTGTCTGCCCACTCAGGTTGATGAGTCACTTTTGTTCATAGAAAAAATGGTGGTCAACTGTTTGGTGTTGTTTCTGTTTGTTGTAGTCACTTGTGTGTTCATTTTTATGGTACTATTTTGTCCTGGACTCCCTGATAGAAATGTTTTTATGTTTCTAGAGCAGAATACTTTTGGAAGTTTAGTACCATTTTCATCATTTTAAAAAAGGCTGTGTGATTTTCAACAGACTGCAACCCAGAGAGAAGTATTTTACAGTGTGAATGGATTCCTTCTCTTCTCGTAAAGAACTAGTTTAGTTGAAAAGGACCCCAAATTTGAGGACAAGAAGTGTCCAGTGGGGTCAGGTGGCATCACTTGAAGTGAGCCTCAGCAGTGGGTCCAAAGCTCACAGCTGTTGAAGGTTCAGTAACATGAGCTCAACACTGGCAGGGCTGTTTTTTTTCCCTTGGTTGAAAACAGATGGTTCATAGAAAAAGCTACACAGCTGCACACAAATGTGGACTTTTCTGATTGTGAAGAAGATCACCATGAAAATAAAAATATTCACATACTTAAGGTCTAAATGAGGACAAAGCCATTTTCTTTTTCAAATAGAGTTACAAACAGAGCCAAGTGATACTCATAATGGGATCGACTTGTATACAGTTAGCTGCTCAACTAGTTGTTTGTTACCATTTATTATCTATCTGTCTCTTTGTCCATCCATGCATCTATCCATCCATCCATCCATCCATTTTCTTAGCAACTTCTTCATGCTCATCTTGGGGGATTCCAAAGCATTCTGGGGACATATAATCCTTCTAGGACATTCCTTCCTGTTGGTGCCTGAAACCCCCCAGAGAGGAGCGCCCTCAACTGAAGTCTGAACCACCTCATCTGCTTTCTTTTGATGTAAAGGAGCAAAGACTTAACTCTGTGCTCCCCTCATCTTCTTTGGACTTTTGAGCTCTGGGTCCTTTCTCTGAGGCTCTGCCATTCTTTGAAGGGAACTTATATCTGCTATCAGAATCTGCTATCACCTTCTTTTAGCCGCTTCCCAAGAATAATGACCACAGGTGGGTGCTGGGACACAGATGGACGGTTAAATCTGAAGCATTGGCTTCAGGCTCAGCTCCCTTTTTGACATGATGGTCCAGTGCAATTCCCTCATTACTGCTGACCCCGCACCAACCCATCCATCAAATAATCTTTAACAGGCCTCGTAGAATAAAAATATGAATTAAACCATGAATCTATAAATTAGGGAAATCTCAAAAAAATGAACATACTGGACTGCAGCAGATTAAAACATTACAAAGACAAATGCATTCATACAAACATGAAGAATATGTTAATCACATGTCAAAGCCAGATTCAACACCAGATTCAGTCCCATACAAACAAACCAAACAACTCTTCTACTCCAGTTTTAAAACATTAAGTGACCCATAAAGTCAAAGACTTTGAGATGTCAGTGTTAGAGCAATATCCTACATCAGCTTTGGTTCAGATCCAAGTAAGTGTGTATAAAAACTCACCACTTGTTGTCGCAGAACTTGTAGCGGTGGTCGTCGGCTGGGACGATGTCGATCAGCAGGATGTATTTGGTTTTAGGATTCATCCCTGAAACTTTCACCTTGTAGCTTGGGAACATCCTCCTGTTGAAGAGTGAAGAGCACAGGAGTCAGAAATGATCTTATTCCACTTACACATGACTGAAACATGCAATAACTAAAGACTTACACATGCTGCTGATCAGTATGTGAGGTATTCTAACTGTACCAGGAAAAGATGGCGGGATCTTTCAAAGTATTTATGACTCTTGGATTGGGCCAAGTCGTTATGTATGCAAACCAAGACTCACTCAGAGGCTTTTATTTGTGAATGAGTGTAAAGTGTTTTGGTGTGTCCACTTGGCTTGATGGACGTATTTCCTCATATGAAACATGAGCAGCAACAAAACCCGTCAGTAGTTATGATCACTAAGAAACACGCCAATATGAGGCCACATGTGTTGACTCAGGCGTCCATCTGCTGTGACTGAACGGTGTGAGAGGAGCCAGAGGGGAGCAGAGGTCTGCTTTGAATGTTCCTCTAAGATTAACCCGTCTTTCAGCGAGGATGATACCAGGACTGATCCTTCCATTGGATTGGATTTGAAGCCTGGGAGAGAGATTTAAGTTACCTGCCCTCAATCCCCCTCCTCTCCGGCCCCGTACATGAGGCCATATTTACAGTAACATGATCAGATGGTGTCAGGCGCTACAGGACTTTGAAGGATGGCATTTGTATCTGAAGAGGCGGTATGAAGAGTTTTAAAGCTGCGCTGTCGTCTGTAAAGGCATGCAAAGCTTTCATGAGAGTCCTACGGTGTTTGAGCACGTTGCCATTGGCAGCGCCCACAGATAAGCCCTTTTTGACTTTAGCCTCTTGAGCAATGACGAGTCGGCAGTCTAAACTGTTGTCCGATACAGGGTGCCATTAAAAACCACTTAGGGCTTTATAAGGGGGCGCAGAGCCCTTCTTTGACGCAGTTGGGATGAAAAAGTTTTTGGTTTCCCAGAAGAGGTCAGGAAAGGTAGCTCCCTTCATGTGTTTTATGGCTCTGAGTGCTATATTAGCATATTCTGTCCTTTAGTCTGCAGGCATTTAGAAGATGAAAGTTAGAGCGAGGTCCCAAACTTTTTATGGCCTCTCCGTTTCCCCAAGTATGAGAGGATTTTAGGGATCTACCAAAAAGGAGCCAGCAAGGAGACAAATCTTCAGATATTTGACAGAAGGGGTTTGAGAAAATGATAGAGGGAGGTTTGATCTGAGGGTTTTCTGTGTAATAAGCATGCAGCTGATTGGAGCTGTCTGTGTGGAATGATTGTGCCGAACATTGCAGGACTTCTGACGCTGGAGCTTTTCTAAAAGTTTTCGTATTACACCTTTAAGTGCAAAACGCAAAAGTTTAAAATTTTGTGGTGTGGAGGACCATATACTAGTTTTAGAAGTGCCTGCAAGAGAGAGGTATACTAATTAGGCTGATGAACAGCGCTTTGACCAGTCAACATCAGCTGGAGATTGCACTCTTGAGGCCAATGAAAATCATAAATGAATAAAGTCTGCAGACACTGCAGGACGCTGTCTCAGTGTGGCTTGAACCAGCTTGTATTTTAGCATGTAACTGAGTCTCAAAAGAAAAATATCTTTTCTATATGGAAACAGTCTTATTCCCACCCTAAATGACAACAGGTCTAATCTAGAGCAGTAACTGGCCTGTGTGTAATTTAGACTCTAATGTGATGGATAATGCAGTTGAATAATGTAGTCTGAATTTCTGGTGTAAATGTCAGTCATGTCCTGAAACCTGTTACATAAAAACTACAGCATATATCTAAAATGTTTTACTGGCAATGACAACCATTTGATATAAATGTTCATGGAATAATAACTTTTATTATAAAAACTGGTGTGGTTTGTCAAATGTAAAATAACAATAATCACATATCAACATTTAGATATCGACCATCTGCTGTTCAAACCCAGATATTAATTGACCACTAGTGACCACCTAATCAGGTGAATTAAATTTTCAGAAATCTCCTCTTCACCGTTGCCCTGATTGAAAAATGACATCTTAATTCTTAATATTTGACCATAATCCCTTTTAACTGAATAGCACAACAGTTCAACATTTAAACGGGATCCTCAAATATAACTTTAAAAATGTTATACTTAAACAAACTGCAGTCTATGGTAGTAAATATGTTAATAAACTAAGAGATCAAAAATAAATCAAAAGATTAAAAACGATACTTTGCAGCTTGATAAAGTAATCACAGTAATTTGTTGCAGATTATGGATCAAACCATGGCTTTTTCTGTCCAGTATCTCTGAGATCACAATGTCCTTCTTGATTTTAAGTCCAAATTTTCAGTTGTTTTGTTTTATTTTGATAGATATCTGTTTGGTTTAGGTTTTTAAAAGTGAAGCCAAAGCAAAAAAGTAAAACAAACCGCAGTTCCTCAAGTGTCCTCTTGAGGCTGTCTGCAAAAGCCAAAAAAATCCTCAAATGTCTAACTGTGATCCTGTTTGAAGTCCGGTTAGAACGCTTTTTTTGGTCTGGTTAGATTATTTGATTATTACCACATTGTAGGAGGTGTTTTTATTTTAAAGGCAAGGATTATCCATAAATTTGTAAAATACAAGCTTGGCTGATCTGAACAGAGGGCGGGTGTGTTGTAGCTGTCTGCTAGGACCCTTCTGGTCTCCTCTCAACCATAGGTTGTGCTTTTGAATTTACATATTCCGTCATCATGAATCATTCTTATTTGTGAAGGTCCATGGTGCATTAAGAGCAGCACATGTTGATCTTCAGACTGATGCAGCTCGCTATAATTTAATCCAGATTTACCTTCTCTGTAGTAAACTACATGAAGCTGTGTTCATTGTTATCAGTCCGTCTGCCTCTGATCTTTGGAGCATGTGATGAAACTCGAATCTCAGTGAGACAAACCTGTTCTCACACACCAAGGCGGTGCAGCAGTGGAGGATGGACCTTCAAAGAGCGGACGACGTGACGGCACATATATACACACGGCAGTGTGACGAAGCGAGTGAGCTGAAGCAGAGCTTGAGAAATGGAAGTTGCGGAGTGTGTGTATGATATCAGTGTCAGGGTGTGTGTGTGTGTGTTGCAGTGCCCAGCCAGCTGTTTCTCTTAACAATCCCACATGTTTAGGCCCTGCAGTGATCCATTCCTCTCTGGGAATCTCCAGCACCACGAGAGATCAAACGGAGCGAGGAGGGATGATGAAGCGCTACAACCTCATAGACTGGGCCTACTGCGGGCGCCGGATTCGTCTTATCAAGCGGCCGCTTCGGTCTTGACGGGCTGTGTACAGAGAGGGAGAGTGAAGGAAGAGCTGCGCCGGGTGCTTTGAAGAGGGAGGATTACGCCTGGACACTGACACTCACAATAACACGTCTGGCAGGCTCGGCAAGGTGCTGCATGTGAGCGCGCTGAGAGCTGCATGACAGAGCGCTGGGAGAACGTGGGATCTCCTGCGTGAAGGCCTGGCTGCTCTGCATCTGCACCTCCTCTGCTGTCACCTCCGCAGAGACCCTCCACATATGTTTTAGTCCACAACTCTTTCTAAACTCAGGTACCTTATATACATATATAGATAAAGTTTATTTTTTAACCTTCACACCTTTCTTTTAGAAACAGGACAGAGGGTAGAGAAGACAACTGGGCAGAGAGGGTGAAAAATGTCATGATAAAGAGCCGTGCTAAAGCCTAAACCTGCATTTTCATGTTTGAGTGTAAATATCTGAATTTTGGAACTTGCATCTTTGATAAAATCAAGATAACTATATGTCAAAGAATAGACCAATCTGGCCATCAAAGGATTTTAGAAACCTGTTAGGATAAACTCTGTGGAGATTTTTAAACTGAGGTTTGTTTTTTGAGTTCAGATCAACTGTTTTTGATCCAGCATAGAGGCTCTCCACCAATATTAATTCAGGCAGTTCTGAAATCGATTATTTTTGTTGTGAGGAGGAGCGGCTCCTGTGGGTGCCGCTGTATTGGGATTTGTGTTGTAGGTTAGCACCTATAGCACTAAAAGCTGATATTTGGACACATTTTGGATTAAGATGCAAATCTGGAACAGAAGAAATGAAGTCATGTCATATATGAGCTTTGTGAATCCAAATTAAAATACGGCAGAAATACAACAAACTTACGTAACCATCTGAACTGACATGACACCGAGGCTAACAACCTGTGGCTAAAGCTACAAACATGCAAACAAATGCAGTATTGAGCTCTGTGCAAGCACTGAAGACAACAAAGTTTATGGAGATCTTCACCTGTAAGGACCTATGACTTTACATTGGCCTCGAGGAGACAGGACACCAACACAAATGTTGCTGCAGAGGTCACTTTTTCTAAAGCGTTTTAAATCAAACCATGAGAAACCCAGAGAATGAAAATGACACAGACATTAGAAACTAACTCCAGGCTCAGCAGGCTCCTCTACCCTCTACTTTCAGTCTGCTGTAAACCTCCTTAACACCTTTTCCTAAAATACAACAAAGCAGCAAACCAAGAGAACACTTTGCACTTCCAGATTAAAGACAAATTTAAGAACATGAGGAGAAGAAGAAGTTTTTTTGGTATGATTGGGATTTTATCTTCTGCAAGTTAAAAGCTAGTGTTCAAAAGAAAATGCAGAAACACAGAAATTTTCTGAATAAAAAAGCCATCCCTCAGAGCAGTAACAGAAAGGGTCATACTTCTTTATCAGGAAAAAAAATCAGACTATCTTATCTGTGAGTTTGTCTTTAAATTGGTGCCATCTAAAGATACCGTGATGATTTCTATGAGCTCCATTTTTACCAATATTTATATGAAAAAAAACACTTTTTCTACTTCTTTCTTTTCAAAATTAATTGTACTGGTGTCTTAATCCATCTTTGTTTTACTTTTGCATAACTCTGCCAGTGCACAGAGGGTTTTAATCTGTAAGAAATCTGCTTGTAAGGACCCATAATCTTTTTTTTATTCCAGTTTTTCCCCAAATACCAAACTCTCTCCTTCTCTAAAATTCATCCCAGGAGGAAAGTCTGGCAGGATTTTTGCTGCTTCAGGCTTTCAGCTGGAAGTATCTGAAGTTTAAACTAACAGGCAATTAATTACGTTGTGTTTAGAGTGATACACACAACACTTAACTTTTGACATCTTCATCTCAAGCCGTCAGTCTCACCCTGAAGATCAACGTCAGCACTTCATTCTCTGAGCACTTTTCACTCTTTCCACTCAACCTTTCACCTCCACAGAGATCAGTTCAGACTCTGAACTCTTCTCCTGATCACCTCTCTGTCTCTCTCATTTCACTGTAACACATCAAACACCTTTGAAGTAATTCAGATGAAATTCTTTTTTAAGTAATAATTAAAAGTGTTTTATTGGTTAAAAGGTGCAGAACTCAAGGACAGCTCCAGCCGTGGTGAGGAGTCATTGTTGTTGTTAGCTTCATTTTAAAGAGAGGAAACTGAAAAGGGAACAACAGAGCTAAACGCCTCATTTGTAAACCGTGTCTGATCTTGGTGTCAGAAAGGATTACTGTTTGAGTCGAGTGGTTTCATAAAGAGTGAAGAGGCAGACACAGAAACAAGCCTGGGGTCTGACTGCTGGTTCACTCCGCTCTGGGCTTTGTTTACACTGGAGGCAGTCTGAAAGTGACCAATCACACGAGCCGGTGGTGAGAGAGCTGAGATAGAGGGGACTCAACTGCCTGACATCAGGGAGGACTGTCGAAAACATTCAGTCTTTAGCCCACCTCTCCTCTTTTCTAAACCACTTCAGATAGAGAGCAGGGTACAGTTCATCTCTGCCTGAATAAAACCTCAAATTTTAGTAATTTTCTTCTTCTCCTCTTGAGGTCGGACCTCACAAAGCTTGGCTTTTGACTAATCTGCATCACAATGTTATTTCAGCTAACTGAAGCGAAAATCAGTTTGTGTTTCACCTTCTTACCACTGAAGGAAGACATCAGAGGGTGAAGCCCCTACATGACTCACTGTTTACAGTGAAACTGAGACTCACCACAAACAAATGAACAGCACTTCTCTGGGGGGTGGAATAAACCAAGGCCGATTTACATCGACACGTTTTCATGAGACATTTATTCTAATGGTAAAAATAAAAAATCGATTAGTGGTGTGCATTAGCCAGGTCAACACCTCAACAGAGCATTGAATTTAATGGTGGTGGACTCTACCACTACAGAGGCTCACAGCAGGATTACCTGTTAGGCTGTTTTAAAGGTGGTGAACGTCATGCTCATGTGTTACTAACAACACATTGTTTAAATCCATTAAAGATTAAATATGCAAAGAGTACAAATATTTAGGGAGCATATGAAAATATCAAGACATACAGCAAATTTCTATTTTTTTTTTTCAGGAAGTCCCCTGAACACATTCTGCACTTGCTTTGCTTTCATGGTGCAGTTAGTTAATCAGACCATTTTTGTACATGCAACCAGCACTACAGCCACATGGGCCGAGCCATAACAGTACATTGTGACTAATTGTCCCTTTTGCGTTCTGACTGGATATGCATAGTGCTTATGGGCCCAGACCTATGCTGGGTCATCACTGGATGATGGGCAGGGCCTCAAACCTCAAGGTCTGCCCTTAGTGTTTCGAACAGAGTCTGAAATAAGGGTTTTCTAAAACACCAGGGAGAGAAAACAGGGATTTTCTTTAACTTAAAATCAGGGAAAGAAACTACAGGGACACCAGAGGAACAGAATTAAGACTGAAACCCTCTTTAAAGTATCTCCTAACTTTGCAGTTGTCTCGTATTCCGTCGCCTAAGTTGTCTTGTACATTTGCACTTACTGCTCTGGTTAAGAACAGTTTTGGACACAGGCTCTTGGTTTTCTCTTGTGTTGTTGCATTATAAAGTGAACCAACAACAACTCCTGGTCGAGCATGCGTTCTGCAATGATTCCAGTTTGTGTGAAAGAGCTTTTCTCATGAACAAGATGTAAGAGAAATGCCTTTACAAATGGATCTGGGCGGCAAACTTCTCTGAACGTTGATCCAAACAGCTGCTTCTCAAGTTGCTTCTCGGATTGAGAGGCCTTCTGTTGTTCACAGAGGTATATAACACCGTCATTGAATAATTGTCAGTGGGTTCCCAGCATGATCAACACCAACTTAAGACTCTCTTTATGAAAAGTAGTCAATCCTTAATAAAAGCAACACATGGAAAATAGAAAATATTTGGCAGGACCTACACTGCAAAAAACTGAACCCTCCCTAATAGCTTTTGTCATATGTTCAGCAAAAATGTCTTTTTAGACCAAATATGAGCCACATTTACTTGAGGAGTCCAGAAAAGTGTCGTATTTAAGTAATTTAAAGACAAAAATGGGGTCTGAATTGCTTGTAATGAATAAAAAAAAATCTACCAGTGGGGTAAGAGAAATGTTCTTGTATTGAGACATTATTCTAGTTTGGACAAACACATTTCTCTTACCCCACTGGCAGATTTTTTTTTTACTCATTACAAGCAATTCAGACTTTATTTTTGTCTTTAAATAACTTGAAATAAGACACTTTTCTGGACTGGTCAGGTGAATGTAGCTCACATTAAGTCTTAAAAGACATTTTTCACTGAAATAAGACAAAAACACTTCGTAAAATTTCAGTTTGCTGTTAGCGACTTGCTTAAAATCCCTCACACCTCGGTTCACTTCCAGTGCGTCCATATCTTAATTTCAGGCAGCTACACTTTGTTGGAAAAAAAAGCATACATGCTGCACTTTAAATGTCCAGATATCACATTTAAGATAATGTTTGAATATTTTCTCAGCTATCCTCCATGCAGCAGCAGTTTTTAATGTGACCTAATGCTCCGCCATGATAACAGTGAGAGCTTTACACCCAGGACTCTCAGCACTCTTGAATTATTCAGTCTGCTGCTGATATCATTCATTGTGAGTTCATTTTCAGACTTGTTGCTTTTTAAAGATAAAGCCAGACCTTCGACGTGTCTGCTGCAGACGAGCTGACGGTTTCCCAGCACAGCTGCACAGTTAAACCCTCTGCAGAGCTCTTCAAAGGGCTTTAAGGATTCAGAGCCCACTTCATCAGCTGGACAAGGGAAAGCCCATCTCTTACGGTTATGCAGCATTAAGGAAAAAAATGTGGTGACCTTTTACATTTTTTACAGGAAAAAAAAACATCCCGTGAGGAATGAGAGGCGGAGGTCGATCTGAGAGTGTACTCATTCTCTGGTTAATGTCCGCGGGCCTCACTGTGTAATCCTCAGGTCGCATTAAATCCAACGAGACGGCCGCTCATTTGTGTTTTCAATTACCAAGTCGCTGCAGCAGGAACTCTCTGTCTCTTCCTCTGAGACTAACTTATAACCACCAAATGTTACTATTAGCCGTCTAAACAGACTCTCAGAGGGCGGATGGACCTTTCCTCTAACATGTGCATCACTTCAATCTAACATCTGTAATTTTCCATCAAACCCTTCATTTTTCTGGCATCTTTGACTGAATCCCAAGACAAGTTGTGCAACAGATTTTGCAACATCTAAGTAAAAGTCCATTCATTTTTTTCACTGTTTTGGCTTAATAAGCACTAATGCACTAATCTTTATTGTATCTTTAAAATAATACAACTGTGATTCACTGTAAAAGCATCATTCATAAGACTCATTCAACTTTAATTCAGACATCCCCCACCCTGATTAAGTGGGTGATTGTTTTAAACTCAACCCCTTCACACTGCATGAAACACTTCAAATGAGCTCTTAACATATACATGAATCAACAAGACAGAGATTTATAATAGAAAATATTTCCTCATGGAGCTTGGTGCGTTTTGTTGCTCTAACTTTTTTTTGCAAAAAGAACTAAAAGCAGGACCTTTGCGGTATTTGGAGCCATTTGGCTACTTACACAAACACTTAATTTCATGTTTTGTTTTGTTCAAGAGTTTAAAGATGCACTTTGCTTTTTTCAAGCATGCTTATGCAATGAAATCTTTTTCTAATATCGTGCAATTTGGAAATAGTTACAGGAGTGGTTAATGGTTCTACAACCAGCACTACCACACAACTTTTACACCAGCAACAAAAAAGCATACCAAGAAAAATGCAAGAGACCTATTACATAGGTCTGTTTGTCCGGCGTGCAGGGAGAATCTGCAGCCAGACAACCTGAGCTTTGTTTTTGGAGCCCCGAGTTTAAATACCTCGCTTTGACTTTGCAGCACATTTTAACAAAACACAGACACCTTTTTCTGTTTTTGGAATTTAGAGGTCCTCAAAATCAACTCAGAGATTTGTTGTCAACATTAAATCTGTGCAGCTAATGATAAATGTACTCTCTGTTAGGCGTTCCTGCAAATTCCTACAGGGGTTCAAAGATATTTGAACTGGTGCACGGTCTCCCGTAACTCTGCCCTTATCTCTTTCCAAAACCCAACGTCTTCTCAGCTTTGAACACTTTGGAGTCTCAAAACCCCAGGCTTGCACCAGTGAATGAATCCGTTCAAAATGACCCTCCATCAGACTGATGGTGGTGATGTTTTGGCCAAACTTGACCTTCCCCTGATAACTGATGATGTTCCTTTCTCTGGCTCTGAGATTTTCCCGTTGTTGATGAATGTTGTGTTTCTGCAGATTTACTAACCTGCCTGCTTTAGTGATGATCATCTCCGTGCCGGCCTCGTGGAACTTCTTCCACAGCTCCCTCTCATGAAGAACCACCTTTATGTTCTCGATGTTCTGCCAGAGAACAAACATCGCTGTTAGAGTGGACACATCACATCCATCACTCTTCAGAGCATCAGGTACGATTATAAACACTCCCAGAGCAACACAGAAAAAGATCAGCAGGTTTTTGATGTTTTGACTTCATCAAGTTTTAGTAAAAAAGTCTGAGTTTACCCTCAGAAATGATTCCAGAGCATTTAAAGAGTATAAAACAGCAGCTACAGGAGAACACAGTGAAGCATTCGGGCTCTGTGTGTACCTGGTCGGGCTCACTGGAGCTGGGGATGCTGGGAGCGGTAGACAGGCCCAGCCGTGACTGGTCTGGAAGGAGATCCGTCTCCTCGTTGCCGCCGCCACCGCCGGTCATACAATCATCCGTCACCGCGGGAACTTTCTCCTGCAGCATCTCTGCAGGATAACACAAACGCTCAGCTGTCACCGAGAAATGTCGGCCGGTATGAGACAGAACTAATGATACACTTATGCACCTTATGTCTACGGTGGCCAAGGAGGTCAAATGGATAAGGACTTTGTGACCACAGTCAGCTTTTTACTGAGATCTCAAAGCATTGTACATCATGGTGAAAAATTTCTCTGTATGCAAAAACATTTAGCAAAGAAAAAAAAATTGCAAAAAATATTTACAAAATGCAAAAAACTTTGAATAGAAAATAAAAATATTTCATAAAGTAACTAACTTTACACTTGACTTTAAAAAAACATTTCACAAAGCATACGACGAAATTACAAAAGAGGAAAAATATTTTGGTGTTGACCTTTCAGGGCCACCATAGGTATATTTTTGGTTCAGCTCTGCAGTGAAGCTCTCTTTGAATTTCCACAGTCATTACAAAGTTTAAACACATTTGCATGTTTTTGCAGTAATTCTTTGATTTATTTTTCTTCATATTTTTTCTAATATTCACACTGTACTAATTTTTTTTCTTCCAGTAACCAAATGTAGAAAGTTTTAAAGAATAGATTTAATTAAGGATTTACTTGTTACAAATCATTTATGTAGCAACATTATTATGTAATTATAACTTTAGTAAGTTTTGTATTTATACCTTTTATGTAAATGTTTTTGTTCTTTTAAATTACTTTACAGTCTTTCCTGTTTGATTATTTGGATTCTCGGTCTCTGGTGGTGTGTGTATTTAGTGAAGCAGCTTTCACAGAGCTAAGTCACAAAAGTGCTTCACCTAGTATCTACATGCAAACCAAAAACAAAAGCATAAATTAGAATATAAATTAGAACAAGCAGAAACATCAGCCACAGAGACTGCACCGTCTACCTTCACAGGGAGGATAATCCAGAGAGTTGGAGCCACATGTTCAACGGCGGAGTCACAATGACTGTAAACTTGTTGAATCACACTCAGTCTAAAAACCTGTTGATGATCTGGACCGTCCTCAGCTCAGCAGAAGATATTACTACTTTAAAAGCTCCTCATGGCCCTTCTCCAAGCTCTATTTCAGACCAGTTTGAGCTGACACGTACGTCCAGATCCTCGGGCTGAGGTCTCCTGTTTGACTGAATGTTTTCAAACGCGAGCGAAGAGCTCAGGATCGATCTGCCCCAGTGAGGAGGTTAGGTGAGTCAGAGGTCCCTCTTAAAACAAACTTTTATCTGAGAGCTTTTCCTGATTTCACTTCAGTTTTATTCTTTTAAAAATGCCTTTTGAAAGCTCTTTGTTACTTGGGATTTGAAAAGTTCTCTTCAGAAAAAAAAGGTTTATTACTTTTTTTATTTTTTCAAACTGTTTTAGCATCTTCACATTCAGAAATGTTGTGCAATAGTGTAAAGATGAAAGTGTTTCTTTCTTTCTTCCTGCAGATGATTTATTCATAATGAGATACATTATTATGAGGTTTTTGGAATTGAAGATGTATTTCTGATGTTTTTTGGCCAAGAAAAAAATATTCAATTACCTTTGTTGGGAAAAATAAGGGAATAAATAGACTTTAAATGTCAAAATAGATGTAAAAGTTCAGTAGATCTGTCTTCTCTGCACAGCCGTTGACTTTCAGCTAAAGGGTCATTTGTTGGATTGACAGCTGATGCACAGAGCGTACGGTCACAGGTCGCTGTTCTTTGTTAGAAAACCGTTCGACTGTGGAAAAAGAAACTCACGTTAACTCGAGCCAGGTCGTCTTCAGAGTCCAGTTTTCACTGGACATGAAAAAGTGTTTCAGCTGGAGATGAAGGCAAACCTCATATTTAGTAAACATGTTCAGCTGACACGTTTGAAGATCAAGATTTGAAATATTACTGTTTACAACATTTGTCTCGCACTTTCCTGACTCCACTGCCATCAGTTAAAACGTTCAACATGGACATCATCAATTCTTACATTTCAGATTTCAGCGATTTTTTAACATGTAATCAATAAAAACACGAGCAGAGTAAAACCAGACGCATGCAGCAGAACTCTTGCAGATGT